>NW_020837952.1:11187637-11829614 GCF_003676395.1 Aethalodelphis obliquidens
CCCCTCTAGGTGGTCACAAAGCACCAAGCTGATCTCCCTGAGCTATGCGGCTGCTTCCCACCAGCTATCTATTTTACGTTTGGTAGTGTATATATGTGCATGCCACTCTCTCACTTTGTCCCAGCTTACCCTTCTCCCTACCCATATCCTCAAGTCCATTCTCTAGTAGCTCTGCGTCTTTATTCCCATCTTGCCCCTAGGTTCTTCATGACCTTTTATTTTTTCTTTGACTCCATATATATATGTGTTAGCATACGGTATTTTTCTCTTTCTGACTTACTTCACTCTGTATGACAGACTCTAGGTCCATCCACCTCACTACAAATAACTCAATTTCGCTTTTTTATGGCTGAGTAATATTCCATTGTATATATGTGCCACATCTTCTTTATTCATTCATCTGTCAGTGGACACTTAGGTTGCTTCCATGTCCTGGCTATTGTAAATAGAGCTGCAATGAACATTTTGGTACATGACACTTTTTGAATTATGGTTTTCTCAGGGTATATGCCCAGTAGTGGGATTGCTGGGTCATGTGGTAGTTCTATCTTTAGTTTTTTAAGGAACCTCCATACTGTTCTCCATAGTGGCTGTATCAATTTACATTCCCACCAAGAGTTCAAGAGGGTTCTCTTTCCTCCACACCCCCTCCAGCATTTATTGTTTGTAGATTTTTTGATGATGGCCATTCTGACCAGTGTGAGATGATATCACATTGTAGTTTTGATTTGCATTTCTCTAATGATTAATGATGTTGAGCATTCTTTCATGTGTTTGTTGACAATCTGTATATCTTCTTTGGAGAAATGTCTATTTAGGTCTTCTGATCATTTTTGGATTGGGTTGTTTGTTTTTTTGAAATTGAGCTGCACGAGCTGCTTGTAAATTTTGGAGATTAATCCTTGGTCACTTGCTTCATTTTCAAATATTTTCTCCCATTCTGAGGGCTGTCTTTTCATCTGTTTATGGTTTCCTTTGCTGTGCAAAGTTTTTAAGTTTCATTAGGTCCCATTTGTTTATTTTTATTTCCATTTCTCTAGGAGGTGGGTCAAAAAGGATCTTGCTGTGATTTATGTCAAAGAGTGTTCTGCCTATGTTTTCCTCTAAGAGTTTGATAGTTTCTGGCCTTACATTTAGGTCTTTAATCTATTTGGAGTTTATTTTTGTGTATGGTGTTAGGGAGTGTTCTAATTTCATTCTTTTACATGTAGCTGTCCAGTTTTCCCAGCACCACTTATTGAAGAGGCTGTCTTTTCTCCACTGTATATTCTTGCCTCCTTTATCAAAGATAAGGTGACCATATGTGCGTGGGTTTATCTCTGGGCTTTCGATCCTGTTCCATTGAGCTATATTTGTTTTTGTGCCAGTACCATACTGTCTTGATGACTGTAGCTTTGTAGTATAGTGTGAAGTCTGGGAGCCTGATTCCTCCAGCTCTGCTTTTCTTTCTCAAGCTTGCTTTGGCTATTCAGGATCTTTTGTGTTTCCATACAAATTGTGCAATTTTTTGTTCTAGTTCTGTGAAAAATGCCAGTGGTAGTTTGAGAGGGATTGCATTGAATCTGTAGATTGCTTTGGGTAGTAGAGTCATTTTCACAATATTGATTCTTCCAATCCAAGGACATGGAATATCTCTCTATCTGTTTGTGTCATCTTTAATTTCTTTCATCAGTGTCTTATAATTTTCTGCATACAGGTCTTTTGTCTCCTTAGGTAGGTTTATTCCTCGATATGTTACTCTTTTTGTTGCAGTGGTAAATGGGAGTGTTTCCTCAATTTTACTTTCACATTTTTTGTCATTAGTGTATAGGAATGAAAAAGATTTCTGTGCACTGATTTGTATCCTGCTACTTTACCAAATTCTTTGATTAGCTCTAGCAGTTTTCTGGTGGCATCTTTAGGATTCTCTATGTATAGTATCATGTCATCTGCAAACAGTGACAGCTTTACTTCTTTTCTGATTTGGATTCCTTTTATTTCTTTTTCTTCTCTGACTGCTGTGGCTAAAACTTCCAAAACTATGTTGAATCATAGAGAATGGGCAACCTTGTCTTGTTCCTGATCTTAGTGGAAATGGTTTCAGTTTTTCACCATTGAGGACGATGTGGGCTGTGGGTTTGTCATATATAGCCTTTATTATGTTGAGGAAAGTTCCCTCTATGACTACTTTCTGCAGGGTTTTTTTCATAAATGGGTGTTGAATTTTGTCGAAAGCTTTCTCTGTATCTATTGAAATGATCATATGGTTTTTCTTCTTCAATTTGTTAATACAGTGTATCACATTGTTTGTTGCGTATATTGAAGAATTCTTGCATTTGTGGGATAAACCCCACTTGATCATGGTGTATGATCCTTTTAATGTGCTGTTGGATTCTGTGTGCTAGTATTTTGTTGAGGATTTTTGCATCTATGTTCATCAGCAATATTGGTTTCTAATTTTCTTTCTTTGTGACATCTTTGTCTGGCTTTGATATCAGGGTGATGGTAGCCTCGTAGAATGAGTTTGGGAGTGTTTCTCCCTCTGCTATATTTTGGAAGAGCTTGAGAAGGATAGGTGTTAGCTCTTCTCTCAATGTTTGATAGAATTTGCCTGTGAAGCCATCTGGTCCTGTGCTTTTTTTTGTTGGAAGATTTTTAATCACAGTTTCAATTTCAGTGCTAGTGATTGGTCTGTTCATATTTTCTATTTTTTCATGGTTCAGTCTCAGAAGGTTGTGCATTTCTAAGAATTTGTCATAACGTTTTATTTTAAACAGTTCTCCTCTGCCTGTGCACCCTCTATCAGTCCTCCTAACACCTGGAGATGAACATGTACCTTGTAGGCACTCAGTATAGGCAGTTGGTTCCACCAGTGTCATTAAAATGATGAAAGCTGCTCTGCCTAAATTCTAATTGCTCTAGAACTTCAGGGTCTGACCCAGAACATAAAAGTAGAATTTAAGAGAACCTGCGGATTTTGTGAAGATATTAGTTGCAAATGGAGATTGTATCCAAGCACTGATATTTATTGTTTGCTAAATAGGCAGTACAGGTTTTAAACTGATAATTTCTTTAAAGTTTGTTATTTGGGTATTATTTGAAAGTTTACTGAGAAAGTTTACTGTTCATTCTGACTTTCTTCAGAAATTAAGTAAACTAACATTGGCTCATTTAAGAAGTGAAAGATTATGGGGAGAAAAGGTTGAAAGCTTAGTGTTTCTTTTTATTACACAGAAATTTCTGAATTGAGCAATATGCTAAAACAGTGCAAAAAAATCCAAAATTTAATCTCCTGGGATCAATTACTGATGGTCCCATAAGATTTCTAAAATCAAAGTTAATTTAATTCATTTTCATCCAAATTAAAATCATGAAAACATGTAAAAAGCAAACAGTACATTTTCCCTAAGCAATAATTATTCCTTCCTCAAAGTTTCATGTATATCACTACGACTCAGATTAATATTCTCTGAGTAGTTGATTTTTACTTGTTTGGTCAGTATAAGATGCTGCTCTAAATATATATATTTAATCTTCTGGTATATGTTTCAAAATATTCTTACTTATTTTTTGTTGTGAGTTTGAAAGAATATCTTTACACATATGGAAAATGAAAAGACTCCGTGTAGAGAAACTAACATGCAGAGTATGTAAGACTGTTATATGACTCTAATAAATGGATAATTTACTAACTTTGAAATAAAATTAATAAATAGGCTAAAATTTTTGTAACTTAACCTACTTACTATGATCCTATCTGAAATATTTATTTTTACTAAAAAAATAGTTTTAACATAAAATAAAGCAAAGCATTCACAATGCCAACAAAATAAGTTTCAATAATTCAATTTATTAGAAAAATGTTGAGGGGAAATCTATCCTTTTTCGCTCCTTTGCAAGTTGAGAAGCTCCCCCACACAGTAGAATTAAATTCTACTAATGTGAATTCTGCCTCTATTGCTTAGTAACTGAGTGACTTTGGACAAGTTACTTAATCTCTCTCTGGGTCTCAATTTGCTCCCCTATAAAATGGAAGTAATATTAAAACCTATTTTGTCAAGTTGATGTGAGATTTATGTGAGATAATACTTATAATCTACTATAAACAGAGCTTAATACATAGAAAATGTTGAATAAATGTTAGCCATTATAACATGTTCATTTTTCTTAGTTCTATGTCATTTTATTTACTAAAAGTTGACCTCAAACTATACAAACAAGAGACTATAGCTGCATAGAAAGGATAATTGGGGTCACATAGTTTGGAGAGGAGAAACACAGAGGACAACTCAATACAAAGGACATAGCTATGAACTTCTAGTGACTAGTAATGGCTGTCAGGTCAGTCTGGTACACGGCAGGCAGGATGTTCAAGCAATGTTTTCAGCCAGCAACATCAAGCAGACCAAAAAAACAAAAAGCCAAAGTGTATACAGCAACAGATTCGATGGTTAACAACTCTAACCCAAATATGGAAAGCATGTCTGCATATGGTCAAACTCAAATGTGGGCATGATATTGAAAGGTTTATACTTTGCGTTTTCAGCCCTCTTCATCATTAGTGACTTAGATTTAATATAAACACTTGCCCATTATGCTGCCAACAAAACAACATTTCAAAAATAAAGTTCCAGAACACTTAAATCTAATTCTCAGACTAGGCAAAAATCTGAATTCACCTCAGTGTCTTCAGCCTGAAGGAAATGGATACAAGTTACAAGACACTTTAAGCTTTAGCCCACTGAAACTTATTTAAAAAGAACGGGAAGGTGTATTTTACTGTGAACTGCACTTTGAAGTAAAGGCAATATAATGGTACTTCTGGAATCCCATCAACTTTGAATAAAAAAGGAGCAGTTCACACTTAACACTGTGTTTTATAAAACTCTTCCAGATACTTGAAGTGCGAAAGCTGCTACTTTACATAAAACAACACTCTAGTCTGTAAAGCCGTGTTCTAAATATATAACACTAGGGTACATCTCATGGCATTTTAAATTGCATTGTTTTCTGGACCTGCATTTACTGGTGATGTCAAAACTAAAGAATTATAAAAGTGTCCCAATTTAAAGTATGGGAACATTGTGATTTCAACACAGAACGTTATTTTTAAAATAGTATTTTTATCTTCTAAATATAATTAAAGAGGGAAAGTTATTCTCATACATAAAACAGGTTTTCCTGGATCACTATAACAGTTAATATTTAACCCATATAGTCCAGAAAGATAAAAAAAAAAAAAGTCTGCAATAGGAAAGAGTCTCTCAAGGGGGAATTGGATGAAGGTGGTCAAAAGATACAACTTGCAGTTTTAAGATAAATACTAGGGATGTAATGTGCAACATGATTAATATAATCAACACTGATGTATGTTACATATGAAAGATAAGAGAGTAAATTCTAAGAGTTCTCATTACAAGGGAAAAAAATTTTTCTCTTTTTTTGTATCTGTATGAGATGATGGATGTTCACTAAACTATCGTGGAAATCATTTCATGAAGTATGTAAATCAAATCATTATGCTGTATACCTTAAACCTATACAGTGCTGCATGTCAATTATATCTAAATAAAGCTGGAAAAAAAGAGAAAGCCCTCTCCATCTGATTTTCCACATGCCATTTAGTCAACTTATTACACTGATAAGTATAGATATTTCCACATTCAGTTACCACTGGCATTCATTTCAACCTTCAGCAGCAGAATTAAACTTACCAAAGCTGATTATGTGTTATGAAGGTCACAATTACCATGCTGCCACCATTTGAAGGACAAACTACAAGTGAAACCTAGCAGGATGCTGCGGGCCCCTCCCAGGTACAAAAGCCCCTCCATGTCCCTGTCTCCTGTTTGTAGAAAAGCTGTAGACTCCCAGGCCTCCCCTGAGTCACAAAAGAGCAGGTTTAAGCAGTTAATGATTAGGACAATAGAGTCACAAAATCTTTAGTTCCTCCCTGAAGGATATAGATAACAGTGTCTGATGCACATTCCTGAGTTGCTTTGCAGATACGCTAACGGCCACCAGAGGGAAAAAGCTAACTGCATGATGACCAAACTGCAGCCATGACATAAGCTGGTGCATCATTTTTCTCTTTTTAATTTTTTTATTGAAGTATAGTTGATTTACAATGTTGTGCCAATCCCTGCTGTACAATAAAGTGACTCAGTTATACACACATGTACATTCTTTTTTTATATTCTTTTCCATTGTGGTTTATCACAGGATACTGAATATAGCTCCCTGTGCTATACATTAGGACCTTGTTGTTTATCCATTCTAAATGTAATAGTTTGCATCTACTAACCCTAAACTCCCAGTTCATCCCTCTCCTTCCCCCTCGGCAACCACAAGTCTGTTCTCTACGTCTATGAGTCTGTTTCTGTTTTGTAGATAGGGTCATTTGCTCCATATTTTAGATTCCACATATAAGTGATATCATGTGGTATTTGTCTTTCTCTTTCTGACTTACTCTACTTAGTATGATAAACTCTAATTGCATCCATATGATTCAGCAGTCCCACTCCTGGGACTATACCCAGACAAAACTATAATTCAAAAAGTTACATGCACCCCTCTGTTCATAGCAGCACTGTTCACAAGAGCCAAGACACAGAAACAACCTAAATGTCCATCAACAGATGACTGGATAAAGAAGATGTGGTACACATACACAATGGAATACTACTCAGCCATAAAAAAGAATGAAATAATGCCATTCACAGCAACATGGATTCAACTAAGCTCCTGCATCTTGAGCAGTACTGAATCTATGGCTTGCACAATTCCAGGAAATGGCCTCAAGAGAATGGAAACAAACTGACCCTGGAGTTGAAGATTAACTGCACTTAAAACAATCAAGATGATGCTGACCAAACCACCGCATGATCAGCTTCAAGATGATTGTCAGAGCTGTCTGTGCTGTTTTGCACAAAGCCCCCACTTGCTGCTCTTATGTAAATACCTCCTCACAGGTTGAGACTGGTATTAAAAAGATTAGACAACAGGCCACCTGGCTCCAACAGACCTTAGACCACCATACTCCCGTTTCAGAGGCGTGGGATTGGTTTATTAACCTATTTTCTTGGATTCCCTCTGGAATTAGGTCAAAGCTTGAAGGAATTCTTAAGTTGGGACTAACTCTTTTACTAATTATTGTGGGGTTTTTATCTTCTAGTAAAGGAGGTCATAATTGGCATAATGACTCTTTGCAAAAGAATTACTAAAAAGTTAGTAATGAGATGCCTCTTTTGGAATCTCAACCAGCATGTAAGGGAGCCAAAGAGTATTTCTTACACCATGTCATACCCCTCCACTCTAAGAATCATTTGTCACCCAGGCTCAGCTTGAAGAAGTTACAAAAGACAGACCTTTGCCCCTTTTCCACAGCAATGGAAGGAAAATCTGACAGTGGGGATTGTAAGTGAGGCAGTGAGACGGTATCTAGGGACTCTCAGCTCCTCAGCATTATTCCAACTCTATTTCTTAGTTATGATGTGGCTTGTGATCGTATGCTCACTATGCCTGACTTCTACGCTAGTTCACCATTAACTTAGCTTAGCTTGCTGCTGATGGAGAAAGCTGTTGATGTATATCGAGACTGAAGATTAGTTGTTCTATAGGCTTCACCCTTGTTCCTTATTCTCCAGGAATAGCTAACCAAAGATATATATGGCTCAGATAATGTTCCAACTGCAGGCGATACCTGACGGCTACTTGGAACTGCCTGATTGAGACAATCATCTCTGAAAATAGAAGTTTATCCCCTTATCAGCCCATAGTCCCTTCCTCTTTTCCTTATATAATTTCTGAGCAAAACCTGGGGAGTTGGGAGTTGGTTCTTTGGGACATGAGTCCACCTTCTCCTCAGGATTGCTGGCTTCCTCAATAAAGTTCTTTCCTTTTACTCAACACTTGTCTCTCAGTATTGGATCCTTGAGCGACAAGCAGCCGAACCTGAGTTCGGTAACACCAGGACTGGAAAAAAAGAAGATTTCAAGTGCTGTACCTAAATAATATTCAGTAGAAGATATCAATAGTTATCTAAAGAGATATTATCAACCTAATTATGTTTTACATAGTAGTTTTCAAACTGCAGGTTGTAACCT
Source organism: Aethalodelphis obliquidens (assembly GCF_003676395.1). Lineage (NCBI taxonomy): Eukaryota > Metazoa > Chordata > Mammalia > Artiodactyla > Delphinidae > Aethalodelphis > Aethalodelphis obliquidens. Next base: position 11,195,722 of record NW_020837952.1, read on the forward strand.
ATTAATGTGTCCCAAAATCAATTTAGTGGTTCACAATGTGCATTTTTTTAAATAATAAAATAAAATAGAATAGAAATATTAAAGTATACCATATGTAATAAGAGTATCTTCTCATAAAATGTCTTTTTCAGTTATGTATTTGTGTTCATACTGGGTTGTAATTAAAATCTGTTTCTTATTATAGGTAACTGTCAGAAACATTTGAAAGTCAACAGAGAATTATTATGCATAAATTTAAGTATAAAACTAAAATGTAAAACCCTTGACTCTTGCTTACAATTTTTCTCTGTAGTTCACTGCCCACACAAACCAAGAATTTAATATACTTCTGCAATATCTAATGTGGTAGCAAATATAGAAAAATGATTCGTTACATTAAAGCTCAAATTTTCATTCCTGATGTTATGAACTACATTTTTTAAAACTGGAAATAAAACTTTTCTCTTTGCTGCATCTACCTTTTCTAACTCTTTTTGTTTGGGAAGGTGGATATCTAAAGTTGGGTAGCACAGGGCAAGCCACACATTAGTTAGCTTGCTAGCTTCCTAGAAGTTTAAACCATTGTCTTCTTCAATATGCAATTGTAACCAATATGCCCTCTAATTTAAAAAATGTGTATAGAATATCATGCTATAAAAGTAACTAACCAGAATGTTTGAACATAACTTAGAAAAGTTAACCTAATGTATATAACCATCAGTGTGGCATATAGTAATGAGTAATGTTAAGTAGTAAGTAATAAGTAGTACTAGTAGTATGTGGTGTAACCAGTCACTGATAGTGTATTAGCAGAAAGGAATTGCTCTAGAACTTTTTGGGACCTGGGAGTTTGTGGTCTATGGATTCCCCTACCAAACTCACCTCTCTCACAACACTGTCACTCTCCTGGAGGTGTTCCTCTCAGCAATCTTCAAATTTCTGGGGCTGATTTAAGGCAACCACTGGACACTTTTGTCTGCTGTGATGTAGATCTTAATACCTGAGGCTGAACAAACCCCTTAGCCAGGATCTCCCCAAAACACTGAAGTCATAAATGTTTGACCATCCAGGGAAACTGAAAATCAAGAACTACCTCAGAGACACTGAATCCTGCATTCTCTAGCAGGCTAAACAGGTGCTGCCTGCCTCTGATACAATCCCCCGAAAAAGGTTAGTCTTCTCTTAAAAGCATTAAGGGGGTGGTTTCTAATCCTCTGTCAAGACAAGATTAGCTAGTATTTATTCTGTTTAGGGCTTTTCTATCTACATTCCTGAGAGAAAAAGTCCTGCAATTTTCTTTTCTCATACTGTCCTTTTCTGATTTTGGTGTCAAGATTGTGCTATACAGCCATTGCTATTCTCTGGAAAAGTCTGCGGTGGAATATTGTAATTACTTTTTCCTTGAATGTTAGGAAGAACTACCTATAATACCATTGAAGCCAGGTGTTTTATTTGTGGGAAGATATTTATTAATTCATTTAATTTCTTCAGTGCTTATAGAATTTTTTCAGGTTTTCTATCTCTTTTTGAGTTTTGGTAGAAAGTGATTTTTTAAAAATTTTCTCCATTTTTCTCTTAGTTTTCAAATTTACTACCCTTAAGTTTTTCACATTACCTTTATGATCTTGTTAATTTCTCAACTGTGCCCCCCCCATTTTTATTCTTAACAATTTTTTCTGCTTTTTCTCTTTTTCTCATAATCCATCTTGCTAGATATTTGCTAATTATGTTAGTCTTTTCAAAGAAATAAATTCTGACTTTGTTGGTGCTATCTCTTAAAACTGTTTTCTTTCTAAATTGTGATTATTTTGGAGCTTATTCCTACTATTTGATACTGTGTTTCCTTTTTTTCTCTTACTTTCTAGGCCCTTTTCCTTCTTTTCTTGCCTTTTCTGAATTATTTTCTTCCTCAATCCATTTTTTTACTTTACTAATTTGGAAATTATGTACTCTGTCCCTTTTAAGTCTTACCCTTAAAATTTTATTATGCAGGGCTTCCCTGGTGGCACAGTGGTTAAGAATCTTCCTGCCAAAACAGGGGACATGGGTTGATGCCTGGTTCAGGAAGATCCCACATGCCGTGGAGCAACTAAGTCCGTGTGCCACAACTACTGAGCCCACGAGCCACAACTACTGAAGCCTGCGTGCCTGGAGCCTGTGTTCCACAACTAAGAGTAGCCTCCGCACACCGCAACTAGAGAAAGCCTGCATGCAGCAACGGAGACCCAATGCAGCCAAAATTAAAATAAATTTAAAAAATAAAATAAATAAAAATAAATAAAATAAATAAATAAATAAAAATAAAATTTTAAAAAAATTTATTATGCATACTTTAAAAAGTAAAGCCTAAAATTAATCGATATTATTTCCCTCCTTTCAAAAAATATACGGAATTCAGAATACTTTGTCTTGTCATATTTTGTCATACTCCACTCTCAATTATATGCTATTGCCAAATATTTTAATTCTATCTCAACCACACAAATTAGACACTGCTGTTACTGATTCATGTAGTGGGTATCAGTTTAGCTGTAACCACACATTTCTGATTTTCTTTGATCACCATTCCTTCTTACATTCAGATCTCCCTTAAAGAATCATTCATAAGTATATCCTTAGAATTTCTTTTAGTGAATCCCTTTCTTTAATTTTATGAAAATATCTTCGTTTTGCCCATATTTTGAAAGACTGATTTGCTGAACATAAAATTATAGTTAGACAATTGTTTTCTTTTAATAATTAAAGATATTATTCCACCATCCTCTAGCTCCCATTCTTGCCATTGAAAAGTCCACTATACCTTGTCATTCCTTTGCAGGGAATCTGTCCTTTCATTGAGCGGCTTATAAGTTCCTTGCACTATCACTATTATGGGTCTTGGATATAGATACCCTTTTGTTTCCTTGGGATTCTTTGGTATTTCTTAAACTTAAGAATTAATATCTTTCATCAATTTTGAAAAATTCCCAGCCATTAGCTCTTCAAAATTCAGCTCTCCATCATTCTCTCTCCTCTCCTCCCAAAACTCTAATTAGGTAGATATTAGACATTTCATGTATTATTTTATTCAGCAATATGTATATAGTACTAAGTTCCAGACTGATTTAGGCACTGGGAATACAGCAGTGAGTAACATAGTCAAACGCTACCCTCAGAGTCCTAACATTCTAATGAGGCAAGGCAGACAGCAGGGAAATAAGCACAGTTGTAGTATGTCTGATAGGGCTGTTTCAGCCCTTTCATGTGTTTTCATCTCTTTTTCTCTCTGTGCCCCTTTCATTCATTCATTCAAGAAGTAATTATTGTGCATCTACTATGGGAGAGGCATTATTTTAGGCCCCAGGGCTGCTGCTCTAACCATGAAGGACAGGCTATTGGGTGGGATATGGGAACACCAGCCATAAACAAATACATAATAAACAGTACGTCACAGGATAATAAATACTCTGAAGAAAGATAAAGCATGGTAATAGAAATCAAACATGCAGGAATGAGTGCAGGTTGCTCTTTTATCACGGATGGTCAGGGAAGACCTTCCAAATAAGGTATCATTTGAGCAGAAACCTAAAAGGAGTGAAGGAGCAAGCCATGTGACAGTCAGAATAAACAGCAAGTGTCAAGGTAAGTTCACTGTGAATGATTTCTTCAGCTCTTCCTTACAGGCCACTAATTCCATTTTCAGCTACATTTCCTGTTTAGGCTGCCCATTGAGTTTTTAATATCAATTTTTATATTTTTCATTTAGAAGTTCTATTTGCTTTTCAAATCTGTTTGATCAGTTTCATAGTCTCTTGTTCCTTGCTCATATTTTCATCCCATCCTTTACTTCTTCAAACTGTATTAAACATATTCATTATATTTGTTCTGATCATTCTAATATCTGAAGTCTTTGAGGATTAGTTACTTAATGTTACATAACAGTAGTACCACAAGCTTAGTAACCTAAAACAACACACATTTAGTATCTCACAGTTTCAGCGGGTCAGGAGTCTGGCCAAGGCTTAACTGGATCCTTTGCTCAGGGTCTCACAGAGCTTCAGTCAAGGTGCTAGCCAGGGCTGCAGACTCAGTTAGGGAAAGATCCGCTTCCAAGCTCCCATGGTTGTTGGCAGCATTCAGTTCCTTGCAATCTTCCAGACTGAGGAGTTTCACTTTTCTGCTGGCTGTTGGCTGGAGGCTGCCCTCAGCTTCTTACCTTGAGGTCTTCTCCATAGGACATCTCACGACACAGCAGCATCCTTCTTCAAAGCCACCAAAGGAAAATCTCCTCACGAGATGTGCGATAGAATAGATAAAATGAGAAAACGGCCATCTGCAACCCAGAATAGGGTCCTCACCAGTTCCTCACTAGAACCTCTGTTCCAGCCTCCAGAACTGTGAGAAATAAATTTCTGTTGTTTATAAGCCCCTCTAGCCTATGATATTCTGTTATAGCATCCTGTACTGACTAAGACAGCCATGTAAGGTAACATATTGACAGGTTTTGAATCTCAGGACACAGACATCTTTGGGGACCCATTATTCTGCTTCCACACAGACCTAGTGGCTCCATAATGCTCCTTATGCAGAAAAGTTGTGCTGGCTACAGACAGAGGCTGTGTTGGGAAGAAGGAAAGGGTTTTGTTAATGACCTCTTTAGGTCATGCACAGCAAAAAATGGGAGGCTTCAAATAATTGCAATAATGAAATTACTATTATATAAATGTGATTTTAGACAGCTTCAAAAGAGGAAATAAACTTCCTAAGTAATTAGAATAGAATTTTTTATTGGGGTGTACTTATTTTGTGATGCAGAACTAACAATAACTTTTCAAGCTATGTACTATTAAGTTCCTATTATATATCATTAAGATGCTTTATGAAACAATAATAATCCAAGTCTTTAATGCCAAACCATGTCACAACAGGGAAATATTATTTGTTTCCATAAAAATTTTAATAATGACAACACATTCATTGTTTTTCTTTCTCTAGGTTTATGTCTGTGGTACTTTATCACTTTAGGATAATTATCTTTTTTGTGATGCAAGCATTTTCCATTAATTCAACCTGAAATGGCAAATTTAAAAGTGTTTTTTGTGATTTCAGAATACATTTACTTATTCCATTAGAAGATAAGTTTCTTTTTGAGTATTACTTAGCCACTTTAGTCTTCTTTTTTTTTTTTTTAGTCTTCTTATAAGTGATAGGTGCTTTGTAGAAGGTAATGTTGTTTATAATCTCTTACTTCTAAAGTTTTCCCCAAATCTTAACTTGAAATAGTCCTGTAATTTCTAGTGCTAACCTAAGCCAATAGTTATAATAATTGGGCTATTTATGTATCTACTTTGTGTTATGAATAAATCCAGAAGCCTTATCATACCATAACATTCTTCTTTTTTCTTTTTAAACATCTTTATTGGAGTATAATTGTTTTACAATGATGTGTTAGTTTCTGCTTTATAACAAAATGAATATACATATACATATACATATGTTCCCATATCTCTTCCCTCTTGCGTGTGCCTCCCTCCCACCCTCCCTATCCCACTCCTCTAGGTGGTCACAAAGCACAGAGCTGATCTCCCTGTGCTATGCGGCTACCTCCCACTAGCTATCTATTTTACATTTCATACCATAACATTCTTATTCATTTACCTCCTCAAGTTTATCTGAGGAAACAGAAATATGTATTCCATAAATAGTTTGAGTTAACCTTTAGTCAGCACCCTTGGGATCTTTCTATAGCAATGAAATCCACTCAGTATGCAGCCCTAGAAAAGGCACCTCTGATCAAAAGGCAGATACAGAGGCAATGAAGTGTTCATCTTAATGCTTAACCTAATCATATTTTTCTGTCTGTTTGCCCAATGAATGCTATTCACATAGCAAATTCTTCATTATCCAAATGGCAATAAAGTGTTTTGATATATCAAATAGTATGATTAGTAGAAATATGTCACATGTAGATTTCTTGTAATCAAAACCCTTTAAGAACAAAACTTAATCATCATTAAGGATATCCCAGAAATGAATCTAAATACAAAGAAAGCCAACAGTTTCTGTTGTCACACCTAGGAAAGGTGGCTGGCCATGCACAGAAAGTAGACCAGATGATCCTAATGTTTAAGGGCAAGAAGAGAAAAGCAGCTCTATAGAAAAACAATAATTAGGGCTACCATTTACTCTTCACTTTCTTTGTTCCTGAGATAGTGAGTGCTAAGTGCTTAATATACATTAATACGTTCCTAACAACAGTCGTGTAGTTTATGTGGCATGACCATTTTAGAGTAAATTGAGGCTCAAGAGCAAGTTTTAAAATTTGCTTAAGATCAAATAGCTAATAAGCGTCAGAGTTGGGAATTTTTTTTTTTTTTTTTTGTGGTACGCGGGCCTCTCACTGTTGTGGCCTCTCCCATTGCGGAGCACAGGCTCCGGACACGCAGGCTCAGCGGCCATGGCTCACGGGCCCAGCCGCTCTGCGGCATGTGGGATCTTCCCGGACCGGGGCACGAACCCGCGTCCCCTGCATCGGCAGGCAGACTCTCAACCACTGCGCCACCAGGGAAGCCCCAGAATTGGGATTTTTGAACCTGAGTTCAAAGTTCATGATCTTTCTAAAATTTACTAAAAACTTTAGCTCAGAGTTATTAACACTATTATTTTTTAACTACTGGGGGAAAAGACACTTTTATTGTGTGGGCTTTTGTAACATATTTTGCCGTGTCGTATATACACACTGACAAAAAATAATTTATGTATTAGTCTAAAATACTAGTTGTCAGACAATAAACAGCTTACCTATGCTTTCTTATTAACGTACTGCTGGTACAACATTAAGAGGGAGCCCAGGGCTAGCTTGCAAGCCAGAAACAATAAAAGGAGAATAAAAGGAAAAATATACATCACCGAATCTGTTGGACTTTGGTTTTCAAATCTGCCTTCAAGGGGCTCAACAGAGATGATGCAAAATCTTAAAATAATTATCCAAGTAAAAGTATGTTTCTGTTCAATATAATCATTAAGTTTTCCATTCATTTCACCTGAAACAAACTGTGGTTGGCAACATTCAAGTGCACATAGTTTCCATGTAATTCACAAAACCTCCAAAACTATCACTACAGAAATATCACTGACAATCATGGCCATAATTCTTCTATTGAATTTGCTCTATCTTTTGAACTAGAAGTCCAGTTACTGTTTGTCTAGATGTCTCTGGGTCATCAATATTAATTTTACTATTTTAACTAATAGTATAAGGTCTTGTGCATACGTAATGGAATGCTATGTACAATATTACTTTAGAAAGCTGTTTTGCTATATTTTAGCGCTATGCCTATGCCTAAAAGCACTCCCTCAGGATTAGCAAATCATATAGCTTTGTTTTTCCTCCAAGGAATTTGGCTCCCCAAACCAGTCATGATGCAAGCATTTTGTGCAAGTTATTTTCATAATGAGTATAAGCTTTGCATGAAATCAGAACATCCAACACACATAAGTATTTTACTAAGAAAGTGCTCATTAAGATGATATACCTCACTTCCAGGAAAAACCATAGAGCAGTCAAAATGTCAATAATATTTGTAGGGGGAGTAAACAGGAATAGGAATTTCTAATTGCAAAAATCAAATACTCAGCAACACGTCGCAGGCCAAAGAAACAATCAGTGATCATAATGTAAGAGGCTCTTGTTTTCCTGCGTAGTCTTACCAACAAAAATACCATAACAATATTGAAAAAATGTGCAGTTGAAAACTCCAAATCATAACCAGACTTGCAAAACCAGTATTCAGACTGAGAAATGTGTGTATCTGGGTACAGGTCCAGAGCCTAATACATTATGAACTTTTTTCTATTTACTCTTACTTTTTTCTGTTTATTCTTTATTATACAGTTTGCCTCTGGATCATACAAAGGATCATCATGTTCAGTCAACATTTAAAATCATACAGTTTGACTAACCAAGCAGTATTATGTATACTGATAAAACATCTGACTCTGTGTGTGTGTGTGTGTGTGTGTGTGTGTGTGTGTGTGTGTGTGTGTTTTAATGATTAGTAGGGGTAGAACTAGAACTCTGATCTCTGCTCATATGATATTTCACCTCAAAATATTTACACCTGTGCTCAGCCTTATCATCCACAAAATGATAAAAGAAAAACAAGTTTTTTTCTGGCATGTCAGTTATAAACACACCAACAGCCTCCAGAGCCACACCCATGTTTAATGTCAGTGTAATCTAGAGAGTGCCAATGCATGTAGGACTTGAGGTAAACCCTGTCATTTCTGTGTGATAAGGAATAGTAATTTTTCGCAGAGGAAGGATACTGCAAATTAGTAACTGGAAAGTAAAAACAGGAGAATTCCCCATATAAATAAAAGCCTACTAACCCTTTCTCTTTTCCTGAAACCGCCTAATTTATTTTTCAATGATAAAGCATCAGACAAAATTTTACTCTCCTTAGAATATCAAAAGGAAATTTCAAGGAATATTCAGGTGTCTTCTAAATATCCATGTATCACAAACAAAGCAAATAAAAGATCAGATTTCACATTTAGATTTGCATTATTATGACATGATTTAAATGACTTATTTCAACTTGACTGTGTACCTCCTTACTACTTTCCTTTTCTTTCCTTTTTAATAATTTTTGGTTTTGCTTTCCGATTTGTTTAGGCTCTTCTGAATAAAAAGGAAGACTATTAGTATCAGGTGTCCGATTCTACAAACTCCATCCCCCAATTCCACAGTAGCTCAATTCTAAAGACACTGGACTATAATTCCTTTTCCCTTGGCTTTTACAAAAATAGAAATAATAAGGCTTATTTAGCTGCTTCACTTTGCAAATACAAACACTAAAGCAACTCAGAAGAGCTCTCTATATTTTTCTAACTTTTTAATGCAGGAAACATTGTGATGAAAGTCCTTATAAATACAATTGAAAGGAGGAAGATAGAACTACGAAGTTAACCTTCAAGGAATTTTAAATGACAAATACCCCGACATGGGCTGACCTGTGGCCTCTCTTCAGTTCCAATGGCACATCCTCAGTTACCTGTGCAAATCTGTCACATAGAAAACGTGGCACTGACAAAGCTGTGGGAGCTTTGGGAGAAGGAGATGAGATGGGATTCTCTTTTTATAACCTCACCTCTGCTCTGTTTTGAAAAGCTGAAAAATATCGAAGCTAAGCTATTTTTCCCGCTGGCATCCTAAGAGCAATTATCTCATCTTCCACCTGCCTCCTTGGAATAGGTCTTACAATAGTTAAGCAAGGGGCTCATATATCACGCCAGTCAAATGATCAGATGAGCTCACTTTCCGCTAGAATTTGGAAATGGAAAAATTCATAGACTCCAAATATTATTCAAAAAATTCCATTTAGAGCATTTCTCCTTCACCAAGCCAAATGTTACCTTTGACTTTACACAGAGAATTTCAGATGTTTTGTACTACTCGGCCCTTGTTAGGAATCACCGGGAAATGTGAACCTGCACTCTGCGTGATTGTATCCATCGGAAATACTGATGCTCATAGGTAATCATTCAAAAGTAGAAACGATGAATTCCTACTGATGGAACACATTAGTGTTACCAACACCAGTGCCCAGACCAATGGAACAATGCTACTCAGAAACCATGAGCCTGAAGGTCACCGATTTCCTCTTGGTCTTAGAAGAAGTTTCTGACGTAGGGCTATCACAAAGCATGTACTCTCTAAAAATGAACAAAGCCAGCCTGCAAACCTCAATCACAAAAGCAGCAGAGTGAGTTTGAATCACAGTTTCCACAGATGGGATTAGCTTGTGCAACCTCTGGAAGCCACCAATAAATGGCTTCTGGGTTCCACACTGGTCTCCTGCCCTCCAGGCTGGGTCCTTTCTCATTGCTTCCTAACAGCCCATTACCCTTTTTTGTTTATCTCTGGCCATAACGGAAAATCCCTAATGGCACAGCGGCAGGGAAAGAATCAAAACAAATTTCTTTAAAGGTGGGTGTTTTTTATTTTCTGGCAATCACTGATCTGGTGCTCTTCTTATGAGTCCAAAGGGACAGGGACAGCATTTAATCTTTATTCTATACACACCTAGGACATTACCAAAACTAAGAGAACGCTGAACTGTAGCTTCCCAGGCTCACAGTGCCTCCTGGATAGATAGCCACCTTCAGAAGCCATGCTCCCGGGAGGCCCCCAAATTGTATTTTAATAGCACAAACAACCTCCAGGAGAATAGGAACAACAGATATTTAAACCATATAATGACACTAGCTAATGTGTGTTGAGCAGTTCCTAAGTGCCAGATAAATGTATAAATAGGTTCCTTACAGATGTATGCTGAGTCCAAGTGCTTCTTTCCTACACTTGAAAAAAAAGCAAATCAAATATCACTAATCGGGACTCAAATGCTACCCTTGGATCTTTGAATTTTGCTTCTTCCATGTGATAAGAACAACACAATAGTGACCATGCACGTTGCTTCAGGTTCAATGTGCATGGCCACTGCACTCTTCATTAATAGTGCAAAGATTTGCTACCACGTTTTAAAAGAAAAACAATTTTATTTGGATTAGGTATCATGCTTGTTATGGCCAATGCACATGTGTTGAGTTCTTTCTACTATTTATAATGTTGCAAGGTAGCCTTACTTCCCAAAGACATTTATACACTTCCTTGCTAGTCTGAGAGTAATATTAATCCATCCATTTATTCATTCTTTCATGAGCCATCTGAGACCAGCTCTCAGCAAGGAACTAGAGGAAATTCCAGAGATAGAGAAGTTAGCTTCCTTTTTACGATATTTATTGCTTGTGCTGCTTTATGTTTAGAACATTACTGGGGAATTTTAAAAGGTGTATTGAATGAGGTATAACAACAGCAATGGGCTGCAGAGACTTTCTTAATCTCTTTCTAACACTGACACCACTGGTAACATTGTTTAAGCAAACCTCAAGGGACATAACTCTTTCCACAAGGACAAGAAAGTGTGTGTGTATGCATGGGGCAGGGGTGGAGGGAGGGAGGAAGAAGGAGGGAAAAGAGGAGGGCAAGAAAGAAAGAGAGAGAACATGCTACAAAACTCACCAAACATATATTGAAAAATAGGCTTCAGAATATATAAGCTAGGAGCAATAACCATAAAAGCAAATACAGTCAACAATCTGATCTTTCACTTGACTTCATTGAAACCAAAAGGATTTTGATGGTAGCTCTTTGGCTAGGCCATCTATGTTAAGTGTTCCCTTACAGATGGAGAAAGTGGCATATCTCCACTGCCCTGCCTCTGCTAGTAGTTAGGGCTACACCCATTTGCAGTAGTTAGGGCTACACCTGTAGCAACCAGTGAGTTGAGGGTGACCTGATAACAATTCAGAAATTATTTCTAGTTCAAAAGATATAGCATCCCAGCTACCCAAAGAAAAATCCCTTAGTTACCTTGTACTCTGAGCACCTCACCTAAGGGTTAAATAATTATTAATATCATTTTAGTGCATCATGAGGTATCAGTGTGCTCTTTTTTCCCCTTTCTTGTTTTTCATGTCTATGTTTGCAGAGGTCAGTGTATAGTTTTTATAGTCTCATCGTCCATCTCAGTTATAAAACATGAAGGTTTCGGCTATATCAAATTTCAAACTAAGTAATCAAATCCAAATATGTGAAATAAAGTGACATAACCCACCACTAATTAGTGCCCTCCTATAATTAATGTGAAGTTAAACCTTGTTTAATATACAAACTGCAGAGTCCTACTCAAATAAAAAGCAAAAAAAATAGTCTTTCAATAATTATGTATTAAATCGATTGTGGACAGGCACTGTGGCAGGTTCTGTGAATACAGTGATGAAAGGGCTTAGAGCCACAGGGATCAGAGGCTGGTAAATACTATGGAGATACTAAAAGTAACCATGTGAAGGAAAGCAACAGCAAAGCCCTCTCTGAGAAGGTACCATTTAGGCTAAAATTGAAATGTCAAGGAGGAAACAATCTTACGAAGATAAGGAGGAAGAACTCTCCAGGCAGAGGGAACACTCAGTGCACAGGATTTAAGTGCAAATAAGTTTGGCACGTGGCTGAAGCAGAGAGAGCTAGGCGAGAACAGGATCACAAAAGAAGCTCAGAGAAGCAGGCAGGTCACGTAGGACTTCGCAAGCCGGAATAAGGAGAGTGGATTTCCTCAGTGGGAATGGGGAGCTTTAAAGTGTTCTTAAGCAGGAGAGCAACACACAGAGGATGAATTTTCGGGAAGCGACAATCCAAGAAAGGATACCAAGGAGACACCATGCTGACTTGAACTAGAATGTTAGGAGAAAGAGAAAAGACAGGTTTGAGATATGTTTTGAATATAGGGTTAATCAAAACTGGCTGGTAGAGACAAGGCCAACTCCTAGATATCTGGATTGAACAAGTACTGCGCAGATGACAGCGCCAGTACTGAAATGGGGAAGACTTGAAGGGGTGGAGGATGTACGGTTTTGTGGTGGCCTTGTTCTGTTTCAGATGTCTAGGCACACCAGGTCTTGGTGTTTTATCAAGCAATATACTTCACCACCCTAATGTTTATAAAAATTAATAATATCATGATAGGCAGAGAAACTAAACCTCTTTATATTACTATTTTGTCACACTCATTCTCCAAGTATCCTGCCTTAGAAAAAGTTGCATCTCTGAAGAAAGATGGGTATGCTGAAATGTAAAATGGGCATGAGGACCAACATCCTTGGGCAACAATATCTTGCACCCTCAACGTTAAAAATAACCCACTCCACAGCTTAAGACACTGAATGACAAAGTGATGGAGCAAAGCCAAAAAGAGAACAAATACCCTGATCAGCTGATAAGACAGACTTTTATCCGAGAGCAGGTCATTCTTGTACAGTGAGACTGTTTAGTCTGAAAGAGAAATCAGTGTGAAAATATAGTTCTTGGACATGCTTGCCCTTATCTGAAGCCACAGAGACCTTTAAAATCCTCACACCAGAATGGCATAGAGGACAGGGCAAGGGCTAAAACAAACTAACTCAAGATACTGCTTTAGATACCAGGAAGTATCACATTCCATCGATAGTATTACAGAAAACAAAAACAAGCAATGCAGAATGGTGGCCAGAAGTAAGCAAAAGAGAGAGGGAGAGAGATTGGAATCTGGAAAAAAAAATACTACAAATACCATATTCTAAACATTCCTGCCTGAAGATTTCCCTATGACTCTAGTAAGAATAATATATGTCGAAGTTTTTTTCATAACAAATCCCTCGATATAGAACACTTTGAAAATAAATTCCATTTCCCTCTTGCTTCTGAAGCCACATCCTTTGATCATTAATTATTTTCATGACAGATAGCATTAAACGAGCTCATATATGCAATATTTACATCTAATATAACCAGAATCCTTTTATCTACCTGATCTCTAAACTTTTAATGACTATAGGAAACTTGTCATAGAGGTAAGATGGACATATTTTCAGATACCAAGCATTGTACCAAGAAGACTCTCTTGTTCACTGTTATTAAATGAAACATTTGTGTAATAATAGCAGCTATCACTTGAGTACTTACCGTATGTCAGACACAAATGTACTATTTACATAGTATCTTATTTAATATGTAAATCATTCAGTGTACTAGGTATTCCATTAAAAGAGAAATAAGGAAAAAGCAGTGCCCATTATGGTGGACACGCTAGCTGTTCTTCGGATAGTGATAAAGTTCTAGGTGGGATATGGATGCCAAGCTAGACACTGTATTGAATGTGTCCCCAGGCTCCCTTGCAGCTAGTGTGGCCACATGTCCAAGCTCTTATCAATGGAGTGTGGGTGGAAGCAATGCATGCACATGTCACTTCACTTGCTTGAGTGGAAATCAGTGCAACTGGATTAGACACTCTCCCCCTTCTCATAGCTACGATGGCCATTTCAGCTCTGTTCCTGTTTGACCTGTAAGCAGCAGAGCTACCAGTCAGATGATAATGCTTAAGACTGTTTATGGAACCACTATTTTGATGTCTACTTGTTGCAGCGGCTTAGCTACTCTAATTAATAGATCACACACACACATATGTATATACATACATGCAGCTATACATATGTGTGAATTTTACAGTCAATAAACAATAGGGGCTTTTGTTTTTACTTTTGCAGGATCATTAATCCATTAACTTCCTTAAGAGTAAGTACAGACCAAATCGCCAAGATCACCCACGTGAGCTATAAATGAAACTATTGTCTTCTGATTATTACTGCTAATAACATTTCAATTGCACAGTTTTGAATTTAAATGTTATAGTTTACAAAACATTTCCAAAAACATTCTCTCTTGATCCTCATTACGTTGCTTTTACTTTGTACTTAACCAAACGTATTCAGAGCAGTTGGTGACCTGCCCAATAGTACACAGCCCTCAACTAGCAGAGGAGGCACTAAACCAAAATCTGCGCTCTTTCGGCAACAACTTCCGCCAATTCCTTTTTCCACAGCATTAACCAGCAGTTTTACTGTTATACAACATACAAAGCAGAAGGAATAAAAATATAACTTCTCATCCCCGTAAGTATCCTCATGGGCTAGTGAGGACATTACTTAGGTAAGATAGTTTTTCTGAAGGCCCTGAAGACACAGATAGCTGCTCAGGGCCACATCAAAGTCTCTGGGAAAAAATAATCTGAAACTGGAACCTCTAAAAAGGGGAAAGCTCAGAAGTGGAATTCTAATAGAAATGAAGCCTCAATGAATTTTAGATTCCTCCAGTATGTTAGTCCAGATTTAGGTGATTAACTTTCTGAGATATTTAATATAAATGAAAATATTGCATATTCTTCTCATCCTAATTATTTATGGATCCATCAACCATAAAAGGAATTATTCAACACTAGATAAATTATTAAATTCATTAATTACTAACCTAGAGAATTGTTGGCTGACTTGATTAGGTCTCTCTTTAAAACCAACAGTTTAAAGAAACGTCAATTAATTTGACACTAGTGATTTCAGAAGCTATAAAACATAAGAACATGGTTTAATGAGATGCTTTTATTCTGTGTTCTGTTTTCATTAATTGACAAAGAAATATTCACTGATATTTTGGTTCAAAGTCACTGCAGAAGCTGTCTTTTACATAACAGTAAATTAAAATTCCTTCTTAAATTAGCAAGTAATGATTGTTTAATTACAAAAGAGGAAATGCTTGGTAACTTCTTTCTCAACTGTTAAAAGGAAAGTAATATTGTTGAAGAAATGAGGATTAGCATGCACTGTGGCTGATTTCTGTGAAGAAATTTATTTTAATGACTGGATCATTAAATCCCCCTAAGGCTATGCAACAGGTATTATAAAGCACGGAAGAAATTTTATAAAGATATAAAACCTCTTTCTCCCTTAGCTGCCAGGATACCACTTTGTTCCAATTCTCTTCCAAATTCTGACAACTTATCAGTATTTTCCAGTATTGCCTGTCTGTCTCCAGAGCTTTTTCTTGTTATCCCATATACTCCCCGGGGATGATTTCATCCACACCCGTGAATTCAACTAGCACCAATATGCTGTCAAAATCCACATCTTCAACACAAACCCCATGCTAAGTTCCCAATCCATATTTTGAAACCTCTTCTTCTATATCCCAGGACTTCAAAATCAACATGCTCCAGATTTACTCTCTCTACTCCCTAACCCACATCCAAATCAACTGTTAGCCCTCCTGTGTTCCCTCTCTCAATGAATGGTTTCAGTCTTCTCCTGCAGTGCTTTGTCTGCGTTACTCTGGGTACACCCATGAGCATCTAGGGTCTTCATATCACAAGAGCAATGCCACGCTTCCCAAGGAAGAGGGGAGAAACCTAAAATCCTCCACTCTTGTTTACTTTGGCCCTATAGATCCATGCAGCCCAGCTTATGTGCATACTTCACAAATTTTTCTTGAAAACAATTCCTTAAGTTGCAACTATAGGCTTTCTCTCTATAAGGTCATATGTAGTCCACAGAGTCAGACTGTATTATTCCCAATGTCATGTTGTCATCTGCAACTACCCTTCTCTCCAAACTGAACTCTCCAGGAATGATACACTAACATTCTTTTTGCAAGCTTCTTTCCTCCAAAAAAGGCTAGCCAAGCACACAGAAGCCTATAAAAATTGCTGGTCTCACAGACCCAGAAATCATTTGAATCTCTATTTAATCTCAACTCTGTCTGTCTGTCTGTCTGTCTGTCTGTCTCTCTCTCTCTCTCACACACACACACACACAAACACAAACACACACACACACACACACACACACACCCCCTTCCAAATCTACAAACTCAGTGTCTGCATTTCTCATCTCCTAACATTCACCTTCATCCCTGTCACAGGGGCAGATAGTAAACTGACATAAAAAAAAAGAGCATAAATTTAAAATGAAGTTAAAAATGTATTTTGTCAATTATTTTCAAATTATTCAATGTTTCTGATAGGTCTACAGGATTGGAGTCAACAGTGTGGCTTGATAAAGTTTTAACAGCATGTTGTTACTAAAACCATTATTGAAGATCAGTATTTCTATCTGGAATACTGGTTAATCCGGGCCAACCTATTCATTTTTCTCAGAAGCTGCTCACAGAAAATAAATCAAGTAGCACAGTAATGGCAAAGCCAATCCTTAATCTCTCCACATTAATTTTCTTCCTCTGCATCACAAATCAGCAAAATTTAGCATGTTAAAACAGTACTATATTAGTTCATAATTATCTAGGTCAGAAGTCCAAGCATGAAGACACTGGTTACACTGCTCACTCTCACAGGCTAAAATCAAGGTGTTGGTCAGGCTGTATTCTCATCTGGAACGCAGTTCCTCCTACAAGATATGAAGTTGAGGCAGAATTCAATTCCTTGCAGTCACAGGACTGTAGTCCCCAATTCTTTATTGGCTGTCAGCTGGAGGTTGTTCTCAGATCTCAGAGGCCAGCCTCATTCCTTGCCATGTGATCCTCTCCATCTTCAAAGCAAGCAACAGAGATTTTCCCTTGTGTCAAAAATGCCCACTCTCTGTGAATCTCATTCTACAGGAAGAGTGTGGTCACTTTTAAAGACTGATCTGATGAGGTCAGGCTCACCAAGGAAAAATCGCCCCCCTTTTTTTTAACATCTTTATTCGAGTATAATTGCTTTACAATGGTTTGTTAGTTTCTGCTTTATAACAAAATGAATCAGCTATACATATACATATATCCCCATATCTCCTCCCTCTTGCATCTCCCTCCCAACCTCCCTATCCCACCCCTCTAGGTGGTCATAAAGCACCAAGCTGATCTCCCTGTGCTATGCGGCTGCTTCCCACTAGCTATCTATTTTACATTTTGTAGTGTATATATGTCCATGCCACTCTCTCACTTCATCCCAGCTTACCCTTCCCTCTCCCCATGTCCTCAAGTCCATTCTCTACATCTGCGTCTTTATTCCTGTCCTGCCCCTAGGTTCTTCAGAATCTTTTTTTTTTTTTTAGATTCCATATATATGTGTTAGCATACAGTATTTGTTTTTCTCCTTCTGACTTACTTCACTCTGTATGACAGTCTCTAGGTCCATCCATCTCACTACAAATAACTCAATTTCATTTCTTTTTATGGCTGAGTAATATTCCACTGTATATATGTGCCACATCTTCTTTATCCATTCATCTGTCGATGGACACTTAGGTTGCTTCCATGTCCTGGCTATTGTAAATAGAGCTGCAATGAACATTGTGGTACATGACTCTTTTTGAATTATGGTTTTCTCAGGGTATATGCCCAGCAGTGGGATTGCTGTGTCGTATGGTAGTTCTATTTTTAGTTCTTTAAGGAACCGCCATACTGTTCTCCATAGTGGCTATATCAATTTACATTCCCACCAACAGTGCAAGACAGTTCCCTTTTCTCCACACCCTCTCCAGCATTTATTGTTTGTAGACTTTTTGATGATGGCCATTCTGAC
Source organism: Aethalodelphis obliquidens (assembly GCF_003676395.1). Classification (NCBI taxonomy): domain Eukaryota; kingdom Metazoa; phylum Chordata; class Mammalia; order Artiodactyla; family Delphinidae; genus Aethalodelphis; species Aethalodelphis obliquidens. The sequence goes on from NW_020837952.1 coordinate 11,213,622, forward strand.
TGGTGTGAGGTGATACCTCATTGTAGTTTTGATTTGCATTTCTCTAATGATTAGTGATGTTGAGCATCCTTTCATGTGTTTGTTGGCAATCTGTATATCTCCTTTGGAGAAGCCAATCTGTATATCTTCTTTGGAGAAATGTGTATTTAGATCTTCTGCCCATTTTTTGGATTGGGTTTTTTTTTTTTTTTTTTTTTTTTGGTATTGAGCTGCATGCTTGTAAATTTTGGAGATTAATCCTTTGTCAGTTGCTTCCTTTGCAAATATTTTCTCCCATTCTGAGGGTTGTCTTTCATCTTATTTATGGTTTCCTTTGCTGTGCAAAAGCTTTTAAGTTTCATTAGGTCCCATTTGCTTATTTTTGTTTTTATTTCTATTTTTCTAGCAGGTGGGTCAAAAGAATCTTGCTGTGATTAATGTCATAGAGTGTTCTGCCTATGTTTTCCTCTAAGAGTTTGATAGTGTGTGGCCTTACATTTAGGTCTTTAATCCATTTTGAGTTTATTTTTGTGTATGGTGTTAGGGAGGGTTCTAATTTCATTCTTTTACATGTAGCTCTCCAGTTTTCCCAGACCACTCATTGAAGAGGCTGTCTTTTCTCCATTGTATATTCTTGCCTCTTTTCTCAAAGATAAGGTGACCATACGCCTGTGGGTTTATCTCTGGTCTTTCTATCCTGTTTCATTGATCTATATTTATGTTTTTGTTCCAGTACCATACTGTCTTGATTAGTGTAGCTTTATAGTATAGTCTGAAGTCTGGGAGCGTGATTCCTCCAGCTCCGTTTTTCTTTCTCAAGATTGCTTTGACCATTCAGGGTCTTTGTGTTTCCATATAAATTGTGAATTTTTTTGTTCTAGTTCTGTGAAAAATGCCTTTGGTAGTTTGATAGGGATTGCATTGAGTCTGTAGATTGCTTTGGGTAGTATAGTCATTTTCACAGTGTTGATTCTTCCCATCCAAGAACATGGAATATCTCTCCATCTGTTTGTGTCATTTTTAATTTCTTTCATCAGTGTCTTATAGTTTTCTGCATACAGGTCTTTTGTCTCCTTAGGTAGGTTTATTCCTAGGTATTTCATTCTTTTTGTTGCAATGGTGAATGGGAGTGTTTTCTTAATTTCTCTTTATGATCTTTCATTCCCCTTTTTAAAGCTTCATCAGATGCCTAATTCAGGCTCACATTTGAAGAGAGGGAATTATATAAAGACACACAGCAGAAGGTAGAAATCTTGTGGGCCATCTTAACACTCTGCCTCCCACACTAACCTTCCTACTTATAATAGTTCTTTCCTACCACATAATCTTGCGCTATATTGAATTACCTCCTGGGCAGGGAGAGGAGGGAAAAATAGAAAAAGAACAATAGACATGGGGAGAAGAATGTATGCTACCGTTATGGCTTCTTTGATTTCCACATATGTGAACTTTACGAAATTCTAAAATCTATACATTATTCAATGTGGATCTAGTAAATCTCTGAATTTCTCTGGCCTTCAATTTCATTATTTATAAAACAATGATTCTTACTTTGTAAGACTATACATTCATACATAACATGCTTATAAAATTTACAAGGTGACCAAAAAGAAAAAAATGGCCTCAACTTCACTTTATATTAATGTCTATGAAGAATAGTCTATATAACTATTCATGAAAAAAATTTTCACAAATGGTCTATTTTCCCTTAGTATTAAAACCTTCCCCTAAGTATTACTTCTACTTATAGAATTAAACTACCTTTGCAATTATTGAATCATTTTAACATTTCATGTTACCTTCACAATTATTTTCACATTAATTTTATAATTTAAATAAGTCTATGTAAAATAGATAAAGCATGTATTACTTTTCTCATTTTACAAATGGAAAAAAAAAACCTGAGTCTGAAAATGTTAAATAATTTTTCCTAGGCAAGTTAGGAACAGAACCAAAAGCAGATTTCAATTTTCATTGAGCTCATGAGCTCACAGAGTCTTTTGATGTGGGCTCTGAAGTCAAGAAAAGACAGTAATTACATCATGTTATCGAAATAATAACCAGTTTCATTCAATAACAATGGAACATTTCAATTGAATTCTGAAGAATATCCATTATAATTTAAAAATACAATCTCTTAAGAATAATTTGTGTCATTCACTCACTCACTCACTGAACAGTTAATACATTACAGTAACTATGGGTCCACCATGTTCTACAGTTTTGTTTTGTATTTTTCCACTTAATCCTTGCAACAACACTTTGAGAGTGGGCACTATTATTATCCTCATTTTACAGATGAGGAAACTAAAGCAAAGAAAAAGATACTTGCTCAAAATCACACACAGTAAGTGGTAGAGCTGAAACTTAAACTCTCACAGTCTGGTTCCAGAATGGAGGCTCTTACCAGTAGACGCTGTTGCCTCAGTAGACATTTTGCTGAGTGTCTTCTAAACTCAAGGCACTGGGAATTTATTTTGTAAGTTTTTTTTTTTTTTAAGTAATGGAGATTATAAACTGAAGCAGCAATCTGATCTGATATGAACCTGATATATCTGATATGACTATGACATGATCTAATCTGAATCATCACTTTGTGTAGAAAATGCACTGCTACAATTTCTATAACTTTCACAATGGTAGAGACCACTGTTTTCTTCTAACCTTTCTGTTATCAGAAGAGAGTTTTCATTTGTAAAGAGTTACAGAACGTAGAAAAATGCTTACTGGACACCCCCCAAAGTATGATTAAACATTTCTCTGAGGTACATGTCAAATGCAGGTTTTATCTTTGGAGATACATCTGTACTTTAACATTCTCTCTCTCCTCACCATCAAAACAAAACCAAAATTAAATAACAGTGAGTTTTGTTTTGTTTTGTTTTACTGTTACCATTTTGGTTTACTTCCTTCCAATAATTTTTTTTTTATTGGAGTATAATTGCTTTACAATGCTGTTAGTTTCTTCTGTACAATGAAGTGAATCAGCTATATGTATACATATATCCTCTCCCTCTTGGACCTCCCTCTCATCCCCCACCCTATCCTGCCCATCTAGGTCATCACAAAGCACGGAGCGGGGCTCCCTGTGCTACATTACAGGTTCCACCAGCTATCTATTTTACACCACTTATTGAAGAGGCTGTCTTTTCTCCATTGTATATTCTTGCCTCCTTTATCAAAGATAATAACCTGTTCCATTGATCTATATTTCTGTTTTTGTGCCAGTACCCTACCCTCTTGATTACTGTAACTTTGTAGTATAGTCTGAAGTCAGGGAGCCTGATTCCTTCAGCTCCGTTTTTCTTTCTCAAGATTGCTTTGGCTATTCGGTGTCTTTTGTGTTTTCATACAAGTTGTAAAATTTTTTGTTCTATTTCTGTGAAAAATGCCACTGATAATTTGATAGGGATAGCTTTGAATCTGTAGATTGCTTTGGGCAGTATGGTCATTTTCACAATATTGATTCTTCCACTCCAAGAACATGGTATATCTCTCCACCTGTTTGTGTCATCTTTGATTTCTTTCATCAGTGTTTTACAGTTTTCTGCATACAGGTCTTTTGCCTCCTTAGGTAGGTTTATTCCTAGGTGTTTGATTCTTTTTGTTGCAGTGGTAAATTGGATTGTTTCCTTAATTTCTCTTTCTGATCTTTTGTTGTTAGCGTATAAGAATTCAAGAGATTTCTTTGCTTGAATTCTGTATCCTGCAACTTTACCAAATTCATTGATTAGGTCTAGTAGTTTTCTGGTGGCATCTTTAGGATTCTCTATGTATAGTATCATGTCATCTGCAAACAGTGACAGTTTTACTTCTTCTTTTCCAATTTGTATTCCTTTTATATTTTTTTCTTCTCTGATTGCTGTGGCTAGGACTTCCAAAACTATTTTGAATAATAGTGGTGAGAGTGGACATCCTTGTCTTCTTCCTGATATTAGAGGAAATGCTTTCAGTTTTTCACCACTGAGAATAATATTTGCTGTGGGTTTATTGTATATGGCCTTTATTATGTTGAGGTAGGTTCCCTCTATACCCACACTTTCTGGAGATTTTTTTTTTTATCATAAATGGGTGTTGAATTTTGTCAGAAGCTTTTTCTACATGTATTGAGATGATCATATGGTTTTTATTCTTTAGTTTGTTAATATGGTGTATCATATTGATTTGCATATATTGAAGAATCCTTGCATCCCTGGGATAAATCCCATTTGATCATGGTGTATGATCCTTTTAATGTGTTGTTGGATTCTGTTTGCTAGTATTTTGTTGAGGGTTTTTTTGTCTATGGTCATCAGTGATATTAGTCTATAATTTTTTTTTGTGATATCTTTGTCTGGTTTTGGTATCAGGGTGATGGTGGCCTCATAGAACAAGTTTGGGAGTGTTCCTCCCTCTGTAGTTTTTTGGAAGAGTTTGAGAGGGATAGGTGTTAGCTCTAATAACAGTGAGCTTTAGTTAATCTGAATCTGAACAATATTTTTACAGCTGCAAACCCAAATCATCATTTACAAATAAAATTTTATTCTGCTGTTAGAACTTTGGTTTGTCTCCAAGAGTTTCAGCATAAGACAGAAAAAATGCCTTATTTGTTTTAAACATTATTTTTATGTAACAATGGCCAGATAGATAGCAAAGAAACCAGTATAGGAATATCTTAAGCATACTAGAGTCTCAACAGATTATCTCTGTCATTAAAATATCTAGAACAGGGCTTCCCTGGTGGTGCAGTGGTTGAGAGTCTGCCTGCCGATGCAGGGGACACAGGTTTGTGCCCCGGTTTGGGAAGATCCGAGATGCCGCGGAGCGGCTAGGCCCGTGAGCCATGGCCACTGAGCCTGCGCATCCGGAGCCTGTGCTCCACAACGGGAGAGGACACAACAGTGAGAGGCCCACATACTGGTAAAAAAAAAAAAAAAAAAAAAAAAAACCTAGAACTTTTAAATTATGTTAGTAGCCTTAGCCTTTATGTGATTTAAAAAAAAGTTATCATCTAATTTGAATTCTTCCCACACTGCTGACTGCTACTTGGATAATGCTTTATTCTATTGTATATGTGTGCTTGTGTGTGTATGTTTCAAAAGATACATTCAAGAAGGGATTCATCAGTATTCCCAGCATGTTTTTAAACTGAACTCCAAATTCAAAAGATTTATGGCTCAAGTATGAGTACATAGTACATTTTCAAAAAAAAAAAAAAAAAAAGCTAACCTTTCATCAAAATCTGTACTAGGTATGCAAAGGGAGACAAAATCATCTGGCAACCACAGTACATTTTTCTAGTATTCCCTCTCACATTTTTATATTCCTTTTCCTTTCACAATTTTCAAATCCAAGTTTACAGGAAAGCTTTTTGAGAGCACAAAACCACTTCCCAATTATAGCCTTGATACTTAAACAGCTTATCTAATACTTGTTTAAATAATGAACCCAATTATGACAGTCATTAGCATTTTTCCATTTGCTCTTCTCTAATTATAATAATACAGTACAAAAGGTAGAGATGTAATACAAATGATGCTAATGGAAGAATGCAAAGTCAGATTCACATGAAGTGGGAAAAGTCTACTGGCATCTTTAGCAATGCACAGTTGAAAATGTTTGCCAAGACCTGAGAGCAATGTTTGGACATGAGTCTGCAATAATTCTTATGAGAAGAGAAAGTCTGCTCCCCCAAAGGGGGAAAAGAGAATAGTCAAAGGAAGTTCTTCCTCCAGTGGTTCATTTACTTCTGTTGAATTTTTCCTTCCTAATAAGTAGGCCTCAGACTCATGCCTAGAGGTAAAGACTGGACAAAGAAATAGTAGAGACAGCAGGCAGATATCTGAGTGATAGAAGCTTTAAGAAATACTCTAAAACCCACCCAGAGAATTTATTTTGTTTTCTTTTACCATAATCTGTAGCATTGAAAAATAAATCTCATACTTCAAAAAAAATTGGTGAGAGAGGAAAATTCTAAGCAAGACATGTTGACATCAATTAAAACATTTACTAAGGCTTTCCTGGTACAGTAGTTGTTCCCCTATGACTCAAGAGCCAGAGTGTGTATGCAAAATTCAGGTCTATTTGTGATTTGAGCTTTTAAAATATCATCCAAGTCTCTTTCTTTCCTCAAAAAGAGAAAGAGAACCCATTTAAGGTGCCTAGAAGCCACTGCATTCATCACACATGACCTCAAGCTTTAGGATCCATGAGGAATTCCTCAGTTGCTGCTTTCACTAAGAACTAAAAAATCCAAATGTTGCTGGTCTTGTCAGACCCCTCTCTTGCCAGGCTTCTTCAAGATAAATGCTTCTTTGCTATCTGTGCAAGTTCCCATCCCCCATTCCACAGCCAAGCAGAGTGAGTACCTCCCCCCAGACTGAGACGAGGCTGTTTGTCACTGTCCCAGGCTATGCAACCCTAGATCCAACCTTCAGTCCCTCCAATCTCTATCGTCAAGGAAACTGTGATTTGTCTTTTTATCAGATCTCCTTATCTCCATCAGCAGATTCTTTCACAAATAGCATAAGCAGATTTTCTTGAGGTAAGAGGAGGGATTATAGAAAGAAGAGTCTTCTTTACCCTCCAATCAATTATTAAGGAGAGGAATGCCAAAGTTTTTAGGTCCGTTTCCTCCACTGTGGGTCATGGTTCATAATATGTTATGAACCATAAATAGGACTGGATTACCCCAGTTAAATAAACTAGCCGAAGTTAAAGTGAAAAGATATCTTATATGAAACATAAAGAATCAAAAAGAAAATCTATTCTGAAGCTCATTGCCCCCATTTCTTCTTTGGACAAAAGAAGAATTTTCAATGTTTGTTACACTGCCTATGTTATGTTTTAACCCAGTCTTAGTGGAGTGAGGTAAATTAAGTCTGATTAACCATGCTTCCAAGAGTATAACTTCTAGGCTATATGGCCACAAAAGAAATAAGAGCAGGAGAAGAAAGTTGACCTGGAAGGTGACCAATACAAATTAAATAAACTCTCACGCTAGCACAAGAGTCTATGATTCTAATAAGTAAACATTTATTTGCCTTAGAAACTTCATGTGAATGTCTTTTGTTCCTTCATTTCACATTTTAATATGTGCCAAGCTCTGATGGAAGGACTGGGGATACAATGGAGAGCAAGGCAGGCATGATCTATAATCTCACTGAGCTTATATTTTATGGGAGTGATAGAAATCAAAAAATGGAACAGGTACTATATACCATACACAAAAATTAATTGTAAATGGATCAAAGATTTAAAATGTAGGAGGTAAAACTATCCAAGTTTTAGAAGAAAACATAGGGGAAAACTTCATGACATTGGATTTGGCAATTATTTCTTGTATATAATATCAAAAGCACAAGCAACAAAAAAAAATAGATAATTTGGACTTCCTCAAAATTAAAAACTTTTGTACATTGAAGGACACTATCAACAGAGTAAAAAGGCAACTCACAGAATGGGAGAAATATTTGCAAACCCTCTATCTGATAAGAATACATTCAGAATATATAAAGAACTCTTGTAACTCAACAATAAAAACTGATTTTAAAATGGCAGGGCTTCCCTGGTGGCGCAATGGTTGAGAGTCGGCCTGCCGATGTAGGGGACACGGGTTCGTGCCCCGGTACGGGAAGATCACACATGCTGCGGCGCGGCTGCGCGCATGAGCCATGGCCACTGAGCCTGCACGTCCGGAGCCTGTGCTCCACAGCGGGAGAGGCCACAACAGTGAGAGGCCCACGTACCACCAAAAAAAAAAAAAAAAAAAAAAGGCAAAAGACTTAAATAGGCATTTCCGTAAAAAAGATAAACAAATGGGCAATAAGCACATGAAAAAGATGCTCAACATCACTCACCATTAGGGAAATGTAAGTCAAAACTTCAATAAGATACCACTTTACATCCATTAGGATGACTAATATCAAAAAACAAATAAACAAACAAAACCCACACTGAAAATAAGTGTTGGTGAGGATGTGGAGAAATTAAAACCCTGTTCACTGCTGGTGGGAATGTAAAGTAGTGCAGTCGCTATGGAAAACTGTATGGTGGTTCCTAAAAAACTTAAACATGGAATTATCATATGATCCAGCAATTCCATTTGAGTATATACCCAAAAGATTTGAAAGCAGGGACTCAAACAGATATCTGCACGCAGAGCAGCATTACTCACAATAGCCAAAAGGTGAAGGCAAACTAAGTGTCCATCGATGAACAAATGGATAAACAAAATGTGGTTTATACAGTCTGAATATTATTCAGACTTAAAAAGGAAATAAATTCTGACATACGCTACAATACAGATGAACCTTGAGAACATATGCTAAGTGAAATAAGCAATCACAACAGGACAACTACAGTATGATTTCATTTATATGAGGTATCGATACTTGGAGTAGTCAAACTCATTGAGACTCAATATAAAATGGTGGGTGCCAGGGACTGGGGCAAGGGAGGTATAGGAAGTTATGGTTTAATGGGTATGGAGTTTCTCACTCCCACTCCTAGGCACTTACCCAGACAAAACTATAATTTAAAAAGATACATGCACTTCTATGTTCATAGCAGCACTATTTACAATAGCCAAGACATGGAAACAAATATCCATGAACAGATGAATGGATAAAGAAGATGGGGTGTATATACACAATGGAATATTACTCAGACATCAAAAAGAATGAAATAATGCCATTTGCAGCAACATGGGTGGACCTAGAGATTATGATACTAAGCAAAGTCAGAAAGAATGAGACAAATATTATATGATATCACTTACATGTGGAATCTAAAATACGATACAGATCAACATATCTATGAAACAAAAACAGACACAGATATAGAGAACAGAGTTGTGGTTGCCAAGGGGGAGGGAGGGGAGGGGAGGGAAGGAATGGGAATTTGGGAATAGCAGATGCAAACTATTATATATAGGATGGATAAACAACAAGGTCCTACTGTATAGCACAGGAGACTGTATTCAATACCCTGTGACAGATCATAATGAAAAAGAATATGAAAAAGAAATACATATGTATAACTGAGTCATTTTGCTGTGCAGAAGAAATTAACACAACATTGTAAATCAACTATACTTCAGTAAAATTTTAAAAACGGGTATGGCGTTTCACTTTAGGAATATGAAAAAAAGTTGTGGAGATGGACGGTGGTGATGTTTGCACAACAGTGTGAATGTCCTAAAAGCCACTGAATTTTGCATGTAAAAATCATAAATATTATGCCATGTGTTTTTTTATTTGTTTTTTTTGTTTTGTTTTGTTTTTTGCGGTAGGCGGGCCTCTCACCACCGCGGCCCCTCCTGCTGCAGAACACAGGCTCCAGACACGCAGGCCCAGCGGCCATGGCTCACGGGCCCAGCCGCTCCGCGGCATGCAGGATCCTCCCGGACCAGGGCACGAACCTGCGTCCCCTGCATCGGCAGGCGGACTCTCAACCACTGTGCCACCAGGGAAGCCCTGCCATGTGTATTTTACCACAATTTTTAAAAAGAGGATAATTTCAGATACTGAGAAGTGTATAAAGAAACATAATATGATGGAGTGACTGGAGAAAGGGTGAAGACAGCATTAGAATGAGCTAGAGTACTCAGAGGAAGTGACGTCTTTCTGAGATCTGAATGATAAGAGTCAAAAAGGTAAGACCTGAGGGGCAAGCATTACCTGCAAAGAGAAGAACAAATGCAAAGTCCCTGAAGCAGGCATGAGCTTTGTATTCCAAGGACTAGAAAGGGGGCGCAATAGTGAGGTCCAGGAACACTGATACGGGATGACCTACAAGAGACATGTAAGGCATTGTTGGCCACGGAAGCTGTGCAAATCTTCTTCTAAGGACACTGTGAAACCTTGGGAGATTCTGGAGCAAGGGAATTATGTGATCTAGTTTGTCTGTGAAACATCACTTGGGCTGCTGTGTAGAAAATGAATCATAAGAGGGCAAGAATCAAAGCAGATCAATTAGGAGTTGTTACGACAGTACAGAGTAGACATGATGATGGCTTAGAATAGACGATAGGCATGGAGATGGAGATAAATTAATACATTCAACATATGTTTTGAAGGTAAGGCCAACAAATCTTGCTGATTTACTTATGGGTAGGGTAGCTGTATATTCCCGGTTTGCCTGGGACAAAGCTGATTTCTGTTGTCTCAGTGCCCTGTAGAGTTAGTACCTCTTTTAATCTCAACATTATCCCAGTTTGGACAGTAAATCATATAGTTGCCCGAGCCATGGGGAATAAAGAAAAAAAGAAGAATCAAGGATGACTCTTCGCTTCAGCAACTAGAAGTTTGTGGTTTTCATGTTTCAAAGACAGTCTGTTAACAGTATCATTGAGAAGAAAGAATATAGTTAGAACTCTGAATTCCATTTGTTTTAACCATGAGTTCTTTCTGCCCCTGTTCCTCATTTCTTCTCAATTCAGTAGGTATGTACGCATCTCAAAACTTCAGTAGAAAAAAAAAAAAAAATAAGGCCAACTGAGTCAGCCAACTAAATGATAGCTCAAATAACTGGCCAGAAAGTAAATGAAAAAAAGAGCAATTTCCAGGAGGAGTAGCATGTACAGGAGGGGCTCTCATGGTGCCCCCAGTCCTTCTGTTCATGCAGAGACAAAGATCATGGAAGAGGATCGCTGGTCTGGCCAGGCTGGTAGAATGAGCTGTATCCTGGAACCTGGAGCCTGAAATGGGTTTATACCACAAAGTGAATAGAAGGAAAGACTGAGGGGAAGCCTCAGGGGAAAAAGCCCTAAAGAGAGACTGCTTGCTCCACAGCAAATGGCATTGGCATTGAGTTAGAAAACACATCAGAAGTGGGGAAATAAGGCTACATAAGAATTCTTCCTTAGAAGGACGTTAGTGGCACAAGAACACCTTGCATCTAAACAATTAGAAGTGATGGAGTTAGTCCTATGGAAAATCTGGAAGTCAAGAAATAGGTTTGGATATCTGGACGTTGTCATTTCCTGAAATACTCTCAGTGAGGGTCAGACTTATTATTTTGCATTCTGAGGAAAAAACCAGGCTGACCTGTTATCTATTCTTCTCACAAAACACACACACACACACACACACACACACACACACACACAAAACAAAACAAAACAAAAATTCTAAGGATATAGTGTTGCTTTTTCTTTTCCTTTATCCAAAGGAGAAGCAGTAGCAATGAAAAAATACTCTAAAGTTTTCTTCTTAATTCTAAAGTTCAACAGATTTCCTCAAGGCCAAAATAGGATTTCAAACCAAACCTGAGACAACTGTTAACCAAATGAACACCAAAGCTTTGTACTACAACTACTCTCCTTTATTGATATTTGAAGGCCAGTTAGTTATGATTAAACCCTCTTACTACAAAATGAACCAATATACTCTTTAAAGTGATTGATAATTGACTAGGGACTGTCAGTGAATGTGATCTGGGTAAAGAAGCAAACAGAAAGATTAGTTGTGTTTCAAAGGGAATTGCGGTACTTCCCCTGCTACCCATAATTTCTAGCCTATTTTAAGCCTCAGTTTTGTGAACCATCTACATACTATGATTTCCAGTATTATCTTAAACGAAAGAACACTAGCAGTGCCCAAGGACTCAATACTGATTCTTTAATTTCAGTAACTGATTCTGTCAATTGATAGCTTTAGGATGAGACAAACAGGATATGAAGAGCAGCAGGACTGAACTAGAGTCTCAATTCAGCTGTAACATCACGATGGTGATGGGGGGAGTCCAAGGTAGGGGGTCAAGGTGTGGCCAGGAGAGAATAAGAATCCTTTTAGGCCAATTGAATCTATTCTATATTCCTGTTAACCTGGTCCAATCTTTTAAAAATATATGGTTCACAGAATGAACTTTTAAAAACCACAGAGTTAAAACAAGTAATTGCTAAAGAGTCAGTAGAATTGAAGGTTAGGTGAAGTCCACTATTTTTTCTGGTTTCCAAGATCATCAACTGTGGGTAACATATTTGATGAGGCTTTTGCCTATACAAATATCATTCATCTTGCCACCCTCATTTACTTTACTTTCTTAACAGAGTTCTTTAATCACAGATATTTCCAGAGATCAATCAAACCTTGCTCATCATTCTATCCTGTAGTCAATATCAAGAGGGATATCATCGTGACGTTGTCCTTTACGATTTATGTGCTACCTAAATATTATTGCTTCTCACAAGGTTGCCTGCATGTGATGTTCCCACATAGTTACCTTCAGGCCCTTGCCATGTCTGCTCATTTCACTTAACATTAGAGTCTTGGGACTTCCCTGGTGGCACAGTGGTTAACAATCCACCTGCCATGGGCTTCCCTGGTGGCGCAGTGTTTGGGAATCCACCTGCCAGTGCAGGGAACACGGGTTCGAGCCCTGGTCCAGGAAGACCCCACATGCCGCAGAGCAACTAAGCCCGGACGCCACAACTACTGAGCCTCGCTCTAGAACCTGCGAGCCACATCTACTGAGCCTACGTGTCACAACTACTGAAGCCCGTGCGCCTAGAGCCTGTGCCCCGCAGCAAGAGAAGCCACTGCAACGAGAAGCCCGCGCACTGCAACAAAGAGTAGCGCTGGCTTGCTGCAACTAGAGAAAGCCCACATACAGCACCGAAGACCCAACACAGCCAAAAATAAATAAAATAAATTTATTTTTTAAAAAAATCCGTCTGCCAATGCAGGGGACATGGTTTGGATACCTGGTCTGGGAAGATCCCACATGCCACGGAGCAACTAAGTCCATGCGCCACAACTACTGAGCCTGCACTCTAGAACCCACAAGGCATAACTATTGAGCCCACATGCCACAACTACTGAAGCCCGCGCTCCTAAAGCCCGTGCTCCACAGCAAGAGAAGCCACTGCAAATGAGAAGCCTGTGCACTGCAATGAAGAGTAGCCCCTGCTCGCGGTAACTAGAGAAAGCCTGTGCGCAGCAACAAAGACCCAACGCAGCCCAGAAAAAAAATAAATAAAAATAAAAAACATTAGAGTCTCCCTTGGTTTCAGTTCACATTCAGATCTTGGCTTTTTTAGTGGATAAAATTTTAACATGATTTCAAAATCATCTCTAACCTCTAGTCCAGAAAACTCTTGGGGTATCTATTCAAAAATTTCAATTGGTGGACTGAATTGAAAGCTTTTTCCACAAATAAGTGATGAGCTATAGGAAATTGGACTCTGACTAAAATCTCCTGGCAGTCATTTATACGTCCATAATCCAATAAAAAATTTTCAAACTACCACAAAGTTATCAAAATTATACTGCAAAATCAAAGAAAACAGAAAATATGTTTCTACTTTGGAAAATAGAAGCATACTTTTACAGTTTAAAGAATAGTGAGGTTTCTAAACACAACAATTGGCATCACTTTGAACAATCTGTTGATTTAGAAAGAGAAAGAGCTTGCCTCAAGACTGTGTGAATAAGGCATTTTCCTTTGGCGACCGAGGGATAATTGGAGGCTGAAATAGAGTCACTATTAATTCTAGTGCTAAAGCCTCAAGGTCAACTGAAAAACTAGTCTGTTCTCTGTTTCTTTTCTACAATTGTTTAATTACCCCCTTTTTTTCTTTTTTGAACATGACAAATATTTTTTCTAAAGAATAGATAAAATCCCAGTTGCAACCTTCATTTTCCAGGTTAAATATTCCCAGTTCGATCAAGATAAATGGCCAAAGTTATCTCTTCTTTGGTTCTTTAGTCCTTTCCAGAAATCTGCCCCTTTTGTTAAAACATCTCATAAATCCTTCAGAGCATAGCCAGCATGGGCCTAAATTTGATTTCTAATAACTAAGACTGAATAACGCTGGCAAATCTGGATTCTTTACCACACAATATAGCTATTCATGCCTAGTCTCCATTGTTTCCCCACTTTTAGGAAATTTGAACGAAAGATTTGAATATTCACACACATAATGCAGCAAAACTAATCAAACAGGTATTTTTAAGTACTTAATATGCACCAAACGTTTTGCTAGGTACAGACACAGCCTTTTCTTATCTCAGGTGCCAAGGCAAAGAGTTGGCTTGAAGTCCCAGTGCAAATTCTACATTTCTCATCCAACTTTCCTACAACTATTTCAGTCCACAGTGATTCTTTCTCTTTTCCTAAGCAACTGTAGCATTTATAGCTATATTTCTCAATTTAATTCAAGGCAGTAAATGTCTATTTGACATTAAATAGCATTACAGACCTTGGCACGTGCTTAGCATACAGTAAAAGAATATTAAACACGTGCTTCCCTCTTTAACATAACATATATACTTACATAAACACATGGAAACCCCTTATGTAACATTTCTCCAGATACAAGTCTTACATTTTTATGCCCGGTGTTTTACAACATTCCTATCAGTAGGGTGGAGAAGAATGGGATCACCAAACTACCCATGAAGAACTGATCAATCGATAGTCTGACCAGGTAATTCATAGCTCATATAGCTATTTGCCATCTTTTCTCATTTCTCATATCTCCAGCGCAATCATTCGAAGCCACACTTAAATTAACAGCCACACTTAAGTGATCCCAGTCTCTATATATTCATTCAATGATTTGTCAGATTGAAGTCAAAGTATAAGTTCAGTCACAAGACTGTTCCATAATTGGCTCATACCTGCTCTAGGAAAGAGATTTTGAAGCACCTTTTGAAGAGCTGTTATTAAGTGTTTTTAAATATTTCCAATGAAGAGTAAAACATTCTAACGGCGATCAATAGAGTACCAAGTTGAGTGACACATTCTTTTCAGCTGATCATTATCAGGTGTGATACTGGGCAGCAACAGTGAATTTTTTAAAAGGATAAATAATATCCACCTATTGGCATCTGTACCCACACACTCTACCTTCTTTCTTGATAGCATGGAACCATCTGTGCTCCTAGTTAAGCTCAACCCTCTGTTTGTGCACTAGATCCCATTCCCCCACACTTACTCAGGAACACTGATCCAGCTCATCTCTCCTTGCTCTTACATGAGCAGATTGTCCCTCACATAGATCATTACCATAGACACACAAACATGCTGTGAATTCTCCCATTTTATTAAAAAAAAAAAAAGATTCTTGACCTCATTCCCCTGTACCTTCATCTCTTATCACCTCATTTCTCTCTAATCCTTTATTGCAAACCTCTTTTAAAAAGTTGTTTAAACTCCCGTCTCCAATGTCTAGCTTCTCATTCTTTCCAATGGGGCTTTCACTCCCTCCAAAACCACTCCTATCAAGGTCACAAATTACCTTCCCCCTCCATAAATTCCATGGTCAGCTTTTGTGTCCAGTAGTATGAGGACTAATCAGCCCAGTTTCCTTCAAATATCTTCTTCAATTCACTTCCAGAACCCCACTGGTTTTCCTTTCCACTCCTTCTCAGCCTCCTTTAAGGTTTCCTGCTCAACTCCCCAACTTCTAATAACTTGATGCCTAGAATAGGGCCTGGAACATGGTAGATGTCTAATATACATCTCTTGAATGAATTAATAAATCAATCCATTTCATTAACAAATGTATTGAAAACCTGCTGAAGTAGCTTGGGAGATGGATCTGAGGTCAATGGTATGATTTTTTTTTTTTATATCTCTGCCTGTTATGGGAATATTATATTGAGACAGAAAAGGCATAATGTTTAAATTTCCTTAGACCATTTCAGAGACATGGGCCTTGCAAATCATCTCCCTCCAAATCCCATTTAATTTTTAAACTATTATAATTAAATGAATATTTACCATTTATCATTGATCAGACATTAGTTTCCAGTCAAATTTATACTTCAATAGAGGTTCTGTTTGCAATATGAAAACTTTATAGTCCATTCATATCCTTTTTATAATCAATATGTCCACTATATTTATGGACATTTCATAGCATTTAGCATACAACTTTATTATTTTAGAATATTATAAAGGACTTGGCTGTTATAATTTTGCATTTAAAATGCATTATTGCTACATCTCTGATTTATTTGATTCTCTGTCATTGGTTAGGAGCATAACCTCCAACAATATCAATCCTTTGGGAAAATATTATCTGCTTTATAGAATCATTTTTGGGAATGTGTTGAGATGAAAAGAAATGACTGAATGCATTTATATATATTTTAACATAAGCCCCTCTTGTATTCATGCTGTGGGTTCATCAAAATGATATTAGTGATGGAAATGAAGATCTCAGATAATAGTAATTCAAATTATAAATGCTTAATGGTAAGATGCAATGACAAGAATAGATCGTGTATTGGCATTACTAGAGGTTTTTTTAAACTAATAGGATTCACACATTCAAATAAATTTTGACTTCAAAGTTGTTATGTTTCTTAAAAGAATTAACCAGACCCCCTGGGGAGTCTAAATTTTTAGCTACAAAGGTAATAACTGCTAGAAATAATACATGCGACTAGGTGTTGTTCTCCTCAAAGTGATACCCTTGCAAGTCTGCACGATCTTCCAGTGATGGTACCATAGGCTCAGAATCTTTTCAGAACTCCACCTTTGCAAACATCGCCAGAGGTCACAACCACACTCTTGATTATCCTCAGAGGGCAACATGTTCATACTTTGAGGGTGGATTTTTTTTTTTTTTTAAAGAACGAAAATTATTTGGTGTCAGGGCCAATCAATCAGGTGAATAAAACTGAGTAATACTATCTTGAATCTAAAAGATTTAGCTACAAAATAAAAAGGCAGATGTCCTTGTAAAGATTGTCAGATTTGCTCTGAAGGCGAGTCTGAAAAAGGAAGGGATTTTAACATGTATTGAGCAATTACAGCAGGGTTGAAATGTCTGCAGACTCTGGGAGTGAATACTTTGAAAGATATCAATCACTTTGATTATACATTCAGAAGCTTTTGTGTTTTAAAATTTCTTTCCTGTGGATATTTACAAATTTAGATACCTAAGAGCCAACCTTCCCCATCCTTCTCAGGGTTATGTCTCCCAACATTAAAAAGATCTGTATCATTGACTAAAGTAGCTTTATTAAGAAAGAATTTAAGAAATTAGGTTACCTCTTAAAATTTCAAACAGATACATAACATAGGGAAAAATAGAACAAATGAAAACCTGAATTTTATCCCCAAATTATCTAGTATATTTGTTTATTTATATTTGTTTATTTATAATGTGCTAATATTGAATGCTTACTCTCTTCCAGATCCTATTCTAAACACATTGAACATGTTAAATTCATCTTTACAAGAACCTTATAAAATATATTCTATTATCAGCTTTATTTTAAAAATGGAGAAACTGAAATCAGAGAGATTAAGAAACCACCAAAAATCACATAACTCAAAAGAGGTAGAGTTAGGACAGGAACAAAGGCAATTCAATTCAGAGCCTGTTTTCTGAAATACAATGCTATGTTGCTTAGAATACTGCCTATATTATCATGACAAGTTAGGAAAATGTATGTTTCAAAGGTGATAAAATTTGCAGGAATGAGGAGATATAACAAAGAAATATCAGCCATCAGCAAGTTCTTCTTAACCACCTGGTCTTCCAAATGTTAAAGATGTTTGTAATAATATCATTATACCTGCTTACCTACCCCCAGGTCCCAGGCTCCAGACTTCATAAATATAGTCAAAGTGTCTGCCTTGCATTCTCTTACAAAACTTTCCTATCTCATGACACATACAACCACAAGAGCATCATAAGCATGATACTATAGGGGTAGGAAATGCAAGGTCCTTAATGTGTCAGGAATTGTGCTAGGTGCTGAGGCTGTACCTGAGAGAAGGGATGTAATCACCACCCTGCAGGAGTTAAGAGGTAGACAGTCAAGACACAAGTAAATGAATGAGGGTTATTTGAATTAGGATGGAAATAAACACAGTACTGTGGTTAAGAGCATAAAGGGGATGATGGAAATGTCTAGAGAATCACACTCAGGCCCAACACACTGAAACCCTGTAAGGCCAGATGGCAGAGCAGTGAATAAGATGTAGAAGTGCTACAGCAAGAAATTATGAAACCATTATCCATATCTGAGTGGCATAGCTGAAGTGACATTTTTTTAATAAGGTAACCCCCATGAGTTGATATGTCCAACTCTCACACTAGTCTAAAAAGCGTTAAAAGGTAAAAATTCCTCTTACCTTAAGGGTCCTTCATACCTCATTCTACTATACTTTGGGTGAGCCTCTGAAAAATACAGGAGGTTCCAAGAATCTGCATCCATCCTCACCATTGTATTGTTAGATACATGTGTATCCTGCACTGCTTATTGTCTCATTCACAGTAACACAAAAGAAAACTAGGAGCTTGCTCAAAGATGAGAATCCATTTTTGCCAACCCTCAAGTATGAAGCAGTCTTTGTGAACTGACCTACCTCAGAAAAAGCCTCTCTGAGGATGCGATACTTAAACTGAAATCTGAAAGATGAGGAGACGATTACGCAAAGCTCCAAGAGAAAGGGCTTTACAGATCTGGCTCAGAGATTAAACTTTTGCAAAGACCAATATTAGGAAAATGTCTCTCTATATTGCCATATCTCTTAATACCTTTTTACCTTACCACTTCCCTCTACCATGAAACCAGCAGCCATGAGAAGATGTGGAAGCCATTATCAAAAGAAGGGTGACTTTGGTTCTCTTATTTGGGGATCTTATCTGCTGGTGGGCTCTTAATATCTTTAAGCACAGCCTAAGTCCCCAGATGGATCTGGGGACTCCTATCTCGATGCCAAAGATATTGCTTAGATTGAGGTGTGCTCTTTCTAAAGTCAAGCATCCACATATCACTGTTAATACAAACACTAAAATCACCTAAGTACTATACAGAAAACAAGGGAAAGCTGAAGGAGCTCTGCTCCAACTCTATCTGAATCAAAAAGAAACTCTTTAAAAAAAAAAAAAAGCTAAGAAATGTAAAAAGAGAGGGGGCTTGTCACAATGTGATCCTGTTTATAGGTAAGGAAATATAAAATATTAGCTGAAAAAGCAGGGGAATAAACTTTATTTAAAAGAGGTTTATTAAATTAGGTATCCAGGATTATACCAACTGAGTGAGCCTCCACTTTTATAAGTACGTATTCCCAGAAGGTAAACAATCAAATCTTGCCTTTCAATTATTTTTAATGAAAATACTTCCAAAGTGTACAATGTGATTTCCAATATTTCAATACTAACAACTCAGTGTTACAAATGAAGCCAAATCTTCCAGGAGAGCTAGTGTTGACACATGGGCACAAATGGCTTAGCTTGTCACTCACAGGCAGTGTGCAAACCGTTCCCGAGGTTGCTAAGCAGTGCTGATTGCCAGGCCTCCCAAATGTCACCCCGATTCGCGCAGGGGCTGTTGAGCAGAAGGCGCGTGTGTCTGTGCATGTCCTCATGGGGCACATGCCTGAAATCACACAGCCCCGCGCCCCTCGCTGCAATGCTGTACCACGGGCTTTGTATATATCTCTCTCTCTCTGACTCCGCCATCAGAATGTGTACTGTTGTTACACCCCCGTGCTATTTCTAAGCTTCGTAGTCAGCTGTTTCAGCTGTTTCTAATCTCCACTATTCTCTTTCCATGTTTTCAGCAATTATTCAAAAAGAATTTATTGAGTAAGAATTGTGTCCCAACGACAGTGTTAGGCACCAACTGAACGAAACAAACATGGCACCTGATCGCATAGCGCTTACAACGCAAAATAGAGAAAGAGATTAAACAAACAAATAAATCTGTTCTTACAACTTGCAGTAATACAGTACTAACAAGGGGAGGAACAGAAAGGAGTTCACTGTGACTCAGGTTCCAGAAGGCTTTTCTGAGGAAGTAATAATTAAACCAAGGCCTAAAGAATAAGTAGGAGAGAGCCAGGAAAACAGTGGACAGAAGACATTCAAGAAATAAGGTGCAACATGGTTAAAGGCCTAAGAGCAAAGACAGTTGGCACGAGCTTCGCTGGTGGCACAGTGGTTGAGAGTCCGCCTGCCGATGCCGGGGACACGGGTTCGTGTCGCGGTCCGGGAAGATCCCACATGCCGCGGAGCGGCTGGGCCCGTGAGCCATGGCCGCTGAGCCTGCGCGTCCAGAGCCTATGCTCTGCAACGGGAGAGGCCACGACAGTGAGAGGCCAGATCATGGTAAATATTTTCAGCACAAGGACTGGCCAATCTTGACATTATCTGCTTGAATATATTTTAAATGATTGCTCTGTCTGTTCCCTGGGAAAGAACCAAGAAGGCAAGAGTGGAACATAGGAGGCCAATTACAGAGGCACTGCAGTCGTGCAGGTGGACTCCATTTTTTTTCAGTGAGTTTCTTCTCTCCTCCAGTCACTTATAACCCCACTCTGATTTTTTATGGAAAAGCTTAACTTATTAGAGATACCGGGATCCCTCTTTTCTTCTATGTGGCAAATCAAATAATCAGTGTAAGGAAAGTTCTGACTCTTCTCAGCTGTATTCAGTGTTCTTGGAAGCTGTTTTATCATTAAAGTCTAAGGATGTTTTAAGATTGTGAAGTTGATTGCCAGATAACAAAGTGTTTACATTCCCTTGTATCGCAAGAAGATAGCTCCTAAAATTCTATTAGATATTGTATACATATATATTACATACACACACACACTTTTTTTTAACAGAATTTACTCTTTTGGAAGTATAAAAACATTTGCCAAAATTTAATTTCAATGATGAATGACACTGCCTTAACATTTTATCACAGGGGTTCTTAACTTAAAGCCCATAAACCTCTAAGGAGAGGCTATGAACTAGCTCCCTGAAGGAATACACAAACACTCAGATGCGTTTGTGCTTAGAGAGATTTTCCTGCAGAGGTCTATAACACTCATCAGATTTTCAGTAGGGTTCAAGAGTGAGTGACTGAGGTTAATGTACCTGTGCCTAGCAAGCCTTCCCATCACCCATGAGCACATGACCAAGGTCTGGCCAAACAGAGGCTTCCCTGATACTGACATATGAAAAGAAAGAAATTTGTTCCACTGGAGTTGGTAAGCTTGGGCTGCAATGGCCATGTCCCCTGCAAAACGGAAAAAATCCATCCAAAATAGAACAAATGTGTAAAGAAATACAAACATGGGTAAAAAAATTAGGCAGATAGATTTTTGCCATCACTGTGTCCCTGGTTCCACTCATTAAGGTCTAGTTCTTGCATCTCTTCTTCCAATTCTGAGATCTATCCCAGTATTCTTCCAAACTATTTGAGCTGTTCAGTTCTTTTGGTTAAGCTAGTCTGAGTTGGAGTTCTCTGTCACTTGCAACAGAATTAGTTCTGGCTTATAAATAAACTTCCAAAGCTTAAGAATTATCTCTTTAATGTAGTGATCTGATAGCAGAATCCAACAGAGACTTACAGATATTAAAATTGAAATTGAACCAAAATACAAATTCATATTTGACCAGCTAACATTCAGAGACATTACTATGACTTAGAGATTTAATTTTATTGGATTTAATTCTAGTGGCAGAAATTAAAACCCAATTAGCACCTGTGGAAAGCTTATTAAATTATATTTACACATTAAATGTTTGCTTAATAAATCTAATAAACCATAAGATCACTTGAGGTTACAAAGCAGATGGCATATTTTAGATAAATTTAAAGGAATTAGGCAGCTACCATAAAATTTTTAATCCATTACATGTCATAAAATACTCTAAAAATTCCATGAAAAAGGATCTGTGAGTCTTTTCAATTTTATTCTAGTGGTAATAATGATATAAGGAGCAAAAACTGGTAACTCACAAAATATAGAAACACTGCCCAATCAATAGTGTATGTCTCTAGAACATCCTCCAAATCAATAAGATATATAATAATGACAAGAAGCACCTAAGAGTAAAGGAAAAAAAAAACAAAAAAAGTGAATTGTAACACAGCCCAGAACCAATATCCAAACTATATTAAAAGTGCATTTAACCCAAGAATGTGATCAGTCTTCTTAACTTCAGTAACACAGGCAATAAATAAAATTTATCTTTTCTCCTTCATACTAGAGAGTCACAACATTCTAGAAACCTCACAAAACTATAAATAGTTTTGAGACTTAGACCACCCTAGCACTTTGCTACAGTCTCACACCTGCAGGCTTTCAGCAGTATCTAGATCATTCAAAGTGTATAATTACCAAGTTCAATGACCAGTTGTCTGAGATGTGAATTATAAAATTTCAGTCAAAGGAATAGCAATGCAGTGAAACCTCATTGACAATGGGGTGTTTTAGATACATAAATTTCACCAAACAGATAAGGAAGCAAATAACAGAATGAGAGGCAGCGATGTGCAAGGTCCTTGCTGGCTGCACTTTACATATATGATGTCATCCCAGCCTTACAGCACCCTTGCGTGGTGGGAAGTTATCACCTCTGCTTTATGGAAGATAGATAAGGAAATGGAAGCTCAAGCATTAAGAAACCTGCTCACATCACTTAAGCATAAGAGGTGAATCTGGAATGTAAGCCCAGTACAACGCCAAGTCCTATCACCATATCATGCTGCCTTCTTTTAGCTACCAAATTTTTTTTTCATTTAGACCATGTTTAGTTAATAAGTGGTCATAAAATGGGAATGAATTTTAGATATGAATTTCCTTTTAAAATAGAAAATATTGAACATATTTTCTTAATGTGTCAGGTATAATCATCAACATGGAGGGGTTTTTTTGTTTGTTTGTTTTTAACCCCTCCAGGCCAAGCTTTTGATTATTCTACTTGCTGTCACTGTGTATTGTGTATTCCTAATAGTAGCTTTCCACACACGTGTGTGTACACACACACACCTTCAAGTTTGCTCTTCCAATCTGCTATGGGTGGGGAAACAAGATGATCACGTTGTTTAAGAACTATAGGTTTATTAAGAATCATAAAATTCTGGAAGAGCCCAGAAAGTCAATTCCACGTCTTTATAGTAACATCTTTGAACCAGTGTTTCAGAAGCCTCCACAGTTTATTTTCTTACTTCTAGTAAAAGTTACATCCTAAAGGACTGACATTTCAGAAAGCAGGATTGGAGATAGAAAATCACCTCCAAATACATGAAATGTGGCTGTCATTATACATTTATGCAGTTTGGTCTGAGATTTTTAGCAGACAAGCTGACTTCTAAACATAAACTCTAGTAATAATTGATGGAATAGACTGTATTTTCAATCCTTTACACACCTTTTAGCATCACTCTAAAATAGTATTGGTTATAGCCTATATCATACCCCTTATTCTATCCGGTCTTCCTAAAAGAACAGTGTAACCCTTCCTATAACAATGGAGGTCGTCGATTTTGTGCATGTCCAAAGTGCTATGCTGAGCATTCAAGGTACAGGGACTCATTAATTCTCATAACCACACAGGTCTTTCATGAGTGGCTGCACACATTGTGCTCTTCAAACTTTGGGGGGCCAGTCACTTAGACTACAGTATGAACTGCACTCCTTGGGAATAGGCAAAGCCCAACTCATGCAGTAGCCTAAAGGTAGGTACTATTTTGTTCTTCACAGAAACTGAGGAAAACGAGGCTTGGAAAGTTATGTAAACGATAGAGCTACATCAGAAAAATAGGTCTTAATCACTATAAGAGACATCCTATAGTTTCCTATAGAATATTGTTTAATTGTTACACTTTAGGACATACATGTTAAGGGCTGACTATTTGTGCCGCTCCCCTGCCCCCAATTCATATGTTGAAAACCTAGCCCAAAAATGATGGTATTAGGAGGTGGGGCTTTTAGGAAGTAATTAGGACATGAAGGTGGAGCCTTCATGAATGGGGTTAGTGCCCTTACAAGAAGAAACACAAGAGCTTGCTCTCTCTCTGCCATGTACGGTGGCCACCAGAAGACCGAACTAGAAGGAGGGTCCTTACCAAGAACCAGACCTGCTGACAACCTGATCTCAGAATTCCAGGTTCCAGGACTGTGAGAAATAAATATCTGTTGTTGAAACTACCCAATCTGTGGTATTTTGTTATGGGAACCCAAATAAGACAATACCCACTCACACAGACAGTCAGATATGCATGCACAAACACTCACAATGCAGAAATGGCCTAGGGTAGTAGCAGATTATTCAACAACAACTGTTTTTCAAGAGCAGTCCAGAATAAACAAAGACCCAGGAAAGTCCTCAAGATTCCAAGCGATCCCTCAAACATAAGAGCAGCTTGAGAAGCCAGCACTCCACAGACTAGGTTCCTTAACCAACAGCCTATTCTCACCCGAGGTCCACAAGAGCCAATACATACTTGAACAATGAACTTGACACACTCAGTGCCGAGGCTGACACTCAATCGTCAGACCATCTCCTAAAAAGGTCTAAAGGTAAAAAGAAGAACTGATACTGTTTATATTTCAAAGGAATGGAACCCAGGTCCTCAAGGAAGATATTCCAGGGTCCTAAAGCTGAGGATAGGCACATCCAGTTTCCAGAAGCATATATATACTTTTCACAAGGAGGAGAAAGTACCTACAGTTACAAGTATCTAAAGTAAAAAAGGGGGGGATGTCTCTTCCCTCATTTTCAACAGTGACAATTAAGCCTCTTAATTTTATTTGTCCTTATACCAACCAGGTTCAGTGTGCTTACCATAATCCAAACTCAGTTAAAGAAGATATGTGCCTACTGCAAGTCCCAAGACAAGAAAATGTGAAATGGTTTCTACACCATAAAACCACACAAGTTAATATATCATGCCAAACCACATGCATTATGAACTACCATGATTACTGATAATATATTTCACCAAGGGAAAAGCAAATCGTTAATAGGCCTTTGTTTCCTTGCCCATTTCTGACACGGATGAAGATTTCATTTTTAATTTGTTCAGAAGTAAATTTATAATGATAACCAAAGGGAAACGTTTTCTCTCCAAGTGAGATTATCTATACAATCGTTAGCCATTAAAAATGTATTATGTTGATAACAAAGGGGAGTTTTGCATTCATCTAAATAATGCAGGTTACCCTACAAAAGACTAACCGTACAGCAGAGATAAGTTAAAAGAGTCAATTTACCAAAATTCCCAATCAGTCCTATACTTAGAACATATATCTGGCTGATAATGCATCCCAGGCACATAGTTCAAACTATTTAATGAACTTCCTACCTACACACAATTATTTTCCAGTAAGTGCTCTTATAAAGCATCATCTAATGTTAGCATTAAGAGGGATGTGTAATACCAATCAATACCCAAATAAAACTAAACCACCAGAAATCAGAAGGGGATAATGCAGAGAGTAATGCTTTTTTTTTCTTTTTTTTAAGTCTTTATTGGAGTATAATTGCTTTACAATGGTGTGTTAGCTTCTGCTTTATAACAAAGTGAATCAGTTATCCATAAACATATGTTCCCATATCTCTTCCCTCTTGCGTCTCCCTCCCTCCCACGCTCCCTATCCCACCCCTCTAGGTGGTCACAAAGCACCGAGCTGATCTCCCTGTGCTATGTGGCTGCTTCCCACTAGCTATCTATTTTAAGTTTGGTAGTGTATATATATCCATGCCACTCTCTCACTTTGTCACAGCTTACCCTTCCCCCTCCCCATATCCTAAAGTCCATTCTCTAGTAGGTCTGTGTCTTTATTCCTGTCTTACCCCTAGGTACTTCATGACATTTTTTCTCTTAAATTCCATATATATGTGTTAGCATATGGTATTTGTCTTTCTCTTTCTGACTTACTTCACTCTGTACGACAGACTCTACGTCCATACACCTCATTACAAATAGCTCAATTTCATTTCTTTTTATGGCTGAGTAATATTCCGTTGTATATATGTGCCACATCTTCTTAATCCATTCAGCTGATGATGGACACTTAGGTTGTTTCCATCTCCTGGCTATTGTAAACAGAGCCGCAATGAACATTTTAGTAAATGACTTTTAGAAATATGGTTTTCTCACGGTATATGCCCAGTAGTGGGATTGCTGGGTCATGTGGTAGTTCTGTTTGTAGTTTTTTAAGGAACCTCCATACTGTTCTCCATAGTGGCTGTACCAATTCACATTCACACCAGCAGTGCAAGAGTGTTCCCTTTTCTCCACACCCTCTCCAAACAAATCTATTGTTTCTAGATTTTTTGATGATGGCCATTCTGACTGGTGTGAGATGATATCTCATTGTAGTTTGATTTGCATTTCTCTAATGATTAAAGATGTTGAGCATTCTTTCATGTGTTTGTTGGCAGTCTGTATATCTTCTCTGGAGAAATGTCTATTTAGGTCTTCTGACCATTTTGGGATTGGGTTGTTTGTTTTTTTGTTATTGAGCTGCATGAGCTGCTTGTAAATTTTGGAGATTAATCCTTTTGTCAGTTGCTCCATTTGCAAATATTTTCTCCCATTCTGAGGGTTGTCTTTTGGTCTTCTTTATGGTTTCCTTTGCTGAGCAAAAGCTTTTAAGTCTCATTAGATCCTATTTGTTTATTTTTGTTTTTATTTCCATTTCTCTAGGAGGTGGGTGAAAAGGATCTTGCCGTGACTTATCTCATAGAGTGTTCTGCCTATGTTTTCCTCTAATAATTTGATAGTTTCTGGCCTGACATTTAGGTCTTTAATCTATTTTGAGCTTATTTTTGTGTATGGTGTTAGGGAGTAATCTAATCGCATACTTTTACATGTACCTGTCCAGTTTGGCCAGCACCACTTATTGAAGAGGCTGTCCTTTCTCCACTGTATATTCCTGCCTCCTTTATCAAAGATAAGGTGACCATATGTGCATGGGTTTATCTCTGGGCTTTCTATCCTGTTCCATTGATCTATATTTCTGGTTTTGTGCCAGTACCATACTGTCTTGATTACTGTAGCTTTGTAGTATAGTCTGAAGTCAGGGAACTTGATTCCTCCAGCTCCGTTTTTCGTTCTCAAGATTGCTTTGGCTATTCAGGGTCTTTTGTGTTCCCATAAAAATTGTGAAATTTTTTGTTCTAGTTCTATGAAAAATGCCAGTGGTAGTTTGATTGGGATTACATTGAATCTGTAGATTGCTTTGGGTAGTAGAGTCATTTTCACATGTTGATTCTTCCAATCCAAGAATCCAAGAACATGGTATATCTCTCCATCTATTTGTATAATCTTTAATTTCTTTCATCAGTGTCTTATAATTTCCTGCATACTGGTCTTTTGTCTACTTAGGTAGGTTTATTCCTCAATATTTTAGTCTTTTTGTTGCAATGGTAAATAGGAGTGTTTTCTTGATTTCACTTTCAGATTTTTCATCATTAGTGTATAGGAATGCCAGAGATTTCTCTGCATTAATTTTGTATCCTGCATCTTTACCAAATTCATTGATTAGCTCTAGTAGTTTTCTGGTAGCATCTTTAGGATTCTCTATGTATAGTATCATGTCATCTGCAAACAGTGACAGCGTTACTTCCTCTTTTCTGATTTGGATTCCTTTTATTTCCTTTTCTTCTCTGATTGCTGTGGCTAAAACTTCCAAAACTATGTTGAATAAGAGTGGTGAGAGTGGGCAATCTTGTCTTGTTCCTGATCTTATAGGAAATGCTTTCAGTTTTTCACCATTGAGGACGATGTTGGCTGTGGGTTTGTCATATATGGCCTTTATTATGTTGAGGAAAGTTCCCTCTATGCCTACTTTCTAAAGGATTTTTATCATAAATGGGTGTTGAATTTTGTCGAAAGGTTTCTCTGCATCTATTGAGATGACCATATGGTTTTTCTCCTTCAATTTGTTAAAATGGTGTATCACATTGATTGATTTGTGTATATTGAAGAATCCTTGCATTCCTGGAATCAACCCCACTTGACCATGTTGTATGATCCTTTTAATGTGCTGTTGGATTCTGTTTGTTAGTATTTTGTTGAGCATTTTTGCATCTATGTTCATCAGTGATGTTGGCCTGTAATTTTCTTTCTTTGTGACATCCTTGTCTGGTTTTGGTATCAGGGTGATGGTGGCCTCGTAGAATGAGTTTGGGAGTGTTCCTCCCTCTGCTGTATTTTGGAAGAGTTTGAGAAGGATAGGTGTTAGCTCTTCTCTAAATGTTTCAGAGAATTGGCCTGTGAAGCCATCTGATCCTGGGCTTTTCTTTGTTGGAAGATTTTTAATCACAGTTTCAGTTTCAGTGCTTGTGACTGATCTGTTCATATTTTCTATTTCTTTCTGATTCAGTCTTGGCAGGTTGTGCATTTCTAAGAAGTTGTCCATTTCTTCCCCGTTGTCCATTTTACTGGCATAGAGTTGCTTGTAGTAATCTCTCATGATCTTTTATATTTCTGCAGTGTCAGTTGTTACTTCTCCTTTTTCATTTCTAATTCTATTGATTTGAGTCTTCTCCCTTTTTTTCTTGATGAGTCTGGCTAATGGTTTATTAATTTTGTTTATCTTCTCAAAGAACCAGCTTTTAGTTTTATTGATCTTTGCTATTGTTTCCTTCATTTCATTTTCATTTATTTCTGATCTGATCTTTATGATTTCTTTCCTTCTGCTAATTTTGGGGTATTTTTGTTCTTCTTTCTCTAATTGCTTTAGGTGCCAGGTTAGGTTGTTTGTTCGAGATGTGTCCTGTTTCTTAAGGTAGGATTGTATTACTATAAACTTCCCCTTAGAACTGCTTTTGCTGCATCCCATAGGTTTTGGGTCGTCGTGTCTCCATTGTCATTTGTTTCTAGGTATTTTTTGATTTCCTCTTGGATTTCGTCAGCGATCACTTCGTTATTAAGTAGTGTATTGTTTAGCCTCCGTGGGTTTGTATTTTTTACAGATCTTTTCCTGTAATTGATATCTAGTGTCATAGTGTTGTGGTCGGAAAAGATACTTGATACGATTTCAATTTTCTGAAATTTACCAAGGCTTGATTTGTGACCCAAGATATGATGTATCCTGGAGAATGTTCCATGAGCACTTGAGAAAAATGTGTATTCTGTTGTTTTTGGATGGAATGTCGTGTAAATATCAATTAAGTCCATCTTGTTTAATGTATCATTTAAAGCTTGTGTTTCCTTATTTATTTTCATTTTGGATGATCTGTGCATTGGTGAAAGTGGGGTGTTAAAGTCCCCTACTATGAATGTGTTACTGTCGATTTACCCTTTTATGGCTGTTAGTATTTGCCTTATGTATTGAGGTGCTCCTATGTTGGGTGCATAAATATTTACAATTGTTATATCTTCTTCTTGGATTGATCCCTTGATCATTATGTAGTGTTCTTTTTTGTCTCTTCTAATAGTCTTTATTTTAAAGTCTATTTTGTCTTATATGAGAATTGCTACTCCAGCTTTCTTTTGGTTTCCATTATGCATGGAATCTTTTTCCATCCCATCATTTTCAGTCTGCTTGTGTCTCTAGGTCTGAAGTGGGTCTCTTGTAGACAGCACATATATGGGTCTTGTTTTTGTATCCCTACCACCAGTCTGTGTCTTTTGGTGGGAGCATTTAATCCATTTACATTTAAGGTAATTATTGATATGTATGTTCCTATTCCCATTTTCTTAATTGTTTGGGGTTTGTTATTGTAGGTCTTTTCCTTCTCTTGTGTTTCTTGCCTAGAGAAAATCCTTCAGCAGGTGTTGTAAAGCTGGTTTGGTGGTGCTGAACTCTCTCAGCGTTTGCTTTTCTGTAAAGGTTTTAATTTCTCCATCAAATCTGAATGAGATCCTTGCTGGATAGAGTAACCTTGGTTGTAGGTTTTTCTCCTTCATCACTTTAAATATGGCCTGCCAGTCCCTTCTGGATTGCAGTTTCTGCTGAAAGATCGCCTGTTAACCTTATGGGGATTCCCTTGTGTGTTATTTGTTGTTTTTCCCTTGCTGCTTTTAATATGTTTTCTTTGTATTTAATTTTTGACAGTTTGATTAATATGTGTCTTGGCATGTTTCTCCTTGGGTTTATCCTGTATGGGACTCTCTGTGCTTCCTGGACTTGATTAACTATTTCCTTTCCCATATTAGGGAAGTTTTCAACTATCATCTCTTCAAATATTTTCTCAGTCCCTTTCTTTTTCTCTTCTTCTTCTGGAACCCCTATAATTCGAGTGTTGGTGCATTTAATGTTGTCCCATAGGTCTCTGAGGCTGTCTTCAGTTCTTTTCATTCTTTTTTTTTTATTCTGCTCTGCAGTACTTATTTCCACTATTTTATCTTCCAGGTCACTTATCCGTTCTTCTGCCTCAGTTATTCTGCTATTGATCCCTTCTAGAGTATTTTTAATTTCATTTATTGTATTGTTCATCATTGCTTGTTTCACCTTTGGTTCTCCTATGTCCTTGTTAAATGTTTCTTGAATTTTCTCTATTCTATTTCCAAAATTTTGGATCATCTTTACTATCATTACTCTCAATTCTTTTTCAGGTAGACTGCCTATTTCCTCTTCATTTGTTAGGTCTGGTGGGTTTTTATCTTGCTCCTTCATCTGCTGAGTGTTTTTCTGTCTTCTCATTTTGCTTATCCTTTGTGTTTGGGGTCTCCTTTTTGCAGGCTGCAGGTTTGTAGTTCCCGTTGTTTTTGGTGTCTGTCCCCAGTGGCTAAATTTGGTTCAGTGGGTCATGTAGGCTTCCTGGTGGAGGGTACTAGTTCCTGTGTTCTGGTGGATGAGGCTGGATCTTGTGTTTCTGGTGGGTTGGGTCAGTGGGTTGTGTAGGCTTCCTGGTGGAGGGGACTAGTGCCTGTGTTCTGGTGGATGAGGCTGGATCTTGTCTTTCTGGTCAGCAGGTCCACATGTGGTGGTGTGTTATGGGGTGTCTGTGGACTTATTATGATTTTAGGCAGCCTCTCTGCTAATGGGTGCGGTTATGTTCCTGCCTTGCTAGTTGTTTGCCATAGGGTGTCCAGCACTGTAGCTTGCTGGTCATTGAGTGAAGCTGGGTGTTGGTGTTGAGATGGAGATCTCTTGGAGATTTTCACCATTTGATATTACGTGGAGCTGGGAGGTCTCTTGTGGACCAGTGTCCTGAAGTTGGCTCTCCCACCTCAGAGGCACAGCACTGACTCCTGGCTTCAGCACCAAAAGCCTTTCATCCACACGGCTCAGAATAAAAGGGAGAAAAAGAAGAAAAGAAAGAAAGAAAGAAAGAAAGAAAGAAAGAAAGAAAGAAAGAAAGAAAGAAAGAAAGAAAGAAAGAAAGAAAGAAAGAAAGAAAGAAAGGAAGGAAGGAAGGAAAGAAGGAAAGAAGGAAAAAAGGAAAGAAGGAAAGAAGGAGGAAGGAAGGAAGGAAGGAAGGAAAGAAAGAAAGAAAGGATAAAATAAAATAAAATAAGGTAAAATAAAATAAAGTTATTAAAATTAAAAAGCTATTAAGAAAAAAATAATTTTTAAGTAAAAAAAAAAAAATGGATGGATAGAACCCTAGGACAAATGGTGAAAGCAAAGCTATACAGACAAAATCTCACACAGAAGCATACACATACACACTCACAAAAAGAGGAAAAGGGGAAAAAATCATAAATCTTGCTCTCAAAGTCCACCACCTCAATTTGGGGATGATTCATTGTCTATTCAGGTATTCCACAGATGCAGGGTACATCAAGTTGATTGTGGAGATTTAATCTGCTGCTCCTGACGCTGCTGGGAGATTTCCCTTTCTCTTCTTTGTTCGCACAGCTCACGGGGTTCAGCTTTGGATTTGGCCCCGCCTCTGCGTGTAGGTCGCCGGAGGGCACCTGTTCTTCACTCAGACAGGACGGGGTTAAAGGAGCCGCTGATTCGGGGGCTCTGGCTCACTCATGCCGGTGGGAGGGAGAGTCCAGATGCGGGGCGAGCCTGCGGTGGCAGAGGGCGGCGTGACGTTGCACAAGCCTGAGGCGCGCCGTGTGTTCTCCCAAGGAAGTTGTCCCTGGATCCCGGGACCCTGGCAGTGGCGGGCTGCACAGACTCCCCGGAAGGGAGGTGTAGAGAGTGACCTGTGCTTGCACACAGGCTTCTTAGTGGCGGCAGCAGCAGCCTTAGCGTCTCATGCCCGTCTCTGGGGTCCGCGCTGTTAGCCGCGGCTCGCAATCATCTCTGGAGCTCCTTTACGCAGCGCTCTTAATCCCCCTCTCTTTTGGGAGGTCTGAGGTCTTCTGCCAGCGTTCGGTAGGTGTTCTGTAGGAGCTGTTCCACGTGTAGACGTATTTCTGATGTATCTGTGGGGAGGAAGTTGATTTCCCCATCTTACTCTTCCACTAACTTCCCCCTCTCTCGAGAGTAATGCTTTCTGATGAGACCTTCAGAGGGCAACATCAAAAGGAATCATCCAGAGGCTCTTGCCATTAGTATATCACATGCAACCTTGAGGAAGTTGCTAACACAGCTCCTATTTAATGAAAAATGGTGCAATCTTAGTTCTTGCCTCATGTGCTTCAATTCCTCTAGGAAAATGCTTCAATAAGAAGGAATATTATAAAGAAAAGAATAAAGGCTTAATGAAAACATTAAGTAGAGTTTTACATTCAAACATTATCCAAAAAGTTTCCTGGGTTTTGGTGTTTGGGAAGGTCGAGGAAGAGGCAAAGGGGAAGGGGTGCTTCAATGCTGTCAAATCTAAAATCTGCCCTCAGATCTGATGTGTTCGGCAAATTAAAAGAAAGCGTAAGAGAATCACAAAGGATGACCCTCTGGCCTGCTTGCTGAGAGACTGTAGAGTAACAGTAAACTTTCCTTTAGCATGTTCTCCTTTAATTTACATGAAAAGAGAACGGTGTCTCCAACACTCACCCTTAACTTCCTACTGTGAAGACAGCTGCCTTATGTGCCTTTCAGCAAATTAAAAGTTGCAATAGCTTCACTGTCAGGAGCAGCAGCCACAGTGGAGAGACTTGCAAAAGAGCTTCCTTTTACTGCTGCAGAGTGTTCTGTTTCCAATGGATTACTGTTACCTTTTGACTCCAGCAAAGAACCTCCCAAGAAAGGATACCCTTCCATTACTACTAGCCTCTCCACTGCTCCTTGACAAAGATCAAGACAAAATCCCTAACAAGAAAGATTTCTTAATCCTCTTCATGCATAGATTTTTGCTTTCATATACTTATACTGTTAAGATTCACCCTCTATCCATTACATATAATGAAAGTAATTAATAAAAAGTTAAAAGCAAAACAAAATTTAGGTCACTCTGTAGTTCAGGCAAAAGTTTAAAATAGTTCTGATATTTTCAAAAAAAAAAAAAAAGTTGAGAAAGGAGACCAATCAGAGTTAATAAAGCTACTAGAAAGAAGATAGACATCATTTCTTGAAATGGCAAAAGGCAAAAATATGAAGATTACCAAAGGGAACATCAAGTTAAAGCAGCCAGAGCCCTAAGTTTGACTCACACTTTATTTTTCCAAATAAACAAAATTCTGTCTCAAAAATGAAAATAAAGTGGTGAATTCTGAGGAATTTTTTAAAGCCATGTTTTCTTAATTGTAGGGGTGTCAACATTTTCAGGATTCTGACTTAATGAACTAAAATTATTTCCTTAAGTAGGGCTTGCATTCCGAGAGGAAACTGAAATAGAAGGCCTGAAAGAAAAGTTATTTCATTAGGATATTCACTGGACTTCTGAACTCTTCTGCATTTCTATTTTCTTCAATGCAAGTTCATAACTATAACCGCTTCTTTCCACACGTAGCATATAAAAGCTGTTTCATTTTGTTAAAATCTCCCGGATGACTGAAATAAGAATACTACTGAATAGAACATAAATTACTGTAGTATTCATTACATTAATATTATTGTTAGTATCTGCCAGAGGCCATTAAAATTATCTTCTCTTTTCTCTATTTTGCTTGAGAAGCCATAAACAGTATTGTCTCAAGAATTTATTCTTTCATTTATCTTTTCATGGCTTTGTTTTGCCACACTTTATGAAAAGCCATATGAAAGCTTTTACCTGTGTATCAGTGACTTCTAACATGCAATAAAATTAGATTGTTTAGGAAATCCAAGAAATCATAATGTCTCAATAATTAAAGTTATTTTGTAAAACCAGCAAAGAACATTTTATATCATGGGTCAGGTTGCTAAAAGCCTCCAATTAGCAAAACTTTTAATAATAATATAGATTATTACCATTGTTAGGCACATTAAATACATGATCAGATTTAATACCTACAGCAATACTATGGAGTTGTACTTGTATTCCCATTTTACAGAAAGGCAAAGTATATTACCCAGGCTGACACAGATACTAAATGGTACAGACAGCCTTTGAATCAGAATCTACTTGAATCCAAAGCCCAGGATTTTAACCACTACTTATATTACCAGGCATATTTGTTATCAATTGTCACACTATTGTAATTATACAGATTGTTTTCCTTAGTATGATTCATGACTCTAAGAGTCCCCAAAGATTACTCCAAGGACTTTATTTTTATTAATAATTTTTGTCAGAGTTCTTATATGGAACATTTCTAATTCAAGGGTATCATTTAATTGAACATGGGCTGACCTAATTATGGATTATTTGAAATGCAGTGTGATTTTGGTCACTTAAGCCAAGGCTAATTTCTAAAACTAACACAGCACCTTTTTTTAAAACAGTTTCTTGAAATAGTGACCTCTTTTGGGTAATTCCTCCCCCGTAATGTGGCTCTTTTCCATTTTTATGTTAATCTCAAGTCTTGAAGAGAAACTAATAAATTCGTCCTGATCAGAATATCACCAAACTGAAAACTAACAAGAGTTACCTCCCCATTTGTACCAAGATTGTGTATGCCCCCCTCCCTAGGCCCCCATTTTCCAAGTTTATATATCAGATCATCTTCATGCTACTGCAGAAGGCCAGTGTTTCACACTGTACTGATTTTGTTTTTCAATTTATGACAGCATATTACAAGAGCTAAGGTAAGCTTTTTACAGTTCATGATTCTCTAGCCTTGCATCAAGCCATGCTGCTGCTCAATATTTTTCAGTCCTTGTTAACAGAGGCCATTGTAACTAAACCAAAATATATAGAATGTACAGTGCCAGGTTCAAATTGCAGACCATAAACTCAGGTGGGCAAGAAATATCACTTTTTTTATATTGAAGTTTCTATAACTGTGGAATGGAAATGTCATCTCAGTAAATTTAAAGATACATCTTCACATATACCCTCGCCTGCCCTCCTCACAGTCCTGGTTTCCCAAGGTTAGGTCTACCCCGTGGAGGGAGCATAATTGTACCACAACCCAGAGACTTCGGAGTGAATCTGATGCCATTTACATGCAATGGTACCTACTCAGACCCTCAGTTTCTTTTTTTATCCTTGGCCATTGACCCAAGGAAATTACTGCCAGGTGTACTTTCATACTCATCCACAATAGCCCCATCACGTCTAGATGCCTCAACTTCAGTAAAGTCATTTGACTCTGTTATTCTCTGCATCCTTCTGTGGTCTAGTCTCCCAAGTGAAGGAGAGTCAAGGGAATAACAGAAAATAATATGTAGGGGGCTTCCCTGGTGACGCAGGGATTAAGAATCCGCCAGCCAATGCAGGGCACACAGGTTGGAGCCCTGGTCTGGGAAGATCCCACGTGCCATGGAGCAACTAAGCCCATACACCACAACTACTGAGCCCGAGGGTCCACAACAAGAGAAGCCACCGCAATGAGAAGCCCACGCACCGCAACCAAGGGTAGCCCCCACTCACCACAACTAGAGAAAGCCCACATGCAGCAATGAAGACCCAATGAAGCCACAAATAAATAAAATAAAAGGAGGATCCAGATGAAATATATATATATTTAAAATAGTATGGAGGGAGGAAAGGTGAATTACATAATATAAAAAACAATCTAACCACATTTTTAAATACAATATTAGTTCTTTTGTGTGTCTGAAAACATGAAAATAATTGATTGGCCTTCAATATGTAGAGGGTATTCCAATGGCATTTTTCACATAAATAGAATAAACAATCCTAAAATTTTTGTGGAAACATAAAAGACCCAGAAGAGCCAAAGCAATCTTAAGAAAAACAACAAAGCTGGAGCCATCATACTCCATGATTTCAAACCATATTACAAAGCTACAGTAATTAAGACAGTATGGTACTGACGCAAAAGCAGAGCATAAAGAACGCAGAAATAAACCCACACTCGTATGGTCAATTAATAAATGACAAAGGAGCCAAGAATATATAATAGGGAAAGGACAGTCTCTTCAATTTGAGAAAACTGGACAGCCATATGCAAAAGAACAAAACTGGACCACTATCTTACACCTTTCACAAAAATTAACTTAAAGTGGATTAAAGACTTGAATGTAAGACCTGAAACCATAAAATTTCTAGAAGAAAATGTAAGTGGTAAGCACATTGATGTAGGTCTTAGCAATGATTTTTTTTTAATCTGACACCAAAAGCAAAAGCAACAAAAGCAAAAATAAACAAGTAAGACTACATAAAACTTAAAAGCTTCTGCACAGCAAAGGAAACCATCAACAAAATGAAAAGGCAACCCAGTGAATGGGAGAAAAATATTTGGAAATCATATATCTGATAAGGGACTAATATCCAAAATGTATAAAGAATTCACACAATTCAACAGCCAAAAAAAAAAAAATCCAATTAAAAAATGGGCAGAAGATCTGAATAAATGTTTTTCCAAAGAAGACATATAGATGGCTGACAGGTACAGGAAGAGATACTCGATATCATTTACCACCAGGGAAATGCAAATCAAAACTTCAGTGAGATATCACCTTACACCTGTCAGATGGGCTGTTATCAAAAAGACAACAAATAACAAGTTTTGGCGAGAATGTAGAGAAAATGTAACCCACATGCACTGTTGCTGGGAATGTAAATTGTGCAACCACTATGGAAAACAGTATTGAGGTTTCTCAAAAAAATTAAAAATAGAACTACCATATGATTTAGCAACTTAACTTTCAGGTATTTATCCAAAGAAAATAAAAACACTAATTTGAAAAGATATGTGTACTCCCATGTTCACTGCTGTATTATTTACAATTGCCAAGAGATGTAAACAACCTAAATGCCCATTAATGGATGAATGGATAAAGAAACTGTATGTATGTACACACACACACACACACACACACACACACACACACACACACACACACACACCGTGGAATATTATTCAGCCATAAAAAAGTATGAAACCTTGCCATTTGTAACAACATGCATGGACCTCAAGGGGATTATGCCAAATGAAATAAGTCAGAGAGATGAAGAGAAAGACATACCAAATGCTCTTACAGGTGGAATCTAATAAACAAACAAATAAACAAACCAAGCTCACAGCTACAGAGAACAGATTGGTGGTTGCCAGAGGCAGGAGGTAAGGGGCACTCCCTTACCTCCCTACCTGTCTGGGGCACTGGTGTGGAGCTATGATGTCTGGGGCCATTTTTCGAACACAAAGTGACAAGCTCAAGGACCAAAAGGTGAGAAGATGAAGAAGGCACAACAGACAGGAGGAAAGAGCCAGGATTCTTCATGAACTCACAGAGATGCCACCCCATCTCTGCCTACTCTTGGCAAAGTGAAGCAATTAAATGCTTTGCTGAACTGCTAGGGCTATTTTAATAAAGCCCTTATAGCCAAAAGCAAGCCCTACTGACCGCATTGACCAGAGATGGGATTTATACTCAGGTTTCCATGATGCTAAAAACTATTCTCTTGGGAGTTTGGGTAGAGAAGACAGCCCTCAGTGCCCTTCCACTGAGGAGCCACCTTGCCAGCCCCAGACTGCTTGTACTGGACTACTAGGTGTTAGGAAAACTTGTATCTTGTCTAAGTCACTTGTCTCCATTTCTGTGACAACATCTATTTCCTGCCTTAAAGTGTCCTGTGTTAGCTCTTCTGTAAATGTCTGATAGAATTCACCAACACCTATCCTTCTCAAATTCTTCCAAAATATAGAAAAGGGAGGAACACTCCCAAACTCATTCTATGAGACCACCATCACCCTGATACCTAAACCAGACAAAGATGTCACAATGAAAGAAAACCACAGGCCAATATCCCTGATGAACATAGATGCAAATATCCTCAACAAAATACTTGCAAACAGAATCCAACAGCACATTAAAAGGATCATACACCATGATCAAGCAAATCAATCAATGTGATACACCATATTAACAAATTGAAGGAGAAAAACCATATGGTCATCTCAATAGATGCAGAGAAAGCTTTTGACAAAATTCAACACCCAGTTATGATAAAAAAACAAAAATCTCCAGAAAGTGGGCATAGAGGGAACCTACCTCAACATAATAAAGGCCATATATGACAAACCCACAGACAACATTATTCTCAATGGTAAAAAACTGAAAACATTTCCTATAAGATCAGGAACAAGGGAAGGTTGCCCATTCTCACCACTATTATTCAACATAGTTTTGGAAGTTTTAGCCATGGCAACTAAAAAGAAAAAGAAATAAAATGAATCCAAATCATAAAAGAAGAAGTAAAGTAGTCACTGTTTGCAGATGACATTAGACTATACATAGAGAATCCTCAAGATGCCACCAGAAAACTACTAGAGCTAATCAGTGAATTTGGTGAAGTAGTAGGATACAAAATTAATGCACAGAAATCTCTTGCATTCCTATACAGTAATGATGAAAAATCTGAAAGAGAAATTAAGGAAACACTCACATTTACCACTGCAACAAAAAGAATAAAATACCTAGGAATAAACCTACCTAAGGAGACAAAAGACCTGTATGCAGAAAACTATAAGACACTGATGAAAGAAATTAAAGATGATACAAACAGATGGAGAGATATACCATGTTCTTGGATGGGAAGAATCAACACTGTGAAAATGACTCTACTACCCAAAGCAATCCACAGATTCAATGCAATCCCTATCAAACTACCAATGGCATTTTTCACAGAACTAGAACAAAAAAGTTCACAATTTATATGGAAACACAAAAGACCCAGAATAGCCAAAGCAATCTTGAGAAAGAAAAATGGAGCTGGAGGAATCAGGCTCCCAGACTTCACACTATACTACAAAGCTACAGTCCTCAAGACAGTATGGTACTGGCACAAAAACAGATATATAGATAAATGGAACAGGATAGAAAGCCCAGAGATAAACCCACGCACATATGGTCACCTTATCTTTGATAAAGGAGGCAAGAATATACAGTGGAGAAAAGACAGCCTCTTCAATAAGTGGTGCTGGGAAAATGGGACAGCTACATGTAAAAGAATGAAATTAGAACACTCCTTAACACCATACACAAAAATAAACTCAAAATGGATTGAAGACCTAAATGTAAGCCCAGACACTATAAAACTCTTAAAGGAAAACATAGGCAGAACACTCTATAACATAAATCACAGCAAGATCCTTTTTGACCCACCTCCTAGAGAAACGGAAATAAAAACAAAAATATACAAATAGGATCTAATGAGACTTAAAAGCTTTTGCTCAGCAAAAGAAATCATAACCATAAACAAGATGAAAGACAACCCTCAGAATGGGAGAAAATATTTGCAAATGAAGCAACTGACAAAGGATTCATTTCCAAAATTTAAAAGCAGCTCAATAACAAAAAAACAAACAACCCAATCCAAAAATGGGCAGAAGACCTAAATAGACATTTCTCCAAAGAAGATATACAGATTACCAACAAACACATGAAAGGATGCTCAACATCACTAATCATTAGAGAAATGCAAATAAAAACTACAATGAGGTAGCACCTCACACCAGTCAGAATGACCATCATCAAAATATCTATGAACAATAAAT
Organism: Aethalodelphis obliquidens; assembly: GCF_003676395.1. Taxonomy (NCBI): domain Eukaryota; kingdom Metazoa; phylum Chordata; class Mammalia; order Artiodactyla; family Delphinidae; genus Aethalodelphis; species Aethalodelphis obliquidens. The sequence continues at coordinate 11,253,173 of NW_020837952.1, forward strand.
GCTGGAGGGGGTGTGGAGAAAAGGGAACCCTCTTGCACTGTTAATGGGAATGTCAATTGATACAGTCACTATGGAGAACAGTATGGAGGTTCCTTAAAAAACTAAAAATAGAACTACCATACGACCCAGTAGTCCCATTACTGGGCATATACCCTGAGAAAACCATAATTTTAAAAGAGTCATGTACCACAATGTTCATTGCAGCTCTATTTACAATAGCCAGGATATGGAAGCAACCTAAGTGTCCATCAACAGATGAATGGATAAAGAAGGTGTGGCACATATATACAATGGAATATTACTAAGTCATAAAAAGAAACGAAATTCAGTTATTTGTAGTGAGGTGGATGGACCTAGAGTCTGTCATACAGAGTGAAGTAAATCAGAAAGAAAAAAACAAATACCATATGCTAACACATATATATGGAATCTAAAAGATAAAAGCAAAAAAAAAAAAAAAAGGTTCTGAAGAACCTAGGGGCAGGACAGGAATAAAGACATTAGAGAATGGACCTGAGGACACAGGGAGGGGGAAGGGTAAGCTGGGACAAAGTGAGAGAGTGAGATGGACATATATACACTACCAAATGTAAAATAGATAGCTAGTGGGAAGAAGCCACATAGCACAGGGAGATCAGCTCGGTGCTTTGTGACCACCTAGAGGGGTGGGATAGGGAGGGTGGGAGGGAGATGCAAGAGGGAGGAGATATGGGGATATATGTATATGTATAACTGATTTACTTTGTTATAAAGCAGAAACTAACACACCTTTGTAAAGCAATTATACTCCAATAAAGATGTTAAAAAAAAATGCCCTGTGTTGTCTAACAAGCACAGTAAGGTATTAGTTTTAGGAATGTGACACAATATTACAAAATTAGTCTTTAAAAAAGAAGAAAAATGTGGAGGGTATGCTTGGGTCCTTGACTTCAAATGTGTGCTGTGAGGCTTACACAAGTTTCCCTCTGAAGGACTGCGACGTACTTCAAGAGAGAGAGGTAGCCATCTTCTACAGCAGCTAACTCCAAGAGGCAAGAGGCCCACATGACCACATTTAGAGGAGACACACCTCACGCATGAAGCAAGACCTTGTCAGCAGAGAAAACACAGTGGTTCCAAATATGAGCCCACAACCAACTGTCACAATGTGAAAGATGTTAAGTATGGGTGTTCTTTTGCAATTAAGCTGCTCTCATGTGCCCAACTCCATACAACATGCTCTAGACTCCGCAGTGAGTAGCAACCGGGATTTCTTTATTTGCCAGTAGTTAATTCTTCCAAACAATTAAGTGGGGAGGGAGCCTCTAGTCCTTAGTAAAAATGACAGGGATTTGGGAATAACGGCATTTGCAAATTTAATACTGTCAGAGTTTTCCTCTAATTTGGGGGCCTTGCTGCTTTCTTACATCCATTGTGAGACCCAGATAATAAGCTTTACTGTTGTGCCCCAACACCTAGAAGGGGGCCTGGGAAACAGCAGGCACTCACAGCAAGAATCACAGTCACAGAACAGGATCTTGTTATGGGCTGAGTTGTGTTCCCCCAAAATTCGTATGTTGAAATTCCAAGCTCTAGTACCTCAGAAAGTAATCATATTTGGGGATAAATTCTTTGAAGTGGTGATTAAGTTAAAATGTGGCCAGTGCTGGGTAGGGAGGTGAGGAGGAGTTAATCCAATTTGACTAGTGTCCTTATAAGAAGAGGAAGAGTCAACAGGGATGTGTAGGCACAGAAGAAAGACCTTGAGAGGACACAGCGAGAAGGTAGCCATCTGCAAGCCAAGGAGAGAGGCCTCAAAAGAAACCAAACCCGTCAACACTATGATCTTGGACTTCTAGCCTCCAGAACGGTGAAAAAATGAATTTCTGTTGTTTAAGCCACTCTGTCTGTGATTTTGTTATGGTAGCCCTAGCAAACTAATGCAGATGTGAATAAATATCTAGGATTCATTACAAAATAGTATTTCCAAATTTTTAAAACTGCCATTTGTTTTTGTCAGCTGAAATTCCTATCCCTTTTATTGATTAGTTCTCTCATTTTTGGATCATGTATATTCCACTTTATATTTGTATTATATTATAGTTACAGTAATTCACAACAGATTTAATTTTGCTATTCTAACATGCTTCCAATTTTGTTTTCTAAATATAACAAACTGTATTTTAGGAAATGTGTTTTAGGAAATAAGATGTTTTAGATCTGAAATTCCACACACTGACCGAGGGTATTCAGCCCAAGACCCCACATCTTTTAAACAGGTATGTTTAGGCTGATTATTGAAATGCTTAGCACTTCAAATGTTTCAGTTATCTAATCTTTATGAGGTTTAAATAACTTCTGCAGCAAAAATTGGTTTCAGATACTGCCTTAATTTTTTTCTTTAAAAAACAGATGAAATATAATTAAAATGTGCACCAAGAAATGGAGAATGACTTTTATATTTTTTTATGTGATAGACTCATAATCTGGGAATAAGCTCAAAAAGTGTTTTTCATATAACATATAATCTAAAAATGCATATAAAAACAGTAACAATGCATATAAAAACAGTAACAATATAGTCTGCCATGTCAACTCTGAAAATATGGTTAAATACTGTATTTCCTTAATAGTCATATATTTGGGGAACTAGTTCATCTTTTTCTCTTTGTACCACAGGTGTACAAAGTTGGATTAATCATAATCCTTGGCTCATACCATACTCACATCATTGGTAACTGTATGACCCACTTTCATTTATTCAGCCATTTTTAATAATGTAATAAGGAACTATGAATTTCCCCACCCATAAGAAGTAAGAGGATTTTGATTGGAACCCACGTTCAGCTACATGGTCACCTCACATGACAACCATTTCGATTTCAAGACCTGAGGCAATAACCACATTAATTTCCATATTCATCATTCCCTTGATGTCTTTGTTTAACATACTTATTACAGCTATCTGTATTTCAAGAGATATTTTAGTTATTTTAACTTTATAAAAATGGTATATTATATATATTTTAGAATTTGATTTTTTTTACTTAGTATTACATGGCTAAGACGCCTTCGTATTTGTAAATGCTGTACTTTATTTGACTACTGTGTCATATTTTACTGTGAATATATCACAGTTTATTCATCCATGCTCCTACTGATATGCATTTGGATTGTTTCCAGGTTATTCTTTAAGTAGCACTGATATGAACATCCTTGTACGTTTTTTCCATTCCCCATGCAAATGAGGTTTACTGAATATTTAGTAGTGGAATTTCTGGATCATAGGATATATGAATGTGCAATTTCTTCCAAAATGTTCAATGTTTTCTAAAATGATTGCACCAATTTACACTCTAACCAGCAGTGAACATCTAGTGGATCTATCCTCTCCAAAAATTGATATTATCAGGCTTTTCATTTTTTTTGCCAAAAGAAGAGCATGAAATGATATTGTACTATTGTTTTTATTTGCATTTCCATGATCACTAACGGGTATGATATGATGTAATGACCATGTCTTCATATATGTGCTGATCATATGAGTTTCCCTTCTATGAAATATCTATTAAGGATTTTTTCCTATTTTCCTTACGGATTTGTAGATGTTTCTGTGCTCTTGACACCAATCCTTTGTCAATTGTGTATGTCATGAATATCTTCTCCTGGTTTGTGATAGGACTTTGCATTTTCTTTAGGTGGTCTCTTGATGAACTAAAGTTCTTATTTTAATATAGTAAAATATGTCTTTTCTTTTATAGTTGACATGTTTTATGCCTTTTTTAAGGAATATTTTCCTACTTCTAGGTTTAAAATACATTCACCTATATTTTCTACTGTTTAAATATTTGCTTTTAACATTTAAATCCTTAATGCATCTAGAGCTGATTTTTATATATACTGTAAGGTAAGGATCAAATTTCCTAATTTTCTTGATACTTAATGAACTATTTATTCTTCAAGCATTGATCTCTAGTTATAGGAAGTTGCAATTACAGGATTCTAAAATCAACTATCCCCAAATTCTGATATTACTTACTTATACAATACCTTCCTAAATGAAAGAAAATCTTACACAGTAGTAATTGAAGTTGCTAATTCCATCATATACAAAAAGAATGATTATAAAAAGGAGAGAAACATGAAGGTGATTTTCCTGACAACTAAGCAAGCCCAATCCCTTCATCAAGGCATATTTAAAAATCTATTTTAACTAATTGGAACACACAAACTCACACATATATACAACGTACACAGAAAGCAACAGCAGTGTGGAAGAGGCAAGCATTATCATTGCTCCACACACATATCAACTTCCATACCCATTTTTACATTCCTACTAGGATTTGTTTTACAGTCATTTTGTATATTGGTTATTTTGTATTCTACTCTAAAATAAAATTAACCTCTACCTTATATAAAAAATTGGTTCACAAAGAAACGGCAGACCAAACAGTAAATTAATTGCCAAATATCCACTATCTCAGAGGAGCTCTTGCTTCTCTGTTTCTCCACCATTTTACTCTATCAAAGTGAAAGGGTTTAACTTCCAATCCATTTAACAAACTTCTGTTAAACATCTAGGGACTTCCCTGGTGGTCCAGTGGTAAAGAATCTGCCTTCCAATGCAGAGGACTCAGGTTCCATCTCTGGTCAGGGAACTAAGATCCCACATGCCACGGGGCAGCTAAGCCCACACACCACAACTACTGAGCTCGCACGCCTCAACTAGAGAGCCAGAGTGCCGCAAACTACAGAGCCCATGCACTCTGGAACCTGTGCGCCACAACGACAGAGACCACGCGCCCTGGAGTCTGAGCGCCACAACTAGAGAAGAGAAAAAACCCACACACCACAGCTAGAGAGAAGCCCGCATGCCACAACTAAGACCTAATGCTGCCAAAAATATAACAAAATTTTTTAAAAAAATCCACTATGGGCAAAGCACTGAACTAGATAATATAAAGGACAAACTTGTTGTCCTTTGTATGGAATACAAAGTTGTTCCATAATATAATCAAGGAGACATAAATAAATTTAAAATGGGACCAACTATGATAAGTTATATTGGGTTAGCCAAAAGATTCGTTCATTTTTTTCCGTAAGATGGTTCTAGTAGCACTTTGTTGTCTTTAACTTCATTCGAAGCAATTTTGTTAGACAGTATTGTGACAGCTGTCATATCAGTGTGCATTTAAAAGAAAACATCAAAATTGGAGAATTTTTGTGTAGCCATTTTAATATTGAAGATGGAAGGAAAAAGCAACATTTTCGGCATATTATGCTTTATTATTTCAAGAAAGGTAAAAACAAAACTGAAACACAAAAAAAGAAAGATTTGTGAAGTGTATGGAGAAGGTGCTGTGACTGACTGAACATGCCAAAATTGGTTTGTGAAGTTTCGCGGAGATTTCTCCCTGAACGTGCTCCACGGTCAGGTAGACCAGTTGAAGTTGACAGCAATCAAATCGAGACATTAACTGACAACAATCAACATTATACCATGTGGGAGATAGCCGACAGACTCAAAATATCCAAATCAAGTGTTGAATATCATTTGCACCAGCTTGGTTATCTTAATCACTTTGATGTTTGGGTTCCACATAAGTTAAGTGAAAAAAACCTTCTTGACCGTATTTCCGCATGAATTCTCTACTTAAACATAATGAAACATTCCGTTTTTAAAACAAATTGTGATGGGCAATGAAAAGTGGATACTGTACAATAATGTGGAATGGAAGAGATCGTGGGGCAAGTGAAATGAACCACCACCAACCACACCAAAGGCCGGTCGTCATCTAAAGAAGGTGATGTTGTGCATGTGGTGGGATTGGAAGGGAGTCCTCTATTATGAGCTCCTTCCGGAAAACCAAACATTTAATTCCAACAAGTACTGCTCCCAATTAGACTAACTGAAGGCAGCACATGACGAAAAGCGTCTGGAATTAATCAACAGAAAACGCATAATCTTCCATCAGGATAATGCAAGACCGCATGTTTCTTTGATGACCAGGCAAAAACTGTTACAGCTTGGCTGGGAAGTTCTAGTTCATCCGCCGTATTCACCAGACATTGCATCTTCGGATTTCCATTTATTTCGATCTTTACAAAATTCTCTTAATGGAAAAAATTTCAATTCCCTGTGGAAGACTGTAAAAGGCACCTGTAACAGTTCTTTGCTCAGAAAGATAAAAAGTTTTGGGAAGATGGAATTATGAAGTTGCCTGAAAAATGGCAGAAGGTAGTGGAAGAAAACAGTGAATACTTTGTTCAATAAAGTTCTTGGTGAGGGAGATTGTGACTGACATATATATACTAATATGTATAAAATAGGTAATAAGAACCTGCTGTATAAAAAATAAATAAAATTGAAAAAAGTTCTTAGTTAAAATGAAATATGTATCTTCTACTTTAAAACTGAAGGAACTTTTTGGCCAATCCAATATAATGGAAGTAGTCACAAATGTTCATTGGGTTCAATCATGTTTGTAATTACTAAGCACATAAGAGGATACAGCATTGTACTTTTCAGTGGTCTCACTAAATAGGCATTTTTAAATTTCTTTTTACAGAGTCCATTTAGTAATTTCATGATGTTGGGAATTTAGAATAAAAACAGCCAACAGTAGGCAAAATCCATTTCCAGGCATGCCTCACAGCGTAATGTAAACAGTAGCATAGCAAATGATGACTGTTGCCAGTATACTTGATGAAGGCTTTTCTCCAAACTCAAAAAAGAACTGAAGAACAGGGTCTTTCCAAACTCTCCCGACCTGTAGTATACATTGTCAGACAGTTCCAGCCTACTCAGTTTCTTGGCTTTAGGTTTCTACCTGACCCAAGAGAAGAACCAGCTCTACATAAAATTATGAAGATTTTTAATGCCTGCGCTAGGCCCTCTACTTCCCTGTCTTATCTGTTTCCCACACTGCCACCGCCTTTATTCAGAACCTCTAGCGGAGCATCCCACCCAGACCTTCCAGTTCCAAAGGACACATCATGATTCCTATGAACTACCCAAGGTAGATTCTAACTCTGCCCACTACTCCTCCCACCTCAAGGCTCTACCCAGTATCACATCCCCTAAGAGTTTTGGGTGTCTTCCAAGGTAATCCCAACCTAATCTCACAAATAATGTATACCAATATGAGAAATTTAGAGAGGCCCCATCCTTCCCAGGAGAGTGAATATAATCATGAGGCTTTTAATTCAGGTAGAAAAAAAGTATGGTGCTGCAAAACTTTTAAAGAAAATTCTTTGCACGTGCAGTCAAAACACCTCAGATCAAATCTAAATTCCACAATAATTAATGTGTGAGATCGAGCCATTTAACACTACTGAGACCCAGTTATTCAATCTATTATTAAATGGAAGGAATATTAGCAAATTCACATGAGTTCTGTAGAAAATTACAGGAAGTATAAGAGTATGTGTAAACTATTAAGTGATCTAAAATATAAGTGATTTTCATTTTACAGCAATGATAAACCCCCAGGAAAGGTATTTAATTAGACATCCCTCAAGACATTCTGTAGTAATGCCTACTTCACCTATGCTAGGAATGGGACTGTCCACAAATTTGTAAGAGACAAGGATAATTTCCAAAATCATGCCTTCATTCAGTCATTGGCCCGAAATAAAAAGTGAATGCCAGGTACAAGAATATACAAGAGTAACCGAGGTAGACACGGTTCCTGCCCTCATGGAGCTTATATTCCGTCCATGGTTTAAAAACAGTTGGAAAATACGGAGACACTGCAAACACAGACAGGACCACCGAATTCCCAGGTGAGCACCAATCTTACTGAAATGAGCATCTTTCTTTTCTTACTGAAACAAGGGAGGCCATGCTTATTTCCATAAATCAGCCTGTGAAACCAGCAGAATCTTAAACGATATAATCTGCTTCATCATTCCTAACCAGCAAAAAACAAAGTAGTCTTTGTTTTTTCATAACAGAAAGCCTAATGGATTTTCATAACAGAAAGCCTAATGGAACATTTCTATACCTGAAAAAGTAAGATATTTGCTTTCTGTTTGAGTCACATGTTAGCTCTCTTATAATAACAGCTAAAGCTGAGGGTTCACTAGGCTCTAGGCATGGTTTTAAGCAGATGACATTCTGTCTCATTTAACCATTATAACTACATGCAATAGACACCATTATTATCTTGCCATTTTTTTGGAGGAGGGAAATAAGGCATAGAGAGGTTGAGAAACTTATCCTAGGTCACACATCTAGTTTTTGATGTGCCCAAGATTCAAATCCAGGCTGTCTGACTATACAGTCCATCTGCACCCACCGTGTTCTACTGCCTCTTTATAGATTCCTCTCAATAGAGTGATTGATGGCTATATTAATATAATATACAGAGAATGAGGAACCACTGTGCAACAGAACCACAGTCACTTCCGCACTCATTCTAAGGTACTGGGTGCCTCCAGAAGCACCAATCTCATGGGCTGGTGTGACTGGCACTCCCTAGGGGTATGCAGTACGCAAACGGCATAGCCACTCACAGTGGCCCTGTGTCTCCATCATAACCCACACTTCTTATCTCACAGCGTTGCTCATGCTGCTTCTCCAAAAAAGACGCCCCGCCCCTCCTCTCTTCTGCTCTCACCATGCACAAAACCACTCATTAATCAGGCCCATTCAAATCCTCCTTGAAGCCTTTCCAGCTACCTCAAGGATCAGCAGGTCTGTCTTGTGAACACCTACTTTATGTTCAGTTTACTTTGCGGGCACTTGGAACCACTGCTTAACATTTGATTACACACATAATGTTTTGGGTTTTACCAAACACACTTATCTAACTCAACTGCATGTGAGTTCACTGAGCACAGAAAATGGTTTTGATTCTCACTTCTGACTACACCACTCCCCCATATACACAGATACACACACATTCTGCACCTCACATAGTACTAAAAGTTCAATAATTACTGTTTGCATAGTTGGTGGACTAAGTGATTAATCTATTGAATAAATATTCACCTAAACTTAAATAGCCTCCAACATTTTCTACACTCAGACACGGATGCACACGCAATGTGTGAGCCAGTGAGGTAACAGACTAAGAAAGGGAATTTTTTTAAAAAAGGCTTTCACTGGGAAATTACCCTAAATATAAAAATCACAAGAAATGGAAATGTATAAGGATTCAATCTAAAAAGTTTTAAAGGGAGAAATGGCTAACCTGAAAAGTAAGAAAAAGAAAGTAGTATTATACCTTTAGCATTAAACTACCTTCTCAGGATCTGAAAATCAAATGCTTCTCTCCATCAATTCTGTCATTTTCCTTCAGAAGATGTCATATATCTCCCACGTTTCAAGTACATTTTAAAATCCACACGGCTTGCACCTTCTGTTTTACTTCTTCCTTCTACTCTCTTTCAATCACACATACACATACACCCCATATATCCTGACTTCTTCCCCTGCCCCTCAAAAAATCTCTTTTTGACCATGAGTTACTAGTTTTGAGTCATCAAAATAGTGCCTGAGAAAATTTCGTTCACTAACTTGGGCTCCCTCTGCTGGGCCTGCAGCAGTAAAACATACAGCTCTGCAGAAGCGGAGGTTTTGGAACTCATTCCCCGCAGAATTTCTCCTGTTTTATCTGAAACTAAACTCAATATCCAACAGAATATAATCATTTGAAAACAGAAGAGATTTAGGACTTGGATAAATTAGTAACAATAAATCAAGACAAGTGGTTGTTTAAGAAATTGCAACACAGTTCAGTGTTTTTGCCCCTGCTTATTTTCAGGTATAGAATGGTGGAATTCAGCAGGGGATCTCAAAGATGGCAGAGATAATGATGTAAACCTGTGCAGAAGAAAATAATCACAAGAAATAAGATCTAGATTACATGTGTGTTTGTCAGAAGCAAATGCAGATGGATATGATCCAAGGTCATATAAAGCTTCTAAACAAGGTTCCTGAGGAAGAAACGAAAAAGCAACAGCAGCTAGGTAGAATTACTGAGGTATCACAGATGGAAGCTTTGATAACATCACTGAAATATACTAGCAAACCTGATGGTGCAAAATATATTGAGCCAACACAGTCACACACACACACCAAGAAACAAAACAAAACAAAAAACCCTGAAGTCACAAAGTACATTCACATTTATTAAAGATAATAGAAATGTAACTTACATATCAACATGGAAATGGTGCCTATTGATTCCTGTTACAAAGAAATGTTATTTCTCATTTAATTGATTTGGTGCTTACTATAAAAGAGAATGGTTAAATTGACCTGAACAAACCATCAGACCAGGAAAAAGAATGAAAATAGACCTAAGACGCTTAAAACTCCAGAACAATATTGTCTGTAATATTTTTTTCCCTTAAGACAGCCTGGTATTCTGCAATAAATATCTTAAATCAATCCCAGGGTGATCTTGCAGAATCATCAAATACTCAGGGAATTGGATATTCCATAGCCTAGAAATTCAAGGCCTGAGCTTTTCTCTCCAGAGTCCAGTATGAATACTGGCAGAACCTGAGGCCTTTACTGGTAGCTCTTCTGGTGTTGCCAGGCCTCCTGCCTCCCCCACTGTCAAATAATTAGCTGCTATAAAGAGTTAAGACTCCAGCCCATGACTAGCTACAAACTTGACATGCCCAGTACAAGATGAAAATGCAGGACTCCTTATGCAAAATGTATCGATTTAAGGATTTCAAGAGAGGGATAGCAGAGCAGGAAACCAACCAAGTAAACCCTTCAAAGCACGGCCCTTCTAAATGCAAGGCCCCATGTGACTATATAAGTCACAGGCCCATGACACTGGCCCAGCTCTAGCCTAGTTAGTTGGAAGTTAGCAACTAACTAGGAGGTTAGCCGTAAAAATGTCTTCATGGGTCCTTAATACCCAAAGATGCTACCTTTGTCTTACTATCCTCAAAGAATTTCCTTTGCAAGAAAGATATCTTTACTAAAACAAGTTTTTGCTTAGTTCACCAAATGCATACCAGAATCTGTTTTTTGTTCTGTCTATCCAAGTTTGCTTTTGGAGACAGAGCATCTGTTGAGACACCTGCCTAAGACAACTCATGCTGACTTTTTTGTTTCCTTTCCTGTGAGGGGCTGTACCATTTAAGTGGCTAAAAACACAACCTTCAAAGTCAAATCACCTGTGTTCAAATCTCATCTCCACCACTGACCACCTGTGTGACTATGAACAGGTTACATAACCTTTCTGAATCTGTTTCCAACAGCAAATGATAATTGTACCACTTCATAGAGTTTCTTACCAAGATATATTGAGGCATTATCTACAAAGAGTTTAAGTTCTGGGTCCATAATTATTGATGAATTTGGTATTATCATTATACAATAAGAAATTTTTTCAAATGTTTCACAATCTGGATCATGGAAAACCAGCTGGTTACCAATGAGACACCTGGCATTTAAAACAGTTGTGTTTGGTGTGGTTTAATGGTTTATCTTATATGAAATAACTTTTGGTGTAGCCCCCATGTTCTCCAGATTTTTAAATGCCTTTGTTTATTCATTTATTTCATAAATATATATTAATTCTCTATTCTGGGATAAGCACTATGCTAGATATGAGGAATGAAAGATTGACAAGATTAAATTTCTGCTCTAAATGAGCTCAACAACCAGAAACTTAAATGAATAATTTTAATACAATGTGCCAAGTGCAACGACTACTGGAACACAATTCTCCAAGGATCTCTCCTTTTTCGGCACTTTCTGAGCAAAGGCATTAAAAGCTATTTTATTGTAGACTAGCTGTTCAGGAATGTTTGTATACCAAATAGCCTTCCAAGATATAGTGACTCTCTCTCCACGGGAGATGACAGATTTGTGTTTTGACCAGAATAATAAAGATAATGTGTTCTTCCAGGGCAAAGTGTGAGCAGGTTTGCTAGCAGCCCCCTTTAAAAGGCTGAGGTTTCCAAAGTTCAGAATTTCTCAGTTGTGCCACAAACCTGCTGTGTGTGTATAGAAGGGGAAAATAGATATTTCATTCAGAGGGAAGCCACGTATGAAACAGCACTGTATAGATGCTTAAGTACAAAGGATGCAAAAATGCCAACAAGTAAGGTCGGAGATAGAAAGTGGGCAAAGATGAGTCTAGAGAACCACACAAAGGCAGAACCTTGAGGGGCTTTACGTGCCAAGCATAAAACTATTTCATAATAACTGTTTAGCTAAAAAATTTTCAGCATTATAGCCCTTGAAAAGTCGTGCCATTTTTTGAGCAAATCTTTTTTTTTTTCTATAGAGCAACATTTCCCCCCAAATCCACTAAATAAATACTCTATAAGATGTGATATACTGATGTTACTGTTTTAGGGAGACACCAATATACTTGACTTACCAGTTTTTAGTCAGTATCTTATGGAATACATTTAAATCAAGTAACACATTTGGATAAACCAATAAAAAAAATTTTGAGAGCGTATGTATGGGTACATATATGCTGTAGTTTCATCATGGGTTCATGTAGTAGATGTAGTCCTGGGTTTAGCCTTTATTTGGCGCGCAACATATTTTCCTGTGTTCTCTTTAGAAAGTGAAGCTTGAGTACAAGATAATTATAAATCCAAAAACACTGAAGAACTGGTACAGGAAATGAGTCAGAAAGAAGGTTGCACCCTCCAAAGAATGATCAACTCTATCGTTCACTACCCTCTCTCCCAAGTCTTGTCTTCTTCCTTCAGCAAGTATAATAAGACTTCATTTTATGTAGAAATTGGATTTATTTACTTTCAACTTGTTGTTTATTATTTATATAAAACTGTCCTCATGTTTGAATTGCTATCTTTTTTTAACTGTGAAAGCTGTTTGGGTATCTTAAGTTGGGATTGAACTCACTATAATTTTTCTCATTAAAACTAATGGATTTGGGGATAGCTTCAATATGGCAGAGTAGTAAGATGTGGAGATCACCTTCCTCCCCACAAATACACTAAAAATACATGTGGAACACCTCCTACAGAACACTTACTGAACACTGGCAGAAGACCTCAGACTTCCCAAAAGGAAAGAAACTCCCCACGTACCTGGGTAGGGAAAAAGAAAAAAGAAAAAACGGAGACAAAAGAATAGGGACAGGACCTGCACCACGGGGAGGGAGCTGTGAAGGGGGAAAGGTTTCCACACACTAGGAAGACCCTTCGCGGGCAGAGACTGCGGGTGGCAGAGGGGGAAAGCTTGGGAGCCGTGGAGGAAAGCGCAGCAACAGGGGTGTAGAGGGCAAAGTGGAGAGATTCCCGCACAGAGGATCGGTGCCGACCAGCACTCACCAGCCCGAGAAGCTTGTCTGCTCACCCGCCGGGGCGGGCGGGGGCTGGGAGGTGAGGCTCGGGCTTCAGAGGTCTGATCCCAGGGAGAGGACTGGGGTTGGCTGCGTGAACACAGCCTGCAGGGGGTTAGTGCGCCACGGCTAGCCGGAAGGTAGTGTGGGAAAAAGTCTGGAACTGCCCAAGAGACCATTGTTTCGGGGTGCACGAGGAAAGGGGATTCAGAGTACCACCTAAACGAGCTACAGAGATGGATGCAAGCCGCAGCTATCAGCACAGACACCAGAGACAGTCATGAGACACTAAGGCTGCTGCTGCAGCCACCAAGAAGCCTGTGTGCAAGCACAGGTCACTATCCATACCTCTCCGCCCAGGAGGCTGTGCAGCCTCCCACTGCCAGGGCCCTGTGACCCAGGGACGACTTCCCCGGGAGAACACATGGCGCGCCTCAGGCTGGTGCAACTTCACGCCGGCCTCTGCCTCAGCAGGCTCACCCTGCATTCAGTACCCCTGGCTTGAGTGAGCTAAAGTCCCCTAATCTGCTGCTCCTTTAACCCCATCCTGTCTGGGCAGGAACAGATGCCCTCAGGCAACCTGCACACAGAGGCAGGGCCAAACCCAAAGCTGAAACCCAGGAGCTCTGCGCACAAAGAAGAGAAAGGGAAGTTTCTCCCAGAAACCTCAGGAACAGCAGATTAAATCTCCACAATCAACTTGATGTACCCTGCATCTGTGGAATACCTGAATAGACAATGAATCATCCCCAAATTGAGGTGGTGGACTTTGGGAGCAAATGTACACTTGGGGTTTGCTTTCTGCATCTATTTCTTTCAAATTTTATGTTTCTATTAGTTTAGTATTTAGAGCTTATTATCATTGGTAGATTTGTTCATTGATTTGGTTGCTCTCTTCCTTTTCTTTTATATTTATATATATTATATATATATATTTTTTCCTATTTCTCTATTTGTGAGTGTGTATGTGTATGCTTCTTTGTGTGATCTTGTCAGTATAGCTTTGCTTTTACCATTTCTCCTAGGGTTCTGTCTGTCCTTTTTTTTTTTTTTTTTTTTGGTACAGTGCTTAGCACTTATCACTGGTGGATTTATTTTTTGGTTTGGTTGCTCTCTTCTTTCTTTCTTTCTTTTTATTTTATCACGTTTTCATTTTTAATAATTTCTTTTTATTTTTCTTCCTTTCTTTCTTCTTTTTTCTCCCTTTTCTTCTGAGCTGTGTGGCTGACAAGGTCTTGGTGCACCAGCCAGGTGTGAGGACTAAGCCTCTGAGGTGGGAGAGCCAAGTTCAGGACATTGGTCCACCAGAGACCTCCCGGCCCCATGTAATATCAAATGGCAAAAGTTCTCCCAAAGATCTCCATCTCAACACTAAACCCAGCTCCACTCAACAACAAGCAAGCTACAGTGCTGGACACCCTAGGCCAAACAACTAGCAAGACAGGAACATAACCGCACCCATTAGCAGAAAGGCTGCATAAAATCATAATAAGTTCACAGACACCTCAAAAACACCAGAGGACCTGGTCCTACCCACCAGAAAGACAAGATCCAGCCTCATCCACCAGAACACACTCACTGAATCAACCTTGCCCACTGGGGGCAGACACCAAAAACAACAGGAACTATGAACCTGCAGCCTGTGGAAAGGAGACCCCAAACACAGAAAGTTAAGCAAATGGAGAAGACAGAGAAACACACAGCCAATGAAGGAGCAAGGTAAAAACCCACCAGACCAAACAAATGAAGAAGAAATAGGCAGTCTACCTGAAAAAAGAATTCAGAGGAATGATAGTAAAGATGATCCAAGATCTTGGGAATAAAATGGAGAAAATACAAAAAACGTTTAACAAGGTCCTAGAAGAACTAAACAGCAAACAACAATAATGAACAATACAAAAAATGAAATTAAAAATTCTCTAGAAGGAATCAATAGCAGAATAACTGAGGCAGAAGAACAGAGAAACAACCTGGAAGACAAAATAGTGGAAATAACTACCGCAGAGCAGAATAAAGAAAAAAGAAAGAAAAAATTGAGGACAGTCTCAGAGACCTCTGGGACAACATTAAACACACAAACATTCAAATTATAGGAAGAAGAAGACAAAAAGAAAGGGACTGAGAAATAATTGAAGAGATTATAGTAGAAAACTTCCATAATATGGGAAAGGAAATAGTCAATCAAGCCCAGGAAGTGCAGAGAGTCCCATACAGGATAAATCCAAGGAGAAACACACCAAGACACATATTAATCAAACTTTCAAAAATTAAATACAATGAAAAAATATTAAAAGCATCAAGGGAAAAGCACCAAATAACATACAAGGGAATCCCCATAAGTTTAACAGCTAATCTTTCAGCAGAAACTCTGCAAGCCAGAAGGGAGTGGCAGGACATATTTAAAGTGATGAAAGGGAAAAAGCTACAACCAAGATTACTCTACCCAGCAAGGATCTCATGGAGATTCGATTGAGAAATCAAAACCTTTACGGACAAGCAAAAGCTAAGAGAATTCAGCACCACCAAACCAGCTTTAAAACAAATGCTAAAGGAACTTCTCTAGGCAGGGAACACAAGAAAAGGAAAAGACCTACAATAACAAACTCAAAACAATTGAGAAAATGGTAATAGGAACATACATATCGATAACCACCTTAAATTTAAATGGATTAAATGCTCCAACCAAAAGACACAGATTGGCTGAAGGGATACAAAAACAAGACCCAGGGGCTTCCCTGGTGGCACAGTGGTTGAGAGTCCGCCTGCCGAGGCAGGGGACATGGGTTCGTGCCCTGGTCTGGAAAGATCCCACATGCCGTGGAGCGGCTAGGCCTGTGAGCCATGGATGCTCAGCCTGCACATCTGGAGTTTGTGCTCCGCAATGGGAGAGGTCACAACAGTGAGAGGTCTGCGTACCACAAAAAAAAAAAAGAAACAAGACCCATATTTATGCTGTCTACAAGAGACACACTTCAGACCTAGGGACACCTACGGATTGAAAGTGAGGGGATAGAAAAAGATATTCCATGCAAATGGAAATCAAAAGAAAGCTGGAGTAGCAATTCTCATATAAGACAAAGTAGACTTTAAAATAAAGACTATCACAAGAGACAAAGAAGGACACTACATAATGATCAAGGGCTCAATCCAAGAAGAAGATATAACAATTGTAAATATTTATGCACCCAACATAGGAGCACCTCAATACATAAGGCAAATGCTAACAGCCATAAAAGCAGAAATTGACAGTAACACAATGATAGTAGGAGATTTTAACACGCCACTTTCACCAACGGACGGATCACCCAAAATGAAAATAAATAAGGAAACACAAGCTTTAAATGATACATTGAACAAGATGGACTTAATTGATATTAATATGACATTCCATCCAAAAACAACAGAATACACTTTCTTCTCAAGTGGTCATGAAGTATTCTCCATGATAGATCATATCTTCAGTCACAAATCAAGCCTTGGTAAATTTAAGAAAACTGAAATCATATCAGGTACCTTTTCCAACCACAATGCTATGAGACTAGATATCAGAAAAAATCTGTAAAAAATACAAACACATGGAGGCTAAACAATACAATACTAAATAACCAAGAGACCACTGAAGAAATCAAAGAGGAAGTCAAAAAATACCTAGAAACACATGACAATGAAAACACGATGACCCAAAACCTATGGGATGCAGCAAAAGCAGTTTTAAGAGGGAAGTTTAGAGCAATACAATCCTACCTCAAGAAACAAGAAAAATCTCAAATAAACAACCTAACGTTACACCTAGAGAAACTAGAGAAACAAACAATACCCAAAGTTAGTAGAAGGAAAGAAATCATAAAGATCAGAGCACAAATAAATGAAATGGAAACAAAGAAAACAATAGCTAAGATCAATAAAACTAAAAGCTGGTTCTTTGAGAAGATAATCAAAATTGATAAACCACTAGCCAGACTCATCAAGAAAAAAAGGGAGAAGATTCAAATCAATAGAATTAGAAATGAAAAAGGAGAAGTAACAACTGACATTGCAGAAATACAAAGGATCATGAGAGATTGCTACAAGCAAATCTATGCCAACAAAATGGACAACCTGGAAGGAATGGACAAATATTTAGAAAAGCACTACCTTCCAAGAAGAACCAGGAAGAAACAGAAAATATAAACAGACCAATCGCAAGCACTGACATTGAAACTGTGATTTAAAATCTCCCAACAAAATAAATCCCAGGACCAGATGGCTTCACAGGCGAATTCCATCAAACATTTAGAGAGGAGCTAACACCAATGCTTCTCAAACTCTTCCAAAATGTAGGAGAGGGAGGAACACTCCCAAACTCATTCTACGAGGCCACCATCACCCTGATACCAAAACCAGACAAAGATGTCACAAGAAAAAGAAAAATACAGGCCAATACCACTGATGAACATAGATGCAAATATCCTTAACAAAATACTAGCAAACAGAATCCAATGCACATTAAAAGGATCATACACCATGATCAAATGAGGTTTATCCCAGAAAGGCAAGGATTCTTCAATATACACAAATCAATCAATGTAATAAACCATATTAACAAATTGAAGGAGAAAAACCATATGATCATCTCAATAGATGCAGAAAAAAATTTCGACAAAATTCAACACCCAGTTATGATAAAAACCCTCCAGAAAGTAGGCACAGAGGGAACATACCTCAACATAATAAAGGCCACATATGACAAATCCACAGCCAACATACTACCCAACGGTGAAAAACTGAAAACACTTCCTCTAAGATCAGGAACAAGGGAAGGTTGCCCACTCTCAGCACTGTTATTTAACATAGTTTTGGAAGTTTTAGCCACAGCCATCAGAGAAGAAAAGGAAATAAAAAGAATACATATCAGAAAAGAAGAAGTAAAGCTGTCACTGTTTGCAGATGACATGAGACTATACATAGAGAATCCTAAACATGCCAGCAGAAAACTACTACAGCTAATCAATGAATCTGGTGAAGTAGCAGGATACAAAATTAATGCACAGAGATCGCTTGCATTCCTATACACTAATGATGAAAAATCTGAAAGAGAAATTAAGGAAACACTCCCATTTACCATTGCAACAAAAAGAATAAAATACCTAGCTATAAACCTACTTAAGGAGACAAAAGACCTGTATGCAGAAAACTGTAAGATACTGATGAAAGAAATTAAAGATGATACAAACAGAAGGAGAGATATACCATGTTCTTGGATTGGAAGAATCAACATTGTGAAAATGACTCTACTACCCAAAGCAATCTACAGATTCAATGCAATCCTTATCAAACTACCAATGGCATTTTTCACAGAACTAGAACAAAAAACTTCACAATTTGTATGGAAACACAAAAGACCCAGAATAGCCAAAGCAATCTTGAGAAAGAGAAACGGAGCTGGAGGAATCAGGTTCCCAGACTTCACACTATACTACAAAGCTACAGTCCTCAAGACAGTACGGTACTGGCACAAAAACAGAAATACCGATCAATGCAACAGGATACAAAGCCCAGAGATAAACCCATGCACATATGGTCACCTTATCTTTGATAAAGGAGACAAGAATATGCAATGGAGAAAAGACAGCCCCTTCAATAAGTGGTGCTGGGAAAACTGGACAGCTACATGTAAAAGAATGAAATTAGAACACTCCTTAACATCACACCCAAAAATAAACTCCAAATGTATTAAAGACCTAAGTGTAAGGCCAGACACTATAAATTTTTAGAGGAAAACATAGGCAGAACACTCTATGACATAAATCACAGCAAGATCCTTTTTGACCCACCTCCTAGAGAAATGGAAGTAAAAACAAACATAAACAAATGGGACCTAATGAAACTTAAAAGCTTTTGCACAGCAAAGGAAACCATAAACAAGATGAAAAGACAACCCTCAGAATGGGAGAAAATATTTGCAAATGAAGCAACTGACAAAGGATTAATCTCCAAAATTTACAAGCAGCTCATGCAGCTCAATATCAAAAAAACAAACAACCCAATCCAAAAATGGGCAGAAGACCTAAATGGACATTTCTCCAAAGAAGATATACAGATTGCCAACAAACACATGAAAGAATGCTCAACATCACTAATCATTAGAGAAATGTAAATCAAAACTACAGTGAGGTAGCACCTCACACCGGTCAGAATGGCCATCATCAAAATATGTACAAACAATAAATGCTGGAGAGGGTGTGGAGATAAGAGAACCCTCCTGCACCATTGGTGGAAGTGTCAATTGATACACCCACTATGGAGAACAGTATGGAGGTTCCTTAAAAAACTTAAAATAGAACTACCATACGACCCAGCAATCCCACTACTGGGCATATATCCTGAGAAAACCATAATTCTAAAAGAGTCATGTACCACAATGTTCATCGCAGCTCTATTTACAATAGCCAGGACATGGACGCATCCTAAGTATCCATCGACAGATGAATGTATAAAGAAGATGTGGCACATATATACAATGGAATATCCATCATGTCATCCATAAAAGGAAATGAAATTGAGTTGTTTGTAGTGAGGTGGATGGACCTAGAGTCTGTCATACAGAGTGAAGTAAGTCAGAAAGAGAAAAACAAATACCGTATGCTAGCACATATATATGAAATTAAAAAAAAAAAAAGATTCTGAAGAACCTAGGGGCAGGACAGGAATAAAGACGCAGATGCAGAGAATGGACTTGAGGACATGAGGAGGGGGAAGGGTAAGCTGGGACTACGTGAGAGAGTGGAATGGACATATATACACTATCAAATGTAAAATAGATAGCTAGTGGGGAGAAGCTGCATAGCACAGGTAGATCAGCTCGGTGCTTTGTGCCCACCTAGAGGGGTGGGATAGGGAGGGTGGGAGGGAGACGCACGAGGCAGGAGATATGTGGATATATGTATATGTATAGCTGATTCACTTTGTTATACAGCAGAAACTAAACACACCATTGTAAAGCAATTATACTACAATAAAGATGTTAAAAAGAAAAGCTAATGGATTTCTTTTACTTTGAGTTTTTCAGTTAGCGATAGGTTTTTCTGAAAATGAATTAAAGTCTTTAAATGAGAGTTAAGTGAACTTTGAATATTGTGGTAGGCTCTGAGGAGACAATGAATGTCTTAAACAGAAGAGTATAACACAGGAGTCAGGATCCAGTGCTCCCAAGTCTTAATACAAGGTTAAAACCTGGCTCTACTACATATTACATATGTCACCTAGCCTAAGTTTCTTCTTGTGCATTAGTTTTCTTGTCTGTGCATTAAAGGTAATAATAGTTGTGATATCATATTATTGTGAAAATGGAGATTTACTGTATGTTGAGCACTTAGAAGAATACCAAGTACATCGTAGGTACTCAGTTAAATGTTACCTGCTAATATTATTCCCTTCATATTTGTGGCTTCTGTACATCACTCTGACATCAAATGTGGAGAACAGATTTGAAGGTATCAAGACTGGAAAGAAAGAAATCCACCGGAGGCACAATCAAGGCAAGAAAAAACGGGTAGGGAATAGGAAGCAAGAGTATGTTGGAAAACAATGCATTCTATTTTGGACATGTTGAGATTAAGTTCCCTGAATTACATTTTTTTTCCCCTTCTATCTCAGTAGTTTGTTCCAGTCAATTTTATCACTCTGTTCTAGGACAAAACAGAAATATGTAAAAGCTGAATTAGGATTACACTTTGAAACAGAAACTGCAAAATATATGGGCTCAAGAATTTTCATGTTTATTCAATGTTAATCTATTTAGAGCATGGCCCTGGGAGCCACGTGCTTATCGTTAGGTGCGACAAAAATCGATGCACTGAGTTTGCACTCAGAGAATTCATTTCCTAGGAAACTGAGAGGTTGTGAAACATATATTAAGCTTATGTTTACCCTGCCCTTGCCAAGGCTTGTTATAACAGAAAGAGGGCTTCCTGGTGGCACAGTGGTTAAGAATCTGCCTGCCAATGCAGGGGACACGGGTTCGAGCCCTGGTCCAGGAAGATCCCACATGCTGCGGAGCAACTAAGCCCATGCCACAACTACTGAGCCTGCGCTGTAGAGCCCGTGTGCCACAGCTACTGAGCCTGTGCTCTAGAGCCCGTGAGCCAAAACTACTGAGCCCACGTGCCACAACTACTGAAGCCCGTGCACCTAGAGCCCATGCTCTGCAACAAGAGAAGACACCACAATGAAAAGCCCACGCACCGCAATGAAGAGTAGCCCCCACTCGCAGCAACTAGAGAAAGCCCGCGCACCAAGGAAGACCCAACACGACCCAAAAAAATAAATAAATAAATAATAATAGGGCTTCGCTGGTGGCGCAGTGGTTGAGAGTCCGCCTGCCGAGGCAGGGGGCACGGGTTCGTGCCCCGGTCTGGGAAGATCCCACATGCCGCGGAGCGGCTAGGCCCGTGAGCCATGGCCTCTGAGCCTGCGCGTCCGGAGCCTGTGCTCCGCAACGGGAGAGGCCACAACAGTGAGAGGCCCGTGTACCGCAAATAAATAAATAAATAAATAAAATAATAATAAAATTCCCTTTAAAAAAAAATGTAACAGAAAGAGTTAAAAAACAAATCCAGGTTAAAAACAAAAAACAAGAGGTCAAAACAGGTATAAGTGACAGATTTTGTTCCTTTCATGCTTTGTTTATCCTCCTACCACTTATAACACATAATTCACATGACTCCCCGCTGCTCCTCCCCACAATCTCAATACTCCCCTGTCCCACTCTTTCTCCCTTGGCCCCAGCACCTCCTCCAGCAACTGCACAGAAGGGCAGGGACTATTGCTGATTTATGTTTAAGTCTCTTCTTTGCAGAATAGCATAGCACATATTAAGTGTTTAATGTTGGTTAGTAAAAAAGGAATCATTGATTGCATAAACCCACTTACTAATGATAAGCTACTTAATCATCTCATAACTCAAAGAGTGGTTCAGAGGATAAGACTAGGGTCACACAATAGGTGTTTTCTATTATTTAAGTCTCTGTACTTGTAAATCCCATATATCACATCTGAATCCATGTGTACAAGAAGTTACTACAGACACATAAAATTAATTTTAGTCTCATGCTTGAAACTTTTATTATTTTCCAAATAGTTCAATAAACAACATCATAAAAAGTTCTACCTGATTTGCTGTGCTCGCCCCAGACTGTGAACGAGACAGTCCTCCATAAATAGTTAATTCATTGACTAATAGATTCCTTTCTTTTTCCTACCCAGAAGTGGGTATTTTTCTTTCCCATTTTGTTGGATTGTGCCCACAAATAAACCTTATCCAAATGATAGAAGAAAAACTTTCCTTCTTTCTTATGTTTCCCTAGTAGGCTTGAAATAAAAGCATAGGGTATTGTAACAACAGCTGTGTTGACAGAAGTATTATTCCAAGACCATGTCACCTATTATTTTTAAAGTGTATTTAAAACACATTAACAGAGATCAGGTTATATTTCAATTTTCTTGTAATGTGAAAAGTAAATAATCCTCCCTATAAGAAAGAAGCAGCAATTCTAACTCAAATAACTGTTATGATGCAAGAATTAATTGAGCCTCTTCAGATAATTGTACCACAGCATAACATCTTTATCCATCTAGCAACCAGGAATCCTCATAGAACGACACTTCTACACTTCACCAATACAGTGGAAATTGATGTTGATAAAGACACTGAAGCACTGTAAGATGCTAAATTATCATCTAAACCACCAAAAGTATCCGCTGTCCTCTTGTAGTTTAACTGAATATTGCTGAATTATAATTTGATAAGAAGTGCTAGCCTGCACAGCAGAGTTTCTATAGACATTTTGGACCAGATAATGTTTTGTTGTGGGGACTGTCCAGTGCGTTGTAGGATGCTTAGCAATTAGCAGCATCCCTGGGCTTTACCCACTCAACAGTAGTAGCACCTCTTCCTCCCATCACCCTATCAAAAATGTCTCCACGCACTGCCAAATGTCCACTAGGGGGCAAAATTGCCCTCAGTTGAGAGCCACCGTTATAGTAGCCATAATGCGTGGCAACTGTTGAAGATCAAAAATACCATAATATTCCATTTCCCAATCACCCTGGATAAACAAGAAGTCTGTAATGTTATGCTTTGGTAACACTCCATTAACCAGCATATTAGACTAACCCAGAAATCCCATTTCCTTGTTACAACAGATGAGAAACATAAATCCAAAGTATCTATTCATGAACTTAACCTTCTTACAATTTAGCAGCTATTTTTAGCAATAAATTAGAAGACAAGGTATTCTAATACCTTGAGTATGCTCAAGAATTTTCAGTGTTTATTCAGCTATTTTTAACAATAAATTAGAAGACAAGGTAGTTCTTCGGGTAAATTGCCTCCGTTGTCACAAGTAACTGGGGGCTTGAGGGACTTTACGACCATAGTTGTAGCCTCATACATAAAGGTCCCCCTTAGCTTGTTCTTTTTCTCTCGGGAAACAAGGTAACTCATTATCTTTTCAACTGCTATCAGGAAGCCTACAAAATTTCTCCTGCTATTGCTGAAACCCACATGAAGGAGGAAAAGCATTACATTTTAGCTCAAAATTAAAGTGGCAAAAGTAAAATATATGATTCAAGGGGTAAGGAATAAATGAATAAATAAATTAATATGAATTATTAATTAATATTAATGACATCTTTACTGGCCAACTCAATCGCCACGATATACTGTGGTAGGAAAATGAATGAAAATGAGAGTTCCTTATTATTTAAACTTAGAAAATAAAATATTTGGTGTATTCCTCAGTTTGTTTCATTTAGCGCTTCCTGAGCACTCCCTAAGTGGCAGGCACTGCGCTAGAGCCAGTCACAGAGGTTGAGAGCATTGCCACACACAGATGTATGCTGTGCTCCACACAGCGGTCTTCTCTAGCTGGTGCTTGAAATCCACTGACTCATATTAGATATGTTTTAGTTGTTCATATTGTCCAAACACAGTATGTTTTCTTTGAGAGGGACATACCTATTTATAAGCAAGTGTCAAGAAAGGGAAAAGAGAGGGGAGAGAAAATGGTCTGTTTGGGAACATTTTATTAAACTGTAAAAATCTTCTTCTGAACAAGAAAGTGAAAATCGTGTCAGTGGTTAACAAACTGAAAACCGGACAAGGGGTAAGCAACAGCAAATTGCTTAACAAAAAGGTAGCTACCGTTACAGTGTTGATGCAAAATCAAAAAAGTCAGCTGACATAAAATAACATGTTAAAACAGAAAAACCTTACTAATGAAAAGGGACAATGCCGTAGAGCTCATTGGCTTTTGTGGAAAGAATGTCACATGTGAAGCAATACAGTACTACAGTTCACTAGATGAGCTAGAAATGTAGGGCACAAACGCAAAATGTCAGCACCGGTTCCCTGCTAAGTAATTATAATTAAGAGGTCACCTACCACCCCTGAAATTGTAAAGAGTCTTTGGTTGGCATCCCACAAGGGAGAAAGAAAAAAGAAGTAACATCTGCACTTTCTCTATGCACTCAAGCTTATCCAACAGCAAGTAGTTAACTCCTACATAGTTAGAGGAAGTTTGGTATATAAATTAATTATTTTATAGAGATTTAGAAAGTTCTTGAAGTGAAGAGCTTTGGGCATGTTCTCTAATAACTCTCCACAAATCCCTCTGCAAAATTCAAATGGCTCTCAGTTGTGCTCCTGGAACAGCCCAGTGGCTGTGTGTGCACTGTACCAGTTACATTATGACCAAAGCAATAGAAACACCTTTTTGGTTTTTCATTTAATTCAAGGGAACAGATAAGAGAGGTTCACTTAGGTGTGAATTTTGTAGCAGCAGAAAAAAAGTCTATACCCACTATCTAAAGTGGCCATTTTCAAATGTTCTATCTTTTTTAAACCTAGCTTTCAGGGAACCAGATATGTTTGGTTTAATTCTAATCTGAGTTACTATCTCAACTGCTTCGCCTGTTAAACAAATGAGGCCACTATGCTCCATTTTTGTGCTTGCTGCCTTCCATTTCTATCCTTCCATTGTTTCTATGATGGTTCTTTTACTAGCAATTAGCATTTCAGTCATTCCTCTTTCACAACTTCAAGGCCAGGTCAGGTTTAATGTTTGAGAACCCTTCTAGATGCCGGAAGCGTGCATTTAGTTCACAACATTAAAATGGAAAATGGTGTGTTAAAGCAACAAATGAGAGATGCCTACACAAAACTGAATTGTCAAAAGCAAGAATGAAATCTACACTGACAAAATTTTCAACATGAAATAAAATTTGTGTCACATTTCATCCCAGGTGAACTTGCTTTTTAAAACAAACACTTTGGGATAGTATTCACAACAAGAAGTGACCTTAATCTGGATTTTCCCTGAGTGTGCATTTAAGATTAAAACTAAATAATGCCATTTGCAGCAACATGGATGGACCTAGAGATTATCATACTAAATGAAGTAAGCCAGACAGAGAAAGACAAATATCATATGATATCACTTACATGTGGAATCTAAAAAAAAAAAAGACACAAATGCACTTATACACAAAACAGAAATAGACCCACAGACACAGAAAACAAACTTATGGTTAACAAAGGGGAAAGGTGGGGAGGGGCAGGAACATAAACTAGGAGTTTGGGATTAATAGATATACACTACTATATATAAAATAGACAACAAGGACCTACTGTATAGAACAAGGAACTATATTTAATACCATAATAAACTAATGGAAAAGAATCTGAGAAAGAATATATATGTGTGTATATATATGTACATATGCATAACTGAATCATTTTGCTGTACATCTGAAACTAACAACATTGTAAATCAGCTATACTTCAATTTAAAAAAAGAAATCTTAGTTTTATACTAGACTTTAGAATGGCACTTCAGGTGTCAGAGGGTATTGTAGCCTATCACTTCTTGGTATTCATACCTGGTACTCACATCCCTGTGTAGTCCCACACTGTATCAAGGTTGGTCTGTGTAATCGATGGAATATGGCAAAAGCGATGGTATGTCACTTATGAGATTAAATAATAAAACACACACACAAAAATATTAAACTCTAATCACTTCTGTCTTCAGAAAAGCCAATTTTTAACAATAAAATGAGGATCCAGTGGACATTGTGGGTATCTCCCCAATATCCATCCCATCTTCTCCCTAGTGCATATTAACCAGGTTGTGCATGTATTCACCCCAACCCCAACTCCAGGGTGGGCTCTGATAGGTCTAAACCAGTGACTTCAACCCTATCATATCCATTGGCCTCTTTATGTAATAATAATTTTGTAATATCTCTTTCTATTTCTAATTCATAAATAAATATAATTTCAAAAATTAGTATGATGCTCAAAATAAAAGGCAAAGTAGAAACAAAAGGAATTCATAAAACAAATATATTTCAATATGTAAATATTTAGACATGATAACGTAGTTAAACGCCTATACCTTTACACGGAGCCACCATGAAATGAGACACCTACATACGCAAGTGATAAGGTGTATTGCACAGACATCTCAAAAACCAGGGCATCATAACAACCATGATGTGATTTTTTCAAATGGATGAACAAATCTTGGAAAACTTCTGAACAAACTACAATATTCTTACAACATACCCAATAGCTATGTTTCTGGGAAATTCAGTATGTATTAAAATATTGCCCCCCAAACTCCGCTTGGTGTTTAAATGTGGCACAGCTAAGCTCTACATTCAGATGATTATATAAAATTTTTCACCTATATATTTTCCAGAAGCACATTCAAAAGGTATGCAGAATATGGGACAATTCTTTGTGGTGCAGGCCTGTCCTATGCACTGAAGGACCTTTAGCATCCCTGGTCTTCATCCACTAAATGTCAGTTTTGAACCCCCTCCCTTCATTGTGACAACACAGCACTCCTGATAAGTTTTTGTGCACACACACGCAACAGTTAGTATCACTCCCCATTAAGAATCTCTGGGAATAGTCTCACTACAGCTATTATTTCAGGAATAAATATGGAGCCCAGGCCTAAGCCAGTCTGCATGAATGTTATCCTGGTTCTATAAAGGTCAACCCAATTAGAACAAAGCTCAGGACTTATGGTGGAAATTCCGGAATCTTTTTTCTTTTTGTACAGTGTGGTATGTGGATACAAAATCTGGAACTGGGCAAAACTGAATCACAGAAGAGAAAAGAACTAAGAGAAGGACGGGAAAAAAATAGAGATGGAGACTTACTCAATCATCCTAGAAGCCTCATTTCAATTACATAAGCAAACAATTCCCCTTTAATTCAGAAGCCATATTAATCTTTGTTTTTCCATTACCTGCAGATGGAAGTCTTCCCCTTGCCCTCCAAGGATGCAACATGACTCAGGGAAAAGAGCAAGACATAGCCTCATGAAGGCAAGGATTTTGAATATCTGATATAATATTGTGTTCCTGAAGCATAGCTTGATGCCCAGCTGCCAACAAATATTAATTAGTTGAATGAATAAACAAACAAACATAGCCTTGGGCAAACAAACGTGGAGTATAAAGGCTTGCACTATCTTCATAGCTTTGCCATTTACTACCTAGGATAACCCTGGGCAAATAGCCTCCCATATTCCTTACCTGTAAAACTGAGAACAGAGTTCTATCTGCTCACCTCTCCATTTTCATCTCAATATTTTACCCCTAGAGTATTATGGTTAGCCACATTGAACTCCTTGCAAAACAGTCTACTCTCTTTCCTGAGTCATGGCCTTTACAAAGGTTATCTCCTCTTGGAACGCTCTTTCTCTTCCCCTTCTTAGGGTTGACTTTCCCTGCTTCTTCATGTTTCAATGGAGGGTCACTTCCCCTACCAAGTCATCCTGACAACCCTGCAGACACGCCCACATTTCTATCACATTCCATTAATTTTTTCCACTGCACGTATCACAATCTACATTAATTTTGGTTTTGATTTGTTTCCTTATTTATCTAGTGTCTCTTTCACTAGAAGGTAAACTTGATGAGGGCAGGAAGTATGTCTATCTAGTTCATCTATCACCAGCACCTAGCACATAATTGTCAATACGTAACTGTGAAATGAATGGTCCTTAATTCTCCAGCCCACCTCATACCACTCAAACTCTATAGTCTGTAGCTATCTGGACTTAAATTCCTCAAACAAGCTTTTGCACATGTCACACCACCTACCAAAAGTCATCTTCCGTCCCAGTGTTGCATTACTACCTCACTTCCTGATCCCATCTCCCATCACTTGTCTAATTTCTACTGTTCTATAGGGTCTTATCCTAACATCATTCTTTTCCAGAAGGCCTTCTCTGGCCCAAAATACTAAGTAAAGCCCCCACTACTGCCCACTGCAGTAATGCCAAATCACAATACTAATCACATGTACTATAACAATTACTTAATTACCTCTTTTCCCTGGTAACCTGTAAGCCCTATGGAAATAAGGACTATACCTTGGCCACAGCTTCAGTCACATCGTAGGTGCTTGACAAAAACAGTTCCCTTCCCTCTCTCAGTAAGTCTGGTACTCGATATGAGGTTGTGCTCAAGAGACTGTTACAAAAAGGAGCCAGTTGGGGGGGGGGTTCCCCAAATGACCCAAGCAAAGCCACATTCTTAGCAAAATCTGACTCCTCTAGCTTCATATCAGGCAAAATGCCAGTTGTGAAGGACTGCATAGTTAAATAAATTGCTTAGCAATCCAGTGGCAGGTATCACAAGATTGCCGTCAGATTTATGATTTGGAAACTCAGCTACTCAACAAAAGGAAAAATCTCTTCATTCAGAAGGTTAAAGAGCCAGCAGGGTGTTACTACTACAAGGTGAGAAAGATTTGGAAAATTCATCATAGCTGTAAAGCAAAGGGTTGTTTGAAAATGAAAATAAACATTAGAAAGAAAAACATGTAATGAAAATAGATTTTATATATCATGGTAAAACAACCAAGTTAAGTAAGAAAACAAGCTTTCCGTTTAGAAAGCAAATTTAGAGGCTGATTTACCACCTCTGAATTAGACCACTTACGGATATCATCAGCTCAATTAAGCTAGTAACAAAGCTTGCATTATCCAATCAAGTGAAAGATCATATGAAGTGCTATTAGAAAAGCATATCTTTTGACCGGTCAGTAGCTAAAGAATGAGAACTTATTGCGATATGAACTATCTGATAAACAATGTAAATCTCAGGAGAAGTCATATATGTATAGAAGGAATGCCTGGCTCCTTCACCCTGATTGACTTTTCTCTTTTCTGTTCTTTCTGTGTCTCAGGAGAACACTCTTTCTCATGCCAGAGGCATCATCGTGATGAATGCCGATGAGACACTATTTGACTTATCACTGCCTCGACACTTATTTTGCATGAAGTTTTTCAACTTTGTCAATTCATTGGCTTGCACACACAGCAGTATCTGGGGTATGAGTCCTAGTTTACAAGTGGACAGGTTTTTGTTTTTAAATTATAGAAATTTCTATTAGGAGAAAAAGTATATTTCCTTTCATCAATTTAGAAGACCCAAGAAACTTAAAAGTTATTTTATTTAATACAGTGATCCACAATTATTATGAATCATATAATGTAAGTATGGATACAGATGGGTTAGAGAGATACAAATCCAGAATCAGAATGTGGCAGTTTTCATCTCTTCTGTGATTCTTCCGTCAACTCTGATAATTTTCAAAGATATCTGTTTTAGCCTTCTAGGAAACTGTATCATTCCAATATTCAACAATTACAAATAGCAAAGGACAAACCTTTCAGAATATGATTCCCCCCACCCAGGTTCTGGGAGAACACTGCACAGAAAAAATAAGCTATCCTTGTAATTCACAACAGTAAGTATAAAGTATAAAGATCTCCTAAGCTTTTTTCGTATACAGTATATATGCAGAGAAGTTTATAATTAGCAGTGCTCAGGGAGTCAAAGACAGAAGATATTGACAGACTGGGAAATGTAAGAAGCCAGGATAACATCTCCTAACCACAAAGTGTTTTGTGGTGAAATATTTGTTAAGAGAATCAGCAAGAGTAGGCAACAATTTCTCTTACGTGGGGGGATGGGGGATGGGGAGGCGGTATTTAGAACACAGCCATTGGCTAAGTAAAACTTCATAGAACAGTGGTTGGTAACATTTTGGGGTTCATGGGCCTCTTTTTCTTATAATCTTCAATTTCTTATTCCCAGAAAAAAATATGCATATGCACAAAATTTTCATAAAATTTGAGGAGATTCCCTGAGCCCCTTAAGTCTATCCTTGGAAACCATTCCCCGTTCCCCAAGAGAAACCTCTGCTTTGGAGAGGACCCTCACCTTTAACATGAGACTGAAACTTAAAGAAAAAAGCATTGTATTAGGAATTTGTCCTCAATACAGTTGCAGCTATTTGGCCAGAAAACCTCTTTTTCTCACCCCTGCCACCTCAAGGACAAGTGTACTGGGAAACGCCCTGCATAGATTCTGCCCAGAGTCAAAGTAACGTATCAATAGTTTATGGGCAAATAAACCATGATCTACTGAGTTTACATTATAAGTGACAATACCTAAGCTAATGAAGAATGGAAGAAAACTAATACTTATGAAGCACTTTGGTAGGCTAACCCATCTACAAGTTGTTGTCACCCTACCATGATATTAAATCTTCATAAGAACCCTGGAGTTGGTTATTATTCCCTATCTTGGTCAGTTCAAGCTGCTATAACAATATACAACAGATTGGGTAGTTTATACACAACAAATTTATTTCTCACAGTTGTGGAGGCTGGAAGTCCAAGATCAAGGCACCAGAACTGTAAGACTCTCAAGTGGAGACATGTCAAATTTTCACATGTCACGTCAAGACATTAACTGTGGATGTGTTCTGGTGAGGACTCTCTTCCTGGTTCCCAGCCAGCACTTCTTCTTGTGGTGGAAGGGGTGAGGGATCTTTCTGGAACCTCTTTTATAAGGGCACTAATCCCACCTATGAGGGCTCTACCCTCATGACCTAATCATCTCTACCTCCTAACACCATCATCTTGGAGGTTAAACTTCAACATATGGATTTTGGGAGAAGACAAACATTCAGACCACAGCATTCCCATTCAAAGACAGTGGTTCCATAAGGTTAGTAACCTGCCCAAGGTCACACTCCTGATATGTGATGGAAATTGGATTCTAACTCAGATTTCTCTAATTCCAAAGCCCACATGCTCTCTCTTATGTTCTATTACCCCACAGCTAAGTTTATGGCATGGTCATCCACAGTGCTTGGAATACAGAGTCCAGGGCCTCTTTCTTGGAGCACACACCTAATCTAGTCAAAAGTCTCCCAACCCTTTCTCACCACCTCTACTGCAAACACCCTGGTATAAGCCATCAGCAACTCCATATGGGTTATTGTATGTTTGGGGGTTTTTAAAATAAATTTATTTAGTTATTTATTTATTTTTGGCTGCACTGGGTCTTGGTTGCTGTGTGCAGGCTTTTCTCTAGTTGCCGCGAGCGGGGGCTACTCTTCATTGCGGTGCGTGGGCTTCTCATTGTCGTGGCCTCTCTCGTTGCGGAGCATGGGCTCTACAGCACATGGGCTTCAGTAGTTGTGGCTTGTGGGCTCTAGAGCACAGGCTCAGTAGTTGTGGCGCATGGGCTTAGTTGCTCCGTGGCATACGGGATCTTCCCGGACCAGGGCTCAAACCCGTGTCCCCTGCATTGGCAGGCGGATTCCTAACCACTGTGCCACCAGGGAAGTCCTGGGTTATTGTAATAGCCTCCTGTCACTAGTCTCCCAGCTCCCATTCTTGCCCCCATACATTCTGTTTTCAACACAGCAGCCAAAGTGGTCCTTTTAAAGCATAAATTAGATTATAGCATCACTCCTCTGCTCAAAGCCTGCAGTGTCTCCCCAGCATACTCTGAATAAAAACCATATGCCTTACAAAAGCCTACAAAGTCCAACTCCATCGGGCCCAACCCTTGCCTCTCTGATCTCACCTTGGATCTTTGAAATCTCTTCCTGCAGATCACTCCAATCTAGGTAGAATGGCCTCCTTGATGTACCTCTTGATTTCAGTACCTACTTATTCTCTCTGCCAGGAATGTTCTTCCCCCAGGTTCCCTATCACAAACTCCCACCCATCTTTTAACACCTTGTGTCAAAGGCCACCTCCTCTGTAAGGTCTTTCCTGACCACACTATTTGAAATTGCATACAAACTTCTACCTCAACATTCCTTATCCCTCTACCCGTCTTTATTTTTCCCTATATCACTTATTATCATTTGACTTACCATTAATATTGCTTGTTTGCTTATGTTCTGTTTTCTGCCCCCTGTAGAATGTAAGTTTCACAAGAATAGGAATTCTTGCCTGTTTATCGCTATAGCTCCAGTTGCCAGAACAATGCCAGGCACATAGTAGATGCACAATCAACATTTGATGAGAGAATGAATAAACAAATGGTCACTGGTACTTCAAGTCCCAGTTGACAGACCAACAGAAGGCATTGAATTGTGCAGTCTTCTAGAACCTACATGGATGATGGCTGCTGTAATGGGAGGGTTGCCTTGCTACACTCCACTGCACACCAATTAAATGCAGCCTTTGAGTGTGTACGCGGCGCTCAGCAAACTTTGGCTTCCCCTGGTACAACCAAATGTCGGCTTCACGTCTCTTTTCAGTTCAGTGCACCACTTAAGACATCTAAAACAGTGGAGATAGAAACGTTCATTTTAATTTAAAACAACCTTTTTCAGAAGAGGTGTGAGCTTTCCATTTTAAACAGGCTTGCCAACCGAATCCTTAATTCAATAATGAGTACCACAGAATTAATAGATTTCATGCCCCCCAAAGACCAGCAATAGGGTGAAAAAAGTAATTGCTGTCCTTGCCCATGGAGTAACTAGACAAATAAAAGAAACCCTAAGATTTTATGAAATTGTTAGATGTGTTTAAATTGTGGGAACATGGAAGGGGGGACTTCTTCCAAAGCTTTAATACCTTTAATACCAACCTAGGCAGAGGTCTTGTCAATCACTTGTTAAAAGGTGAGTTTGGGGAAAATATAGAATAAATACAAATAAGTAAGGCAATGTGTTTTAACACTCCTGAAGAAAGCAAGAGCCAGCAAGATAGTCATTATTATAATTACTTGGTACTGTCACAACCAATGCATCCAGCCCTGTAAAAGGAATTACTGAGTGTCATAAAATTTTTAAGTGTTTTGTAGGATTCATTTCCCCTATTTAGGGATTGCAATTTACAAAGAAGTAGGATAAACTGAAACATTCTACCCCAGAGAATCAGCACTACAAGTTGTTTCTACTAGAAAAGCAAAATAAAAAATTTTATGAGAGAATATGAAGTTTACACCTACTATTTTATAGTTTACTCATTGATTTAATATAAAATTAAACAGCAAATCAAGGAATTCATAACTGGGGAGAGGAAGGATATGTTAGCCAGAATCTGCACCAGAGAAACATTTTCTCCAGTGAGCAGGCTGTGTGACCAATGATATGTCTCAACCACAAGCACTGCTTGAAACCATAGCATGTGATAAAAAGACTAAGGAGCAACACTTTGGAGAGAAGCTTTCTTGTTATTCTAAAGTCATGACACGTCAGAGCTGGAAAGGATCCAGCCCAATTTCCCCATTATACAGACAAGATAGTTGAGGTTTAGATTTGAGAAGTGACTAATGCAGTTTACACAGTGACTGAGCCAGGACTAAGATAAAGTCTCCTAACCCCCAATCAATCATCTTTTTACTATATTGTGAGTACTCAAGACATTCTGGTTTCCCTTTAAGTAGCAGGAGGAAAGACAGAGAAAAGACACTGTCATTTATTATGGTTTATTTGTAGTTTTTAATATAAAGTCTTTAAAAAGACTATACCAGAGTGGCAGTGTGTATTTCATTTCCCCAGAGCATATGGGCTCTTGGGTGAGTGTGTTTTATGAAGAGATTTGTCCTGGGAACTCGGCAGATTTTACTGTAAATACTTTAGCAGTTTCCCATTATTTGCTGTGGGATGAAATTATCCCAGCCTCCCCAAACCTATGTCTGCAGATTAGAAGCAGTTTTGTGAGGGAGTGCCTGCAACAAGAATGACAGCATTCTTCATTCAAGAATGTTTTGGTAGACATTCGAAGAAGGACTTTCTCCTGCCCAAGAAGAAAGAACAGCTTCAGCTATCAGCTCCTCCAGCTTCCCATCAGCTGCAGAAAACTGTCTCGCCAGAGCACGAGCCCTCTGGTACCACCCAAATCTGGTGTCCAAGCAAGGTGGTAGGAAAAACAGTTGGGCCAATGCAGGACAATTCTGAGGCACGGTATTTGCTCCAGAGCTCACTCCCAGGGGGAGCAAGGCTTTGTCGGACCTACATCACAGTTCGACTTCTCCCTCCACCCAATTCTGCTTTCTGAAACCTTCACAGGTGTTGATGCCCAGTAAATATCTTGCACCCCAAGCTCTGCCCCAACATCTGCTCCAACTCAGTCCAAATTACCACAAATGTTTACTTTGTTTCTCAGGCAGACACCCTAACCACAAGGTTTCAGCCAGCCCAGGGTGGTACCCAGTTCATACTCTCACCAACTTCCCAGGTGCTGATTGTGCACTGGTACTGTCAGAAGTGGGTTATTTCCTATAGGAGCAGGGAAATTTGAGAGAACGATCAAAGACTATAGGCATTGCTCACATCAGATCAAAAGGTCAGCACGTGAGCTGAGTGAAAACAGTCCCTGGTGAAGTGGATACCAGGGAAGGACCCTCTGTTCACATTTTATCATGATCAGCTTTCCTGGCCCAACACTGTGCTGGGTGCTTTACACATGCTGCCCCTTCAAGTCCTCACAAACACCCTCTGCTCTGAGGTAGGTTTTATCATCCCTGATTTACAGTTTTGGAAATAGAGAGGCTACATAAGTTCTTCAAGGTCACCAACATGATCATAGATGCCTGAAATTCCTTTAACAATAAACAAAGTTCTTCATTCCGTACACAGAAAGTAGGTTTAAAGCCCTGAAGCATTTTTGGAGATGGAAAATTCAGAATGATGACTGGCTTCTGGGGCCTGTGTGTTCCCTGTAGCCTGACAGGAACATTACAGATGTGAGGGCTCAACCTTGGCTAATGGGTATGCCTTTGTCTGAAGTGGTTCAAGGTTGTTGGCACCAGCCTGGAAAGTTCCAGCTCCTGCTGCTGTTGGATGAGCTCTCATCTAAGCCTCAACCTTCAGAAGCTTTACCTGAAGTCTTCTACCTCTGCTCCCTGCTTTGAGGATTAACCTCAGACCTGGTACTCACAGCATTCAAAGAACTCTGCTTGGCCCTTTGTTATTTCGAGGCTTAAATTTTGCTGTATGTTGCAGCTTAACAGTTTTACCTCTTTTAGTGAATAATCTTTTGATTTGGTTTTATAATATTACCTGCTTTTTAAATTTTTTAAACTGTAAATAATGAGATGATATAAGCAAAGCAATTGAGAGGAGAGCCGTACCCCAAACAGGGGAAACCAAGTGCTTATTTTCTATAGTTAGTTCTACACAGGCTTTTCCTATAGCCCTAAGGGGGACTCCTAGGCAAGCCTCAATCAACATTAAACTCAGTCAATTAAGACTGACAGAGACACACTCATCACTGGTCCCGGTAATTTAGGAGAATAATAAACTAAATTTTCCTATGGAAGTGCATTGAAACTGGACTTCACACTAAATTATCATCTTTTCTGTTGTTATTATCAGCCACTTATTGACTGCCTACAAATGCCAGACTTTACATTTTATCCTCATCACTCAGCGAAGGAGGCATTTTTATCTATGTGTGCTAGCTACTGGTAGGTATTATTTTCCCCTTTTTATAAAAGAAACAGGGGCTCATAAAGGTTAAGTAACTTGTCACTTTATGAGCTTGTGATCTTAGCAAAGCTATTTAACCTATCCAAGCCTGTTCTGTCAAGTATAAAATGGGAAAAATGATAACTACTAGAGCCTGTAGAGTACCCACAGCCCTAGCCCTCTGCCTGGCTCACACTAGGCCCTCAATTAGCATTTCTTGAAATAAATGAAATTCACAAGGTCTAAAGGTGATGAGAATTAGAAACACTGCACGAAAATGGACTAGAACATTCTGTGGCAAATGGTGGATCAATCATTGTCATCCGGAGTTACACACTGGTGAGTAGCAGGCCAGGAATTCCAGCTTTGTCTCTCAGTCTCCAACTACCTCAATTCTTTTCACTATCCTGTATCATGTTTAAGATCATGGCATTCTTATGTTTCCAGAATAATTTGGAGACTAAAGATAAACAATAGCAAAAATTCATAGTGTCTCCCAAGCATGACCACCCAATATTGATCAGAGAAGGTGAGAAGAAAATAGGAGAAAAGTTCTACGCAAGTCAGACCTTTCAATGAAATTTCTCAGCAATGCTTCCAGCAAAGTTCCCTATGACATTTTCTAGAAGGATTAACAGTCTGTAATTAGTAGAATCCCCTTTAAATCTAGGTGGATTCTCAAAAAAAATCAAATTAAATAGATCCACCTTTTGTCAAGGCAGAATATCTGAGATGATTTTTTATATGGTTAATAGTTATTGAATTGTACTATTTTCAAGGCAAGGTTTTAACCACTCCATGTGGATTAACATCTTTAATCCTGATGACAACTCTATTGTTTAAGTAATACTAGTGTCCTCATTTTC
Source organism: Aethalodelphis obliquidens (assembly GCF_003676395.1). Lineage (NCBI taxonomy): Eukaryota > Metazoa > Chordata > Mammalia > Artiodactyla > Delphinidae > Aethalodelphis > Aethalodelphis obliquidens. The sequence continues at coordinate 11,290,111 of NW_020837952.1, forward strand.
CAGTGCAGAAGAGTGAAGCACACAGAGGTCTAGGAACATGCTCAAAGCTACACTGTGAATAAGGCTTTAGCAGAGACTTAAACCCAGGCATTCCAGTGCCAGAGACCACTATGCTATACAGTCCCTCTGTATCTGCCTTTCCAGACTCCTTTGCTTTAAAGAAACTTAAATGGCTAAGTTTAAAATTGTGCCTAATGAGTTTTTTTCAATAAGGAGATGACTACACCATGCTAGGTTACCTCCCATCCACCTGTGACATAACTCCGTAGCCTTCCAAGACTAACAGCCCTCTTTACCTCCTTGAAAATACTAAGCCCCTTTGGCAGAAGAACCTCCCATACCTGACTGTCATCTGAAGAGAGCCTCTAATTGCATTTGCAGACTTACTTAGGAAAGAACCAGGTACTGTTAAGGCACGCCTGACTTTCTATAAAGCCAAGTGATCAGTGTGCAGAGCTTAGACCTTAGAACTAATCATCTACAGGAATGTTTTCACCAGCTGAACTTCTCAAAGAATCTGACCAGCCCAAAGGCTACCTGACTAGAAACTTGTTTTTCCATCTGTACAACCTACCCATGATAACATTCCTAGAGTCACCACGCTGCACTACTCCAGCACGTGTCATTCACACGATCCACATGAAGGGAGCTGCCTGGACCGGTGCAGTACTCACCCTGAGCAGTTGTGAACAACAACCCAAACTCATCTAACGGCAATCTCATAGCAATTTTCTCTGCCTGCCCCACAGTCTTACTCACCTAGTCTCCTCTTGATGGTACCCAGTTCTTGGAGACCATTAGTCAAATTGTCCTTTAAAATTCTTGGGAATTCCCTGGCAGTCCAGTGGTTAGGACTCCACACTTCCACTGCAGGAGGCACGGGGTTCAATCCCTGGTCGGGGAACTAAGATCCCACATGCTGTGTGGCATGACCAAAAAACAAAAAGTTCTAAAGCTCCCTTATGTTTACCATATAATTGATAGTTTTTTTTCTTTCCTGTGGAAAACAAATGGAACTAGAAAATGATGACTGCTATCTATTGTTCTTAAGATGTGTATGTCCTTCTCTAGAAGATGCAGTTCAATATAGAAAGAATGAAATGTTAGCCAAGTACCTGTAAGAAATATCTTTGTCCAAAATTATACTATGGGCATATACCCAGAGAAAACCATAATTGAAAAAGACACATGCACCCCAATGTTCATTGCAGCACTATTTACAATAGCCAGGACATGGAAGCAACCCAAATGTCCATCAACAGAGGAATGGATAAAGAAGATGTGGGACATATATACGATGGAATATTACTCAGCCATAAAAAGGAATGAAACTGGGTCATTTGCAGAGACGTGGATGGACCTAGAGACCATCATACAGAGTGAAATAAGTCAGAAAGAGAAAAACAAATATCATATATTAATGCATATATGTGGAATCTAGAAAAATAGTATAAATTATCTTATTTGCAAAGCAGAAATAGAGACACAGACGTAGAGAACAAATGTATGGGCGGGATGAATTGGGAGACTAGGACTGACATATATACACTATTGATAATATGTATAAAATAGACAACTAATGAGAACCAACTGTATAGCACAGGGAACTCTACTCAGTGCTCTGTGGTGACCTAAATGGGAAGGAAATCCAAAAAAGAGGGGATATATGTATACATAGAGCTGATTGACTTCACTGCACAGCAGAAACTAACACAACACTGTAAACACAACACAACACAATAAAAATTAATTAAAAAAAATAAACTCTTAAAATTAAAAAAAATTATGCCAGCTTCCTATCTAATATTGCTACTAAAAAGCAGAAAGTGGCCTGCCTCTGGAAGCACCTCTATGGAGGCATGCAATTATGATTGGATATCATTCCTGCCGATCACTTCTGTTCAGAAGAGCTCAACAAAAGGGTAAAATTGCCAAAACCCTACAAAGGAATGACCCTATCCCTCACCTCCATCAATAAAAAGGAAGGGGCCAAATATGGCTGGACATTTGTAGAAAAAATTAAGAAAAAGAACCCAGAAAGAGAGTTGATCCAATGTGGTAATATATAAATGCTGTGTTATCCTTTTTTAGATACAGAACAAAGAATCAGAAGAATAATCTTTTGCTGATTTACATCTGTAGGTAACTAGATTTGCTTCTTTTTCTTAATTTCAAATATATGTTAAAATTAACCCAAATGGAGATACTCCTAATATTTGGCATCATTTAAAGCAATATCCCAGACTCTTTAGTAGAACACCTACAACCAAGGCCATAGAATGTCACTGCATCGCCCCACGGCCGGCAGTTTTTCCATTAAACCACTGACCTCTCAAGATGGACTGGTCAAGGAGGTCTATATTCTCATCTCATAAGAAATTGATCTGGTGGTTATGACTCAGCCAGATGGATCTGGCCTTGACGTGCAACCTGGAAGTGTGAGTAAATCATCACCTACATGAACCAGTTTATTTAAAAGCCTCTCCTCGGTGGGGTATAAACTTAAAAAGTTATTTTCTTTCTCTCCAAAGCCTCCTAAGTGGCTCCCCTCTTCTCCAGTGTAGCAGAGCATTTAACAGTGTCCTGGGAAGGCTCCAAAACTTCTTAATCACCTTTTGTTTTCAATAGTTTGTTCAATCTGATTTCCAATCTCATATCATATTTAAAGCTCTCCCCACTCATTATTGCTCAGTCTGTGGTAGGATGGATGTGAAGGAAGTAGAGGAAAATATATTATTTAACTTATCTTCCTCCTTTACCTTAGAGTGAACATCAGCGATCTCCCTCTAGGACATTCCCTCCTCCACTGGGTCTCTCCCCCTTCAGATGAAAGGGACAAGCATCTCTTACTTGAATGGCATTACTGGGTACCACTGGCCACGGATGTGCAATCTGCAGAAAACGTCCAAACCCTCACATGTGAGACACACGTGTGAATCTTTCAGCTGACTCTGCAAGGTGTCCTCCATGTACAGTCCCTGGACCTGAGGAAATATGGTTCCAGCCTGACCTCTTTGCTGGCCCACTCTCAACAGAATGGTATACCCTAAAGCCCTTTTTGTAGGGTTGCCCCTCATACTCTGTGGGGTCCAGAGAAGACAGCTTAAGCCCAGCTACTCCTTGGTACCTCTGTGACCAGTGAGAAATTCACGCGTCCTTCCTTGCCATGAGGAATGCTGGGAAGGTAGGCTACTCCCCCCCTCCCCGCCCTGCCTCCTCTCAGCCCTGCTATTTCACATCAGTTCTCCTTTTCTCTGCTGAGATAAGCACAGGGATACACCAAGTCCTTTGACAAATCTAACTTCTATCCTTGAGTGACAGTTTCCCCTTCTTGCAGGCACCTCAAGTGTCTCAGAGGAGTTTTCCCAGGTCCCCCCATTTCACCTTGAGAAGCCGAAGCATCTTTCTTCTGCTTAGCATTATTCTTCCCATCCCCTGCCCCAACTATCACAGCACCGCACTCCTCAGGGCTATGCTGTGTGTGCCTGCAAAGCTCCCCCTTCCCTCATCCCATCTCTCATAGACTGGAATTGGGGACCAGAAGGTTGGGGTAATGACTGGAGGTAGCAAGGCTTCTGTCCTTTAGCCCTGAGTGAGGTGGGGGCTCTCTATTATGATGGCTCTCTTAAGAACAGAGGTTTAGAGAACTCCCTGGTGGTCCAGTGGTTAGGACTCCACGCTTTCACTGCTGAGGGCGCAGGTTCAATCCCTGGTTGGGGAACTAAGATCCCGCATGCCAAACAGCATGCCCCCCCCAACCAAAAAAAAAAAAATATATATATATATATATATACAATAGAGGTTTAACCTAGCTTTGAGATCTAGTCTCTATGTCCCAGGCAAAAAATGCCACTGAACATCCTGTTACATATAAAAACATGGTCCAAGGTTTGAGGAGGCAAAGGGCAGCTTTTTCCATGATCTCTGGAATATATCTGGTAAGGACTAAAAATCTCTAGGATGTGACAAGATAAAGTCAAATACAGACTCTGACCTGATAATCTTCATTTGGGGGTTTTAAAACCTTGTTTATACAGAGCCAGAGATCTAGAGAGTGACTGCCTCTTGCTAAAGTTTGAGTCCTTTATTAAAATATGATCACTGGGCAATGTAGAGACAAGGGGGCTTGATGTCACTGATCCTGGTAACATTAAGAAGGACTTTTCTTAGTTACCTGATATAACCAATTAGAAGTCATTCCTTCTAATGCCAATATGAACTCCTCCCCAATAAAAGAAGATCAAATGTGTCTTTTTTTTTAATATGAAACTGCTTTTTTTAACATCTTTATTGGAGTATAATTGCTTTACAGTGGTGTGTTAGTTTCTGCAAATATGTCTTAATGTATATGCTGGGCTCTTCTTGTTGAGGTGTTCAAGGATTTTTCAGACATCCCAACCTGACAGTCTTGCAAAATTTTTATTATCTATGATCCCTTTACCTGACATTATAATCTTAGGATGACTTGGAATTCTTTTCTAGACCGTGCCTCACTGGTACACTTCAGCTGGAGTGGGTACACCCTCAGCCTCACCCTGAGCTATACCTTAGCACAGACTTACAGTGGTTGTTAATGTATCATTTGCTTTTGATTCCAAGACAAAAACATTCACAACCTACTATGTGTTCTGGATACAAATTCCAGTAATATTCCCTCAGGTTCTTTATCATAATTTCTTAAGAATCAGCATGGATAGGAATTAGCTCTTGAGACTTAAAATTCAGATCCTATAAATGATGGAGAACAAGGGATAAGACATAGATCTTTAGGCAACTTTCTAAAGCTTTTAGAAAGATGTTTTAAAACTGGGTTCTACAAAGCCCTAGCATTTCACAGAGGTATCACAAGAGCCTTCATGGTCGTGGCTCTTCCCACTCTCTCTCTCTCAATTACACATTTTCAATCAGATTTCATCAGCTTTGTATATGAGGCTTAATGTTTTGTATGGGGGAAAAATGGTTTTGCTACCCCAGCATAAACATTTTCTATGTGAATTTCTTTAGATGAACCAAATAAATATTCTCTTGCCTTATCAAATAAGAATAAAAGCTGCCTGAAGGAGCAACTGAACTTATTTACCAATCAACTATCGTAAAAAAGTGTTAACTATGCCAAAAAGCAGTCATCATTTTTGCAATTCACTCTTCAGTATTCAGCTGTACCAAATAACTTCCTTCAGCTCTTACTTGGCCACAGAAATGCCTTTACAGAACTATAATATTATGCCTTGGCCTTTATCAGGGGTCAATATAAGGAACCTCAATACGACAACATTTCTTCCTTGTTTGTGAAGGTGCTGCTGAAGACTTTGTCCGTGTCCCTTACATAAAGATACATGTCATGAACTCCCCTTAGAGTTGGGGCTAGAAAAATCTTCTATGTTCCTTTTTTTAAGATACCAAAGAAGTTGTCATTTAGATTTGCCTTTAGCTGCCAAAAAACTGAAAGTTAAATCTGGGCACGGGGTCAGAAGGGAGGACCTATATTCAGGATGCTGTGTTTTCTGACCCAATTATCAATTATCACCTGGCTCTTCATTAATTCAGCCAACATTAATTTAGTACTTAGGTGCCAAGTACTGTGGTAGGCACCAAGGGCACAAAGATTAACACGATGCTTTCCCTGAAAGAGATCTTGGTTAAATGGCTGTTGTTCTTCTGTCTTCATGATCTTTGTGTATACATCTACTTTAATTTGTAACCTATCTCATATCTGTTTTCAAAAACAGATATGGTATCACAGGCAAATAAATGAATTAGCATGACCTGGTAAGAGAAGGCATTGATTTCAATTTGCCTACAGGGGTAGGTAAGTTATATTGCTTTCTCTTAGCCTCCTGAATCATCTCACAGACTGAACCTCTCTTCTAATCCATCCTACAATCAGATTAATTTTCCTAACAGGCCTTTTGTGATCACATCACTCATCTATTCAAAAGTATTAACTGCCGCACCACACACTTGTCCTCAGAATAAAATCAACAAAAAACAGTAGCAAGTCAGAGGTAGTCTTAAGAATATGGAACCTGCCTAAATGTTTCATCCATCATATGTACTTATGAGTGGATGGGAATGGGTAACCCATTCCTAGACTAAAATAGGCACATTCAACTGCCTAAGGCCTTGTCATTAAAAAAAAAAAATTACAATAGATACATGTGTACTTTCGTCTAAAATTCAACTTTTTATCCATTTGGGATCTTATAACCACCATGTAGCTTATTCACTTTATTTCCCAGTTTTGCCCACATTCATATCATCACCACTACCACCAAAGGGGGAAGGGAGGAACGATTTTGCAGTTTCGAATTTAGTTTCAAACGTGCCTGAAAATCTGACTCCTGGAAACAGAGGGGCTCTAAGAGGTCCCTTGAGATGCAGACTGGTTTCTTTCCTTTAGTCAGGAAAGGCATTCTTTTTACCCTTTATAAATTCAACAACTTTAGCAAACCAAAGTTCAAGGTCACCCAGCCAATCAGCACCTATATTGTTGGTTTCAGCTTCCTCCCATGGTACCTCTATGAAGAAGAATGCCAACCCATGAGCCACTACAGGAAAGCAGTCCATGGTGACTGTCCACCACCCATCAGTGCAATTCTCTTGCAGATAGTCCTTAATTGAAAGTTTCCACAGAGAAAGATGGTGTTCCTAGATCTTGTTATTTTCAGAAAAGTCTAAGATGTCTTCTCTATATAAAGGAAGGTTTTCTTTATTTTAAATGCACAAGATTGCCCAGAATGACTATATGGCCCATTTGCAGTATCTGATGTGTCTATAGTTATTTAGTGTCATATAGAAAAGACCTGATACCTTATGATAAGATTTTAGTAGCAATTTCATAACCCAATTATACGTTATCATTAAGAAGAAAATCCTTTAGCCAGTTTACTCTGATTTCCACTGTAATTATTCCACTTTTCTAGCCATAAAATGTGTTAGGAAGCTAATTTCTTTCTCCTCCAGATTTGTGTATCTAGTACATAGAATAGAAATCTCTATTTCTACACACCCTTGAGCCCAAGGGTGTGTAGGACTTCTATGTCATACATTAGAATAGACTCTATTATTTAGCAAAGTATATTTATGGGGTTAGGAATACTAACAAGACTCGAGAAATAAATTCTTCATTTAATTTAGTTAACAGATACAGTTACCCAGTGAACTACAGAAAAAAAATGATGTTAGCCTTTAGATGTTTATGGTTCTAGGGACAAATAGGAAACACAATGCAAGACTGTACTGCAAAATATTTTCAATAAAGCAGACATTTCTGATTTAGTACATTCCTCTGTAACAGCAAGCCAATCATAAAATATACAGCATAGTGATGTTGCTTTAGAAAATGTACAAACACCTTACACTGCAATCAACTATATCTAGAGGGGAGAAAAAAAAGATGATGGCTGGAAGGTTTTTCCTGCCATGCTCATTAGAAAGCATTTTTAAATTATATTCACATTCTCAGATTACTTATTTGTATGCACAGTGAACAACGGAGAGAAAAAAAAACCTTAAAGTGGATATGATTTGCTGCAAACTACTGAGAAAAATGTGAACTTATGTCAATTCCTTACACAGGATAAAGCAGCTGAGGAAGAAGAAGACCTCCAAGAAGGTGAAGCACCCTGACGCCCCTTAAACTCAGGAATTCACTCTTGACCCAAAAGACAGCACTAAAATGTGACAAAACATTCACTGTTTAGAGATTTTACTTATTTGTTGATTGCCTGTAGCACAAAGAGGTCTCAAGTTCTCTGTAAACATGGAACCCAAACTTGTCTAATCCAGATCTGAAGGATAGATATGAACATTCTGACAATGTCTTCCTCTGCATAGTAATTCATCTCCTGTTTAAAGATCTGTGTTATGCTATTCTGAAATTCAGGGTCACTCTCCCATAGAAGTGAGACATAGAGCTGTGATGGGGGCAGTGTATAATTTTAGGCTATTTGTACACAGCTGCAGCTACTTGCATGGATAATTGCTTTTGCCCAAATCACCAGCATAATTGTGGCTCTAAAGACTTAGATTTGAAAGCCACTGAAGTGTCAAATTATATTACAAAAATAGAGCCAGTTCTCTAGAAAATATTCATGTTTTAATTTTAATCAAGCTCCAAGAATGTGTTGAACCCTTGCTCTAGGGCAAAAAAAAAAGCCAAAATGTTGTGATATGTTGATGTCTAGCCTGACAAATAGAGGAGGGACGCTAGCTGCATATTCTATAGTAAGGCTACATTAATAATTCTAGTAGCACCACCTCGCCTGGTGCCTGGCATTCAATAATTTTGTTTGTAATGAATGAATATAACTTCTAATTTCTACAATTTAAATTGGAAATTTGGGATCTGAAGGTAGAAGGACCAGCTGTGGTTCTTCCGAGAGGTGGCTGGTGAAGGCTGTCCAAAGCAGGGTGGTGACTACAACAAAACTGGATTTATCTGCTACCTCTGGTATATGTTTGGCACACTGACCCCCTGACCTATCACATTACGTTATTCTATCAGGTGAAGAGGAACATGAGTATCTACTCTGGAAAATACTGCAACCTAATTAGACAAGATTTCTGAGAAGAACAATAACAGGGATATAAAATCAAAACACTAAAGCAATTGTGTGATACAAACAAAGCAATGTATTATAGTGAAAAAGAATGTAAGATACAGAGTATAAAGACATGTTCAGGTCCCAAGGACTGCCATTTATGTGCTATGTGCTCTTAGTCAAATCACTGAAACTCTAACTAGTAATATATTTTTATTAGTAATGGATTGCCTGCAGGTGAACAACTGTGAGTGCTGTTTTCACATAGGAAGTCCAGGAGTATGGAGTTGTGGGAGCTGGTTTGGTGATTTAAGGATGCCAGGGTCATGGTTACTGGAGTTCTCTTGGCCTTTCCCTCTGGTCCTAAGAAATCTGTGGTAGCTCTAGCTCTAACAGTTATGTCTGTTATGAGAGGAGGAAGGGGGACAGAAGGGGACAGAAGTTTCATTGGAAGAGAAAAAGCTCTTGAGACCCAAGTAAGACTTCCGTTTATAGTTCATTGGCTACAACTGTGTCACATACCACCAGCAGCGAAGGAGGTTAGGAAATGTAGGGTGTTTTTAAGCTGGACACATTTCCAGTCCAGTCACAATTGGGGTTATGTTAGTAAAGAAGGGAGATTGGAATGAATAGGTAACTAGCAGTGTCTGCCTCAATATTCTTTAGAGACTTGGTGTTAAGGATTATATGAGATAACATATTTGAAAACGTTCTGTTAACCATAAAGCTAAACAAAATTGGTTTTTAATTGAGGTGTAGTTCATGTACAATATTATTTAAGTTTCAGGTGTACAACATAGTCATTCACATTTTTTAAAGGTTATATTCCATCTATAGTTATAAAATATTAGCTATATTCCCTGTGTTGTACAATATACCCTTGCAGCCTATTTATTTTACACATAGTAGTTTGTGTCTCCTAATCTGCTACCCCTATCTTGCCCCTTGTCCCTTCCCTCTCCACACTGGTAACCACAAGTTTGTTTTCAATATCTGTGAGTCTGTTTCTTTCTTGTTATAGTCACTAGTTTACTTTTTTGATTCCACAGCTAAGTGATATCATACAGTATTTGTCTTCCTCTGTCTGACTTATTTCAATTAGGATAATACCTTCCAAGTCCATCAATGTTGTTGCAAATGGCAGAATTTCATTCTTTTTTATGGCTGAGCAGTATTCCAAAAGTTGAACTCTTTTTAAGTGCAATAAATATTATACTATTTTCATGTACATACAGTATCTTAGAAAATGACCTTAAGATAAAATATATACTATATTTTAACTAACATATAAGCATATTAACTAATATATAGTATATTAGGTCACACACACACACCTGAAGCAAATGGGAGGAATTAATTTCTTTTCCTTATGTACTGAGATAATAATGTAAATTAAAACCATATGTGATCCAGTTATGGTCTATAACATTAATGCAAAGTATAGGAGTTTTTTAAGTTTTGCTTAATTTTTTATGTTAAACACATTATTTATCTTTGATGACTCAGGTTTTTGCCTAAAAATGGAGTATATATGCCTTTACTTCATTTACATGTTATACAACTGAATAGTAATTATGCAGTTTGTAAATTAAAATGCCTTGAAACACTATCCTCTCCCTCAAAAAATAAAAATACAACTATAAAAAATTTTAAGCACAAAATTTTAAATAATTTAACTTCAGTATCCAAAAATATATAATAGACAATGTATTTTTTCTTTCAAGAAGTCAATTTTTTCATATCCTAGAAAATGGTTTGGGAAAAAGATCATTTTTTTTTAATAAAATATCAATGCAGGAAAGAAGAAATTAGCAAAATATTCTGTCACGGTGACAACTAATTATAGTACCCTATGAAGAAGCAGTTGGCACAGTTACTTGATTTTTATTGACTATCAGAGCATAGATAGATATTAAAATGCAGTTTGAATGTGCATGATGTTAAAGTGGCAAGTGACATTAAGAAGTAGACATTTAGAAGGCCTCAGAAATCACCTTGCCCACACCTACACCTAACCATGGCAGCAATACCTCTGCAGTCAAGTCTGCCTCCCTGAGTCTCATCAGTTCACTTATTACCTCGGGGTTTTTGCACTTGCTGTCTCCTCCTCATTTTTCCACATGGCTGTTTCCTTCTCATCATCCCAGTGCTGATTCAAATGTCACCTCCATAGAGATGCCTTCTGGGAACATCCTGACTAAAGAGCTGACCTCCTCCAGCCTTTCCCACCCCGAAAGAGTCACTCACCATCATCTCACTTTTATTTCTTCATTGCATTTACAATTCTTGACATATTTTATTTGGTTTATCCTATGCCTCCCCACTAGTCTAGAATATAAACTCCACAAAAGCAGGGGCACTGTCTGTCTTGTTTATAGCTCTACCTCTAGTACCTAAAACAGGGTTCATCACAAAGTAAGTGCTCCATAAATATTTGTTGAGTGGGAAAAAAGATAGATGTGCATTCTATAAACCAAAAGTTTATATAACCACTCTAGATATTTGGCAAGGACTAAGTTGCTGCATATAGGTGTACATAGTAGGCAGTATTTCAAATCATAAATGTAATTTTCATATAATAGTTCATTAAAACATATTCTATTGGCACATTTCTACTGAGGGAAGGATTTTAAGTACCTAAGGAAAATTGAAGAGCTGACCCAGACATTCCCCTGGTGAGTTCTTCAAAATTTATTAGCATATAAGAACATATTTTTCCAGGTACTGTCAGCTCTCCATGGGAACAGAGTAAAGTCTTCTCAGATCTATAAGCTAAATTCCTTAGACAAAGGACTCTCAAATTGCTAAGTCCCCTTAAATCTGCGTCTTGTATCTTAGACCTAGATCTCTGTTCTTCAGATTGATTTCTCCCCTACCCAACCCAGTTATAAAGACATAGTTGTGAAACTATACCTGGTCTTATTTTGGACGTTTCTTCTTTTTCTCACCTTTAGTTTCCAAGACAGGATGGTAAAGGTAATATATGTAATTAAAAGCAAAACAGAATGTTAACCTCCTTAATTATCTCCAACACTTAAGGTTCATGTACTTCCAGTACAAATGAAAAGGAAAAGGCACTGGAAGATAGGAAGCATTCGACTCCTTCCTCAACTCAGTTAAAGCAAGAAAGAGGAAATGTTCATCTTTCACTGAAATACTCCAGTTTAGAACTAAAAGGTAATAACTTCACATATTATACAGGTATGACAACTGAATTCTTAATCTAATACGGAGTTCTAAAAAAATTATTAGAGTTCAGGTTGTCAAAAACTCATTATAGAAGAACCATAATTTCTTCCTGTCCCATGGTATAAGTTGGCATAGCACTGAAGAATTCTTCTGTTTCTGTACATGCATCAGATGTGCCTAAAAGACATTTTTTTAGCACTCAAGTTGTTTCCTTAAAGTATTGGCTTATGCAGTGTTGTAGTCAATCACTTGCCAAAAGATGGGTTCAGGGGAGAATAAAACAGAAACTAAACAATGGATTTTAATAATCCTGAAGAAACTAACATTTGATGTAATGGCCATTAATAAAAATAGTCATGCTATCATTACCAGCAGAACTGCCACCATAAACTGAGGAGACTATGGTGAATTACTGAGCATCATAAAATTCTTAAGTATCTTGTAGGATGCATTTCCCCATTTAGGGATTACAACTCAGGAAGAAATATTCTAAAAGGAACAGCCTGTTCCTTTGAGTGTCAGAACTCCAGGTTGTTTTAATAGAAGGCAACAATAAATATTTTTTATGGCAGAATCTGAATAATAGGCTTGAATTCTCTATCAAGTCTCAGCTTTCTAACTAAGCTCAGTGCAAACAAAGTAAAGTAGTAGAGGAAGACAATGTTTGATGCTCTTAGATTGCCCCATGATATTCCTATTCCTACATTCTTGGATGCACTGCCCCTGGAACTCTGTATCTTCAAGTATCTCCTCTCACCTCTGTACCTTTACCCAACGCATTCAACTCAAGCAATATGACATCCTCTGTGTGCCAGGTCCCAACCACATCCCATGTTTTTAGAGCTAAGAGGGCAAGGTGGTTGGTGTTAAGGATATATCTGAAGTCCTTTCTGAAAATCTCCTGGGAACCTGGCCATGCAACTGCCCTTTCCCCCCACCAGGAATATCTCTCTTGGCCTTTCTTCTTTCCCTAACAGCTCTATGATCCCAGATGATAATTAAGTACAAGAAAAAGTCAATATGTCTATGAGCAGGCATGTAGCCAGCTGATAAAAGAGATTTCTACCAAGGTTCAGTGTCACTTCCTGTATTAGTCAGGGTTCTCTAGAGAAACAGAACCAATGGATTATAAAAGGAGAGTTCCTCATAGTAATATGAGGAACTGGAAGCTCCCGCAACCATGGAGGCTAAGAAGTCCCACAATCTTCTGTCTGCAAGCTGGAGACTGAGGAAAGCCAGTGGTATAATTCAGGTCAAGTCCCAAGGCCTGAGAACCAGAGGAGCCAATTAGGGAAATCCCAGTCCAAGGGCAAAGGAAGATGAAATGAGATGTTCCAGCTCAAGCAGTGAGGCAGAAAAAAGGGGCAAATTCCTCCTTCCTCTCACTTTTGTTCTGGTCAAGCCCCCAAAGACTGGATGATGCCCACTCACATTGGGGAGGGCAATCTATTTGTCTGAATCCATCCATTCAAATGTTAATGTCACCCAGAAACACCCTCACAGACACGCCCAGAAACAATGCTTAATCTGGGCATCCCACTGCCCACTCAAATCGACATATATAATTAATTAACCATCACACCTCCTAAGAAAATCTTCCCAAAATCCTTCAGGTAGTTTCTCACTCTTACATTCTGTTCACACTTCTCTTAAAGGCCTTGGCCAGTTGCAATTATTTGGTGTCTCCTAATAAAGTGTCATCTCTTCATATTCATCTCTGTGCCCTTACCTTAGCAGAGTACCTGTCACAGAAAATACTGAATAAATGTTGCTAAATATGAATGGGTTTGAAAACAATGAGAAATTGTTTTTCACTGCCATCCAGGGGCTCCAAGTCATGCAAAGGAGATGAGGCACGCATATAGATAACTCTGATATATGACAGAGAGTAACGTGTCATAAGAGAAAGGTACAAACACTTACTGCCAGTTTCTGACTTCAATATGACCAGCTGCAAGTACGCATGAGTGTGAAGGCAGGTGTGTCTCCTATAGGTATGTCCCTGAGCAGCTCTGCGTCCTTACCTGTGAGAGGGGTCTGAAATTAGGTCTTGTTGCTCTCAGGGTGGTATTTCAAGGGCAAATACACATTTAAAATATAAGACTTAATCACTATCTCAAAGAGACATCTGCACTCCCAAGGTGACTGAAGCACCATTCGCAATAGCTAAGATGGGAAAACAACCAAAATGTTCAGCAACAGATGAATAAAGAAAATGTGGTGTACATAAACAATGGAATTTTATTCAGCCTTTAAAAAGAAGGAGATTCTGCCATTTCTGATAATATGGATGAAACTTGAGGACATCGTGCTGAATAAAATGAGCCAGACACAGAAAGACAAATATTGCATGACGTCACACATATGTGGAATGTGTGTGTGTGTGTGTACTTTTAAGGCAAACTCATAGTAACGGAGAGTATAATAGCAGTTACCAGAGCCTGAGGCACAGGGGAAAAGGGAGAGATTTTTTCAAACGAAGAAGGAAAAAAAAGTAGAATAGTGGTTGCCAAGAGGTAGGGCAAGAGGGTATTGGGAGTTATTATTTACTGAGTACAGTTTTCAGTTTTATAGAATGAAAATAATTCTGGAGATGGATGGTGGTGACAGTTGCACAGCAATAAGAAGGTACCTAATACCACCAAACTGTACACTTAAAAAGATTAAGATAGAAAGTTTTATATTATGTGCATTCTACCACAATAAAAAATAATCTGATGTATAAAATACTACCAGAAAAGAAAAATACTTCAGAGAATGAAGAATGTCTGAATGTATATCTACAACAAAAGCACAGTGAATGAGAGGACTGCTCTTCTGTATATTAAAGAAAATTGAAATTTTTGGAATTTTTTTAAAAAGAAGAAAATAAGAGAAGACACATCCTCCCCAACCCCCACTCACTATCCCTTTCCTTATTTACTTTCGAAGATTTGTAATTTTAAGTTCTTTCTCTCTTCGAAATACATGTAAATCTTTTTAAAAGGTAAGTCAATCTCTTGCTGACTTTAAAACCCAGGAACCTCTTCCTCAAAGACCTGGGAACCATCTCTCTGAAATGTAATTATCTAGGAAGATAGCACCCCATCTTCCTATGTCTGTTGGGAGGGCAGGAGCCTAACTTCAGTGGGAAATTCGTACCAAATTGCAAGAACTACCTCTTGTCATGAGAAGAGCGTATATCCTCTGGATAAAGTCAATTAGCTAACATAGATGGTCACCTCAATTACCAGGTGAATATATGATAAACTATGCTTGACAAGTGGTACTGTCTAGTCTCCTAACTTGAGGACTAGTTACTATTTATCTGGAGGACACATAATGATTTGTTTCTGCTTAGCTATACAAAAGGCTGAGATTGTTTCCATTTTTTTTTTTTTTTTTTTTTTGCGGTACACGGTCCTCTTACTGTTGTGGCCTCTCCCGTTGCGGAGCACAGGCTCCGGACACGCAGGCTAAGTGGCCATGGCTCATGGGCCCAGCCGCTCCGCGGCATGTGGGATCTTCCCGGACCGGGGCACGAACCCGTGTCCCCTGCATTGGCAGGCGGACTCTCAACCACTGCGCCACCAGGGAAGCCCTGTCTCCATCTTTATAATCTCTTAACAGATCACCTGTGATACACATGACATTCTGGTTTAATACTTATTCAGTAATAAGAGTGTTGTCATTCTCTCTACCTTTGTAGAGAGGTTTCCTAAGTTGGAAGGATATGTTGTTTTTAATTTTATTTCCCCAACAGCATCCAGCATGAACACTGAAATGCCCAGTGCATTGCAGCCTTTCTCTAGTCACCAGCAAATCTGCCTTGTTTATTTGATTGGGGTTCCTCTTTGGATTCTGAAGTCATAAAGTAATAAAATCTTACCATTTAGAAGGAATTTAGATGTCAACTAAGAATTTGGTATCTATTATGTGAATGTCCCTATGTGGCATTCTACAAAAAACAAAAAAGTCCAGCTTTTTTTTTTTTTAAGGTTTAGATCTTTTAAGATCTAAGGAAAGGGAAGACTTATTCAAAGACAGAAATGAAGGAAGATGGCACTGCAAGTAGAAGATGCAGCGTGAACAAAGTACAAAGGAGGAAAATGGAGAACACTAAGAAGCTTGATCACATTGAAAAGTTGAATGCATGTAGGACTTTGGAAGACAGAACCAGTAATGTAAGTTAGGACAATAGTGCAGAGATCTACATGCCAGGAGGAAGTTTCCACTTGATGATCAAAATGTAACCCAGGCGGAGACCTTCAAGATGGCGGAGGAGTAAGACGTGCAGATCACCTTCCTCCCGACAAACACATCTACATGTGGAACAACTCCTGCAGAACACCTACTGAATGCTGGCAGAAGACCTCAGACTTCCCAAAAGGCAAGAAAGTCCCACATGTACCTGGGTAGGGCAAAAGAAAAAAGAAAAAACAGAGACGAAAGAATAGGGACGGAACCTGCACCTCTGGGAGGCAGCTGTGAGAGAGGAAACGTTTCCACACACTAGGAAGCCCCTTCGCGGGCAGAGACTGCGGGTGGCGGAGAGGGGAAAGCTTCGGAGCCGCGGGGGAGGGCACAGCAACAGGGGTGCAGAGGGCAAAGCGGAGAGATTCCCGCACAGAGGATCGGTGCCGACCAGCACTCACCAGCCCGAGAGGCTTGTCTGCTCACCCTCTGGGGCGGGCAGGGCTGCGAGCTGAGGCTCAGGCTTCGGAGGTCAGATCCTAGGGAGAGAACTGGTGGCATGAACACAGCCTGAAGGGGCTAGTGCCACAGCTAGCCGGGAGGGAGTCCGGCAAAAACTCTGGAGCTGCCTAGGAGGCAAGAGACCATTGTTTGAGGGTGCACCAGGAGAGGGGATTAGGAGCACTGCCTAAACGAGCTCCAGAGACGGGCGCGAGCCGCGGCTATCAGCGTGGACCCCAGAGACGGGCATGAGATGCCATGGCTGCTGCTGCCGCCACCAAGAAGCCTGTGTGCAAGCACAGGTCACTACCCATACCTCCCCACCCGGGAGCTTGGGCAGCCCGCCACGGCCAGGGTCCAGTGATCCAGGGATAACTTCCCTGGGAGAACACACAGAGCGCCTCAGGCTGGTGCAACGTCATGCCGGCCTCTGCCGCCGCAGGCTCGCCCCGCATCCGTACCCTTCCCTCCCCCCGGCATGAGTGAGCCAGAGCCCCCTAATCAGCGGCTCCTTTAACCCCGTCCCGTCTGAGCGAAGAACAGACGCCCTCAGGCGACCTACATGCAGAGGCGGGGCCAAATCCAAAGCTTTTCCCCGGAAGCTGTGCGAACAAAGGAGAAAGGGAAATCTCTCCCAGCAGCCTCAGGAGCAGCGGATTAAATCTCCACAATCAACTTGATGTACCCTGCATCTGTGGAATACCTGAATAGACAGGAATCATCCCAAATTGAGGAAGTGGACTTTGGGAGCAATTGTAGATTTGGGGTTTGCTTTATGCATCAAATTTGTTTCTGGTATCTTAGTTTAGTATTTAGAGTTTATTATCATTGGTAGATTTCTTTATTGATTTGGTTGCTCTCTCCCTTTTTTTTATATATAAAAATTTTTTTTTCCTTTTTCTCTTTTTGTGAGTGTGTATGTGTATGCTTCTTTGTGTGATTTTGTCTGCATAGCTTTGCTTTTACAATTTGTCCTAGGGTTCTGTCTGTCCTTTTTTTAAAATTTTTTTATTTTAATAACTTTATTTTATTTTTTCTTTCTTTCTTTTTCTTCTCCCTTTTCTTCTGAGGCATGTGGCTGACAGGGTTTTGGTGCGCCGGCCAGGTGTCAGGGCTGTGCATCTGAGGTGGGAAAGCTGAGTTCAGGACACTGGTCCACCAGAGACCTCCCAGCTCCATGTAACAGCAAATGGCTAAAGTTCTCCCAGAGATCTCCATCCCAACGATAAGACCCAGCTCCACTCAACAACCAGCAAGCTACAGTGCTGGATACCCTATGCCAAACAACTAGCAAGACAGGAACACAACCCCACCCATTAGCAGAGACGCTGCCTAAAATCATAATGAGGTCACAGACACCTCAAAACACACCACCAGACACAGTCCTGCCCACCAGAAAGACAAGATCCAGTCTCATCCACCAGAACACAGGCACCAGTCCCCTCCACCAGGAAGCCTACACAACCCATTGAACTAAGCTTAGCCATGGGGGGCAGACACCAAAAACAACGGGAACTACAAACCTGCAGCCTGAGAAGAGGAGACCCCAAACACAGTAAGTTAAGCAAAATGAGTAGACAGAGAAACACACAGCAGATGAAGGAGCAAGGTAAAAACCCACCAGACCAAACAAATGAAGAGGAAATAGGCAGTCTGCCTGGAAAAGAATTCAGAGTAGAGAGAGTAAAGATGATCCAAAATCTTGGAAATAGAATGGAGAAAATACGAGAAACGTTTAAGAAGCATCTAGAACTAAAGAGCATACAAACAATGATGAACAACACAATAAATGAAATTAAAAATTCCCTAGAAGGAATCAATAGCAGAATAACTGAGGCAGAAGAATGGAAAAGTGACCTGGAAGATAATATAGTAGAAATAACAACCACAGAACAGAAAAAAGAACGAAAAGAATTAAGGACAGTCTCAGAGACCTCTAGGACAACATTAAATGGACCAACATTCTAGTAATAGGGGTCCCAGAAGAAGAAGAGAAAAAGAAAGGGACTGAGAAAATATTTGAAAAGATTATAGTTGAAAACTTCCCTAATATGGGAAAGGAAATAGTCAATCAAGTGCAGGAAGCACAGAGAGTCCCATACAGGATAAATCCAAGGAGGAACACGCCAAGACACACATGAATAAAATTACCAAAAATTAAACACAGAGAAAAATTATTAAAAGCAGCAAGGGAAAAGCAACAAATAATATACAAGGGAAACCTCAAAAGGTTAACAGGTGATCTTTCAGTAGAAACTCTGCAAGGCAGAAGGGAGTGGTAGGACATATTTAAAGTGATGAAAGGGAAAAACCTACAACCAAGATTACTCTACCAGCAAGGATCTCATTCAGATTTGACAGAGAAATTAAAACATTTACGGACAAGCAAAAGCTAAGAGACTTCAGCACTACCAAACCAGCTTTACAAGAAATGCTAAAGGAACTTCTCTAGGCAGGAAACACAAGAGAAGGAAAACACCTACAATAACAAACCCAAAGTACCAAGTAACTTTTCCAACCACAATGCTATGAGACTAGATACAAATTACAGGAAAAAATCTGTAAAAAATACAAACACAAGGAGGCTAAACAATATACTACTAAATAACCAAGAGATCACTGAAGAAATCAAAGAGGAAATCAAAAAATACCTAGAAACAAATGACAATGAAAACACGACAACCCAAAACCTATAGGATGCAGTAAAAGCAGTTCTAAGAGGGAAGTTTATAGCAATACAATCCTACCTCAAGAAACAAGAAACATCTCAAATAAACAACCTAACCTTACACCAAAAGCAATTAGAGAAAGAAGAACAAAAAACCCGCAAATTTAGCAGAAGGAAAGAAATCATAAAGATAAGAGCAGAAATAAATGAAAAAGAAATGAAGGAAACAATAGCAAAGATCAATAAAACTAAAAGCTGGTTCTTTGAGAGGATAAACAAAATTGATAAACCATTAGCCAGACTCATCAAGAAAAAAAGGGAGAATACTCAAATCAATAAAATTAGAAATGAAAATGGAGAACTAACAACTGGCACTGCAGAAATACAAAGGATCACCAGAGATTACTACAAGCAAATCTATGCCAATAAAATGGACAGCCTCAAAGAAATGGACAAATTCTTTGAAAACCTTCAGAGAATGAACAAGAATAGAAATTATAAACAGACCAATCACAAGCACTGAAATGGAGACTGTGATTAAAAATCTTCCAACAAACAAAAGCCCAGGAACAGATGGCTTCACAGGCAAATTCTATCAAACATTTAGAGAAGACCTAACACCTATCCTCCTCAAACTTTTCCAAAATACAGCAGAGGGAGGAACACTCCAAAACTCATTCTACGAGCCCACCACCACCCTGATACCAAAACCAGACAAAGATGTCACAAAGAAAAAAAACCACAGGCCAATATCACTGATGAACATAGATGCAAAAATCCTCCAAAAAATACTAGCAAACAGAATCTAACAGAACATTAAAAGGATCATCCACCATGATCAAGTGGGGTTTATCCCATGAATGCAAAGATTCTTCAAATACACAAATCAATCAATGTGATAAATCATATTAACAAACTGAAGGAGAAAAACCATATGATCATCTCAATAGATGCATAAAAAACATTTGACAAAATTCAACACCCAGTTATGATAAAAACCCTCCAGAAAGTAGGCATAGAGGGAACTTACCTCAACATAATAAAGGCCATATATGACAAACCCACATCCAACATCATTCTCAATGGTGAAAAACTGAAACCATTAGCACTAAGACCAGGAAAAAGACAAGGTTGCCCACTCTCACCACTTTTATTCAACATAGTTTTGGAAGTTTTACAATGGCAATCAGAGAAGACAAAGAAATAAAACGAAGCCAAATCAGAAAAGAAGGAGTAAAGCTGTCACTGTTTGCAGATGACATGATACTATACATAGAGAATCCTAAAGATGCTACCAGAAAACTACTAGAGCTAATCAATGAATTTGGTGAAGTAGCAGGATACCAAATTAATGCAAAAAAATCTCTTGCATTCCTATACACTAATGATGAAAAATCTGAAAGAGAAGTTAAGGAAACACTCCCATTTACCACTGCAACAAAAAGAATAAAATAACTAGAAATAAACCTACCTAAGGAGATAAAAGACCTGTATGCAGAAAACTATAAGACACTGATGAAAGAAATTAAAGATGATACAAACAGATAGAGAGATATACCATGTTCTTGGATTGGAAGAATCAACATTGTGAAAATGACTATACTACTCAAAGCAATCTACAGATTCAATGCAATCCTTATCAAACTGCCAAGGGCATTTTTCACAGAACTATAACAAAATTTTCACAATTTGTATGGGAACACAAGAGACCCTGAATGCCAAAGCAATCTTAAGAAAGAAAAAGAGAGCTGGAAGAATCAGGCTCCTGAACTTCAGACTATACTACAGAGCTACAGTCATCAAGACAGTATGGTACAGGCACAAAAACAGAAATATAGATCAACGGAACAGGATAGAAAGCCCAGAGATAAACCCATGCACATATGGTCACCTTATCTTTGATAAAGGAGGCAAGAATATACAATGGAGAAAAGACAGCCTCTTCAATAACTGGTGCTGGGAAAACTGGACAGCTACATGTAAGAGAATGAAATTATAACACTCCCTAACAGCACACACAAAAATAAGCTCAAAATGGATTATAGCCCTAAATGTAAGGCCAGACACTATCAAACTCTTAGAGGAAAACATAGGCAGAACACTCTATGACATAAATCACAGCAAGATCCTTTTTGACCACCTCCTAGAGAAATGGAAATAAAAACAAAAACAAATGGGACCTAATGAAACTTAAAAGCTTTTGCACAGCAAAGGAAACCATAAACAAGACAAAAAGACAACCCTCAAAACAGGAGAACATATTTTCAAATGAAGCAACTGACAAAGGATTAATCTCCAAAATTTACAAGCAGCTCACGCAGCTCAATATCAAAAAAAACAGACAACCCAATCCAACAAAATGGACAGAAGACCTAAACAGACATTTCTCCAAAGAAGATATACAGATTGCCAACAAACACATGAAAGGATGCTCAACATCACTAATCATTAGAGAAATGCAAATCAAAACTACAATGAGGTAGCACCTCACACCAGTCAGAATGCCCATCATCAAAAAATCTACAAACAATAAATGCTGGAGAGGGTGTGGAGGAAAGGGAACCCTCTTGCACTGTTGGTGGGAATGTCAATTGATACAGCCACTATGGAGAACAGTATGGAGGTTCCTTTAAAAACTAAAAATAGAACTACTATACGACCCAGCAATCCCACTACTGGGCATATACCTTGAGATAACCATGATTCAAAAAGAATCATGTACCACAATGTTCACTGCAGCTCTATTTACAAAAGCCAGGACATGGAAGCAACCTAAGTGCCCATCAACAGATGAATGGATAAAGAAGATGTGGCACATATATACAATGGAATATTACTGAGCCATAAAAAGAAACGAAATTGAGTTATTTGTAGTGAGGTGGATGGACCTAGAGTCTGTCATACAGAGCGAAGTAAGTCAGAAAGAGAAAAATACTGTATGCTAACACATATATATGGAATCTAAAAAAGAAAAGAAAAGAAAATGGTTCTGAAGAACCTAGGGGCAGGACAGGAATAAAGATTCAGACATAGAGAATGGACTTGAGGACACAGGGAGGGGGAAGTGTAAGCTGGGACAAAGTGAGAGAGTGGGATGGACATATATACATTACCAAATGTAAAATAGATAGCTAGTGGGAAGCAGCCGCATAGCACAGGGAGATCAGCTCAGTGCTTTGTGACCACCTAGAGGGGTGGTATAAGGAGGATGGGACAGAGACACAAGAGGGAGGAGATATCATGATATATGTATATGTATAGCTGATTCACTTTGTTATACAACAGAAACTAACACACCACTGTAAAGCAATTATACTCCAATAAAGATGTTAAAAATAAAATAAAATAAAGTAAAAATTTAATTAAATTTAAAAAAAGTAACCCAGGTTGTCTCTGAAGGGAGCAACATAAGATTTAGCAAGGATCTTCCATGATAAATACAAAAATGTATGTTCAGTGCTACACTCCCTTTTTATTTTTTGAATGTTTTTATTTTGTTATTGAAGTATAGTTGATTAACAATGTTTCACACGTACAGAAAAGTGAATCAGATATATATATATACACACACATATATATACACATATATACATATACATTTATATATATTCTTTTCCAGATTATTTTCCATTATAGGTTATTACAAGATATTGAATGTAGTTCCCTGTGCTATACAATAGGTGTAGGTCCTTATTTATCTATTTCATATGTAGTAGTGTGTATCTGTTAATCCTAAATTCCCAAATTATCATCCCCCACCTTTCCTCTTTGGTAACCGTAAGTTTGTTTTCTGTGTCTGTGAGTCTATTTCTGTTTTGTAAATAAGTTCATTTGTATCATTTTTTTAGATTCTACATATAAGTGGTACCATATGATATTTATCTTTCTCTGACTTACTTCAGTTAGTATGATAATCTCTAGGTCCATCCATGTAGCTACAAATGGCAATAGTTCATTCTTTTTTATGGCTGAGTAATATTCCATTGTATATATATATCACATATTCTTTATCCACTCGTAGGTCAACAGACATTTAGGTTTCTTCTGTGTCTTGGCTACTGTAAATAGTGCTGCTGTGAACCTTGGGGTAATGCTACACTCTCTTTACAATTCTATAAAAATTATCCTTAATTCCAGACTAAATCTTCAAACACTAGAAGAAAAGATAAATCTCAACTTTTCATTGCTTTTAGGAGCTGGTCTCTTATCTGACCACAGTTATCAGCTTTATCTCCATAACAGCTAACAGCAGTTTTGGGGTGTTGTTATTAAGATGGCATGGCTGTTTAGAAGAACTATTTCTTTGTTTTCAACTCCTTATCTTCTGGGCCAGAGCAACCATTGCTCTCACTTTTCTTATGCTGTCACTCACAGTGGCTAAGGCCGGTGGTTCCAGTTTTTATTTGACCTTCCTTCTCATTTTCAGGGAAGTCTCTTACCTATTTAAAGATGATTTGCTGAAACCAAATGAGCAGTCACAGAAATGTAAGAACCCACAGAACGTCCTCTTTCATTTGTAAAATCTGCATTCAAAGACAGAGGCTTTTAAAGAGAGGCTGTTATTTAAGTAAAGCAAATACATCTGTTTGTTTTCCAAGTAATGTAAATCTCTCACTGGCCTATCATAATTGCAATGGATCTTCAAAACGCTAGGCAAAGGAAGAAATGGATGTCAGCAATAACCATTTGTATTAACATGTCATATTTCTTTCGATAAGTATATTAAAAACACAAAGATTAAGGGTATGGAGAAGTGGGGGAAGTTTCATGTTAACTCTTTCCTGTGACTTCATAAAAAGAATTTTCACTTCAACAGATGTTTCTATAATCAGAGCTGAGATCTAATTTATTTTTGGAAAACAGAGAAAATGAAACTGTTATGAATAGTCTTATTTCAGGCGATCAAAGAGAGTGGAACACGAAATCTAGTATTTGATTTGCTTTTCACAAGCATGGTTCAAAGAACATCTGTGCTTATGCCTCAAATCCTTCTGTATAGGACTCTCCCTTAGAAGTTTTAGTAAGAGCTGAGTTCATTGATCTGCAATTTGGTAAACTTGAGGTTTTTGAAGGGCAGCCAAAGTTTCACTTAGGTTTGAGAGAGTTGTTGAGAAATTGAGAACACCTATCTTGTTCCTGGAGAACTTAAGATACATTTTTATACTCCAGACATCATTGTGACTTGCAGACAAAAGCCAGGCAGCCTTATTGAGACACTGAGTTCTTTTTAAAGAAAAATTTCATTTAGTTTCTTAATGAGCATGTCTGTCTTTAGTGAAAGAAATAGGCCTAAAAATACAAGTGTTACTTCCCATGGGAATGTCTAAGTTTTAAATCTAGCTAAGGTTCAGGTCTTAGACATTCATTCATACAAGATTCACTCAAGATTTAAAAAAAATAGCTTTACAAATCCACCCAGCAATTAATCAACTGGAAAAATTAATCAACTGGAAAAATTCAGATATAATCTTGGTTATTTCAGAGTAGTTTCCAAATGTTAGAGCTTCCCATACATTTCAGATTAAATCATGATATTTTTCATAAAAGGTACATTAAATATCACATAAATGAAAGAATAGGGATAAAGTAATTAGTACAAAGCCTGGCACAAAGGGCTCAATAAACAACAGCTAGCAATTCAGTAGGGCAGTAGTGGTAGCAATAGCAGTAGTCATCTACCCTCTCCTCACCGAGCAGTTCATTTTACAGATGAGGCCCAGAAAAATTAAATTATTTGCCCAAGGTTACAAAGCTGGCTAGTGGCAGAGCTGAAATTGGAATGCAGGCCCCTTTACAAGTCTAATATTGTTTCCCCAAAACCTTGGGGGGAATAATTTTTTCAATTATAATGAGCTCTTTTGTCATATAAAAGATCCTTAGAGAGAAAGGCTAAACTTCATTTCTATCTTCCGGTGGCAAGCCTTCTCAGTTTCTATCCTGATTAACTTGTAATTTCAGAATGTGATGGGATTTTTCTCAGTCCTCACCTTCTTTTAACCTCTGCTATTTTTCACACCATCACTACACTGTCCTTTAGCCTGAGCCGACACCACAGTAAACCAACTCCTATCTCTCTATTTACTCCTTCTGGGTTTACTTTCTCCCTCCTTCCTCATGTACCCAAAGCATGGGGATCTCTAGAGCTGAACCCTTGAATCTGTTCTTTCTCCTTCAGAGATCACATGTATTCCCAAGGACTCTCTCTATGCAGCTAACTCTAAAACGTCTTCAGCCCTCATGTCTTTCTTGAAATCTAGCAGCAAATTTCCAGTTTCCTACTGGATGTTACTACCTAAATGTTCCAATATTATCTCAAAATTACTATATCTGGAATCAAAATTATCATCTTCCCCCTTAAAGAAGCTCAAAATCTCCATTTTCAAAGTTTGTTTAACAGTTCCATAATTCTTCCAGTCTTGAAATCATGAAGACATCGTTGAGTCTCCTCACCCTTCGGACATGATCGATCACAAATTCTATTATATCTTTTCTTTTTTCCTTCCTTTCCTTTCCCACTAATATCACATTAGTTTAGTTCCTCACCAGCAAGGCCAGAACTACTCTGAGAGCCTATTAACTGATGGCTCCGCCTTTACTCCTCACCATCTTACAAACTCCCTGAGGGTAATTTATCTTCCTGAGCCACATTCTATCATATTATTCCTCAGATCAAACCTGTCCAACCACTTCACTGCACCTACAAGATAGGATCTAAACGCTTTGGCTTTGCAATCAGAACTCTCTACCATCTTGCCCTGTTATCCACTATGTTCATTCAATTTCTCAGCAAAATACAAAGTTACATACCAAGTTTGTACGTTTAATGTTTCTCTTTGACATTACTCAGGCAATGAGAAAAGGTGTACAGTGCTCAGAATTAATGTGATGGTTTTTCTTTCTTATGAACAAAAATTAAATTTAAACAACCTAATACTTTTTTAGAATTGACATCACTCACTATTAACATTTTCCAAATGAAGAAGTTTACCTTCTAGAAAGGTTTTATTATCATTGTCTTCCACAGGCAATTCAGGCTAAAATACAGTCTCAATAATAGTACTAAACAAAAGCAGGAAGTCTGTTTCATTTTTCTCCAACAAAATGTTAAGGAAGTCTGTCCAAAACTTACCGCTTAGGGAACCCAGAATTTAACATTTTGCCAGCTGGGCTGTTTTTTTTTTAATTGGTGGTTACTTAAGCTTACTACAGTCAGTCTCTCTCTTTCTTCCATATTATTAACAAACATTATCTGCATTCTGACTTCTCAGGATGTTCAAGGACTAGTATCATGAATGCTCTTTTGGGAAGGCTATTAGCTAAATCCCTCTGCAAAGAAATACACCTACAATAACAATTCTTTGATTTTTCTCATATTTTGTTTCTTTTTCTTTTATGTATCCCTCGTTCTTTAAAAAAAATTATCTAAGGCAAACTGAAGCTACACTGAAACACCACTTCTTAAATATCAAATTGACACAAATCAAA
This sequence comes from Aethalodelphis obliquidens, assembly GCF_003676395.1. Taxonomy (NCBI): domain Eukaryota; kingdom Metazoa; phylum Chordata; class Mammalia; order Artiodactyla; family Delphinidae; genus Aethalodelphis; species Aethalodelphis obliquidens. The sequence goes on from NW_020837952.1 coordinate 11,316,670, forward strand.
AAATTTGACAACATGTTCTTTTGGCAATTTGGTAGAACAATGTGCACTTTATACAATGCTGTGTTAACAGAACATGGTAAAACCCTAAGGAGGGAAATTTGGCAAAATTACATGTGATTTTAGCCTATAAGCCATCAATTTTACTTCTAAGATTCTATCCCAAAGTAATACTGGCAACACACAAAAGCCCATTTTTGTAGCACTATTTAATGATAGCAAAGGAATGGAAATAACTTATAAATGAATTAAACAGACTCTATTTTCTCTTTTTCAACCTTTGCTTCCTTTTCTTTTTTTCCTCTTCTCTTCTTCCCTTTCCCCTTTGTTTGCTACCTCCCCTTCACCTCCACCCCTGGACCTTAACAAACGACAAGGATTCCAAAATACCTCCTTAAGAACTGCTCTGACAATTGCCAGGAGGAGAGTTACACCCATGATCCCAAACATGAGGCAAGAAGAACCAAAACAACCTCCAACTGTCCCAACCACAAGTTCCCCAACAGTTAAGGTGAAGAAGCAAAATGGCCAAACCACCAAGACATGTACTCCTCACTCTCACACTGTGAAATTCCAGGCCCAATACCACTCGAGGAATTATTTGGGTTTCAGGGACTTCCCAGTGAACATCAGCTAACTAAAGCTCATACTCTCTACCTGAATCATTTTAGCTATTATTTTCTTTGACAAACCCCAATGTCCATCTTTAGGAACTGACCAAATAAACTATATTACATCCACCAAATGAACACTATGCAAGTGTAAAAAGGGCTTAGGAATCTTTATATACTACAATGGAATGATTTCCAGAAATACTAAGTGAAAAAAAAAATCAGTGGAGTACAATATGCTGCCATTTACCTAAGGGTTTAGTATATAAATATACACATGCATTTAATTATTTTTAAAAATACATAAGAACCAAACATTTTTTAACAGTTACTTATATAGAGGGAGGGAGGGAAGTGGTTGAAGGGGACAGGGATAGAAACTAGAGTTCTCTGAACATGCCTTGTGTGTTAGATACAAATATTTTACTTTTAAATTTTAAAAAGCAAGCTCTGAAAGCTAAAAGCAATATGAAACCAGTGAATCTATGTAGCATAAACACAGAGAGAAACTATTAACTAACATTAGATGTTTTCAGTACTCATTCATTGGTGATAGAGTTGGTATTGTCCTCCTGAGACTGCTGTGTGTATGCTGTCTGATGAAACAAATGAACAATTATATTGTTGTCATTGGTAAAAAGGCTTTCCACCATGGGATAAGACATAAAATCAAAGAAATTAAGTGAAAACTCTATAGTCCTAAACTTTAATTGGAGGTATTATGAATTTATAATAAAACATCATAAAAGTTAATATTTCCTAGTTCTGTACACCAGAAAGGCTTTGAAACAACATTCAACCCAATAGCAATGGGCAAGCCTAGTTCCCAGATCGTAGTTCTAAGTGCCATTTCCTAACAAAAAGAAGCAGGGCTTCTTGAGAAAATAGTTTATTCCAGGTTTGGAGAAGGAAAAGTATAAGATAAGGTTGAGACATCTTGTCACACTAAAAATAGGGTTGTTCAAAAACCTCATGAGAAAACTTGAAAAGGTTCTTACTGATCAAAGATAGGGCAATTTGAGCATTAATAAGTATAATATCTGCAATAGAATGAAACATATTAAATATAAGTTCATAATTATAATTTTTAAAAAGCTCAAGTCACCTTTGAAAGATGCTAAAAATATAACAATTATTTGAAAATTTGTAAATTTAAAAAGAATCACACTTTTATCCTGCCTTTTCTACATATACCTCTGTGTGAGCAAATAGTTGAGGAGAAATTTCTCTTTATAGAAGTAGTATAGCCAATAAATTTAAAAGGAATAATTAAATTAGTAAATCACTACTTTGTAACCCTTCATAAATTAATAGATCTAGGCACTGAACATCAGTGATATTAACATCAAGAAAGAGCGACAACCAGATATTATGTAGGTGTACAACACCATGTGTGAAGTATTCTTGCCCCAAAAATATAAATTGAATATGACCATGCTTCTAGTTTGAATTACCAACTTATCAAAAATATAGGGAACAAATAAATGGGTTAAAAACATAGCAAGGATTCAACTGGCAAATCCAGACTATAGGAAATATACTGGACAAATGACCTGATTTCTTCCACGATAAATTACAAGGAAGAAGAATAAAAGAGATGGAGAGGGAATGCAGGTTTAAAAATATTTGAGAGGCATCAATCATGAATGGATGGATTGCTTTGGATCCCAATTCAAACAAGCTCTATGTATATCCTGATCCAAGATATCTGTTTATATTCTTTTAAGATCCTGATCTTAGAAGTTCCCATCGCAAGAAATTCCAACACTGACTGCTGGATATTTGGTAATATTTAGGAATTAATGTTAAATTTTTAGGTGTGATGATATCATTGTGATTAATTTTTGGACATATAACACTATTAGTTAATGTGTATATCACAGTGATTTGATATATGTATATATTGTGAAATGATCACCACAATAAGATAATATCCATCATCTCACGTAGTTACATATTCTTTTTTCTTGTGATGAGAGCACTTAAGATTTACTCTCTTAGCAGCTTTCAATATACAATGCAGTCAGCATGCTATACATTACATCCCCAGAACTTACTTACCTTATAACTAGAAGTTTATACCTTTTGACTCCCTTCACCCATTTCCCCCACTCCCTCCCTCTGGCAACCACCAATCTGTTCTCTGTTTCCATACATTTGTTTTTGTTTTTGTTTTTTTTCAAATACAAGTGAAATCATACTGCGTCTGTCTTTCTCTGTCTGACTTATTTCATTTAGCATAATGCCCTTGAGGTCCATCCACGTTGTCACCAATGGCAAAATTTCATTCTTTTTTTATGGCTAAATAATATTCCATTGTATAAATATACCACATTTTCTTTATCCATTTATCCATCAATAGACCCTTAGGTTGTTGCCATGGCTATTACAAATAATGATGCAATGAGCATGGGGTGCAGATATCTCTTTGAGATAGTGATTTTGGTTTCTTTGGATATATATCCAGAAATGGAATTGCTGGATCATATGGTAGCTCTATTCTTATTTTTTTGAGAAACTCCATATGGTTTCCATAGTGGCTGTACCAATTTACATTCCCACCAATAGTGTACAAAGGTTCCCTTTTCTCCACATCCTTACCAACACTTATTTCTTCTCTTTTTAATGATACCCAATCTGACAATATGAGGTAGTATCTCATTGAGGTTTTGACTGCATTTCTCTAATAATTAGTGATGTTGAGGACCTTTTCCTGTACCTGTTGACCACTTGTATGTCTTCTTTGGAAAAATGTCTATCCAGTTCTTCACCCATTATTTAATTGGATTGTTTGGTTTTTTACTATTGAATTGTAGAAGTTATTTATACACATACACATATATGCATATGTATGCATACATATTTATATATTCAAATATATACATTTATATGTGTATATACACATATTACATATATACATTTATATACAGCATATAATGTCTTATATACAGTATAGAACGTCTTGCATACTATAATACAATGATGAAACATTAAGGAAGACACAAATAAATGGAAAGACACTCTATGCTCATGGATCGGAAGAATATTGTTTAAATGTCCATACTACCCAAAGAAGTCTACAGATTTAATGCAATCCCTATCAAAATTCCAATGGCGTTTTTCACAGAAATAGAACACACAATGCTAAAATTTGTATGGAACCACAAGAGACCCGAAGAACCAAAGCAACCTGGAGAAAGAAGAACAAAGATGGAGTCATCATGTGTCTTGATTTCAAACTATATTACAAAGCTACAGTAATCAAAACAGTTTGGTACTGGCATAAAAACAGACACATAGATCAATAGAATAGAAAGCCCAGAAATATATCCATACATATACAGTCAATTAATTTATGACAAAAGAGCCAAGAATATGCAATGAGGAAATAAATGGTGTTGGGAAAACTGGATAGCCATATACAAAAGAATGAAACTGGACCACTATCTTACACCAGACACAAAATCAACTCAAAATGAATTAAAGACCTGAGCATAGGACCTGAAGCCATAAAACTTCTAGAAGAAAACACAGTGGGTAAGCTTACTGACTTCAGTCTTGACAATGAATTTTTGGGTTTGACAATTAAAGCAAAAATAAACTAGTGGCACTACATCAAATTAAAAAGCTTCTGTTTAGTTTTTTGAAAAAATAAAAAGGCAACCCATGGAACAGGAGAAAATATTTGCAAATCATATATCTGATAAAGGGTTAATATTCAAAATATATAAAAATTTTTTAAATTCATTATCTTTTAGAGAAATACTGAAATATTTTCAGAAGAAATGATAGCTATCTTGGACATTCTAATCCAGGGTAGAGGAATGGATGGAGGTATAGATGAACAAAAACAGCCATAAATTGGTTTTTGTGGAAGCTGGGTGATTTGGCCAATATCATACACCTAGTAAGCAACATAACTCTTATCTTAGTTGTATGATGCCAAAGTCTGTGATCTATCTGGTCACTGAGATTCTCTCAAATGCACCACACAGATGCCTGCACATGACCATTTGTAAATTGATGACTACCTACATTCCCTAGCTTTTCAGGGTTCTCATGACTTAATTATGCATTTAGTGAGAGTTTTATAAGTGTGTACCTATTATAACAAAAAGTGAGGCCAACTAGAAGAGTGGTAAATTAGACTTAGAAAAAAAGCACAATAGATGTTTTAAACTAAGTAACAGGTCTTTTTAATTAGTGTTTTTGTTAATATATTCTATTCATAACTGACAGCACCTAAATAATAGAAATGAGTCTGAGATGCATAACAGAAATGAGTTTACAGTATAAGCACAAATCTAAAATTTCAATTAAGATTCTAAGAGAATTCCCTTATTGTATAGCTTCCAAGTTCTTTACAAGCAGCATAACTGTCTTGTTTGTCTTGTTGTGCCAGTGATTTATGAAAGGTAGAAGAGAATATTGCAGTCCCAAGGACCCTAAGGCAAGACTTAATAGCACCCTTGAGCCTAAAATAATTGATACCCTTTTTTTAAATGCCAAACAAAGGAAACTATATGTCAAAGAACAGTGTTATCCTCATCATAATAGTAAGTAAAGGTACTTTTAAAGCCAAGTAAATCAGATAATAGGTCACAGCATCACACTGGGTGAGTACTTTAGACAAATCTCTTTGAGGAAAGAAATCTCCTAGTGATATAGCGAGTACAAAGATGCACCTTCTCTTGAAATGTTGCCAAAACATGAAAGAAATACTAGTTTTGAAATTTGTCCAACTTGTACATCAAGTCAGCCAGGTTCCTGAGATAGATAACTCTGCTTTTATGTTCTTCAATTTCCACATTTGCTCTACCAGAATAATGTACTTGTTTATTACTTCTGTAGTATTTACTCAATAGGGACCACCAAGAGCTATAAACCCCAACTGCAATATGGGCTTTATCAGATAGCAGACTAGTTTGGCTATTGGCCTATTGTTATAGCCCTACCCATCAACATTTTGTATCCACAATTTTTAAAAGTATGTTTATTCTTACTTTTATATTCAGGCTGCTATAGATTGATTCTTGATTGACCTCTATTTTGAAAACAATAAGTAGTTTGCATCCTAGCAACATTATATTATTCACTTCGCTATGACCCATCACACTTAAGGTATCACATGATCTCTCTGATTACACACTGTATTATTGCTGTTATGATTATTTTAGTATTAATTACTGTTATTATTGCTTTATTATTAACCATCACCTTGTTACTGATAACTGATTTGTGCAGATGAGCTATACAGTATTTGAAAGGAGAATATAAGTAAGCAAATCCTTAATACACAATTCTTCAGCTCTGCTTTGCTAAAATTTTACATTACAGAACAATTCCAGATTCTGAAATATAGTCCCTGAACTTTGGTGGTATTGAAAGAAAACTACAGCTGTGACTAGAACAAAGTTTGAACGATAAGAAGAAACTTCTGCTGCATGACATTCCGTTTATAATAAATCATTGGGAACAGACACTCCCCAAAACAAGAATTTCACCAGAGACTTCAAAGGACCTCTTTTATTCCCTTTTGACGTGCTGCATACTGATAATACTGAGAAAGTAAGAATAAATACATTTCGGGGCTTCCCTGGTGGCGCAGTGGTTCAGAATCTGCCTGCCAACGCAGGGGACATGGGTTCAAGCCCTGATCCAGGAAAATCTCACATGCCATGGAGCAACTAAGCCCGTGCGCCACAACTACTGAGCCTGCACTCTAGAGTCCATGAACCACAACTACTGAGCCCATGTGTCACAACTACTAAAGCCCGCATGCCTACAGCCCGTGCTCTGCAAGAAGAGAAGCCTCCGCAATGAGAAGCCTGCAAACCACAATGAAGAGTAGCCCTCGCTCGCCCCAACTAGAGAAAGCCCGCACACAGCAACCAAGGCCCAATGTAGCCAAAAATAAATAAAATTTATTTTTAAGAATAAATATATTTAATCTATTATTATATTAAGAAACTGGCTACAGATCCACACCTATTATTTTTAAAAATTCATGGAGGATTAGGAAGATAGAGTATAACTATATTGTCTCTCATATATATATATTTTTTAAACGTTACTGGAAACCTATCAGAGCAAATCATCATAAAATCTTTATCAAAAAGAAAAACAGCATAGATCATGTAGTAAGGACATTCTTTAAAAAAGAAAACATTTCAGGGTTTTCCCTGTCTGTCCAATGGTTAAGACTCCGTGCTTCCACTGCAGGGGCATGGGCATGGGTTCAATCCCTCGTTAGGGAACTAGGATCCTGCATGCCACATAGTATGGCCAAAAAAAAAAAAAAAAAAAGAAAAGAAAGAAAACATTTCAGACAAATTTAACATTTTTATTTAACAAAATTATAAGTTTAGGAGATAAAAAACAAGGATGCTTTCCTTCCTTCCTCCCTCTCTCCCTTCCTTCTCCAGCAAACATTTATTAAGGGACAACAACATGCCAGGAAATAGGCAAAGGACAGCCCCTGCCTTCAAGAATCACATAATCTAGTGTTTAAGGCAAACAAATAATTTCATCAAAATAAGGTGGAGGCATTAAGGGATGGAAATCAAAGTTGTGAGTGCTTAAAAGAGGGCCCCAATAGTTCCATCTAAATAGAAGACTCTCTTGACATGACTTCAGTGATATATTCATCAGTATACCAAAAAGTATTTCCAAGATCATGTAACTACAAGAATTCAGCAAGAAAAATGAAGCATTACAGGAATTAATCTTGGATCCAGAGTGGTTTAAATGGTTTTCCACAGCCTCCATAATGGCCCAGACAGCATGCTTCATAACACTGTGAGCAGCTATGTCAAAAGCTCTTTCAAGGCAAGGGCTGACTTCTCCCTCTTTTACTGCATATAATACTCAGAAAAAACACAGAGTAGGTGCTTAATACATATTAATTTCACACTCAAAGCTAGATGAACATGCACAGTGTTTTCATATATAAAGATGAAATTAAAATGTCAGTGACCTTGGTTAATTGAAAATAATCAACAGAAAACAAATAAAGGCTAGAGCAAGCCTTTGCCTTTGAATTCAAATAATCTGGGTCCAAATTTGAGTTCAGTCACCTAATAAGCTTAGTGGCCGTCAGCAGGGCTACTCTTTAATCTCTTTGACAATCAACTATTTAGCCATAAAATGAGGATGAGGATATCGATATTAATCCCTGGGGCCCTTAGGTCATTCTGAGGAATAAATAAACTAACATATATAAAGGTCCCTAACTCAGGGCATCGCCCAATGTAAAGTACTCAATAAATGTTAGTCTCATGTCTTCGCTACATACATGGAAAAAGTGAGGTTTCCTAACTAGAAAAGACCTTGAAGGGTCTCTTCCTCAATTTCCCTTTAAGACATTCTGAACTTAGTGAAAAAGGTGATTCCACAACCGTCCTTATCAAATGGTTTAATCTCCTTTAGGAGCAGAAGAAACTGGTCTCAGTATCAAGCATAAACTTCATCCATTCATTTATTTGACTATTATTAAGTACCTACCACATGCAATGGACTTCGTTCCAGACCAGTATTTTCTAAACCTGTGTCTGAGTTTCTGATCTAGATAACCTGGTGAATGATAAGTGTCCGTAACCTCCACTATTGGAAATTCACCACTTTCTGAGACATCTTTTAAGTCTTTACTCAGATTTAAATATTTGGTGACAAAGGAAAACATAGAAGAGTTTTGAGAGAGTATAGAATGAGTTCAATCGGAGACATCCAGATGGAGAGGCCTAGTATACATTGGATTTTCAGACTGAAAAATTCTTGCTATGAACCTCAGATTTGGAAATCATGAACACATTGGCACTAGTTAAGTGATCAGAGTAAATAAGATCAACACGGAAATGTAAATACATAGATGTGCCAAGGACAGAATACTAGGGAACATCATATTTCAAGGAAATACTGAGGAAGAGGAGCCAGCAAAAGAGGTTCTAAAGAATGATCATGGGACTACGACCTTCAGGATGGCAGAAGAGTAAGACGTGGAGATCACCTTCCTCCCCACAAACACATCAGAAATACATCTACATGTGGAACAACTCCTACAGAACACCCACTGAAGGCTGGCAGAAGACCTCAGACCTCCCAAAAGGCAAGAAACCCCCCACGTACCTGGGTGGGGCAAAAGAAAAAAGGAAAAACAGAGACAAAAGGATAGGGATGGGACCTGCACCAGTGGGAGGGAGCTGTGAAGGAGGAAAGGTTTCCACACACTAGGAAGCCCCTTCGCAGGTGGAGACGGGGGTGGGGGTAACAGGGGGAAGCTTCGGAGCCACGGAGGAGAGCGCAGCCACAGGGGTGCGGAGGGCAAAGAGGGGAGATTCCTGCACAGAGGATCGGTGCCGACCAGCACTCACCAGCCCGAGAGGCTTGTCTGCTCACCCGCCGGGGCGGGCGGGGCTGGGAGCTGAGGCTCGGGCTTCGGTCGGATCCCAGGGAGAGGGCTGGCGGTGTGAACATAGCCTGAAGGGGGCTAGTGCGCCACAGCTAGCCGGGAGGGAGTCCGGGAAAAGGTCTGGAGCTGCCGAAGAGGCAAGAGACCATTGTTTTGGGGTGTGCGAGGAGAGAGGATTCAGGGCACCGCCTAAACGAGCTCCAGAGATGGGCGTGAGCCACGGCTATCAGCGCAGACCCCAGAGACGGGCATGAGATGCTAAGGCTGCTGCTGCCGCCACCAAGAAGCCTGTGTGCGAGCACAGGTCACTATCCCCACCTCCCCTCCCGGAAGCCTGTGCAGCCCGCCACTGCCAGGGTCCCATGATCCAGGGACAACCTCCCCGGGAGAGAACGCACGGCGCACCTCAGGCTGCTGCAACGTCACGCCGGCCTCTGCCACCGCAGGCTCGTCCCGCACACTGTACCCCTCCCTCCCCCGGCCTGAGTGAGCCAGAGCCCCCGAATCAGCTGCTTCTTTAACCCCGTCCCGTCTGAGGTAAGAACAGACACCCTAAGGCGACCTACACGCAGAGGCGGGGCCAAATCCAAAGCTGAACCCCAGGAGCTGTGCGAACAAAGAGACAGGGAAATTCCTCCCAGCAGCCTCAGGAGCAGCAGATTAAATCTCCACAATCAACTTGATGAACCCTGCATCTGCAGAATACCTGAAAAGACAATGAACCATTCCAAATTGAGCCCGTGGACACTGGGAGCAACGATGTATTTTTTTTTCCTTTTTCTCTTTTTGTGAGTGTGTATGTGTATGCTTCTTGGTGTGATTTGTCTGTATAGCTATGTTTTTACCATTTGTCCTAGGGACAGACAGGGTTCTGTCTGTCCATTTTTTGTGTTTCTTTTTAGTATAGTTTTTAGCACTTCTTATCATTGGGGGGTTTGTTTTTTAGTTTGGTTGCTCTCTTCTTTCTAACTTTTTTTTCTTCTTTTTTTATTGTTTTTTATTTTTTTACCTTTAATAATTACCTTTTATTTTAATAACTTTATATTATTATATTTTATTTTATTTTATTTTTCTTTCTTTCTTTCTCCTTTCTTCCTTTTTTTCTCCCTTTCCTTCTGAGCCGTGTGGCTGACAGGGTCTTGGTGCTCCGGCTGGGTGTCAGACCTGTGCCTCTGAGGTGGGAGAGCCAAGTTCAGGACATTGGTCCATGAGAGACCTCCCAGCTCCACGAAATAGCAGACAGCGAAAGCTCTCCCATAGATCTCCACCTCAGCACTAAGACCCAGCTCCACTCAACAACCAGCAAGCTACAGTGCTGGACACCCTAAGCCAAACAACTAGCAAGACAGGAACACAACCCCACCTATTAGCAGAGACGTTGCCTAAAATCATAATAAGGTCACAGACACCTCAAAACACACCACCAGACACAGTTCTGCCCACCAGAAAGACAAGATCCAGCCTCATCCACCAGAACACAGCTACCAGTCCCCTCCACCAGGAAGCCTACACAACCCACTGAACCAACCTTACCCACCGGGAGCAGACACCAAAAACAATGGGAACTATGAACCTGCAGCCAGCAAAAAGGAGACCCAAAATACAGTAAGTTAAGCAAAATGAGAAGACAGAGAAACACACAGCAGATGAAGGAGCAAGGGAAAAAAACCCACCAGACCAAACAAATGAAGAGGAAATAGGCAGTCTGCCTGGAAAAGAATTCAGAGTAATGATAGTAAAGATGATCCAAAATCTTGTAAACAGAATGGAGAAAATACAAGAAATGTTTAACAAGGATATAGAAGAACTAAAGAGCAAACAAACAATGATGAACAACACAATAAATGAAATTAAAACTTCTCTGGAAGGAATCAATAGCAGAATAACTGAGGCAGAAGAATGGATAAGTGACCTGGAAGATAAAATAGTGGAAATAACTACCACAGACCAGAATAAAGAAAAAAGAATGAAAAGAATTGAGGACAGTCTCAGAGACCTCTGGGACAACATTAAATGTGCCAATATTTGAATTATAGGGGTCCCAGAAGAAGAGAAAAAGAAAAGGACTGAGAAAATATTTGAAGAGATTATAGTTGAAAACTTTCCTAATATGGGAAAGGAAATAGGTAATCAAGTCCAGGAAGCACAGAGAGTCCCATACAGGATAAACCCAAGGAGAAACACGCCAAGACACATATTAATCAAACTGTCAAAAATTAAATACAAAGAAAACATATTAAAAGTAGCAAGGGAAAAACAACAAATAACACACAAGGGAATCCCCATAAGGTTAACAGCTGATCTTTCAGCAGAAACTCTGTAAGCCAGAAGAGAGGAACACTCCCAAACTCATTCTACGAGGCCACCATCACCCTGATACCAAAACCAGACAAAGATGTCACAAAGAAAGAAAACAACAGGCCTATATCACTGACGAACATAGATGCAAAAATACTCAGCAAAATACTAGCAAACAGAATCCAACAGCACATTAAAAGGATCATACACCTTGATCAAGTGGAGTTTATTCGAGGAACGCAAGGATTCTTCAATATATACCAACTGATCAATGTGACACACCATATTAACAAATTGAAGGAGAAAAACCATATGATCATCTTAATAGATACAGAGAAAGCTTTTGACAAAATTCAACACCCAGTTATGATAAAAACCCTCCAGAAAGTAGGCATAGACAGAACTTGCGTCAACATAATAAAGGCCATATACGACAAACCCACAGCAAACATCATTCTCAATGGTGAAAAACTGAAAGCATTTCATCTAAGATCAGGAACAAGACAAGGATTTCCACTCTCACCATTATTATTCAACATAGTTTTGGAATTTTTAGTTACAGCAATCAGAGAAGAAAAAGAAATAAAACGAATCCAAATCGGAAAAGAAGTAGAGCTGTCACTGTTTGCAGATGACATGAGGCTATACATAGAGAAGCCTAAAGATGCTACCAGAAAACTACTAGAGCTAATCAGTGAATGTGGCAAAGTTGCAGGATACAAAATTAACGCACAGAAATCTCTTGCATTCCTATACACTAATGATGAAAAATCTGAAAGAGAAATTAAGGAAATACTCCCATTTACCACTGCAACAAAAAGAGTAAAATATGTAGGAATAAACCTACCTAAGGCAACAAAAGACCTGTATGCAGAAAACTATAAGACACTGATGAAAGAAATTAGAGATGATACAAACAGATGGAGAGATATACCATGTTCTTGGATTGGAAGAATCAACATTGTGAAAATGGCTATACTACCCAAGGCAGACTACAGATTCACTGCAATCCCTATCAAATTACCAATGGCATGTTTTACAGAACTAGAACAAAAAATCTTAAAATTTGTATGGAGACACAAAAGACCCCAAATAGTCAAAGCAGTCTTGAGGGAAAAAAACAGAGCTGGAGGAATCAGGCCCCCAGACTTCCTACTGTACTACAAAGCTACAGTCATCAAGACAGTACGGTACTGGCACAAAAACAGAAGTATAGGTCAATGCAACAGGATAGAAAGCCAAGAGATAAACCCACACACATATGGTCACCTTATTTTTGATAAAGGATGCAAGAATATACAATGGAGAAAAGATAGCCTCTTCAGTAAGTGGTGCTGGGAAAACTGGACAGCTACATGTAAAAGAATGAAATTATAACACTCCCTAAAACCATACACAAAAATAAACTCAAAATGGATTACAGACCTAAATGTAAGTCCAGAAAGTATAAAACTCTTAGAGGAAAACATAGGCAGAACACTCTATGACATAAATCACAGCAAGATCCTTTTTGACCACCTCCTAGAGAAATGGAAATAAAAACAAAAAAAAACAAATGGGACCTAATGAAACTTAAAAGCTTTTGCACAGCAAAAGAAAACATAAACAAGATGAAAAGACAACCCTCAGAATGGGAGAAAATATTTGCAAATGAAGCAACTGACAAAGGATTAATCTCCAAAATTTACAAGCAGCTCATGCAGCTCAATATCAAAAAAACAAACAACCCAATCCAAAAATGGGCAGAAGACCTAAATAGACATTCCTCCAAAGAAGATATACAGATTGCCAATAAACACATGAAAGGATGCTCAACATCACTAATCATTAGAGAAATGCAAATCAAAACTACAATGAGGTATCACCTCACACCACTCAGAATGGCCATCATCAAAAAATCTACAAACAATAAATGCTGGAGAGGGTGTGGAGAAAAGGGAACCCTCTTGCACTTTTGATGGGAATGTATATTGATACAGCCACTATGGAGAACAGTATGGAGGTTCCTTAAAAAACTAAAAATAGAACTACCATACGACCCAGCAATCCCACTACTGGGCATATACCCTGAGAAAACCATAATTCAAAAAGAGTCATGTACCACAACGTTCACTGCAGCTCTATTTACAATAGCCAGGATATGGAACCAACCTAAGTGTCCATCAACAGATGAATGGATAAAGAAGATGTGACACATATATACAATGGAATATTACTCAGCCATAAAAAGAAACAAAATTGAGCTATCTGTAGTGGATGGACCTAGGGTCTGTCATACAGAGTGAAGTAAGTCAGATAAAAACAAATACCATATGCTAACACATATATATGGAATCTAAAAAAGAAAACAAAAAAAATGGTTCTAAAGAACCTAGGCGCAGGACAGGAATAAAAACACAAAAGTAGAGAATGGACTTGAGGACACGGGGAGGGAGAAGGGTAAGCTGGGACGTAGTGAGAGAGTTGCAATGACCTTATATATACCGCCAAATGTAAAATAGATAGCTAGTGGGAAGCAGCTGCATAGCACAGGGAGATCAGCTCGGTGCTTTGTGATCACCTAGAGGGGTGGGATAGGGAGGGTGGGAGGTAGACACAAGAGGGAGGAGATATGGGGATATATGCATATGCATAGCTGATTCAGTTCGTTATACACAGAAAATAACACACCATTGTAAAGCAATTATACTCCAATAAAGATGTTAAAAAAAAAAAAGAATGATCATAGAAGTAGGAAGAGAGCCACAAATATTGTTCAATCAGCCTGTGGTGGGTGGGAAGTTGAGTTGGAAAAGAAGGTAATGGTCATCTAAATCAAATGTCAGAGAAATCAAATAAAATGAATCCTAAATAAAATCCACTGGTCAAAAATTTAATTTTCCCATAAAGAAGTTCAAAGAAAACTAACTTAATAAAAGGTCCATCTACCATTTGAATGCCTCCAAAATAATGCTCTCCTGGAATCTGTCCAGTTGCACTTTCATGAACACCCCAATGTTAGAAATTTACCACTTTCTAAATCTCTTAATTTTTAGACAGCTCTAAATATTACAAATTTTTTCTCCTTTTGAATCAAAATCTTCCTCCTTATATGTCTTTCCACTGATACAGCCTTACCCTGAATGGCAAATTTATTTGTGTGTATATGTATATATATACATAACATGTTTGTGTATTGGCTATCTCTCCTACTAGATTATAAACTCCAAGAAGTAAGGAAACTCTCTGCTTTACTAAGTATCTGCAGCACATAGCATAGTGCCTGACACATAGCAGTTTAATCACATAAACAATGATTAAATGAATACATATATTGACAAATAGTGTATTAAACTCTAGAATAAATTACTGAATGAAATTTTAGCATTCTTCTCTCTGTAGATTTTTTTTCCTTAATTGGATCAAGGTTATGTGATCAATGTTCACATAACTTTCTAAATCAGTGTAAGAGAGACAGATTAGGTGCCCTCTGAAACGCCCTTTCAGAACTTTGATTCTATAAAAGCTGACAAAGATTATCTGTAGTGGAAACATAGCATTGGGAAATCAGAAAAAAGAGGTTCCAGACCTGGGTCTGCCACTATTTCTGTGCTCTTCAGCAAATCTAGCTGCTTCTCTGGTCCTTGAGAACTCATTTATATAAAGTGAGGCTTTTGGATTCTATATATATACTCCAAGGTTTTTTCCTGATTTAAAACTATAAGATTATGGCAGGTGGAGGGGTTGAATCAGGTGTAAATGTTATAATAAAATGAGAAAATATATAAAAATAGAAAAATACTTGAAATGCCTACTCATTGCTCTGATTATATCATTTCTTTAAACTTCACATTTTTCTTCCTTTCTAAAGTTATTGTGTATCTACAATAAACTCCTTTTATACCACATTTTCACTTTGCCATATCCCCAGTCATTTGAAATAAAACTGCCCTGTCATCTTCAACAAAGTGGCTCTTCAAATGAAAGTACATTGTTGTTTGTTATGATTTTAAATCTTATCTTTCACAAGAGGCCTTTCTCTTAGTATAACAAAACTTTCTAGCTGGGGCTTTTTATAGTTTTAGAGTGCAATCTATAATGATACTTAAATTATTGATAATTAAGATAAATTATCACCAACTACTAATCCATTCTAGAAGCAATAATTATATCAATAATTCAGACTAAGAAACTGAAGTAAACAAAGAGCATATAAAACATTATATATATATATATATTCTGAATATATATACATATATATGCTTACTTTGCATGATACTTCTCATTTAAAAAATAAAAAAGATTCAATATGTTCCCATCCCTTTCCAACACTGAGTTTTAAAGACAGACTCAAAAGAAAATATAATGTAGCTATTGCATAATACAGTACTCCTCCTTTGATTTGGTCATCATATTAAACACATCTGTAACCTTCAAGAATAGGAAGCTACTATTCATATGACCATAGAATGTCTGCTGCCTGTATTATCATATTATTAGGAAAAAAGTCCATTTACAGATATATTTTCTGTTTTACTCAAAAAGGGATTATCTGAATTCTTCCAATACAATTAATGTTTTCATGAAGCTTTGTCATTAATCAGAAATTTAGAAGAATGCATTGTTCAATACTCACCAAGCATTTAACATCTAATTAGTCTCATACTGCTGTTCTACAGAGGCAACTGAGCTCTACATCCGGGACTGCTGCATAGGCTATTCCCACCCTACCCTTAAGAAACACATTTTCTTACATAGCAAAGAGCAAAGAGAGATTTTTCTAAGATAAATATAATAGAATGTTCCAGCCTGAATTTAAATTCCAGAAAAAGACACACTTTAGCTCACATTTGTTTAGAAGTTAGAGTTTTTGTCAATTCAAAGGTACAAATATAGGAGTATGTGAATGAATTTTTCAAATTTTCTTGAATGCTAGATCTTTATCTCATTACTTAATAAAATTTCTTATCAAATGGAATTAGAGAATCATAGAAGGCTACATATGGGAAATCTGAGAGATATTCAAAGAATGCTATGGACGTTACAGTGTAATTTTAATGATACTATTCTAAACTTAGAGAGGTAGGACCTATTTAGGTCGTCTAGATAGAAATAATTTGAAACAAGACAATTCTTTAACCAGCAGTCTGTTAAGCAGAATGAGTCTACTATTCTAACAAGTATGACTGAGATGCAGTACCATATGGTTAAAAACTCAGCTCTGAAGCTAGGGTGTATGATTCAAGACTTGTCTGATTCTTAAAAGCTATACAGCCTTGGTCAAGTCACTTATTTATAAAATAGGGATAACAGTAGCACCTTCTTCTGGAATTACTGTGTATACTAGATGAGAGGATTCATGTAAAGTGTTTGGCACAGTGCCTGGAACATCCTGAATGCTCAACTTTTTAATTTTTCAAATGTCTACAGATCTCCACAAAGAGTAAAGACCACAGGGGAAAGTCTCTATCCCCTCACAGTGTGCTTGTCCATGACAGCTCTGCAGGGGCACAGCCTTAATACAATGATCTCCAGGGTTAGCAGAGGGGAAAATACAAATAAGAAATGCCAGGCATCCTCCCCACTTTCCTCCATTGCTCTCTCTTCCTGCTATCATCAGCTTCTCTACACAGCAGATCATTACAGGAAAGGTGGACCTCATGGTTTATGAGGCCAAGTTGCAGCAAGCTGAGCAAAAGCCCAAAGAGAGAACAACAGAGAGAAAGGTGAGTCTTCTTTCTGATATTAGAAAGAGCTGAGATTCTTTTATATATGTTATTGCTCCCCAGGGCTCTCTCCTTGGTGTTTATACAACACTCTTCCTGGAGATCTCCTCTAGTTAGGTTTCAACAGCAACATGTACACTGATGACTCCCAAATCTCTATGTCTAAACCGTAATTCTGTCCTGAACACCCAACCCAAATTTACCACTACTTATTTAGATTTCCTCTTGAGTATCCCAAGGGCACCTCAAACTCAGAATACTTAAAATTAAACCAACTATCTTCATCTGAATAGACTAGAGTAGCTTTGGGGATCTCACTGTATAAGCAGCACCAGTCGCCCAAGCCAGGACCTATTCTTGAGCCTTTCCCTCTTCGGCACATTCCGTCTCCAGGACCAATTGGTTCCATCTCCTACCTCTAAATTGTGCCTTTTCTTCCTCCCTTCTTCCAACATTTTTTGTCAAACTCTTGCCAATTCTCACTAGCTCTCTAGCTGGTCTCCCTGGCTTCCTATTCTGGATGCCATGGAAGCTCCCCTCTATAGTGCCACCAAAGGATCTTTCTAAATATCAGAGGAGGATGGGTCTGAAGAGGGTCCTCAGAACTAAAAGCCTGGCAGTGTGTATAATAGGTCATTAATTTTGTTACAATTCTTCTTAGAGAGGCTATGAAAGTGGACATAAACTACATAAAGGAAAAGAGACTTTCTTTAATGTAACATAAAGATGTACTGTTAAGAACTACAAAGGGTCTGAGATTTTTTATGCTACTTGGAAGCCTGCCATATTTTACGGATGCTGGCAAAAGACACAAGACTCCTGCGTCAGAGGACTTGTTACATAGCAAGAAGCATGAACATCACTTTCGAGTCAGTTCCCTTTGTCCGCAAGTCCCACAGGTGTGATACAAAGCAGCCCATATGTATGTTGCACATGCCTTGGTTTGTGGAACGTTGAGATTAGGAAATCTTTTATGATGGGCTACAAGCAGACATGCCCTTTGCCTTGGAGGGAGACATTATTTTATTATGCTGGACAGCAAGCAAATCTGCCCTGTGATTCAGAGGAAGACATTATCATCCAAGACTGATCACTTTCTAAACATCCTTAAAAAGATATTATGGAACAAAAGGGTACTTAGTGTCTTGAGAGACCCAGGGAGAATTTTCTCCCAACAGATAGGCTTTGAATTCAAGCCAACCTCTTGGCACTCACTAGTTGTATGATTTTTACCAGTCTCTATCAGTTTCCTCACCTGAAATTGAGGATAGCACTTATCCCTAACTCACAGCCATTTTAAACATCAAATGAAATCATATGCATTAAACTGTTTTATAAACAATACAGCAGCATACAAATGTTATTATTTATGCCTCTAGAACACACCATTGTTTATTATGAAGATAAAAATATAGTATAACAAAATTAAAGATCAATTAATAACACACTTAGTAACCACCTGAATATTCTAGAGTAGGCTTAGGTAGTACAAGTTGAAGAATAAAACACCATTTCTAGATCAAAAATTTCACAGTCTAGGAAGGAAGCAGACAGGGCGGTGTCTAAGATATGTTCAGGGGACAGAATAGAAGCACAGAAGGATGACCTATGGTCATCACTGACTTATAGAGCTTAGAGAGATCTAAGTAATCATTAAATCCAATCATCTTATTTACCACTGAGAAAAACTGATGACAAAAATGTTCAGTAACTTTTTTCAGGGTTGACTACATGCAGGTGAGGTCAGAACTAGGATCCATTCTTTCTGACTTTTAGTTTGGTTTAAAAAAACGAAAAAAAAACAAAAAACAAAAACACCTGACAGAAATTTCTTATTCCTGGACAGAGTTTTGACAAGATCAAGAGGGAAAAATTTGTTTGGCACCATACATCTTTCCCTCCTCTGTAACTTTACTTTAGCTTGTTGCCACTTTACCTCTTTGTTCCCCAAGGATTACAGTGAATGTACTCTTTGTCTTTTTCCTTCTCTCAAAGGTCAATTATTTCCTCTTTTTGTTGTATAAAAATTCTAGCGAGAACGAACCTCCCTTCTGACCCTTTTTCTTCCCTTTCACTCCATCTGACCTCCTATCTAATACCTTTTCCCCATCATATCCTACAAAATGCTAACCCTGCCACCTTTATAATCCCTGATTGCCAGTTATTCAGTCTGCTTTTTGCTTTCCTTTCACTCTGGTCTGCCATACCATCTACCCAGTGAACTTGAAGCAGATTTCACAAAATACAAAATGAAATATTAGCCACAAACCCTGAGGCCCATTTTAAAGACTAGAGGTAATCAGCGGCTAGGAAAAGATTCTAGTCAAGGAAGACCATAGCTCACACAGTCTTCCCAGAAATATAACAGAAACTTTGCTCCAAGGTAAAGTTTCACCAATATACAATAAGCTTGATTTTAATTCTACTTATGGATTTTGAAAATCTTTCAGTACTATACAGTACCTAAATTTTTCATTAATCTCATATTTGAGATTGGGCTGGGAAAGAAGTATAGATCTGTCTTTTTCAATAAGTTCCACAGTGTCTGTAGCTCAGTAGCCTTAGATCTTAATTATAAAAGTATGAGTGTTTCTGGACAATACAGAGAAAAATCATATCCCTTCAATTTAAACTCTGTCCTTTGACTCATTAAAAAGTTCCAAAAATATACTTTATATTTTAAAGAGTGAAGACATTATATTTAAGGGTTTTGAGCAGCTTTTTAAGTATATAGGAATGCTAATATAACCAGTTTAATGCAATCTTTTAAAATAAAGACAATGTAATAATTCAACTTTAAGTTTTTAATGATATAATGAGTTGACTTTTTTTGGTTTTATAATACACATGAGTTTGCTTCATATTCAAATACAGTCAAAGAATTTTAATTTTGTGAAATTATCTATGGTGCGAGCATTTAAAAGCTTTGCTTAACCCCGAAGGACTAAAATAAAATCAATACTTGAATACATACTGTCTGTACTAAATAGCATTTAAAATTATAACACCAGTAATTTTCAACATCATTGAAGCCAAGAACAATGATATCACAGTCAATAGTGTTCCTGAAGGTGAAATAAGTAAATCTGGTTCATGATAAATTATGAAAATGGTAATTATGTAGATAAGAATAAATGGCTTTAAATTCCCTAATGAATGATAAGTCAAGTCACTGACAAGAGTAATCAAAATATATTCCATATGTGATTAACAACACTTAAATCTGACATTGACAAATATTATTTAATTCAAACAACAGTAGAATCACAAGCATATGTAGTCTCTAAACCTCCAGGTTACAATAAATTGTAGAAAGAATGGGAATATCGGTCAGCATGCTCATTTTGTTTTTGTCCTTGCTGTTTTGCCTAGAATGTATTTATTTTTTAATGCTAATATACCTTTCAGGTTAGAGATGGAAAGTGCGGGTCAAAATAAATGCTCTCTCTCTCACACACACACACACAACAAACACACAATTAGAATAAATGACAGTTCTTCATAGAATACTTCCTCACACACTGAAGAAACAAACAAAAAGACATTCTATCAATATGAACTATTGATCATTTTCCCATTAAATTTATTAGGTGCTGCTATGTGCCAGACACTGTGCGAAGCACCAGGAATCAATAGAAACATGTTAAACGTGTTTCTGCCTCACAGAGCTTACAGTCTAATGGACTCAGTAAAATCAATTCATATCATTACTCAGCTATAAGCAAAGCTATTCAATATAACAGAAACGTCTATTAAAAGCACTTAAAAGAAACTGAGTAAGATTTAATAGCATTACTATTACAAACTATATTAATCATACAACTTGCAAGAAAACAAATTGCTTCACTCTCTCAGACTGACATGTCTAAATCTAATCTCAGTTTATAATTAATATACCAGAATAAGAAAACATGTAAGAATTTCCAGGGCATTGATAAAACTGGCAACAAAATTTTTTGAACTGAGCTCGTGACATGAGACCCAGGTCTTTTCTCAATAGATTAGAGTCACACATCTGAGCTACGACACTTCTGGCATTAGTAAAACTGGTTTAGTGAAAATACTATTAATAAAATATGAAGAAGTTAAACTCCCTAAATGATAAGCTATTATGTTTTCAATACTAAATTGAACACTTATGAATTCTGTGCTCAGATTAAAGAGCCTTTGTGAAAAGTGTTTAGAGCCAGTGGCCAGGTTTATGCTGCTTACTACAAGGAGAAACCTGAGAAGTAAGAATTGGAGGCTTCCAACCTTTCTGTGTGCGTGAAATGAAACTCAGTGGTAAAGAAGCTCTCTAAAGCCTTGCGACTCAAGTACCAGCCGCATTAGCTTCACCCAGGAGCTTGTTAGACATGCAGAATCTCCAGGCCCCACTGCAGAACCTGCATTTTAGCAAAATTCCCCCAGATGATTAGTGTGCGTGTCAAAGTTTAAGAAGCACCGATCTAAAGGGATAGGTTTTACTTAACTATAGAGCCATTCCAACTATCTGGCATAAACTTAAACTTCTGTATTCCCAGCACATCTCCTAAACCCTCCAAGGTACCACCAGCTTCAAGGTGAGTTCAGCAACAATGAGTCAATCAGAAGAAAAATAAAAACAGCGGTGAGATTGAACCACTCATTATTATCATTCAGCATCTCCAGCTGAGCCTTTTACTGTCAACCACCCTGGCTCCAGATGCAACTGGGGTTGGAGGATTGTGCCTACAGAGGACAGAAGGGCAGGCATACACATATCTCCCTAGCTAGCTGTCTTCACACATCCCTCTGTCAACAGTGACACAGTCATGTTGCAGGCCCTTAGCCTGCATATGGCCCACAGATATGTCTGTTGGCCCACACAGTATTTCAATTTTGAATTTAATACCATCATTTATAAATCTGAAACTTTCACATTAAAAAATCTGCACATCTAAGTTGTCTTCTACAAATCATGGCAACACCAGACCCACATTCTGGCATGGCAACGAGTGGAGCCAAGGTTCGGCTATCCCACTCAGAATACCAGACTCTCCACTATTCCCTACGGTCTCCCCAACACTGTAGCTGAGGCTATGTGTCAGTGGCCATTTGTCATCTTCCATTTGGTCTGCTTCATTCATTCACATTCCCAGCCTGACTCCTATAGGCATTTGAATTTGCAACCCCTTTAAGAGGCTCTAGGAAGCATCATGTCACTGATCTCAAGTCATTCAGCCTATCTGAATTTCTTTCTTTCAGGTACGTAACTCAGGAAAAGGAGCTATTGTTTGTGTCACCCTTAGTTTGATCATTGATCTTGTGAGCTGGAATCAATCCACTGAACTACATTATTACCTCACCTTAAATACACACTGTGATATTTTTCTTCACAACTCATTCCAACTCAGACATTTTAACTATTTTAACTCTTTTCAGAACTGTACTTCACAGTTATAAATAAGAATAGTAAGAGCAGATATAACACAAATACACTGTTGAACCATCCCTCCAGATTCATTTCAAAACCTCAAGTATTATACTAAAACAGTGAATTCTGTATCTTTGTCTTTTTTGTTTACTGAAATACTCCAAGCACCTAGAGAGTGTTCAATAAATATTTATTGAATAAATGAATGAACTTTCCCAAGGATTATAAATTCTCTAAAGTTCATATGTAGATTTTGAATGAATGTGTTTAATTATCAACAGGTATATGAAGATTATTCATTTGCTAACTAGTTCTGTTTGGGTTAATCAACCAAACCATTTTATCTCAGTGACTATGAAAACCAGCAGTAGAGAAGAGACATGTAACCTCAACAAGCCTAAGACTCATGGCCTATCGCAACTTGTTTTGCAACAAAACAGCATCATGCAAACTAGGCAAAATGGATAAACAGAATAAGAGTTAGTCTGATTCAATTTTATATCCCTACACCTATAGTCTTTAGTCATCACCATAATCATCATTAACATCATCATCCCAATCAAATAAAGCTTAACTTTTACAAATTGCTTACTGAAAAGCATTTATGGAACTTTTACTGGTGCTCCAGGAACTTTTTGTGCTAGATGTCCCTTGACTTTCTGAATAAAGGTATGTCCTGGAATACTGTTATACTTCCCATACCACGATGTTTAGTAGGTCAGAATACAGGAAAAAATTACATTTTTAATTATCTTGAAATTTTGACTGAAGAAAATATACTGCTGAGAAACTGAGGCACAGAGAAATAAATTGATTTTCTTGTGTTTACATGTTTATTTATTGGTAGAGTTAGAAAAGCATCTACAGAGCTCTCACCACTGCACCACATTGGTTTTATAATAGTCATTTGCAAAATTTATCTGCTAAACAAAATGCAAGCCAATGAATTTTAACCACTCAACAAATGATGTGATGAGCAAATATATCTTCAAACAGCAAAGTCTAAATTTTGATCCAGTTCTGGTGTATTTATAAACACACAACAATCAATCTAAAAGGAGTTTGCAATAATGCTAAATATGTATCTTAGCAGGAAACTACTATGATACAACATTTCAAGAACTAAGCCTGAAAAAAAAAAATTAGGTTAGAATTTTCCTCGAACTTAAAGCTGCCCCAAATGGGGCCTCTGGTTTCTGGAGTATGAGATTTCAATGCCCTTTCACTCTCCCCTTGGGCTTTGGATTGCCTGACTTAAAGGTGGATCATCTATCTCCTTTCTCCTTTTATACCATAAAAGAGAGCTAAAGTTAGAGCTGTTTTGCTCAATTCAACTCAACTTTCTGAAGAAAATACAAACAAAAGCAGGACCACGTCACTGCTACTGATATGTCTGATGGCCATTCTAAGGAGGAATTTCCTGAACTCTTCAGCACCAACAAATTTGAGTATGCCATCCATCATACACCTACAACAAGGAAAACTAAACTGAGAAAGAAATGGTAACAATAGCTAGGTTTTTCCACCTTAAATGAATTTGGAACTGTCGTAAACTAATATAAATTAAAAATATAAGTACATATGTTGTTTTCCTCAAATGATCTGAATTGACCACTTCTGAATTCTTCTGATCTGAACAATCACAAATTTGCTACATCGGTCCATAAAGCTCTATTATTTGAGTAGACCCAAGTTTTAGGGCTGTCAAAGCCCTGCTCTCTTGAAGAACCCATTCTAACAAAGTCTCAGTGCTCTATTAATAGGTTGAGGTTTTGTTATTAAGATTCCGATGACCACATAACCCATTTTTAGTTGCCTGCCTTTGCTTACTCCAATCCATCAAGACAAAAAATATGAAGCCAGAAAAATGCAGACTAGGACAAATAACACACCTTGCGTTTCTTATATAGATGGTCTTTTTCATAATAGAGCAGGAGAGAGAAAGCATATTTACTTCCTCCAATATTTAAGTACAATTCTCACTGGAATCTCCAAGAAGGATGTTAAAAAAAAAAAGGGAGAACAACTCAGCCAGAACCAAATAAAACCATGGCACAGTTTTTACATATAAATAATAATTTTCAGTGGTCAGTTTTTTTGCACCAGAAATAATCCATTTGTATCTTCATAGCCCAGGCCATTCTGCTTGAAAACTTTCATTCCAAAGCACATATACACTTTTCCAAAAATCTTCTGTCATAGTGCCTGCTGTGGATACCTTCACGAATTCACTTATAAAGAGGGGCATAATCTGCCATGATCTGTTCTGTATTATTAAACTCAACAGAAAGCTCTATATGCAGCGACAGGAGGCCACAGGCAATTAACACTGCAAACTGTAAGGTTTAGAATCTTTGCATGCACGTGCATGCAATTATACAGTGACTAGTTCATAGCAGCAAAAAAAAAAAAAAAAAACAACTCATAAAAATATTTAGTAAAACAAACCTTTGCACTCCCCGGGCTTTAGGTGAAGAGTTAGCTTTACGTAGCACAAGGATAAAAGAGCAAAGAAGACCCGTTTGGCAGATTGTCCCCATTTTGTCAAAGTACTAAATTTAGCCTACCACCAGAATTGCTAAGAAGGCAACATTATCACATTATCCAATCTCTCTGTAAAGAGTTTCTAAAATCTACTGTGTAGAAGGAGCATTATAAATATAAATTTAATTGATAAGTATGTTTGTGCTATTGCTAGGGGAAAGGGAGATGTACCTTTGCTAACTGGCCATTCAGGGGAAATCATAAAATAATTACAGGTACTATGGAGTAAGTTAGGAGACTGAAGGAAGTGATTAAAAGGACTTTATCTAATATAAACATATAAACTATGATTCCCTAGCTATATTTCATACCCTATAGGGATAATTGTGAATAAAATGGAATACTCTCCTTATAGCTTATAGAGTCATGTCTCATCTGAATCCCAAGTTACCTGAAAGTCTTATATTTTTCAATGGTAATAATAATCAATTGCCTAAATATGCTAGATTTTCACTGATTCCAGTGACTAGGTGGCCTAGTTACGGCACAGGATGAAGTCCAACAAAGACGTGGTATACACATTGGAAGTGGGTGCATTTAGGAAATTTAACAAATTTGGAGTATAATATCAATGTTTCTGGAAATTCTGTAGATACCATTTGAAACCAGAATAGTATGCTCTAATGTAACACACGGTTTCTGTTTTGACTGTGGAGGCACATATTTAATAAAGACAGAATACAGATATATTCACTGTTTAAAATGTGTTGAGATTTCTAGTCATAGTGTCAATAAACACATCCTAAAGCACCCCTACACAGAGAACAAAATTGATTTTTTTTTTTTGCATTTGTAGCCTAATGAATAAAAATATCTCCGAAAAACTGAAGAGAAAAAATACTGCCTGCAACAGTGGCTCAAAGAGTAAAACTCAATTATAAATGACGTTGTTAAACCATGGTTACCCAGTTGCACTGTAGGTCAGATCATGTAAAATAGTGAAAAACTAGGTACCTTAAAAATGTAGACATTTTTTAAAAAGTCATTCCCTCCCTCTTCAATAGTAAACCAGTATTTTACATGGATCCCATTAAAAGCATATGTATGTATGTATGCATGTGCATATATATGTATAGAAGTAGAGATTAGATTCATATTGCAGAGAAAAGTATGTAAATACCACTTTTCTTCACATTCCAATGAAGTCTAACCATTCCTCTTAAAATTTCTGTTAAGAATTAGCAGAAGATAAGAATTGTTAGCTATATTTCACTGACAGGGCACTGAATCACTGTGCCAAATGAATAGAATCAGATTTTCTAAAAATTACCCAGTAAATCAGTGGTCAATGACAACTAAAAACCAAAACTAATTTCTAGGTCTCTGTTTGCTAGGCCCACCTTTCCACCTCCCCTGTTTCAGACTGCACTCCAAACCCAAAGTAAAACTGTTCTCTAAAAAGACTTACAGTAACTCATTGTGAGACTATTCCTCTTCTTCCAGTGATACAGTTCCATGTGCTCTAAGTAATTCAAACTAAACCAAAGAATTTTCCAACAAAATAGCAAAGTCACCATATTACACGGCATTAAAATCAATGATTCATAAGCAAGATACAGGATGTGAAATGCTGTGCAGGTATGTGGACCAGACATGAGGTTGATTCGGCTGGCTTGGCCTTCATATCTAGCAGCAATCTGTGTTAATGCGTTTCTTCTCTTTGTTTTGGTGGAGCCCTACTAATAACAAGTTGATGAACTGCATTTGTAAATATCAGTTATAGATCAAAGGGGGCTATGTTAGATGCTTATTTTACTTCAACTTATGGTTTTTCACCTAGAAAACAAAACTGCATTGCACAGTAAAGTTCCTTATTTTTACTTGACTCTTCAATGAACAAAACAGCTGCAGAATAATGCGATTTAATGAGGCATTCCTAATAAAATACTGGAGAAGTAAAAGCAGGGGCACTGAACTGTTTCTGGTTGTTTCATCTTCTCAAATATATTAGAAATAACTGATGACACTTGGGAACATTCCTAGTTTGGGACATGCATTAAAGAGGCAAATGCCCATTAGTTTGCTGCCACAGCTGAACTTAGAATCTGACAGTACCTTTCATTAGGGCCCATGATAAAAAAAAAAAAAAAAAAAGTCTGGAAAATGCTGGAGAGGCACATCTTACCCTACTTGTATAGGATAATCCATAACCTGCAATTAGTGACAAATCAAACTTAAAATGCACTTTCAACATTTACATATTCAAAAACACATTATAAAGGATCATCATTAAAATACTAAAGATACCGAATCCAGGATGACTAAACCTTTCTGATATTATAAAAAATAACTTCCATAAAATCTTCTATCACCCCCTGAATTTCATCACTTCATAAATTTTTAAAAAGGAAAAGTGGCCGTGTCTAAAAACAGATCTTTTTACAGCTGTTGTCATCACATTTTTATAACTCGGTGGTTAGTAAATACTGTAATGCAGTCTCCAAGCAATATGTACCTTTTTTGACATAGATCCATGGGATCTCAGTGAATCTTCACTCTCCGGTTTGTCACTTAAAATAGCTAATAGTTTTCAGATTCAAAATCACACATACTCAGAAAGCTTGGGTTCCTTTTTAGCACAACTTGTAGCCTTACAGCTGTTTGCTTTCACGTCGAGGTTTTTTAGTTCTTCCGTAAGAGACATATATCATAGCACTATGTATAAATATGTAAATTCAAGCATCCTAAATTACAAAACTGTATTAAAGGCAAGAATCAAGATTTCAGTCTCAAAAAATGCCTGATTTGAATAAAGCAACACACTAAAACTGTGTTCTGCCTCTTAAAAGTACTGTGTCTAAGCAGTTGGCAGTGTGACACTGCTTTCATAGTATTATGTCTATAAATAATGCAATCTAATTATTTTCATTGAAAATTAAGAAAATGCAAATAAAATGAGCTCCAGTGTGGTTCGTAATGGCCTTTCAATGGCTACAGATGGTTTTAAAAATTAGGACTCTAAAAAGGTCAGTATGCAAACAACTAACTGACCTGGGAAGAGATCCAGAACAAAGTAGGAAAAAGGGAAGATTAAATGTGTCTGACCATTTTTAAGGATCTCAGGTGCCAAATTTGAAACTGTAAAAGATTGACCAGTCTGAGAGTACATGTGCAAACATGGGAAGGCTGGAATCAATACAAATAATCTTAATGCCCTGGTTTTTAAAGGCTTTAGAAGTGTCTTCAGAATCCTTTGCTAGTTATTGCCATTTAGGACTTTACCCAGAAATCTTAATTACTCATTTGTCTTAACTTACATTGCCTAACGGAGCAGTTTTAAAGTGTTAATTGATAATAGTCTGAATGTTGATGTCTCAAACAATCTAGTTGGGGAAGACAGGAACCAGATAATTATCATGCAATCAATGGTCATTAAAATTCATCCTGTCATGAGTAAAAGACCCTTATACACCGACTGCTTTGCGGGTACTTTTCAGAGCAAAGGTTGCACACAGGTTTGTTTGGTTTTGTTTTTTTCAAGAATGATGCTTGCAAAATTCAAGAGGGTATTTAACACTCACAAAAAGAAGATATTTTCTTTTCTGTCTTATTGCCACAAGCCAAACTCACCCAGCACCAGGTGAAAACAGGCTAGCTATCCACTGTAGTGACTACACCTGTGATTCCACACACTTCAGGCAATCGTTTAACACTTGCTCAGGAGGTGGAATACTAACTAGAAAGCATCACGTCTACCACGGGGCTCTGCAAGCACCTACAGTTCCTCCTTTTCAAGTGGGGACTAGATAGCTCAGCCTGCAGTTCTAGGAGAAATAGGGCAATGGATCTCAAACTTTCCTTTACAAAGGCAGTTTCTGGAAATAACACGTTCCCCACTGACAAGTGAAGATCAGTGGCTTAAAGAAAACACCTCGGTGGAACCTGGCCTTTTGGAATAGAAGGGGGAAGGGACAGGAAAGCAGTGGGGCAGAAAAACCGTGTACTATTAGCAAGATTCTAGAGCCATCTATGCGGAAATAAATGAAAAACCGTTAGTTTCTCGAAGCTGTTCTTTTTCTGAACGCTGTTCCTAAAATGACCCTTGTCCTAAAGCTCTCCTGTAGTATCCTTTACTGAAGCTTTATCTCATTCAGTAGTAAAGCGTCCGGTACCAAATCTAAATAAACCTTTACACAGATGAGGCTCCAGAACTTATCAAGAAGATTCTTTATGAAAATGGTTAGAGGTGGAGAAATCGATAGCCACCCTCTACAGACAGGCCCGAGAATTAACTAATCAGAAGTGGACAGAAAGTGGAGATTTCAGAAAGGCGACCTGACATCCCATTGATCCTCCCTTGAACGCGACCCCCAACTTCTTTTTAGGAGTCCAAAATGGTTACGAACCGAGATTGGTTTGGTTGAGGGATCGAATTAAAACCCACTTCAACCTCGGCCGGGTCGCCCGTTGTGTTAAGAGAAATGGGGCACAGAAGAGAGGGAGGGCAAGGCTCTCGGAACCGCCTTTCACTTGCTCAGATCCCCTCTCGGCGTTCCTCTACCCCCGCCCATACTCTGGACGCCCAACCAGCATCTGCTATCACCTCTCGCCTTCCCCGGGCGAGCTCCCTACAGCCCCCGACCCCCGGAGAAGGGAGGGCTTCCGGGCCCCGGGTCCTCCAGCTGCCGCCCGAGTCCCCAGCGCCGGCGGCAGGCGCGGCTGGCACCTACCTGCAGCCCGGCTTCCTGGTGGCGGCAACACCTAGCGATGCTCCTGCAGCTTCCGCGGGCCCGCGCCAGCCTTATCGCTCTTGCATCGCTTCCAAGATGCCAATCCCCTGTCACCGTTCTGGGGCATAGGGAACCGAAGTCTGGTGGTGTGTGCTCGTGGAGGGCGTGTGAGTGTGGCCCCAAGCGTGCGTGTGTGCGCGCGCGCGTGTGTGTTTCCTCCTCCGAGAGCAAAGAGGGTTCAGGAATCTCTAGACATCCAAACTGGAATCCCCTTAAAGTGGGTGGAAGGTGGCGTGCGGGAGCCTCGTTTCTTTCCTCCTCTCGTTTTTCACAAGTCAAAGTAATCAAAAGATTTGTTTACTGGGGAAACGCCGAAGTCCCGCAGCCCTCGCCAGCGCCCACGGTCGCCAGCGGTCCTCGCCGGATGCGCGCGGTGCGCTCAGCTCCTCACAATGCGAGAATCAAGGCGGTCTTGCAGCAGTTACCGCTCTTACTCCATCTCTGATTTGTTTGCTTTTAACGCCGAGTAAAGACTTTTCCTCCTGCCACACGTCGTCTCTGCCTCTCACACATACACACACTCACGCATACTCGGTTCCTTTTCCCCCGCCCTCCCTTTTTGCTCTCTGGGGAAACGCAATTGGACGGAACAGTTCACCTTCAGAAAAGCAGCCTCCGCCACGTACTTCTCCAGTTTCCTGGCTCTCGTAGGTCCCGGGTCTCCGTTGTGCGAGAGTTGCTGGGGAGGTTCGGGGCAGGAAGGAGGAGAGGCTCTGAGCTCGGCAGTCTTCCGCCCGCGAGACGCTGGAGTTCCTCCGTCAGGCGCCCCTGTTCCCGCTTTTAGCAGATAGGTCCCAGCTGATGCCCTCTCGGAGACTTGGCGCCAAGTCCAATTAACAGCAACTCCTAACCAGCTGCAGACCTTCAATCCCGCCTCGAAGTGCTGCGGGCCGAGCCCCACGCAGCCCAACCGCTGCCCCTCTGGGCATCGTCGGCTGGGAGGAAGGGAAACCGCCGCTGTCCCCCTGTCCCCAGTACGCTGGGCACAGTCACCGCCGAGAAGGTGCGTGTTCCAACATCGAACACAAGCGAGCAGAGGGGCTGCCTGTGTCAGTTCGCTAAAGGAGGGGAGGGAGATGGGGCAGGGGAGGAGGCCGGGGAAACAAATCCGATCACCAGAACAAAAAGAATTAAGCGGTTTAGTAACCGAAGCCTCCTCTCCGCCGCCCACCCTAGGGCGCTGCACTGTCAAAAAACATTAGTGGTACCTTTTAGAAAGTCACCGTAGAGGGCAGAGCCCCCTGTTCCACCCAGACCCCTTATTCCACCCAGCCTGGACGTCCAGAGGGTCCGGAGTGACTGACTTCCCTGTATAGTACAAGGAGAACGCAGGGAGGAAACAGGTGCCAACACTCCAGGTTGAGTTAAGCAGGAAAATGCGAGGGCGGGACCAGGCGGCGTTGCCTCCCTCTGTCTCTCTCCCAACAGCCACCTCTGTTAGCAGCCGCAGCTGCTTCTGAGAGGAAACTGCGGTCTCGCAGAAAAAGAAAGAGGCAGTAAAAGATGAGAGGGCGGCAATTGGTATAAAAGCTGGACTATGTCTCCCTCTAGAGGGAGGCTCGGGTTAGAAAGCTTTACTGACTAACTACGACTCCGATCTCTCCACAAAGAAAAAGAAAACAATATCGGTTCCAGGGAATTTTGTAGTTTTACAAATTCCAACCTCTAATGAATGGATTTAGAGAGAGGATTTGCACTGCAGGCTTATGTAAGCAGAGTCCTTGCTAAAGGAACCTCTCAATAGTTACAGAAATTTAATAGCAAGACGCTGGAAGGTCATGTCCTTACAGGTTTGGTCAATTTGGGTGTTGGTTTAAGCAGTAAGCATACGAACTCAAGTGAAGAATCTTCTTAGACTCACTTTGATCAAGTCTGGCGATGAACAATACCTTAATCTAGTGATTAGAGGATTATGCAAAAATGAATAAGTAGTAATGATGAATTTAGAAAAAGAAAAGAAAATCTAAAGCAAAGAAATAGCATGATGATCTAGGAAATCTTCTGAGCCCCTTACATCTAGGGATATCTCAAGGATCTTGCTTTGGAGCCAGTATTCATACCTCTTATTTAACTAAACTAATCATTGTCAACTAAACTAACCAGACAAGGAGTTCGGGTTTTTTGAGCATCAGCTGCTGGCGTTCCTTGTCGCCTACAGTAAACATTGCACTTTCTTTCACCAAAACCTGGTGTCAGTGGATTGGCTTTACGGCACCAGGGCAAGTGGACCCAAGTTTCGTTCGGTAACAATAGTGTCACAGATGTTATAATGTTTTGTTACTTCAGTCAAGACCAAGCTAGGTTCCATCCATAACTTTAATATTTAGATTTTGTGAACTAACTATTTGAAAGTTTTCATTCAAAATATTTCTATATGATACAACAAACTAGTGAATATAACAAAAAAGAAGCAGACTCACAGATATAGAGGACAAACTAATGGTTATCAGTGGCAGTGGAGGAGCAATACAGGGCTGGGGGAAAGAGAGGTACAAACTACTGGGTATAAGATAGGCTCAAGGATGTATTGTATAACACTGGGAATACAGCCAATATTTTGTAATAACTGTAAATGAAGAGTAACCTTTAAAAACTGTACAAAAATTTTAAAAATAAACTTAAAAATAAACAATAAAAATAATAAAACAAAAAATTCTGTATGTTTAAAAATTATAAAAAGTGTATTCAAGTTTTTATTAAATTCCTTCCCATTCTCATTCAGTCTGAATTTTTGAAGTAGTCATATTTTAACTTGATAATCTAATTTAGTACAGGCTTAAAGAAAGAAAAGAATTTATAAGAAATAGCTTAGACTGATTGAAGTCATTTAAAACAAGGAGCCAAAACTAAGTCATGTAGTTTTATTATTTGGCTAATTGTACTATAGTAGATTTGAATCAGTCGAGCACATGGCAGTGAGGTACCCTCACCTGGTCTCTTTCAAAAGATTCATGTCATATGGTCAAAGATTTTTATTTCATTCCTCTTACTGTTAATGAAAGTGGGGTCTGGCTGCTCACCACTCAAAAGCCAAAAAAGAGGCAACGTTGGTGGAAAGGAAAGTTTGCTTTATTTCGGATGCCAGCAACAAGCGGGGGAGAGCGGACTCCTGTCTAAAGGCCAACTTGACCCAACCACTGACAATCAGTGGGCAAGAGCTCTTATGGACAGAGGGAGGGGGCTACGTGTAGAAACAGCACAGTCAGCTCTGACAGTCGTCTTGAAATTGGTCATGTGGTGGTCTGACCAAAGTTATCTTGATTGTTTTAAGTACAATTAATCTTCAGTTCCAGGGTCAATTTGTTCCCATTTTCTTGAGGCCAGTTCTTGGAATTGTGGCAGCTTATGTCATGGCTACAGTCTGGTCAGCATGTGGTTAACTTCTTCCACCTGGTGGCGGTTTCAGTATCTACAAGGCAGCTCACAGGATGTGGCTCAGAATATTATCTATAGCCCTTGGGGAGGAACCAAAGGTCCTTGACTATACTTAATGACAACACTATTATTATTTGGACTCCTTTTACTGTTTTCCTTTGTTTCTGCATTTTCTCACTTCTCTGATTAAACTCATTCTTTGGCTAAAGTTTTTGCACAGTCAAAAGGCAGGCAGAGGGCATGGTGGGGGGTGCGAAGGACCATTGGGTCCTGCTCCGTTTCATTACCTAGCAACTTATTTCCCCAGGGAGCAAAGTTTACATTTTAAAACACCTGGCTCTCTTTCATTGCCAATCTTACAGTAATTCTCAGTCTGCTATGTTAAGTAGTAGGATGGAATCCAAGCAGGAATGACTGGAAATCTGGGCTCTGTGCTGGGAGGAATAGCCATTTACAAAATTACTTTAGAATATTGGCCTTCCTTTCTTATAAGAAATATAAAGTATACTTTATAATCCTTCTAGCTTCTAATTCAAGTAGCTCTCTGTGACTATAGGAAAATCTATCATTTTATCATATTGTTAAATTTTTATTGTTAAAATATATGACATTTCATCCTTATTTTCCTAATTAAACCCATCATGTTTTTACAAAAATGTAAAGAAAAAAAGTTCGTAAAGAGAATAAATGTATAAATTAATTACAAAATATAATAGAATTTCTTATCCAAAGTCATATGATACTTAAATTCTGTAATAACCTTTGTACTTTTTGTACAGATCCAGATAATTTCTAATGATTTTTAGATCAAGGTATTCCTATTTCCAGCACCTCCTAGACTTTTAAATCAAATATTTTGTTTTCCTTCCAAAACAAAATGGCAAATACCTCCCTAGTTTAATAGAAATCTTGAGATGATACTTCTTATCTTCTGTTTATTTAAACTGCCTGCCTCCTCCCATATAAACAGTAAAAAATAATTACTTGGAATGCAGAACTTCACTGACAGTAACCCGGAGCATAGCTCTTCATGTTCTGAGAGCTCACTGCAACATCACTTTGGGGCACTATAAGCTTGCTGGAGGCTTTCTATATTATCTCAAATTCTTATCTCAAGTCCTCACAACATGCCATAAAGTACCTGATATAACCCTATTTTACACATGAAAAAATTTTACACATGAAAAACATTGAGACAATTTCACCGTGATTAAGTGGAAGAGCTGGGAATCAAGCCAGATGGCTCTACCTGAATCCAACACCAGTTTTTGGTTTGGTTTTGGCTTTGATATTTTTTTCTACCCTCCCCAGAACCACCACTAAAATAGGCTATCTTCTATATTACAGGGAAATAAAAATCATTTGGACCTGGATATAGAAAAAACTTAGCTAAAGAATGTGGGTCCATTAATAAGAATAGAAAGAAGTTATTCATGGGAAAGAGAGAAGAAAAATTAGCACCAGCTCCCCTCAGCACTCAGCCAGGGTCTAGGATATTAAAACAAATGAACAAAAAATTTCTGATTCCTAGTGTGTAAGTGAAGAGGAGTGCCGTTCATTCCTCCTCGTCTCCTCTTGTTTTGTTTATTTGGTCCTAACCACCTCATTCTACTGATATCTTTTTCAGTAATGTCTCCCTCACTCACTTTTGTTTTCATGTAATTAGGTAAACAGAAGGAAGCACAGAATCCCTTTCACATAACCTAAGGTGGCATGTGTACGTTATTAACTCTTAGAATCCCCATCACCTAGCATAGTACCTAATACACAATAAATACTCTATAAATACATTATGGTCAGTAATCAGGAAACCAAATTGGTCAAGTGAGCAGACTGAAACCATGATGATAAACCAAGAGAATTACTCCACAGAGCCATAGGAGAAAGTAACTGAGGTAGGAAAACTGCCCTATATGGACTAGTGAGGCAAATGGAACAAATCACTCCAAAACTTAGTGGTTTAAAGAACAAGCATTGATTTAGTTCACATTTCTGTGGGATTGGCAATTATGGGTTGAGCTCAGCTAGTCAGCTGGGCAGTTCCTCTGAACTCAGCTGAGCTTACTTGTGTACCTGTGGTCAACTGGCACTATAGTGCCTCACTATAAGCTGACTGTAAGCTGGAGTATTTGAGAGTAACTAAGCTGCTAGTCCCTTATCATCTAACAGGGTACACTAGCTGTTTACATGGTGGCGATCACAGGCTTCCAAGAGTAGCAATAGGGGAAGCCTCAATACCCAAGCACTTTCCAAGTCTCTGCTCACATGATGTTTGCTACAGTCTCCTTGGCTAAGCAGTTCATCAGACCAGCCCAGATTAAAGGAGTGAAGAAAGACTCCATTTCTTAATCAGTAGAGCTACAAAAACCTGGTACATTAAAGAACCTGGTATGGGGGAAAAAGTATTTGCTTTCATTTTTGCAATCTAGCATGATAGCTATCCCAGAAAGCTAGCATCTTGCACAGTATCTTAACCCACCAAGCGTTTTATGGACTGACCTGTGCACAGCAGAGTATTCCCATTATAGATTAAAGGACACCTGTCTTGGGTAAGAACAAGTTGTTTGTTCAGATTATTGAGTCTCTGGACTGTTCCCATTATCAATTTAAAAGAAATAGTCCATCCAACACCTTTCACCAATACAATGCAACATGTTTCTGTAATACTCTGTTTCACTAGAAAGCACAAATGTTCCAACATTTAACATACGTTCCACATTAGCCATTGCATTAATCTCAGGGCTTTAATTTACAATTCAGATTTATCAACAGTATTATAAAAGTTCGACTTGTTAAGCTAGAAATCACTAGCCACTTTTACGTGACCGTGATTATGTCATCTTTCGTACACAGACCTGATAGCATCTATTTCGGTTATTTAGAGAATTTGTTTACTTCCTGATTTTTTTTATCATACTCCAAAGAATTGAGATGAGTAAAACCTACTATAATGGCTTCCCAAATGGACTTGACTGAAACCCTGGGCACCACCTCACCACATCTGCAAACAATCTCTACTTGGTTAACTCCAACTCATTCATTAAGACTCAGGACAAGGGTTAGCTTCTCTAAAAACTCATCCATAATTCCCTTAATCCACTATATTAACCATTTCTCCTCTGTGCTCCCAAACACCTGAGATCCCTCTATCTTAACACTTAACACATTGTGTTGTAATTGAGCCATTTTTAATAGATTATCCTACATTAGACTATATCCCTCTTGAAGGTACACAGTCATGTTCATCCTTGTTTCATCTACGAAAGCTACAGACATGAATGGATGAGCAACTAATATATCTCGATTCACAAGACTGTGGAGCAATGTATGGTCACATTTATTTTATTATCCAATAATGACTTTAGGCCTCCATCTTGCTGATCACAAGCATTACATGCATCTAGACACTAGAGTCCCAAGTGGCTACGGGCACTCTTGAAGAATGCTGACATGGTTTATAAAATTAGCCTTCTTCATTACTGCACCTGCACACACACCAGAGACAGGAGCTCAGATGCACTCCTTAAGGTCTATCTTGTCCTGCTGACCTCCAGAGCTCCACCTGCCTGTTTCTATTTCTTACATTCAGCTGCTTCTATGCACATTTTCGCACTAAGCCCCACTTCAGAATAGTAACTGAAGTTCAATTTGCTCCAACAGCTGAACTGCAGTGATTCCTTGAGTACAGGGAAAGTTTCACTTCTCCACAATGTTATACTCAGTCCAAGACCAAAGAAAAATAGCCCTAGACTGTAGAAGACCCATCTCTTGGTGAGCAACTTAAGTTAAAAGCACATAGACATTTTCCCCAAGGTGTGCCCACACTGCCAGAGTAGCTAGGTAAGAAAGAGAGCTGGTATCAGCTTCGTGCTGCATCCAGTATAAGCCCTTCCCTGTGACAACTTAGATACTGGTGTTGAGCCCAGGTCTCTAGTGCCTAGACATCCTCATTCCTTGTGAACCTGAGGTTGACCATAGGGAGGGATGAGGTGAGTTGGGTAATCTTGGTCTCACTCCTTGGCCAGATGCTTGCTGAGTTGCAGAGACCAGGGTGAAAAAGAGCCCTTAGGAGAATCTAACGTTTTTTTCCCAATAGTTTGGGGGAAAATGTGAAATTAGAGAAAAGTGCCTGCTCCTTGTGTGAAAAATCTAAAGGTAGGAGGCTAGCTGAAGTGACCAAGGACAGCAGTCCAAAAAAGAGGGTCATCTGATAGTGAAGAGGCAAATCTACCATTTCATGGGCCAAAGACATACTAGTTCCATGGACCAAGTGGGTATCACACAAGGTAGTGGCCTGAGTCATCAAAGCAATGGAAGAAAAATAAAACTATTTATTGATTGCACTTAATTTGTACCCATTCTGTTTATTTATGGGCTAACATGGGTTCTATGAATATTGGCTTTCAGGGCATGTTAGTTCTGTAGCATAAGGTAGTAAGAAACTATTTATAGATACTACCTGTTAGTAGAAAGAAGCTATTAATATCATGGTAGGCTGAGACCTAATGATTTCTAGAACTAAATAGGAAGCAAGTAAGTAGCTATAAAATCACTATGAACAGCTAGCATGGGGTTAGGGTTAGGCAGAGACTGACACACTCCAGATCTCTGAGAAATTAATGATCCATGTAATGAATATACCAGTCTCAGCAGTATAGGTTAGAGGGCAGGATCATCAGGATTAAGAATGTGGTCTTGGGCTTCCCTGGTGATGCAGTGGTTGAGAGTCCGCCTGCCAATGCAGGGGACGCAGGTTCGTGCCCCGGTCCGGGAAGATCCCACATGCCGCGGAGCGGCTGGGCCCGTGAGCCATGGCCGCTGAGTCTGCGCGTCCAGAGCCTGTGCTCCGCAACGGGAGAGGCCACAGCAGTGAGAGGTCTGCGTACCGCAAAAAAAAAAAAAAAAAAAGAAAAAAGAATGTGGTCTTACTAAACTTCTCCCTTCCTCCATCAGAAATTAAAATTTCCAGTGGTGTGGGGTAGGAAGTCCAGGGTCTTTAACAACTTTACCTCATTTAAGTCATTGGCTGTCTTCATTCATAAGATTTTCATAAGTTACCAAGACCTAGTTGTACTTCAGTCTCTACCTGAGGTGTGATACACAGCCTCATGACAATACTACCGGCTCCAGATTTTCTCTCTTGATTTTATCATGCTTGTAGTAATCATGGGTAATCAATGTTTCTTCTAATCCTCATTCTTCCTGCCTGGTTTATTGGATTAACTAGATTGCTTTTG
Source organism: Aethalodelphis obliquidens (assembly GCF_003676395.1). Lineage (NCBI taxonomy): Eukaryota > Metazoa > Chordata > Mammalia > Artiodactyla > Delphinidae > Aethalodelphis > Aethalodelphis obliquidens. The sequence continues at coordinate 11,354,969 of NW_020837952.1, forward strand.
GCCTCTCATTCCCTTTTTGCCCTCTTTCCTCCCCCACTTCCCCATTGCAAGGCTGTGGAAGCAGACAGACTCTCACTTTATCAGGGAACCAAAGATTCCACACAACAAGGTACATTCTGAAGGTACAAACCAAGATGAAAGTCAGTTTTAGTACCATGCTTAAGAGCCTGGTCTTCGTAGTCTTTAGCTCGAAGTCCCATTTCCCTGTATTACTTGCCAACTAGATATTAATAATCCATAGTTTTCATCCACAGAATGTAGCTAAGAATAGGGGGAAAGAGAGCAACATCCACTGAACAAATTGACCATGCATCAAAGGTTATTTTTCACTGAAGCTAAGTAGAGGATAAGGTTTACAAGTTTTTACTCAGAAATGGGAAAGAAAAGAAACTAACACATTTCTTTCTTCTCATAATAGTTCTATAAAACAGATATTATCTCATTTTATGACTTATACACTAAGGCTCAGAGATTAAGTAAATTGCCCAAAAATTCAGTTAAAAAGTGAGAGCAGCCAGAATTACAATTAGATCTGACCCAAGAGCATTAATAAGAACCCATCTCCTAGTTATTAGTCCATTGTTCTTTTCACTTTACATATTGTTCTGATTCAATTATTTCCACAAAGCTCAAGCGCAAACCCTGAAATTCCTCCATTCAAACTCTCTTTGGATTTCTGTACAAAATTTTCTCCTATTTTTAGTATAATATAAAATGACTTCTGTCACCCAACATGATCAAAATATTGCCTGCAAAGGTTTAAGTGTTTCAAGAAACTTCACTATGTATTTCAGCCATCCAGTGTCAAAACAGAGCAACTGCAGGCAGGTGCTGATGTTTCTACAGACAGGCGTGATAGTACATACTGTCTGCTTTACCACAGCAAAAATAAATCATGACAGAGGTTCTGAAGTCTTTCAATGGTAAAGATTGTACATTTAGAAGATACTTCCACAACAGAAAGAAGCACATGAAAATGAGAAGCCAATATTTTTTAAATGAAGAATTTAAATAGTGTAAGTGAAGATATGCCTGTTCCAAAATCCTAGAAAAAATGGAATAAAAGGAAATGAGATAATAAAATTTAATCATATGTAAAGAAGCAGTCAAAAATAAGAGGAGGTAAATTGTTTTTAACACATTTTTAACATACTTTAATGTACAGGTTAATTAGACAGTGTAATGAGCTACAAAAAGAATTAGTGGACTTGCCAATATTGGAGGTATTCAACGAAATCTCTAGCCTGACAACCGATGGGAAACATAGAAATCAAGTTCCCTCGAGTCTTAATGACAAACACAAGGAAACAACATGCAGCAAGAGATCTATGAAGACTAATGTTAGAACATCATCATCATCTAAGTGGATTTACTACACACTTAATTGTACGTAGATAGCACCTGCCCTTTCAAGACAGTCTAAAAGAGCAAAATGATAACATCACTACAAATGAAGCTAGTAGCTCATTAATCCAATTACATGAATGGCAAAGAGGAGTGAATTTTACAGATGGCGTATAGTTTAAATTTTAAAACTAGAAAAATAGCCATAGAACTCTGAGTAAGAAAAGGAAAGAATTGTTAATGGTAATATGTCTTATTTCATAATTATTCAGGTTTTCTGCTTGGGCTTTCTGGGTCAACCTCGGCTGTGAAATCCTAGCTCTACTAGGGTGTTGGCCCCAACACAGTGCACAAATATACAATGTTGTAGATTGGACCAGTAGCTCTCAACATTTTAATTAGTTTCCATGTGTGGGATAGAAAGCATTCTTATAAATGTACCAGGACTATTCAAAATTCTTGGCTTCTTTACTGTAAGTCCTTTCTCTCCCACTGACAAAGCATAGCTAATACAAGTGAGTAAACAGGGCAATTATAAAGGACAATCATAGGGATAACTTTTCTAGCTTACACTGCAAAGTAAATACTTCCCAAAGCTTTGTGCTTTATTAAGTCACTTTATTATTAATGACTAACTTCGCAAAAAATCACCAAATTGTATGAAGCCAGTAGTCAAGCAATAAATATTGTTAACGACCATAATTCAATTAACCCCTGTGCCTCAAGCCACCATTAGATGTTTTGCAAGTTGACAAGGTGTCAAAGCTGAGCCTATCCAAGTTCGCTGACATACATGGAGGAAAAGTCACTCTACTCCTCTCTGCTTAATAACCATTCTCTAAACGTTGATTCTTTTCTCCTTGGCAGATAGAACTGCTTTCCTTTAAAAAACCTGTTAGAATAATTGAGATTGTAATATGCTCTACCACCAAAAAAATTTCTAATAAAAATGAAATATTTGAAAAATCTTTCTTCCTTATTCATTTGGCATTCTAAATTATCAAAGTTGTAATCCAGTTCTCAAGAGAAGAAAATAAATTGCACCTGTGCTGACGCAATAGGTTTCTCAACTATTGTGTTACTTTAAGGAGAATAAAAAATACACTTAACCAACTGAGTCCAAGAGATGTAAATTCCAAGGTAAAAAAAAATATGTACAAATGATTAAAACTTTAATATCAAAGCTCCTGAAGATGCCTGAAAATAAGCCCAAACAAATGATTGAAACGTGAAGTTTTTGCCTTATATTCTAGTTCTAAAAAAAAATGCAACTATGAAATTATATAAAAGGGAAGCCTCAAGTAACATATTTTGTTCTCTTTGGTGGAAATAATTATATTAAAGGCTGTGAAATAACTGTATAAGTATAATTTACACTGGCAACCTAGGAAGTTTTGAAGCCACAAATTTTATTTTAGCCCCTGTCTCTTAATCAATTTATACCCAGAAGCCACTATAAATGTCTGTCTTCTCTTCTAGATTTACACCAGGCAACTGCTAGTATACAACACATCCCTCAATCCCTCCTCACTAGGATAAGGAGCACAGTTGGAGAAGTAGTGGAGTGTGTTAGAGCCCAGGATAGGCTGCCCTCAAATGTGCCTCAATGGCATATTGATTATATTGAGTTAAAGTTACTTAAGAGCCAATGCAAGAGGGACAGTTTGACTCTCCTTTCTGTCTCCCTAAAGCAGGAAATAAACCTCTCAAATGACAGGTGCACTCCCTGCATCTGGAAGTAGGACACTCTTATCACCAGAGATAGGGAATTTGGGGCCAAGAAGCCTGCGTAAACAAACCTTGTTACTTCTTTAATTTACTACCCTAAGCCCAAACTCTGTTTAGATTCTTCACTGATTAAGCACCCAAAGGCTACGTTTCTTTGTCCTGTCCACTCTTCACAAATGTATTGTTTCTTTGTCTAAAAAGTATAAAAGCTTCCTGCTTTGGCCACTTCTTAGGTCCTATATCTATGAGACCTCCAAACACATAAATTAAAATGTGTTTCTTTTTCTCCTGTTAACCTGTCTTGTGTCCATTTTATTATTAGTCTGACCACAAGAACTCATGAGGGGTAGAGGGGCAAATTTTTCCCTCCTGGACAGTAAGTAAGCCATCAGGAGGCTAGGTGGACTCCCCACTTCCCACCCTGAGACTTCTGCAGCTGAGAGAACATGAGACGTCTGACAAAAGTGGTAAAAGGTAAGATTTCTTACGGAATGCCTGCAAGGTCTGGTGGAAGCAAAGTGGTGAGAGTCCCTTTTCTCTCTCTCTCTAATTTTAGATGAGCAGGAGAAAATATTTGTAGAGCTAGTTGGTTGGACTTAGTGACTCCTGGGGATCCTTTTCCTCCCAGATACGGTCTCTGATTTTCTTTTGTTTTAATTGAAGTATAGTTTATTTACAATGTCATGTTAGTTTCAGGTGTACAGCAAAGTGATTGTTATATATATTTTTTTCAGATTCTTTTCTATTATAAGATACTGAATATAGTTCCCTATGCTATACATTAGGACCTTATTGTTTATCTATTTCATATATAGTAGTGTGTACCTGTTAATCCCAAGCTCCTAATTTATCCCTCTTCCCCAGCCCTTTCCCCTTTGGTAACCATAAACTTGTTTTCTAAGTCTGTAAATCTGTTTCTGTTTTGTAAATAAGTTCATCTGCATCTTTGTTTAGGTACTACATATAAGTGATATCATATGATATTTGTCTTTCTCTGTCTCACTTCACTCAGTATGATAATCTCTAGGTTCACCCATGTTGCTACAAATGGCATTATTTCATTCTTTTTTATGGCTGAGTAATATACCATTGTATATATGCACCACATCTTTTTTATCTATTCCTCTGTTGATGGACATTTACATTGCTTCAATGTCCTGGCTATTGTAAACAGTGTTGCAGTGAACACTGGGATGCATGTAAGTTTTTGAATTATGGTTTTCTCCAGATATATGCCCAGGAGTGGGATTGCTGGATCATATGGTAGCTCCATTTTAGTTTTTTAAGGAACTTCCATACTGTTCTCCATAGTGGCTATACCAGTTTACATTCCCACCAACAGTGTAGGAGGGTTGCCTTTTCTCCACACCCTTTCCAGCATTTGCTGTTTGTACATTTTCTGACGATGTCCATTCTAACTGGTGTGAGGTGATACCTCATTGTAGTTTGCATTAGCACTTCTCTAATAATTATGAGCATCTTCTCATGTGCTTTTTGGCCATCTGTATGTCTTCCTTGGAGAAATGTCTATTTCGATCTTCTGCCCATTTTTTGGTTGGGTTGGGGTTTTTTTTGATATTGAGCTGCATATTATATACAGCTGTCATATTAGTACTTTCAGGAGGATCAAATTGAAAGGGAAAAAAAGTATAATGGCTAGCCTTCGGGAATCCCTTATTCTGAAAAAAACAAAAATTAGATTTAAAGATCCAACATAAATTCCTCTTCTTAAAAAAGAAAAGAAAAGAAATAGATTATCTGGAAGCCAATATTCAACGGCTATTAGAAACAACTGTATTTGTCTTACAAATCTCTACAAAATCAGAAATGCAACTCTAGAAACAAGTCAAGGCCCACTTATCTTTACCAATCCCAAAACTTCACCTATTCCTCTCAAAATGCTTGTTGATATTATAAAAGATCAGGATATTGGAGCAAAACTGTCCCATACTTTAAAAAATTTTTTATAATAATAACTACCCTAAGCTTATAATAGACAAATATATTCCAAAACTCCTAGGAGAAAGCTTGTATTTTCTTTCTCTGTCCCTTAAAGTCATATATCTTATCACATCTTTGAAATGTAAACACAGTCCACATTGCCTGAGACTGAGCCAGATTGGCTCAATTGGTAGAACCTGAAACAAACAAAACAAAACAAAAGGAAAGAGGACTTTTTAAATACAAACTGTTAAAAGGATTCTCTTGCTCAAACTCTAACAAATCACAACCTCCTTATAATTGCTTGTCAAGGGCAAATATATATCTTAAAAGTATTCTCCACAAAGGGAACCCTCCTACCCTGTTGGTGTGAATGTAAGTTGGTGCAGCCACTGTGGAAAACAGTATGGAGGTGCCTCAGAAAAACTAAAAAGAGAATTACCATATGATCCAGCAATCCCACTCCTGGGCATATATCCAGATAAAACTATAATTCAAAAAGATACATGCACCCCTATCTTCATAGCAGCACTATTCACAATAGCCAAGACATGGAAACAACCTATAGTTGACAGATGAATGGATAAAGAAGATGTGGTACATATATCCAATGGAATACTACTCAGCCATAAAAAAGAATGAAATAATGCCATTTGCAGCAACATGGATACAACTAGAGATTATCATATTAAGGGAAGTAAGTCAGAAAGAGAAAGACAAATACCACATAATATCACTTATATGTGGAATCTAAAATATGACACAAATGAACCTATGTATGAAACAGAAACAAAATCAGAGACATAGAGAATAGACTGATGGTGTCCAAGGGGGTGGGGGGTGGGAGAGGCTAGGAGTGGGAGTTTGGGATTAGCAGATGCAAACTGGTATATATATATAGAATGGATAAACAACAAGGTTCTACTGTATAGCACAGGGAACTATATTAAACATTCTGTGATAAACCATAATGGAAACAAATATGAAAAAGAATGTATATATATGTATAGCTGAGTCACGTTGCTGTATAACAGTAATTAACACAACATTGTAATTCAACTATACTTCAATAAAAAATAAATTAAAATAAAAGTATTCTCCACAAATAATAAAAGACTTAAGCCATCTGAGTAAGTGAACTTCATTTATTCCAACTGTTATTTATAAAATAGTGAGTTTTGTATTGTACCTGATTCATGGCTAAAGTTTTAAAATGAAAACTATGAGATCTCTGGTTGTGCCTGTCTACATGTCTATATGTGTACGTTGTAGATATGGTATTTTTCTACCATCAGATGATTTGACAAGATTAATTTGTAAAAGAGCTCTATTTCTTTGACCTAAACAAACAAGTGCTTTTATTAAAATTCTCAAAAGTATAATAAAGACTAACACAAATATTTTTCGAGTTCACGTGATCTAGAATAATCTTTGGTGAATAAAAGCTAACTTTAACCTTGTTGGCTTAATTAATACAGGTATGTCTTCAGAGTTATCAACATTAAATACAATGCAGATAAACAACTTTTGTTCTACCTGGGTATACTAGTCAAATGGTGTCATGTAGTCTCTGTTGCAGTTTGTCAACAACAAAAAAACTTAAGGTAATGACTAATTGCTTCAGTGTCTCAAAATTGTCATGAGTAATCTAAGTATGACCATTAAAAACAAATGACTTAAATAGACGTAAATGAGATAAGAGTTTTAGATAAAATTTTTAACAATAATTATTTTATGATATGTCTATTTAAATTGTTTCCTAAATCTCTTTGGTAATTTATACCCTTAGAGTTTTGCAAATTTAAATTAAATGATGGGGATTCACTGAATGTCTACATCATTTCCAAATAAGATAAAATATGAAACATTTATTGCTAAACAAGTCTAAGTTTACCTACTTTTGACCTCTATTACAGAGACTAAATAAGTTTGGGTTTATTAGTAAATATATCTTATGCTTTATTGAAAGACTGTACTATGAAATAGCATATGTTTCTAGAAATTATAAAATATATTTATAAGTTTGCCAAGCCACAAAATGTTAATACAGTTCACAATTGTTTACTTCTTTATTTTCACTAAAAAAATTAAGATTTCAAAGGATTAAGAATTCTAATTAACACAAGTGGCTAAAGCTACCAGAAACAATAAGTGAGGTAAGATGTGTTTTGGGGTAAGAAAAGCTATAAGGTATGGAGATGTTTTTGTTAAGGAAAAAGAAAGTGATTTTGTCCTAAAGCTGCTTATTTCTGAATGGGAAAGAAAACAAGTGATAAATAAAATGGACATGGAAAATTGTAAAAGGTTTGTGGGAAAAAAAGGAATCTTTCTAAAGGAATTTTATCTGTGGTAAGGACTGGCTAAGACTGAAATGAATTTAAATAAATAAATCTTAATATTGAAAGTAAGCTGGTACAAAATTAAAATTTGATTTTTCTGTCTGTGAAAAGGACAACGTTTTCTTAGATTATTAGTCTGGTTTTAATAAAAAATTGTAGACGAAGGTTTTCTTTACCTTTAATATAATCTGTCTAGAAAAACAAAAATTCTATATTTTGTCTTTAACAGGTCTTTGATTATTTAGAAGAAAAGGAAAGAAACTGAATTTTTTCAATATTAAAAGAGCTAGGGGTCTTCCCTGGTGGCACAGTGGTTGAGAGTCTGCCTGCCGATGCAGGGGACACGGGTTCGTGCCCCGGTCTGGGAAGATCCCACATGCTGCGGAGTGGCTGGGGCCGTGAGCCATGGCCACTGAGCCTGTGCTCCGCAATGGGAGAGGCCACAACAGTGAGAGGCCCGCGTACGGCAAAAAAAAAAAAAAAAAAGAGCTAGGGCTTTTTATAACTATTTAACTTCTCTATTTGCCTGTGAAGTCTTTGTCACTTTGATTAAAAGTATAACTAAGTATTGCTTCATAGTGACCTCTGATCCTACTTAACCAAGTGTTTTTAAAACTTTTGATATTTTTGACAAATTTCCCAAAAATAAATTTTCCAGAAATAAAATTCTAAATGAAGACTTAAATGACCTGGAAGTAACTTTGGGGTTTTCTAAAGGTCCCTAGAATGCCTCAAAAGATTTATTTTCTTTTCTTATAAAAGGGAGATATTAAATTAATTAGGCTTATTTGTAAAATTTCATATTTATTAAATTACATAGGAAGCATTGTCAAATAGATGATGATAAGCCTTCTTAGGTTATATTGTATGAATAAATGTTATTAATATAAATGTTCTAGAAAACATATGAAATTTCTAAAATTTGGATATGCCCTAGTATAATGTTACCAGTCATAATTCTAGTTATTATCTAGTTTTATCTAGTTATTATCTAGTTATTATATCTAGTCATAATTCTAGTTATTATCTAGTTATTATCTAGTTATTATATCTAGTTATTATCTAAAATGTGTGTCACAGAGATAACTAAATTTCCTCTCAATTCCATTATAATGAATCAGATCTTTAATAATAGCTATTTTTAAGTTTTTTATCGTTTACAGACAGTTATTGTCTTACTCATATTTTTACAAAAGTTTCCTGCAAATATGTTTTATCTTCAAAGAACTGCATGGAAAGGAATCTAACAAGTACTCTAGAATACAAGTTTCTGATGTCTTTCAAATAAAACCAATGAACTGGGTAAGAATTTACAGAGCCCTAATGGAGAAACTGATGCCTTCATAAAATCGCTAACAAAAGATTAAGGAGTACAAGAATTAATTACATGGGACTAAATGAACTGAGGAAGATGATTATAATTTTTTATGATTTTTTTGCGACATCACTGATTTTTTAAATGTTTTACTTCTCCAGATTGGAGGAGCAATTTTGTAAATTATACCTTTTAAAAAAAATCAAAAATCAAAACATTTATCTGTTTTTCTCTATTTGATTCCTCCAGAATTCAGAAACTCTCAGTGAGTATTCTTATTTTCTTGACAATATAGTTATTTGCATATGTTCAATAAGAATCTGTTGTCCTTATAACAGGACACAACTGGAACCATTGATTATATTACCAAAGCTTTGACTGGAATGTCATATTTGAGAGATACATGCCTAGACTCAGATATGACCAGACAGCTTTAAGGAACTAAGGTTGACTTTATGGAGCCAATAAAGCCCCTTGGAAAAACAGCCTGGTGCTTTGTTTACAGGGTTCCCAGCAGTCTTTCCAGGTGAGTAAGAAATTTCACTTCCTGACAGGTACAGAATCCTCAAAACATTTGGGGGACCTTGAGAAGAGAGGAATTAACCCAAATCTATACATGTTGCAAACAACGTCTGATGGCAAATATTGATATTTGGCTTGGCTTCTCAGTTCTGAGAGGCTATTAAAAGTTCAATCTGAGATTCCTTCTAAAGTTCTGACAAAGCAGATTTTTAAAAGCCTATGTGGGGCTTCCCTGGTGGCGCAGTGGTTGGGAGTCCGCCTGCCATTGTAGGGGACGCGGGTTCGTGCCCCCGTCCGGGAGGATCCCATGTGCCGCGGAGTGGCTGGGCGCGTGAGCCATGGCCGCTGAGCCTGCGCGTCCCGAGCCTGTGCTCTGCGACGGGAGAGGCCACAGCGGTGAGAGGCCCGCGTACCGCAAAAAAAAAAAAAAAAAGCCTATATGGTCCAATCACTATTCTTGCTGTAATTATATGAATAACTAGGCCAAGTTTATTGAAACTAGAGTTATTTTGCAAATAAATTAATCTTAATTTGGCTATCTTTGGTAAAAATGGGGGTAACTGTAGAGAGAAAAAAATATGTTTCAGCAGAAATTGTAATATATACTATAGATACCAGATTCTAGTTCTGTTAACTACTGTCTTTGAGGTTTTTGTTATTTACCTGGAAACTGAACTGGATCCCGAATTATTCTAGTTTCCTCTAACATCTGACTATGACTCCAAACTAACATTTCCAAATTTCTCCTAACCTTTTTTCATTTGAAATCATTGAGAATTAAAACTGCCCTTTTCCCTGAAGGCCTGCAAACTGAAGCTAGGTGACTTGATATAAACTTCGGAGAAATTGTCACAATCTTCATGCCTATTGCTGCAGGAGCCATTCAGAAAGTTTATTGATGACATCATCAGAGACATTTCAAACTGTAAACGATGCTTCAACCCTAATATCTAGAAATCTTTTTGACTGACTGGACTCTGGGCTCAGAAACTGGTTTATAATCTGCTCCAATCATTAACCTCTGTTTTTCTTTTGTTTCCATTGACATACTTGTTAAATACACGATTGCTTGAACCATAGGTTTAGCTTTTGGAACCCACCTACTCAAATGAGTCTAAGTGAACTGGCTTATTGTCAAGACTAAGAGACTGGTTCAATGAGATGGAAAAACATACCAGCTCAACTTTTAATATGTGAAACTTCCAGGGAAGTTTCAGAGCAGGGAACTCTTGGAACCCAGAGAAGACTGCCCCAAAATGTGCCTCAATGGCATATTAATTATTTTGAATTAAAGTTACTTAAGAAAGAGCTGATACAAGAGGGACGATTTAACCCTCCTCTCTGTCTCCCCAAGCAGAAAATAAATCTCTCATGTGAAAGGTGCACTCCCTGCATCTGGAAGTAGAAGGACACTCTTATCACCAGAGAAGGGAATTCAGGACCAAGAAGTCTGTGTAAACAAACTTGTTACTTCTTTAACTTACTGCCCCAAGCCCAAACTCGGTTTAGAATCTTCACTAATTAAGTACCCAAAGGCTACATTTCTTTGTCCTGTCCTGTTCTTTACAAATGTATTGTTTCTTTGTCTAAAAAGTATAAAAGCTTCCTGCTTTGTCCACTTCTTAGGTCCCATTTTTATGAGACCTCCATACACACGAATTAAAATGTGTTTCTTTTTCTCCTGTTAATCTGTCTTGTGTTCATTTTATTATTAGTCCAGCCACAAGAACTCAAGAGAGGTAGAGGGCGATATTTCCCCCTTCCCAACAAGAGAAAGAATAAAAGAGTTCTAAGTCATACTTAGAATTCAGAGGATAAATCCCTGGTTGTAATCTGTTTATAAACAATCTGCATAGTTTTCAGTATGAATACTTGAACAATGTAAGTTCAATTTGTTTAATAATTATTAAAAGTAAAAGTTGCTATTAGGTACTCCTTTGTGTAGTACAGGGCTTTTTAAATATACATCGTCTGGTCTTTTAGAATTTATAATCCAAGCCAGAGAATAAAAATGCTATCAGTCTCTGAAATCCTTTAAAATCAGTTATTCTTTACCTCAACTCTAGGTAGCTTCAACTTACAATGGGACGTCTTTCAAGACTTTATATGTTATTTGAAATTCAGAATGTCCCCATCCCATGGAAACAATGAATAAAATGGAAATTAGGTTCCCAGACCTGTGTACCAAAATAAAAAGTTCAGAAAAAAAAAAAACATTAAACAAACAGATGCTGAATCAAATTCCCAGTTGATACCACTACCAGAATGTAAACACCCTTTGGACTCTTAACACTTAGGGGAATGAATAAGAACCTGATGAAAGAACATACTTCTAAAATTTAATGAACTGTTTCAAGGAGTCTGGTGATCCCCTGAACCACCCAGGAGCCCCTGGTTAAGAAGGGCTGACTTAGACATATGAGTGACATCAACAAGGTGGTGGAAAGAAAGTCTCACCTCTTGTCCCCCGACAGAGACATCGATAAAACAATACTTGGGCCAAAATACCTTCATAAGGCTTTCAGAATCCAATTAAGAATTTGCAACACCCCAAAAGAGCACAAAATCAAGAAAATAAAGTGGTTTCACTTTATTCATGTCAGCCCCTCCCTCAAGCCACCCAGTTCAGGGCTGAGATCACTCAGCCTGCAATTTCTTCCTCAGGGGAAAGAATGAGTGACATGCCCATCCAGCATCTGCAGCCTTCCAGGGAACTGCCCAAGAGATTTACTTCTGTCTCACTTCATTCATTCAGTGTGCTGAAGCAACTACCATAGTTAGAACACCTGGGGGCAGCTAAGAACAAAGAAAAGATGGCTTCACTAGTGAATTCTACCAAACATTAAAGAAGAATTAATACCAATTCTTCTCAAAATCTTCCCAAAAAATTGAAGAGGAGGGAACACTTTAAATTCATAAGAGGCCAGCATTACCCTGATACCAAAGCCAGAAAAAGACACTACAAGAAAAGAAATTACAGGTCAATATCCCTGATAAATATAGATGCAAAAGTCCCCAACAACAACAAAAAAGAAGCAAACCAAATTCAACAGCATATTAAAAGGATCACAGACCATAATCAAGGTGGATTTATCCCTGAGATGCAAGGATGGCACAACATAAGCATATCAATGAATATGATGCATCGCATTAACAGAATACAGGATAAAAATTATAAGATCATCTCAATAGAAGCAGAAAAAGCATTTGACAAAAGTCAGCATTCTTTCACGATAAAAACTCTCAAAAAATTAGGTATAAATGGAATGTACCTCAACATAATAAAGACCATATGTGACAAGCCCACAGACAGCATCATACTCAATGGTGAAAAGTTAAAAGCCTTTAAGATCAGGAACAAGACAAGAATGTTCACTCATACCCCTTTAGCAATGCTGAGACTCACTCTCCTGATTCAAGGCAAAAAGGGGGCATGTCTAGAAAAGGAAGGAAGTTGTGGAACACATCTAAGAGAGGTTACTAAAAAGCTAAATCATTTCTGCATAAGATACCTTTGTATATTCGCATAGGACACTGAAACTTTCTAAGTATTGATGTCTTTTTTTCATAAAGTATTTATTAATAGCATGCTCATATTCAGTCACCAAAACAATCACTGTTATACCATACCTAGGTCATTCAAGTTTTCACTTCTCAGTAGTTGCCCTAACAGTGGGAATATCCTGAAGTGGAAAAAGGTTAGGATTTTTTCATTTCATTTCATAGGATACAAGAATGACAAATTTACCAACACATACCACAGCCTAGGGAAGTACTGACATTTTCACCTATTCTTTTGCCTTTCAGCTTTGCTTTTCAGATACAAAGAATTATCTGAATATAATCTTGCTCTGGGTAAATTTATTGTAGCCACAGCCTCTCCAGGATGGTATTTGGCTTAAGAAAAAGAACACTTTCACAAACAAAAAAGATATTGGTACAAACATAGGTTTTGCAACTTACTGTTTGTGAGATCTAAATTCCCTGAAACTTATCTGTTGAGACAGGGCACCTATATAATATCAGCTATTTTAATTACAGGGATTGTGGTGAGCCTTAAATAAACTTATATAATTATGAAGACTGGCAAGTTTCACCCACTGAAAGAGCGAGTCCCAAGGACCTGTATCACCATGGCAAGTGAATAGGTTAACAATTTTCTCAACCATTCTTCCCCAAAGGGACCTGACCTAAGACCATTTAGTCAACAAAGAAAATACCCAAACATTTCAAGGGCTTTTAGACACAGGGTTTGAGTTGACACTGAAACATCATTATGTTCCCCCTGTTAGAGTACCAGAATATGGGGGTGAAGTAAAAAATCCAGTCTTGTCAAATTCCTCTGCTAACAGTGGGTCCACAGAGCGCTCCAGTGCCTATTTGTCCCCTCTCCTGTTCCTAAGGGCATAATTATTATGAACATATTTGGTAATTAGCAGAACCTCCATATTGGTTCCTTGGACTGTGGGATAAGACCTATGCAGCTTCAAACCACCTTCATCAAGATTATAGTTTTTTTAAGTATTTTATCCCTGGTTGGGAGTTGAGGGGAGTAGCAGAGACTAGTGCCACCATTAAAGACCTTCAGGATGCATGGTTGCTGGTTCTCATCATATCCCCATTTCATTAACCAGCCTGGACTTTAAAAAAAAAAAAAAAAAAAAAAAAAAAGATGTATCTTGGAGAATGACAGGAAAGTAAGGCAATCTCAATTAGAAAGCAACCCCAATTGCAGTTGCTATGCCAGATGTGATCTCTTTGCTAGAACAGATTACCATGGCCTTGGGTGCATGGTATACTATCATTGATCTGATGAACATGTCATTTCCCATCCCTACTGGAAAGATGAGAAATCGTTTGAATTCAATTGAAGCAAATGTGTGTATTTATTTACAGTCTTAACCAGAACTAGATTAATTCTTTTGCCCTCTGACATAATATAGTCATAAAGATCTGAACTGGTCATTTGGCAAGACATGGCACTGGTTCACTTTATTGATGATACCTTGCTATTCAGACTGGATGAGCAAGAAGTTGCATACAAAAAAAAAAATGTTGCACACATATAATAGGCCTTGGTATAACATATGTGTTCCAAAAAGTGGGAGTTATTATACTCCAATAAAGATGTTAAAAAAAAATAAATTTTTTTTTAAAAGTGGGAGTTAAACTACATGAAAATTCAGGAAAATTCCATATAAGTAATATGTAGGAGTCCGGTGCTCTGGGACAAGTCATGACATTCTTTCTAAACTAAGGAAGAAATTATTGCATCTTGTCTCTCCCTGCACAGAGAAGGAAGCATAATGCCCTGTATTTGTCTTTTGGTTCTGGAAGTAACATATTACACATTAGTAAATACTGCTCTGATGCACTTTACAGGTGCCATGAAAGTGTGAGTGAGACTCAAAGCGGGAAAGAGACTTGCAGCAGGTCCAGGTTGAGTGCTTGGACCATATGATTTGGCAGATCCTTCAGTATTCAAGGTATCAGGGATGGGAAAAGATATCATGTGGAGTTTATGACAAGCTCCCAAATGTACATCCTTAGGGTTCTGATCAAACTATGCCATCTGTAGTAGTGAGTTATACAGCATTTTAAAAAATTATAAAAGGTCTCTGGAATGCTACTGGACCTTGGTAGAGACAGAGGCCTGACCACGGGAGATCAAGTGACCAGTGGGCCAGAACTGCTCATTATAGGTGGGTTCTGCCAGACCTCTCCTAAGTCAGTTCAAGAGAGCTATCTGGCCAAGATCAAACCGCTTTCCTGGGTTCCACCTACCTCCAATGTCTAATCCAGATACAAGGGTATAAAAGCTCAGCACTTCCTTCAAAGTAGAACACCTCTGAAGGGCCATACTAGTTCCAGAGTTCCCCTTGAGATGGCTGAGGCCATTGTCACAACTGAATCGCAGCTCAACTCCTCCCTCTTGCCATTCTTACTTCCTTTGATCCCCCATGGATATCAATCTCAAGGACATTCTTCAATAAATTTCTGGCAAACAAATGTGCATCTAAGAATCTTTTTCCCCAGGAAAACTTACCTAAGATACATGTACCAAAATTCTACTCAGTTAGGTGAAAGTGGGGAAGGGGAATAAAGAAGATTTACTTCTGGATTTTTCTAAATAAATCTGAATTGAATTGATTTCTAATTTATAAAGAAAAAGAGTGGGAGAAAGGAATAGAGGGAGGTAAAGGAAAGGTAAAAGAGACTCCCCTCCTCATGTTTGATAAACACATCTTCCCCATTCCTTGAAAAGCTATGTAGTCAGTTGTGTAGCCTTTCACTTACCAGTTACTAAAGTGGAGGATATTATCCCAGAAAAACACTACCATTTGCTATTCAGCAAAGAAACCAAACATTATAACCCAAACTGTACTTGTTTTTACCTCCTGTGAAAATTCTGAATTTTACTCATTCACTTAATAAATATTTATTTAGCACCTATAATATGTCAAGCACTGATCTATTTCTAAAATATAGTAGTATTATCTTTATGTACACTCTTAAATCTATAAGCTAAATAGATATTTCAAGTATTATTAGATATAATGTTATTCCTAGCCACTTATTTTCCTTCTCTTTTACATTTTGTTGATACCTCATTGTAAGTCACAAAGTCAATAAAGCAATAATAATCAGAGTAGATAACATCTATTTACCAAAGATATCCTGAAGGACATTTTTTTTCAAGCAGCTACACATTTACATAGGACATTCAATAATATCATACTTGCAAAGTAGCTAGACATTTTGGCATTTGGGATTTGAAATGATGAGATTAAAATGTCAGTATATGAAAACTGTGATTTGGACTACATGAGAAAAGATGAGGACAAAATAATATTTTATTAATGAATATGTCAAGGTGAGTATAGCAAAAGAAAACATTTTTATGGAAAAATATTTTTGAAAAGACCCAATTTAAAAGTCCCTCTTATTAATATTATACCTCTGTAAATCGATGAATAAAAATACGCTCCAGCTCTAAAAACAAAAACTTGGTTGATTTATAGGAGTTCAAATATAGACCTAAAAGAAATTAATTTGGTTATTTGAAGTGTGAAATGAAGAAATTAGGTTTAGTTAAAATTTAAGTGAAACCTCAGGTCACAATTTTACTTGTATTTAATAGAAAACTTGAAGATGTTGCTAACACAAGTGCTTTGGCGAATGCAAAGCATTGGTAGATACAAGAGAGGACTAGAGAATATCTACAAACAGTAACCACAAAATAAACTAAATCTACACTTAGTCTAAACCAATATAAACCTGAATTTCTGTATACCAAGGACAAAGTTGTTCTAAAATATTCAGAAGTTAGTCTAATAGTAAAATTTTTAGGACTGATTGACTTGAAACTTTGAAAAGACATATTTTTTTATAAGAGATTTATTTGCTAACAAAAATTTTTTTCACTTAAAGTTGTAAGCAATATTTGTCATAAGGGGTTGAATTTGTTCACTAAACTTACGACAATTAAATCACTAAATATAACCTTACTGCTCTTATTATAAATGACCCACCTACCCTGTACATAAAACTGTGCCTTCTTCTATTAAATTAGAATTGTATCAGCGAGTCTTCCTCCTTGAATAACTTGCTAAATTAAATTATTCTAACATATTAACTTTAAAACACAACACAAAATCTCATTCTGTCACAGGGTTTACTCAACAAGCTAACCAATGGATTTGGGAATTTTTTTTTAACCTAGTGATCAAAGAGAATGTGAGATGGAAACAGAAAATACTTGTTAAGTTTCAGAAAGTGAAAAAATCTAAAACAAAATTATGGAGTATTATTAAACAGCTAAATTACTGAAGTGTCATTTTAAAAAACTGTTGAGAATGCCTTTACTAAAGGCAGAACCTAATGAGAGACAGAAACAAACTACCGGAATGAAAAAAAAAGTACTAGAACAAAGTATAAGTCATGGGCTTCCCTGGTGGCGCAGTGGTTGAAAGTCCGCCTGCCGACTCAGGGGACACGGGTTTGTGCCCCAGTCCGGGAAGATCCCACATGCCGCGGAGCGGCTGGGCCTGTGAGCCATGGCCGCTGAGCCTGTGCATCCGGAGCCTGTGCTCCACAACGGGAGAGGCCACAACAGTGAGAGGCCCGCATACTGCAAGAAACAAAAACAAAAACAAAAACAAAACAAAGTATAAGTCATGTGAAAGTAAGCAGTGCAAATAAACTACGAGGAAAAATATAAATACAATAAAGAAAAACACTAATAATTATTTTGAAAAGAAATTAGAAAATTAAGCCAATTAGTGAAAAGGAAGAAAATACAATTTAACAAGTTGAGAAACTAAACATAAGAACCAAAAGATTTTGAAAAATATCTGATTAAAACAGCAATGAGATACTGCTACACACTTAATAGAATGACAGGTCCAAAACACTGACACCACCAAATGCCAATGAGGATGTGAAGCAACAGGAACTCTCATTCATTGCTGGTGGGAATACGAAATGGTACAACCACTTTGGAAGACAGTCTGGCCATTTCTTATAAAACTAAATATTCTCTTAGCATGTGATCCAGCAATCATGCTCCTTGATATTTACTCAAACAAATTGAAAACCTATGTCCACACAAAAACCTGCAGATGTTTATAGTAGCTTTATTCATAACTGCCGAAATTTGGGAGAAATGAAGATATTCTTCTGTAGCTGAAAGGATAAACTGTTGTCCATCCAGATAATGGAATATTATTCAGTGCTAAAAGGAAATGAGTTACCAAGCTGTGAAAATGCATGGAAGAAGCATATTAAATGCTTAAATGCATATTATTAAGTGAAAGAAGCCAATCTGAAAAGGCCAAATACTATACGATTCCAACTATATGATATTCTGGAAAAGGCAAAACTATATAGACTGTACAAAGATCCATGGCTGCCAAGGATTCTTGGGGGGAGGGATGAATAGACAAAGCACAAAGGATTTTTTTTTTTTTCTGGTATGCGGGCCTCTCACGTTGTGGCTTCTCCCCCTGTGGAGCACAGACTCCAGATGCGCAGGCTCAGTGGCCATGGCTCACGGGCCCAGCCGCTCCGCGGCACGCGTGATCCTCCCGGACCAGGGCACGAACCCGTGTCTCCTGCATCGGCAGGCGGACTCTCAACCACTGCGCCACCAGGGAAGCCCCAGCACAAAGGATTTTTAGGCCAGTGCTACTAGTCTCTATGATACTATAATGGTGAATACATGTCATTATACATTTGTCAAAACCCATAGAATATGCAAAACCAAGAGTGGATCTTAATTTGAACTATGAACTTTGGATGATAATGATGTGTCAATGAAGGTTGTAACAAATGTACCACTCTGGTAAGGAATGTTGATAGTGGGGGAAGATATGTATGTGTAGGGGTAGGGAGTACATGGGAAATCTCTGTACCTTCCATTCAATCTTGCTGTAGACCTAACACTACTCTAAAAACTAAAGTCTATTTTTTAAAAAGAAAGAGAAAGAGAGATGCCTGGAAGAAATGAAACAAAATATTTTCTCTGAGTAGTTAAAATATAGGTCATTTTTATTTTCTTTATTATACTTCTCTGTATTTTCCAATTTTCTATGATATACATGTATTGCTATTATATATTATAACCAGAAGTTACCTATGCTATCTTTAAAAAGATTTGGAAATTACTGAAAATATTTTTAATAGTATAGCAAGAGGAAAGAATATATTTTCAACACATATAAGCAACAAAGAGCTATTATCCAAAATATATAAAAACTCTTACAAATCCCTAAGTTGGAGACTTCCAGAGTAAAGATTCCTAAACCATGTTAAACAAAGAGTTTAAGTCCAATAAAAAGATGCAGTGGGGCTAAATAAGGGTTAAAACAAGCAAGACATATTAGGAAGTGGTCTGTGTCTGTGACAGAAGGGTGAAGAGAGACATTGCATTGTGAAAACCTCTATTCCATTGGATATACATGCCTATCTCCATTGACTGGGGAGAAGTAAAGGCTTTAACACACACACACGCGCGCACACACACGCGCGCGCACACACACACACACACACACACACAAATTCTAGATCATAAGGAAATTCCAGCTAGCCTCAACACGGCTCTGGCTCCTTCCCAACATGAGCCACCCACACGTACCTCGTCCAGCAAAAACTTACCTCCTTCAAAATGAGTAATCAATAAAGAACCAGCACAAGATCTGTACAAAGATTCTACCAGAGTAAATAAACACGGAAAGCTTATGAAGAACATTCTCCAGAAAATATTGCTGAAGGATAAGTAAAAATTGTGACCCACGCATTTCACCATGAAATTAATATATATATTCATATTTTCTCCATGAACTGAAAACAGAAGAATTCATATATACATACTGTGATTGGTTTAAAAATATTAAGAAAGAATCTCACTTATAATAACAATAAAAAAGGATAAAACAGCTAAGATTTTATTAAGTAAAAAGTATGTGACATTTATATAAAGACTTTTAAAATAATATTAAAGGACACAAAAGAAGACTTAAACAAATGAAGAAGCATACCATATTCTTCGTTAGAAAGACTCAACATTATTAAGATATAAATTCTCCTTAAATTAATGTATAAATTCAGTGCAATCCCAATAAGAATATTAACAGGACAGCTATACAGAAAAGACAGCTGACAGAGGTGGGGGATGGGGAGTGGGCAAAATGAGTGAAGGGAGTCAAAGATACAAACTTTCAATTATAAAATCAATTAAGTCACGGGATGTACTGTACAACATGGTGACTACAGTTAATAATATTGTATTGCAATTTGAAAGCTGCTGAGAGAGTTAATCTTAAAAGTTCTCACTACAAGGAAAAAAATTCTGTAACTACGTATGGTTGACAAATGTTGACTAGAATTATTGTGCTGATCATTTTGTAATATATACAAATATCAAACAATTATGTTGTACATCTGAAATTAAAATATGTTGTATGTCAATTATACCTCAATTTAAAAAAATACAGGATTCTTCCATTAGCAAGCTGATTCTAAATTTTATATATAAAACATAAACAAATAATATGTGATCAAATGCTTTTTGACAAGGGTACCAAGACCATAATCAGGAAAAGACAATCTTTTCAACAAGTGGTATTGGAAGAACTGGATATCCACACACAAAAAGTTGGACTCTCACCCTACACCACATACAAAAACTAACTCAAAATGGATTAAGAGCTAAAACTATAGAATCTTTAGAAGAAAACAGGGGGAAACCTTCATGACGTTGGATTTGACAATGATTTCTTGGATATGACACCAAAAACACAGGTAACAAAAGAAAACAAAAAGATAAAGTGGACTTCATCAAAACTGTAAAATTTGTGGAGTAAAGGACACTATTAACAGAGTGAAAAGGGAATGCAAAATGATGCAGCCACTGTCAAAAACAGTATAGTTTTTCATCAAAAAACAGTATAGTTGTTCCTCAAAAAGATGAAATAGAGTTACCATACGATTTAGTAATTCCACTACTGAGTATATACCCAACAGAGATGAAAGCGGGGACTCAGACAGGTATTTGTACACCCATGCTCATGCAGCATTATTCACAATAGCCAAAAGGTAAAAGCAACCCAAGTGTCTATCAACAGATGAATGGAACAGAAGGATAATATATGACAATAATAATGTATCATTATATATTACTCAGCCTTTTAAAAGGAAGGAAATTCTGACACATGCTACAAAATGTTTGAATCTTAAGGGCATTTTGCTAAGTGAAATAAGCCAGAAACAAAAAGTCAAATATTATATGATTCCACCTACATGTGATACTTAGAGTAGTCAAATTATAGAGACAGAAAGTAGAATCATGGTTGCCAGCAACTGAGAGAAGGGAGGAATGGAGAGTTATTGTTTAATGAGTACAAAGTTTCAGTTTGGGAAGATTCCTGGAGGTGGAATGTGTTGATGTTTGCACAACAATGGAAATGTGCTTAGCTTCACTATATTATACACTTAAAAATGGTAAGAATAGTGATTTTTATGTTATGTACATTTTACCACAATTTTTAAACAAAAAATTAAGTTTAAAAAATAAGTAATAGCCAATACATTTCTGAAAAAGAGTATTTAAAAAAGTAACCAACTAGTTAATTAAAACAGTGTGGTATAGCATAATAATAAACCAACAGATAGAAGAAATAGACTAGAGTGTCCAGAAACAGATAAAATAAAATGAGAATTTAAACGTTTTGAGTCATGAAGGGGAGTTCCCTGGTGGTCCAGTGGTTAGGATTCGGCTCTTTCACTGCCGTGGCCCAGGTTCAGTCCCTGGTCAGGGAACTGAGATCCCCACAAGCCACACAAAGTGGACAAAGAAAAAAAAGGTAAATGTTTTGAGTCATTAAGAGAAAGATGATTACTTAATAAATGCTATTGGAGTAGCCTTATGGAAAATAACAAAATTTGATTCATATTTCCCATTTTAAAATAAGAAAAATTCCAGATTGATCAAAGACTCAAATAGTAATAGATTATAAAAGAGCTAGAAGAAACCATGTGAAAAAAAATTTACGATCTTGAAATAAGGAAATTCTTTCTAAGTATGCTTCCAAATGAAAAGCCATAAATGAAAAAACTAATTTGACTACAATTAATTTTTATAAAAATTACATGGGGCTTCCCTGGTGGCACTGTGGTTGAGAGTCCGCCTGCCGATGCAGGGGACACGGGTTCGTGCCCCGGTCCGGGAAGATCCCACATGCCGCGGAGCGGCTGGGCCCGTGAGCCATGGCCGTTTGGCCTGCGCGTCGGGAGCCTGTGCTCCGCAACGGGAGAGGCTGCAACAGTGAGCGGCCCACGTACCGGAAAAAAAAAAAAAATTACATGGAAAACCCACTAAAGTTTTTTTAAAAAGAGCAAAGCTGGAAATAACCTGCAATTTATTCATTGACAAATGATTAATTTCCCTTATATAGTAAGAGTGTCTCCAAATCAGCATTATAGAGAAAAATATGGAAATTGTGGAAAAATCTAGAGACACTTCATGGGTTCTTGGTCATATGAAAAGATGTTCCAACTTTCTCACAGGAAGAGAAACATATATAAAGATACACTGAAATATCAATTTTCCCCTATAACTTTGGCAAAGATTCAAAAGTTTAATATCACACTCTTGACAAGAGCATAGAGAAGCGGGCATTTTTATACATTACTGGTTGGTGTGTAAATGAGTTTAAAATCTGTAGAAGACAAGTTGGCAATATTTAACAAAAATTCCAAGGTTCCTGCATTTTGACCCAGCAATCCCACTTCTAACAACTGATCCTACAGGCAGTCTCATCCAACCAACATACACCCTATTCCCAAACAACATATTTAGATTTTGTTCCCTAGGCTATGCTTATTGCCTTTGAGAAGTTTACTTTGCTGGCTCTAAGATATTCTAAGATAATGGTGTGCTCTCTCTGCTTCCTCCTACAACTACTTTTGCTTAATTTTTAAAGCTTTCATCATCATTTCCACCTGTCTGGGGGATTGGGGTTTTAGCTGTCTCCTGGTTTGTGTTCTTTTATTTTCTCATTCTCCTTGCTGCTTTCAGATGATTTTTAGTAAGAGAAAAGGAAAATGCCAACTACATATGACACTATCTTCAAACCAGAAGTCCTCCTGGGTCCTTGAATTCTCTAATCCCTTGGCTTCTGAAATTTGACTCCCTCTTGCTTTTCCTTTTCCTGTCTGACCTATCCTCCTCATTCACCTTCACAAATTCTTCTTCCTATGACATCCCTTAAATGTTATTGAGTTTTAGAATGCCATTCTTGGTCCACATCTTTCTCTTGACATACTCTTCTGAAGCAATCCCATCTATTCTCTGGGCCTTAGCTACCATCAGTATATTACTGCCCCCTCCCCCAAATCTTTAGCATTGACCCCCATCTTCAGACTTTTACATCAATTTACCTTGTATTATTTAAGTCCTTCAAACAATGAATATCTAAAACGCACCAGGTAAAGGCTGACAGACTCAAGCAATTTGAATTTATAAGTACTGTTGCTTTGATATATTGCACTATAATTTCCTGTTTCGTATGTTGTGTAATTTTTTAGTCAGCAAATACTACTTAATTGGCTCTCTAATTATTGGGTCTAGAAATATACAATAATTAAGGTGGCTCTCTTTTCAGAGTTGTTTTCTGACAGAAAATTAGAAATTGTAAACTTAGGTAAAACTTTAAAGATGTGTATATTACTTATCTCTGTGTTAGAAACATTATAGCTAGCCAGACTTTTAGTCCTTTAAACCATACACTCAAACATGGAAGAAATACTCATTAATCCTGACCTGTCACTGAATATGCCCTTATTTTCACATCCCACAGACTTCTAATCTCAGTTTTCTCAGTTAAAAAAAATGCACCTCATCAAAGGTGAATTATTCAATGTTACAAATGTTTATTGAGTAGCCACTTATATGAAAACCCCTGTGCTAGATGCTTTGAAAGATGTAAAAATGAAGAGGCTCAATCGTTCCAGAGATTTACAGTCCAGAGATGACAAAAACAAATAACAAGTGTCATTCCTCCATGTTCAAGAATATAATATGTGCCAGAAGAAGTGTACAAATAAAGAGCTACAGAGGATCACTGGAGGAAGAACTAATATCTGGATAGGGGAATGGAGGGTGAGGAGGGTCAGGAAGAGTTTGAGGTGGACCTTGAGATGACCAGAAACAATGAGTAGAGTTTGGTTACAGAAAAGCCTGAGGGCAGAAGAGAAAAGGGGTGGTGAGGACATTCCAGACCAGTGGTTTTTAATCTTAACTGCATACTAGCTCACCAGGAGGTTATTTAATTCTCAACACCTCTCCTGACACACACACAAGCCAACGTTAAGCACCATTATTTTATGAGGAGAGAATAGCATGTGTCCTGCATAACAAGAAGATATGAAAGGTAGATATATTCTGGGAAACTGAAGGACCCATTTTTGTTTAAACATGAGGTACATGTAAGAAAGTGATAAAAGATAATCTTGTAAGGTTAGATTGGGGTCAGATCATGCAGCAAACCTGCCTCACATCGGTACTTCTCCTGTAAGCACTTAAGATGGTTCAGAGATACAAATGTCTCCTATTTTCATCAGAGATAAAGTCAGAGTTTCATTTTTCTCTTCTCTTTGTTTTGAAGGAATTTTCCAAAGGAGGACTCAGAAATATCTTTGCCACCTTGAAAAGGGGCTACCCTTTCCTTTCTTTTTTTACACTCAATTTAATTCTCTAACATTAAGTCCTTATCCTGGCTGATAGATAAGCTTTATCTAGCTCTTTCAGTTAATTTCAGTCTAATTTCCCAATCTCTCAGTGGCGTTCCTAACTTGGTTCCAGCAACTGCTGCCACAACAGTTACTGGGAATGTGGAAGTCTAACTTCTGTGTCCTCGGAGGAAGCAATATATCATAGTAGAAGGAACACAAGACGTTTCTGACTGCTTCCCCATTTGGAAATTATCTCAAACAACAAGAAAAAGAAACAGAAATACAACATTTTTGCCTATACTGGGAGAAGCAAAGATAAGCAAGCTGCCTTAGCCCTCAGAACCCTAGAATGGCTCAAGAGTTGGAGGCAGTGATGCAGAGAAGGGGCTGAAAACACACAGATTGCTTGTAAGACTGTACAGCTTGTAATGAAACTCCCAAGTTCTCATCCTCAAAGAAGCCAGGCAACTTCCCCAATCCCTGCAGGGAAACAAGTATTTGTTCTCTGGAAATACAGAGAGGTCCCAGTTGGAAGATGACCAGGCATAGATGAAGAGGTGGTGAAAAGAGTTCATACTGAGCAGTAGGACCCTTCTCCTCTTTCCTCCTTTTGGCTCCAGAAAGAAGATAGAAGGAAAGCAAACAAAATTCCAAAAATGGTGACGAAAGAAAGTTCCAAGATAACAGTGAACATCAAAGCTGAGAATGCAACCAATTCAGATTGTCAGGACATCAGATATGTCCAATGTTGATGTTTCCAGGGGGGAAATAGAACAAATAAGTTGTCCTGAAGTTTAGGCCTGATGAAAATTATATTGAGATATATTTTATGGCAGTTTTGGAACTATGGGAAAACTTTATTCAAATTTTCAAAGAAAAATAATGAATGAAGATAAAAAATCAAGCAATTATCAACTTCAGAAAAAAAGATAGGAAATAAAAGTATAGTCTAATGCTTGGCCCAACAGTGATCAATATTTATGTAGTCAAAAGATGCTGACACAATTAGAGATTTAATAAGCAAAAACTGAGATACAAAATTATATAGAAAAATAGAAGGAAGGAATAAGAAGCTATGAATGAGCTAAAGTCTTTATGTTCCAAAGCAAGAAGACAACAGATGTTTACAATTAATAATCAAGCGATGGCTCTACGTGCATATTGTATATAAATGGAGGTAAATATCAGAATAAACTTTTAAAACAGTTGGAAGTGGTGGCTTCCAGGGAGAAGAATGAGAGAAGGTAGAAAAGGGGACTACAATTTTTTATGCTATACTCTACAATTTTTATGCTATACTCTGAATTTTTAACTATTTAGGTATAATACTTTGGCAAAAAGTAAATAAAGGACATGGAGGTTAACATGAACATACTGTAAAACTCAACATTCCTACTTCTAGATACATACTCTAGAGAAACTCTCACACATTTATAAGAGGGTACATATGCAAAATATTGACCAAAACTGAAATGTCTATCGGAAGGAAAATAACTAAAATATGGTATGTTTAAATGATAGAATATCATACAGCAAGTAAAAGCAACCCACAAATTTTATATATATATATATATATATATATATATACACACATATATACATAATTAGTGGATTATAAAAAACAATGCTGTCAGAAAAAAAAGCAGTTGCAGTATAATTTATACAGGATGAATTCATTTAAGTAAAGTCTAAAACATAAGACAATACTCTAAATTTTATCTGAATATATTTTTACGTGTGTAAAGGCATAAAATTTGAATGAAAAGACACATCGAGCGCTTGCTTCAGCAGCACATATATTAAAGTTGGAACAATACAGAAAAGATTAGCCTGGCTAAGTTGCTAGAGCTGTTGAAGCCACCAAATTTTTTGTGATATACAAACAAGCAGGAAGTGGGCAGATGAATTCACCTACCTGCATCCTTACCTCATTTATATCCTTAGCACTGCTTATTAACTGCTTTTGCGGTACACCAATATAAAAGCCTTGAACCAAGTCCAAGTTGTGATTTTCACCTATCTTCAAACTAAAATTAAAGCTTTGTGTTCCAGTCTAAGATACAGAGAAATAAATATAGAGAGACATTTAAAACAAGAAAGAAAGAAAAGACACATTGAATTTATAGGGAAAGGGGAAGGAAATGGGACTAGATTGGGGGGACAAAGACTCCAACTTATCCTTAATGTTTTAGTCACTATATTATAAAAAGGTAAAGCAATTATGACAAAATGTTAACTATTGAGGATTCTTTATGGTCATTTTCTACTGTATGTTTTATTACTTTGTGTAATTTCCTATATTTTTAAAATATTTCAAATTTTAAAATTTAACATCACACGCACCTAGCCTAATACATGTATAAGATTAAAAAGCAAAGTCTTCTTAGTCCAAGGAAACACAGTACTTTGATTGGAGTAAAGTTCACATAGATTGAAATTCACATACCTTATGTGAACGTAATCTGTAATAACCAACCACCTTGTAAAACTCTAATCAAAAACCTATTATTTAAAAATAAGCACATTTCTTCCCCAAAGCTAGATTCACTTAAAAGTCTTTTTAAATGAGTCACTGACCTGAAAAGTAGATAATAAATATGTTTTACATAAAATTGTGTTGAAAACTACAGGCAAAATTATTGATTTTAAGCTGTTATTAAGATTTTTAAATATTAAGATACTCAAGATATTAAGAAAATGAAAACACCCTTAGTTATGAAAGATTTACATAGTAAGAAGATATTATATAGGATATATCCAGGTTATCAATTTTCCATTACGTATTCTCATATAGAGACTACATTTGAATGCCAAGCTTCTCCACTTAGTAATAACGCTGATAAAGGAAGCCTGGCAGGAAAATGCTTTAGTACTTATGATGCTGGACCTGCAATGTAGCACTAGCAAATTTGGTTTTAAGAACTGCCTAATTATATATTTATAGGTGCATATCATGTGCCTTTAGGCTGGAATCGAGCCCCATAGCCCTTTCAGTTTATCAAGTAAATGAAGTAATTTTTATAAAACATTATGCAGTCGATTAAACCAAGCAACAATATATATTCATGATTATTTGTAAAGGTTATCACTTATGGGCTGATTTTTTGTTTTATTGTGTGGTTAAATGCCAGGGACTTGAACCAGCAAAAACTAACTACATGGTATAAACCCAGAAAACTAAGATGATGGCTCAGTAGCAATCTTCTCTTAATGATTACAGCTATTAGTTAACATTCATTGCACACTGGCATCATTCTTCTCATTTTATAAAATATCCCTGTCTTTTCAAAGGACCAGATTTTGGCTTTTTTTGATCCTTCTTTTTGTTTGTACTTTCTGTTTTGTTAATTTCTGTGACTTATTCTGTTGTACTTTTTCAATATTTTAAAATGAAATTTTAGCTCACTAGTTTTCGTTTTTTTCTTATTTATGCATTTAGACCTTACATGTCACTCTTGGTTCTGTTTTACCACCAGACTATTCTCACTGTTATTCCTTTATAAATGTTATATAATTTCCAATTTGATTTATTTTAGCCATGAACCATTTAGTTTTCAAACACATAGTATTTGGGGCCATCTTTTTCTTCAGATTTCTGATTTTGTTCAGAAAAGGAGCTCTTTATGACATGGATTGTTTGATATTTTTTGAAATCTTCTTTATGGCTTTGTACTGCTTGATTTTTGTAAACGTTTTACCCATGTTTGAAATAATCTAAATGTTGGCCAGAAGAGTCTATATATGATTATTAGATCAAGCGTATTGCTTATGTTGTCCTAATATTCTCTATCTTTATTGATTTTTGCTTGATCCATCAGCTTTTTTAAAAATATTTATTTTGACTGTGCTGGGTCTTAGTTGCAGCATTTGGGATCTTTTAAAAGAGTTTCTCAATTTCTACTTACAATTCTTTTTTTTTTTTCCTACTTACAATTCTTTAGACTTTCTGCTTTATATGTTTTGAGGTCATGCCTCTAGATACGAAAAGATTCAAGATGCTACATTTTCCTTATAAACTGTTATTTTTATCATTAAATAGTGACTTTTTTCTAATAAGTTATTTTCTTTTTTGCCTCATAGTCTATATTGATAGAAATTTGATTGATAATAGATGGTAAGACAACTCAGAATAGGTTTTGATCTACCAGCAAAACCAACTTTCTTTGGTGTTCTCCTGGCATATTATTTTCGATCATTTCATGTTCACCATTTCTGTATGTCTTCATGTTTTTGGTACCTCATAAATTGCTTAAGGCTGTTTTATTTTTTAAATAGGTATAAAACCTCTGGTTTTTAACAAATCCAATCACTCATATTTACTGTGATTATATTTGGCCTTATTTCTACTATCATAAATATGCTATGCTTTCTATATGCTATGCCTTCCATTGCTGCTTCTTTTAGTTTCTCCCTATTTGCTATTGTTGCTGCTGTCATTGCTGTTTCCCTTCTAGTGGATTGGCTTAATTTACTGTCTTATATTTTTTTTCCTTTTTGTAACAGTTACCCTTAAATTTTTAACATACTTTCTTAAAACGGTCTAAAGTTAATTGATACTGCTACACTTAGACCATTTATTGTATTTGTTAAAATTATTTCCTTTCAACTTTCTTTGTTTTCATTTTTAATTATAAAATATGCAAAACAAAATTACTGTCACAACCATTTTTAAGTGTACAGTTCAGTAGTGTTAATTATATTCACATTGCTATGCACCCAATCTCCAGAACTCTTTTCACCTTGCAAAACTGAAATTTTATACCCGTTAAACAACAGCCCCCCCCCCCATTCCTCTCTTTCCCCAGCCCTTTATAACCACCGTTACATTTTCTGTCTCCATGAATTTGACTACTCCAGGGACCTTGTGTAAATGGAATACTATAGTATTTATTTTTTGTGACTGGCTTATTTCACTCAGCATGATGTCCTCAAAAGTCATTCATACAGGGATTCCCTGTTGGCGCAATGGTTGAGAGTCCGCCTTCCAATGCAGGGGACACGGGTTCATGCCCCGGTCTGGGAAGATCCCATATGCCACGGAGCGGCTGGGCCCGTGAGCCATGGTCGCTGAGCCTGCATGTCTGGAGCCTGTGCTCCTCAACGGGAGAGGCCACAACAGTGAGAGGCCCATGTACCACAAAAAAAAAAAAAAAAAGTCATTCATACAACAACTTTTTTTTTTAATATTTAATTTAATTTTACTTTTGGCTGCATTGGGTCTTCGTTGAGGCGCGCGGGCTTTCTCTAGTTGCGGCGAGCAGGGACTACTCTTCGTTGTGGTGCACAAGCTTCTCCTTGTGGTGGCTTCTCTTGTTGCAGATCACAGGCTCTAGGGGCACCAGCTTCAGTAGTTGTGGCATGTGGGCTCAGTAATTGTGTCTCATGGGCTCTAGAGCACAGTCTCAGTAGTTGTGGTGCATGGGCTTAGTTGCTCCGCAGCATGTGGGATCTTCCCGGACCAGAGACCAAACCTGTGTCCCCTGGATTGGCAGAAGGATTCTTATCCACTGTACCACCAGGGAAGTCCACACAACTACTTTTTAAAACACCCCTCCTTCAAAATCAGTCTAATCAATGGTTATGTGTATTTATTTTCTCATTCATAATGGCTTCTTACATTCATTTCTAAATTCAATTTTCATCTTCCTGAAGTACATTGTGTGAGAAGCTGTGAGAAGGTCAGTATGCTGTAAACTCAATCTTTTCCTAAAAATCTCTTTCCCTTCATCTTGAATAATTTCACTGCATACAGGATTTTAAGCTGATAGTAATTTTCCCCTCAGCACTTTGAAGATATTTTCCCAATGTCTTCTTGCATACACTGTAGCTGATGAGAAGTTTTCTACCTAAATGGCATTTCTTTAATAGGGAACTGTCTTTTCTCTTAGTATTTAAGATTTTCTCTGAGATTCATATTTTTATGCTCATGAAAATGGGTCTAGGTATTTATAGGTATGAATGTATATGTATGGATTTATTTTTCTTTTTCTTATCAAACATTTTAATTTCTGTACATATAGGTATGTGTTTGTGTATCTTTAGAGAGAGAAAGAGTGTGTGTGTGTGTGTGTGTGTGTGTGTGTGTGTGTGTGTGTGTGTGTATAGAGAAAGAGAGAGTTGTTTTTTTTAGTTTTACTTGCATCAAGATCATTTTAATTTTTGAATCTGAAGACTTTGTTTTTTATTCTGGAAAAAATCATAGGCATTTTCTGTTTGAATATTGCTTATTTTTTATTCTGGAACTCCTATTAGACATATGTTGTGTTTTATCCATTCTCCATTAAATTATTGTTCTTTCATGTTTTCCATACTTTATCTCTCTATTCTGCATTCTGGTAATATAGTAGATAGAAGATTTTTCAGCAAATGATCACTCCCTTTCCCTTGCCCCACAGGAGGAATACACTTCTCTACTACTGATGTGGGGTTGCATAGTTGGGCTTGTTTCTTGGTCTCTTGCTTTTTGCATGAGAACAGGGCTAGCTTCTGGCTTGAGGAAGATGAGATATGTGTGAAGCAGACTTAGACCCAACTTGCAGCTTAGAGACCAGTTGAGTCCTGCCAAGATCAGCCAAACTCCATCCAACCCACAAATGTATAAGAAATATATGTAGATTATTGTGTGATACTAGGATTTGGAGTGTTTTGAAAGGCAGAAAAATTTGACTGATACAGAATTTGGTATTTAAAGTGCTGCTGTAACAAAAACCTAAGTTGTGCAGCACTGGTCTTGGGAATGGACAGCAGGCAATGATGTACTTGTCATAGGAGAGTGGAAAAATGGCAGCAGTGTTATGTAGTGGAAAAACGTTTGGGAAAACTGTCACCTGCAATAACATGGAAGGCAGAACATGTACTTAATAAACTTGTGAAGTTAGGTGAGATGATTTCAAAGCAGAATGTTAAAAAGTGGGTTGCTGCTAGCTGTACTTGAAAAGGCATAATAAAGAGATGAACTCAAAAAGACCTGCCTGAATTATAGTTGAGAAAAAATATACAGTCCGGAAATTCTGAAACTTGCAGGGTTAGAAGTGAAACTGTTTATCACCAAATTCCAACTTCAGAGAAAAAGCAAGTCTAGGCTACTACCAGTAATACTTGACCTCAGGGTAAAGACAAAATCAAGGGTGTACTGAAACACGCTTTGTTAAAACCTCAGAAAAGATAAAGGTGGTATTGCAGGTCAAACTGCCATGAAAGTCAGCTCTGACATGGAGATTAGCCTGCCAAGAAGTGCTCTCAGGATCAAAACCTGTGGAAGAAAGGAAGCAAGCAAGATTGAGCAGAGAAAGAAATTGGGCTATAATGCATTTACAAAAAGACTTCAATCCACTGAAACTAAATGGCTCCTCTGAGTTGTTCCAAACTGAGGCATTGAGGCCACACCTTTAAAACCCCATATCAACTAGTCATTACACACTAGATGCCCCCTAGAATGGAGCATCTCCTAGGCATTGTGGCCCGTTGTTTGATATATTATAAAAGATCCTATGCCATGAGATCAAACCCTCCGTAAGCCCTTTGATGGTGGAGATGGTGGAGATACTGCTGGCAGGAAACGAAAATTCATGCATGTAATATCAATTGTAATCAAGATGAGTCATTGCCTTTTCCAGAATCAGGGTCCAAGGTACTTAACTTGCCACCATTTGTTTCTCCTCTAGGGATGATTCCATATTACAGGCTCAGCATTGGCCTCTGTTCCCAGCAAGTTGGACATTTGGCAGCAGTAACAGCTAGCTCAGTCTTGGTAAATAGGAACTGTGCTGTGGGCCCCTTGTATAGCCACCATCCCTGCCCCTGTGGCTATGATATTCATGTGCTCATTGTTCCACCTCTGGGGATAGAGGCTATTTGATGCCAACTGTGGTAATCATTCAGTCAATTTGTTCAATACTTCCTCTGTGGTGTATGCTTTATGGTTGGTGCTCACATGTAATACAAAACTCTTGACACTTTTGCCCATCTCCTTAGGTCCATCCATATAACTTTTCCTCAGGCTTCCTGGCCCTCAGTCTAACAATAGTTCTCTTTGCAGGCCCCTGAACAAACTTGTCTTTCCATGCAAAGTCGATGACCAGGTGTACCACCCAAAGTTCTGATTATTGGGAGAATTTCTCTGCTTTCTTTTAAGCCCACCCAAGAAAGGATCTGTAGTGCAGACGTGATCCTTTTCTTGGCTTTGACCCACATACTGAGCTAAGTCATTCATAAATAAACCTCAACTTTTTCCTTTTATGATCAACTAACCATTAGGTATCAATCATGCAGCCACAGAGATGAGCTTAAGTAGACAGTGTCTACTACAGATGTTATCTACTAAATCTTTTCACCTGGATAAAAGGGATCTAAAGAAATAAAGGATATGGTCCCAGAAAACCTTGACGGTACCCAAAATATCTGTAATTAAGTCTATAAAGTAGGATGACCATATCTCAAAGAGAACTGTGGAACATTTTGGTATGTAGCATTGACTGGAATCAATACATAGAAAATCCATGACTGTTTTTGAAAGCTATTCTAGCCAAAGCACCACAGGCCTGAGCTAAAAGAAACTGAGACTTTTCAAATGTAAAAAGAACTTTGGGCCCCAACTTTCTATAGGCAGGGACCAGACCATGACATCATCTTAGCTACAAAGAAAAGCCCTCTTCAGAAGTGGCTAAGGAGGATGATAAAAATAAATAAAGATCCTTCCTCGCCACAAGAGGACAGAGCAAAGAGCCATGAAGAAGCACAGATGGGACTAGGACTAGAGACAGAACTCTAGTTCCAAGAGACGGAACTAGGACTTCATCAAGGAACATCCCAGACCCCCAAGGTGGAGGTACTTGGAAATACTTGTCTAGCAAGATTTCAAAATTGGTATGAGCCAGTGACTCCTATCTGTATCTCATTCTTCTCCTTTTCAAATGTAAGTGTCTATTATAGTTATCCTGTCCTTGTTCCACCATCATATGTTGAATGTATGAGAGCAGATACCGTATCCTTTAAGTTTCTAGGTCTTTGAATCACAAAGAGATACTCTAAAACTTATATAAATCATGTGATCCTAAACTTTAAATCTGATGTCATGACTGAATGAGACTTTTGGGGTGTCTTGAAATGGAAGTGAGTGTATTTTACATAGGGTTGGTGAATAAAAATTTGTGACTGAAAAAGTAGACTGTAGTAGATTAGATTTAAAACATTGTTCAACAAATAGTCATTCTTTTCCTTCCTCCTCTGGAGAGGAGTATATTTTGCCCCTATTTAATTTGGGGCTTGGCCATTTAATATCCTTTGGCCAATTGAATGTTAATGGACCTGAAAGGACCAGAGGCTTGCAATGTGCTTATATGACTGAGCTTTCTCTCTTGCATTCCAGCTTTTCACATCAGAAGGATATGCCTCAGGTACACTGATCTTTATGATAACAGAAATGTAGGGCATACTTGGACCCAACTTGCAGCTTAGAGCCAAGGTCAGCTGAGTCTAAACTAGATTTGTCAAGCCTTAGTAACAATAGGTGTAAGAAATAAATGAAAGCTTATATTCCCTGCATGCTACCAAGTATATGGGTAGTCGGTTGCACAGCAAAAGCCAAGTAGTATAGGGAGATTTTCTCAGATCAAGAATTTAATTTATGTAGGGAAAAAAAAATTATGTAGGGGTAGGGGATTAACAGATACAAACTACTATGTATAAAATAAATAAGCAATAAGGATATATTGTACAGCACAGGGACATATAGCCATTATTTTGTAATAACTTTAAATGGAGCATAACCTATAAAAATAGTGAATCAATATGTTGTACACCTGAAACTAATATCATATCATAAATCAACTATACTTCAATAAAAAATAAAATAAATTTTAAAAGGATTCAATTTATGAATTGTTTCTTCATTTGCATCTTAGTTGTAATTTTACCTTTTGCTATGACCAGAATGTGGTGCCCAAGCCAAAGTCATATTTTGAAGCCCTAACCCCCAGCACCATGGAATTTGGAGGTAGGTCCTTTGGAGGGCAATTAGGATTACATTAGGTTATGAGGGTGGGGTCCTCATGATTGGATTAGTGCCCTTATAAAAAGAGGAGGAAACATGAGATGGCTCTCTCTCCCTGATTAACTGCTTGAATTGAATCATCAGTCTTCACCTGTCTTTGGACTGGGACTTGCACCATCTGCACCTTCTGCAGGTTCTTGGGTCTTCAGACTCAGACTGGAATTTATATCACTGGCATTCCTAGCCCTCCAGCTTCCAGATGACAGATCATAGGACTTCTCAACTTCTATAACTGCATAAGCCAATAAAGAAATAAATAAATTTATGTATATGTATATCCTATATATATGTATATGTATATCTTATATATGTGTGTGTATCCTATTGGTTCTGTTTCTCTGAAGAATCCTGACTAATAAAGAAATTGGTATTAAGAAGTAGGATGAGGGGCTTCCCTGGTGGTGCAGTGGTTGAGAGTCCGCCTGCCGATGCAGGGGACACGGGTTTGTGCCCCAGTCCGGGAAGATCCCACATGCTGCGGAGCAGCTGGGCCCGTGAGACATGGCCGCTGAGCCTGCGCGTCCGGAGCCTGTGCTCTGCAACGGGAGAGGCCACAACAGTGAGAGGCCTGTGTACCACCAAAAAAAAAAAAAAAAAAAAAAAAAAAGAAGTAGGATGCTGCTGTAACAAATATCTAAAAATGTGGAAGTACCTTTGGAATTGGGTAATGGGTAGAGGATGGAAGAATTTTGAAATGCATGGTAGAAAAATCTCATACTGTCATGAAGAGACTGCTAAAGGTGATGCTGGTGAGAGCTCAGAAAGAAAAGAGGAAAACTAGAGAGAAAGCCTCCACCTTCTTAGAGAATACATAAATAATCATGAACAGAATGCTGGTAGAAATGTGGATGGTAAAAGGCCATTCTGATGGGGTCTCAGATGGAAATGAGGAACAGATTATTGGAAACTGGAGGAAAGGCTATCCTCATTATACAGTGGCAGAGAATTTGGCTAACTTGTGTTTGCATTCTAGTGTGTTGTGGAAGGTAGAACTTGCAAATGATAAAACTGGGTATTCAGCTGAGGAGATTTCCAAAAAAAATGTGAAGGAGTAGCTTGGTTCCTTCTGACTGCATATAGTGAAATATAAGAAAAGAGATTTGAATTGAATACAGAATTACTGAGCAAAAAGGAACTAGAACTTAAATATTTGGAAAATTCTCAGCCTGTCCATAAAAAAAATGAGAAAGTGTGTTCAGAAGAGAATGCTAAGGGTATGGCTGACTGACCATTCAATTAGGAGTTTAACATGGGTGTGAATCACAAATCTAATCAACATCCCAGCAGCAGCACTGCCGGTTTGAACTGAAAGTAATGGAGAGGGGACAAAATGAAGGAAGGCTGTCAGACTTCTTAGACCCTACAGGACCTCAACCATAGTGCTATTAGGCTGTGAACATGTGTTATTCTTCATGATAAGGGAAGAATGGCCCTGAGGGGGAGATCAGCTCAGTGCTTTGTGACCACCTAGAGGGGTGGGATAGGGAGGGAGGAGGGAGGGAGATGCAAGAGGGAAGAGATATGGGGACATATGTATATGTATAACTGACTCACTTTGTTATAAAGCAGAAACTAACACACCATTGTAAAGCAATTATACTCCAATAAAGATGTAAAAAAAAAAAAAAAAAAGAATGGCCCTGAGGGTGATTCAGAGATCTTCAGGGCCACCACCTCACTTTCAACAGGCCAGACAGCCACGGAGGGAAGCTATGGGGTGGGACTGCCTGGAGCTGTGGGGGCATGAGGCCCACTGGAAGAACTGTGGTGTA
Organism: Aethalodelphis obliquidens; assembly: GCF_003676395.1. Classification (NCBI taxonomy): domain Eukaryota; kingdom Metazoa; phylum Chordata; class Mammalia; order Artiodactyla; family Delphinidae; genus Aethalodelphis; species Aethalodelphis obliquidens. The sequence goes on from NW_020837952.1 coordinate 11,391,212, forward strand.
GACTGTGTGTTCCCACTGAGCCATGGGGATGGTATTGGCCACTCCAGGAGATTTGGAGGGCAGAGCATCCAACCAGGACTATTCTCTCACCTTAAGATCCAATGAACTCCAATAAAAATTAATTTTAAAAAAACTTAATTAAACTAAAACTTAAATAAACGCTTAATTAATTTTTACACTAAAAAAAAATCCATTGGGATTTGCCTTGCTAGAGTTTAACTTGCTTGGGACCCAGCATCCATTCCTTCTCTCCCATTTCTCCCATTTAGAATGGAAATGTCTATTTCACATTGAGAAATGTCTGTCTCACATTGAATTTCGGAAGTGCAGAACTGCTTGGTTTCACATGTTCACTCACAGCTGGAGAGGAATTTTTGCCTCAAGATGAATCATAGCTCGAGTCTCACCCATATGTAATTTAGATGGACTTTAGAATTGATGCTGGAAAGAGTCAAGAGTTTTGGCTTTATTCAGGTAGAGTGAATGTATTTTACCTGTGAGAAGGATATAAATTTGCGAAATCCAGTGGCAGAATACTATGGACTGAAATGTTTTTGTGTACCACTGGCCCCCAAATTCACATATTGAAGCTCCAATCCCCAGTGTGATGGTATTTGAAAGTAGGACCTTTAGGAAGCGATTAAAGTTAGATTAGGTCATAAAGGTGGGGCCTCATGTAGGGATTAAAGCCCTTATAAAAAGAGGAGACAGGACATCTACTCCAATTTATGGAAAAGGTGGTAACTCTAACTCCCACTAACATCTCCAATTTTCAGCCACCAGAAAGGAAGAACACAAACAGGGGAGTGATAAACATGATCCTTCCTTTTAAGAACATGAATAAGAAGTTTCACATATCACTTCTGCTCACATTCTATTGACCACAACCTAGAACATGACCACATGTATTAGCAAGGGAGATTAATAGACCATGGTGTGACACCATGTTCATAAATTGAGAGACAATATTGTTAAGATGACATTACTTCCCAAACTGATCTACAGATCCCAAGCAATCTTTATCAAAATCCCAGCTGACTTCTTTACAAAAATTGAGAAGTTAATTCTAATATTATTAAGGCATTTCAAGAATCTCAGAATAGCCAAAACAATCCTGAGAGAGAAGAACAAGGTTGGTGAACTCACACTTCTCGATTTCACAGCATATTGCAAAGCTAGATTAATCAATGCCTTGTGATACTGCCATAAGGATAAATACAGAGATGAATAAAATGGAGAGTCTTCCTAGCTATCATTAGTTAATTTTCAAAGAGGGTGCCAAAACAATTAAATGGGGGAAGGAATAGTATTTTTAACTAATAGTGCTGGAATTTCCACATACAAAAGAAATAAATTGGACCCTTACCTCACACCACATACAAAAATTAACTCAAAATGGATCAAAGACTAAATGTAAGATCCAAAGCTATAAGACTCTGAGAAGAAAATATAGGTATAAATCTTTAGGACCTCAGATTAAGCAATGTCTTAGAACACCAAAAGAACAAGCAAAAAAAGAATAAACAGATAAAATTGGACATGAAATTTAAAACCTTTTGCTTCAAAGGACACCAACAAAAAAGTGAAAAGATAACCCACACAATGGGAGAAAATTTTTGGACATCATCTATCTGATAAAGGTCTAGGATCTAAAATATTTACAGAACACATAACTCAGTAATTAAAAAATCCAATTATAAAATGGGCAAAGAATGTGGATGGACATTTATCCAAAGAAGATATACAAAGGGCCAATAAGCAAACGAAAAGATGCTCAATATCATTAGCCATCAGGAAAATGCAAATCAAAACCACAATGAGATATCACTTTACACACACTAGGATGCCTATAGTCAAAAAGACAGATAATAACAAGGATTGCTGAGGATGTGCAGAAATTGGGACCCTCATAGACTGCTGGTGGCAATGTAAAATGCTGCAGCCACTTTGGAAAACAGTCTGATAGTTCTTCAAATGATTAGACATAGAGTGACCATTTGACCCAGCAATCCCACTCCTAGGTACATACCCAAGAGAAGTGGAAATATCCACACAAACAATTGTACGTGATGTTCACAGCAACATTATTCATAGTAGTCCAAAAATGGAAACCTATCAAATGTCCATCAACTATGAGTGGATTAACTTAAGTGTGGTATATCCATACAATGGAATTATTATTATTATTATTCAATAAAAAGAAATCACTTACTGATACATGCTACATAGATGAACCTTGAAAACATTATGCAAAATCAAAGAGGCCAGTCACAAGGGAGCATATATTGTATGATTCTACTTAAATGAAATGTCGAAATAGGCAAATCTATAGAGACAGAAAATAGATTCATGGTTGCTTGGGGCTGAAGGGCTGAAGGGATTGGGGTGACAGCTACGGGATATGGGGTTTGGGGAAGGTAATGACGATATTCTAATATTGGGGCGATGGATACACAATTCTGTGAATGTACTAAAAGACATTAGATTGCACACTTTAAAGGAGTCAAATGTACGGTATGTGAATTATATCTCAAAGTGGTTTTAAAAAAGAAAAAAACATCCAGAGTGTTTGGTTGTGTAGCCATGTGTTCAGCTGGAACTTCTATTGCTATGGAAGAAAAGGAGAGTATACATTTAGAGACAGTAAGCAGTCTCTGCCATAGGGAGTACTCTGACCTTTGGCACTATTAGTACAGTTTCCAATTTAGTAGCAAATCATGTTACATTAAGAATGCCCAATATCATTAATATAGTGACTTACTGAATTAATGTGACATTATAGCAAGAGCAACGAAGTAAGAGTAAGGTTATTTGGATGCTAGTCCTGACCCTACCCTTTTACTAGCTTTATGACCTGGGTAAGTTGCAATGTTTCTAAGTATTAAACTGCTCATCCAAAAGGTAAGGATTAAATGAGATGATTGCTACGTCCATTGAGTTCTAAGGACATTTGATTTCAACTCTACAAATGGATATTTTCAGACTGTTTCCTCCCTATTTGTCATTTCAAGAGTCAAGCACTTGCTTACAGTGTTCCCAGGAGCCCCCCTCATGTATAACGACTACTGTAAATATTGTTCAAATAATATTTACTTCTCATTCTCAAATAGTTCATCTTTGATTCTCCATTCAAGAGTTTGTATTTTACTATTTGAGGCACTGAAAGTGAATGAGAGCTTTTCTCCCTAATATTTATTATAGACTTAGGGCTAAATTCGATCAGGGTAACAAATCTAAATCCCTGACTTTATTTTATATTTTTTTTTTCTTTTTTTAAATTATTTTTCTTTTTCTAAATTTTTTTTTTGCGGTACGCGGGCCTCTCACTGTTGTGGCCTCTCCCGCTGCGGAGCACAGGCTCCGGACGCGCAAGCTCAGCGGCCGTGGCTCACGGGCCCAGCCACTCCGCGGCATGTGGGATCTTCCCGGACCAGGGCACGAACCGGTGTCCCCTGCATCGGCAGGCGCAGTCTCAACCACTGTGCCACCAGGGAAGCCCAGTACAACTTTTTTAACATAAAAATAAATTACTTTTACATTGCTTACTAAAGATAGTTATCATCAATTAGATACACAATTCTTAGTTTATTGTGCTTTAACTAAAATATGATTTATCTACTAAAAAACTGAAGCCAAATGGACTATAAATGGTTAATATAGAGATATCAAAAAGAAGAAATGATTGAATATAAAATCAATCCACTGATACAACCCAGCATTTTTATTAAAGAAATTGCCATAATTTTTAGGAAGGAAAAGAATCTTAGATGAAGTGATGCCAGTTACAGTATATGAGAGTTATACTAGAGTTTGTTCATTTAATTTACTGAAACTAAATATTCTTAGAGGGCTGGGTATAGAAATTTTTCTATCAAGAACTGACAATCCAGCCTTACAGCTACAATATAACTGCACTCTTATCACAAGGTCATTGCCTGAATTTCGGCAAAATTAATTCAAGAAGCTAACCTATCTCTTTACACTAATGCTTCCCAAACTTTGGAGAGCATAACAACCACCTGTGAGATTGTTAATATGCAGCATTCTCAACCTTATCCCCTAAAGATTCTGATTCACTGTGTCTGGAGTTGGGCCTAATAATCCACATTTTAAAATGCACCTTAAGTGTTTGTGATACAGCTAATTTACAGACCAGACTTTTCGAAACACTGCCTGAGTTAGTTTAGAAACACCCATTTTCCTTTTTAACCCTCCAGCCATTAACAGTCCGTTGGATAAGTAATATACCTTCAGTGGTGAAAAGGAAGAATAAATTCCAAATGAGTTCTATCATCCCGTTCTGAAGTTCATATGAAGGACTGCATTCTCTTCTTAGATTCCTTGTTACCTAATTTAAGAGTTCCTTTTTAGAGGGGGAAGCCCTAGAATTTAATTTGAGGTACCCAAGTCTATTCTTAATCAGCAAATACTATTTCTATAGCTTTTAAAGAAACACCTAATTCCTGAGTTGATTTCATCACAAATGTTCTTCCATATCATGATAGCAAACATGTAACAAAATCATTGTCAGTAGGGACTTCCCTGGTAGCGCAGTGGTTAAGAATCCGCCTGCCAATTCAGGGGACACGGGTTCGAGCCCTGGTCTGGGAAGATCCCACATGCCGCGGAGCAACTAAGCCCATGCGCCACAACTACTGAGCCTGCGCTCTGGAGCCCGCGAACCACAACTACTGAATCCTGCACACCTAGAGCCCGTGCTCCAAAACAAGAGAAGCCACCGCAGTGAGAAGCCTACACACGACAACGAAGAGTAGCCCCCGCTCACTGCAACTAGGGAAAGTCCGCGCACAGCAACAAAGATCCAATGCAGGCAAAAATAAATTAATTAATTAATTTAATTTTTAAAAAAATCATTGTCAGTAAAAATTTCCTTCCCAGTGAATTATCATTTCCCTTAGATGAGTCTTTCTATATTTTAAAAAAACGTATTTACTCTCTTTAACATAGTTTTAAAGTTCTTTCAGACAAAAAAGTATTCACATCTTTATAAATTGTTATTATTTGTTTTCTGAATTAATTTATGCAATATGAAAATAGAAAGCTTACAAATGCAAATCATGTTAACAGTAGAAGAATTTGGAGAAAAATTCCTCTATTTTGGAAGTCTGACAGTTCTGAACTGTCTTTTAATTTCCTAGTTTCTTTTACTTCCACTTCAAGAGAAACAAAATTGAAATTCATTTTTCTCTGAAAGGGCTAAAAGAAACTTGCTGTATAGCACCATTTACACAAACTATTCAAAAGCGGTTAGAGCATTATGGAGTCTAAAGGGCATTACTTAAAACCACTCAGCTCTTGCTCTATTAAAGACAGGGTACTTTCCCCCTTACCTTGATCTACTTCTGTTTTCCATTAACCACTTTAAGTAGTCAGTAGACATGGGTTTTATCCTTAGTTTTAACTTGCCTGCAAAGCCATTTCATTCAGTAAGTATATACTTATCAAAGAACCATTGTCCACATAGATCTGTGTCAAATACCTTGGGAGGTCAGAAGGAAGACAGGGAAGAAGGGAAGGAGGGCGAGAAGGAGGGCAGAAGGAAGGAAGGAAACAAAGTTTTGACCACGTGTACGGATTTGTAATCTATTTTGGCTAGCAGTTATATGTATTATCCAGCTCATATGTATTTACAGCTCTACTCCTCATAAGTCATCTTGACTCAGTTTCCTCTGATTGTAGTGCATGAGGTTGGCTTAACTGGTGCTCTTGCTTCCCTGAACTGTTTCAGAGTCTCTATTAGTGAGTCTTTATAGCGTTTCTCTGCATAGTATGCCAATAATTATTCTACTACAACTGGTCCAGAAGCTGTTTGTATCTACAGTCATGTATCCATGGCTTACACCTGACCCAGTGGAAATGTAATCAGCATAATTTACAAACTCCATGTCATCATTCTTGATGAATATTTATTAAAATTTGATGTTAAGAATTAGGCAACATTGCCTAAAAAGTTAAAAAGTATCTCATAATCACTGAAGACTTTAGTATAGCTATTACTTTCTATATTGTGTCAGTTTTACAGTTCATTGCTAAAAATATCTTCCATACTTTTGTGAACCAGCAGTCCAGAGAATATATCTTATTGAGCCCAATTTCTTGTTATCCACGACATAACATATCTGTGTAGTGCCACAGTAGGTGGATACAGTGGTCAATTTTAGATCTGAAAATATTTTGCCTTGTCTTAATTTCCTCAAGATAGGCTGTTCTACTACCTATCTGCATTAGCTTTCTATTGCTACTGTAACAAGTAACCACAAACTTGGTGGCTTGAAACAACACACGTTTTATCTTACATTTCTATCGGTTAGAAGTGGAATACAGATTTCACTGAGCTAAAATCAAGACAGCCTTCCTTTCTGGAGACTTCATTTCCTTGCCTTTTCCAGCTTCTAGAAGCCATCTACATTCCTTGGCTCATGGTCCCCTTATTCCATCTTCAAAGCTGCTCCTCCGTTGTCATATCTACCTCTGACCACAGCCAGGAAAGTTTCTGGCTGTGGTCAGCGGTAGATTCATGTGACTAGATTGGACCCAACTGGATAATGCAAGATAATCTCCCCATCTCAGGGTCCTCAACCTTAATCAAATCAACAAAGTCCCTTTTTCCATGTTGCCACATAAGGTAACATATTCACAGGTTCCAGGATTAGGACTTGGACATCTTTGGGGAGCCACTACTCTGCCTTCTGTGCTGTCAGTCTCAGTCCACAGGTAAGATGACTATAACACATGTATTTGATCTATTATGTATCTATATTTATAATTAGAGGACATTCATAATCATATGAAAATATTTTTTTATCATATTCCACTATTGGCTTCCAAGTACATTGTTTTACCCTTAAGAACACCTTCACAGAAAAGACTGTGAGTAAAGCTGGACTTTTAATATCATCCTTCTCGGCCACTTTAATGATTGGGTGTCTTTGACATAGGATACTACTAATTTTAACAGAATTGTTTATATTACTGCATACAGCTTTGTGATCTTAATGAATTTGTTTAAACATTCAAATTTAGTATCTGCCCCAGTCTAAGAGGGACAGATATTTCATAAGTAATAATTGCTACTATATATTGAGCTCTATTATGAGTTTCACATTCATTACTTCATTCTCTTTTTGACTGAATGCTATAAAAGAAGTCTATTATTCCCATTTCACAGATGAGGAAACTAAAGTTTCTAGTATCACAGAACTAGTAAGTAGCAGAATGGGGCATTCAAATATAGGTCTTTCTAAGATATATAATTTTCCACTATATTGTGTTAAATTTCCATAAACATTAAGTAAATCAAGTTATGTGTGGAGGTATATTGTTATTTCCTGCACATATCATGAATTCCTCATGCTAAACAAATCACATCCAATGTATTACATAGTGGTCTTGGGCCACAAATAATTTTAGAAATGCACAACTGACATAGTTCAAAGGGCCTAGACAGAAGCATACTGGCTAGCAACAAAAAGTGATAGTAAATATTTTTATAAAATCACTAGACTTGTTTTACCTTCATTGTTGATGTCTTCTAACTTGACTAAACTGTCCATGTGGTCTGTAGTGCCCCTATTGCTTAGAGATACCTGGAAGACAACATCATGAAAAATTCCTCATACAATGTTTATATCACTCCCAGAACACAGATGTATTAAGAACTGCTATTATATTGTTCTAAAACTCTGTGTAAGCAGTTTAAATCCTTTCACTACCTAAGCCAAAATGAAGAGAAGGATTGTTCAAACAGAAAATCTGAATAATTCAGTCCTCTCTTGGAAGGAAACAAAGTTAATCTCTCTGGACTCTATATAGTTGAAGAATCACTGGATCATTACACAAGTCTCTACCTCACTTTGGATGTGTAGATTTTGAAGACCCATGGGCATAAAAGAAAACATGTTTAAACTCGTGCACAAAACTTATGTAAGTATGATCAAGTATATAATGTTAAGATCAATATTTTGTTTAATTTAACCTGTCCTTTAAAACAAAAGATCAGCATGTTTGAAATGATTTAGATTTCTAAAGTCCATCTATTATTATGAAGCTTGGGAAAAGGACCCAGAAGCTACTTAGCATTTCTATTTTTTCATGAAGTGGTTCTTTAGCAACCTTGAAGTCTATATATAAATATAATAACATATTCAACCTTTAACCTGTCAATACATATAAGCAACAAATAAAGAAAAAATAAAACAGGCAGATTTCCCTCCTATCAACCTTGATTTAATCTATATTACTCTTGATTGGATAGGATAACCAGAGTCTTTTCTTGGAAAAGTTTCCCACCATACAGGTACATTTCATTTTGAAATATCTAGGACCCACAGACTATACTATGTCTTAAGAATTTTTTTGCTATAATTCTAGACGTATAAGACTATTCGACTTGTTTATTGATTCAATTCAATTTAGTTCTCTGATCATTTAGTATCTACTATAGATTGACATCAGCCTTCAGAGTAGTGTCAGCTTTCACAGCATTTTGTGTATCTTCCAAAATAGAGAATAAAAAGTAGCAGCTCAGATTAATTCATTAGCAGACTTCATGCCCATGTTAAAATTAAACTTTCTAGATCCTTTAGGGTAGAAGGTATAATTTGTTTGTTCTAATTTTTTTAATTTAAGTAACTTTAGTTAGGGCAGATCATTCATTAGCGTTCCCGCAACTCCTTACTGTCTTAACAGTTTTTCTTCGCCCATTTACATTAGCTATATTGAACCCTTGCAAGCATTTGAGTTTCAGCCCCAGAAGAGTCTAATCACCTTATTTTTAATTAGAAAACAAATGTTCACAGAGATTAAATAACTTGGCCAAGGTGACCCAGCTAGTTAGTGGCACTGAGCCAGAGTCAAAATCCAAGTATACTGGCCTTTTCTCTAAGGCACTGTATTCATTTCACTACTTTTTCTTTCTCTTTATCAGCACCTAACACTTATCTGAAATAAGAAGTCTCTGTGGGTTTTGTTTTTTTTAAGTTTTAAAAACTGCATCGTGGCACTTACAATTTTTATTCCTATCTCAAGTTTAAAAATATCATTAACAGATTAAGCACATTACTACATGCTGTTTTGGTGTTTGCACTACTCCCCCGCCTTTCCACTGCCTTTTAGCTGTCCAGAGAGCTAGTAAAGCGAAAAGAGAGTTATAAAATTACAAAAGAGAAAAGAATGAAGGGTTTAGATAGTTGAGCAGGCATGGGGGGAGTGGGGCGTTATCGGAGGGAATAACTGTAGAGGAAGGACAAGGAAGAAGGAAAAAATGAAACAGTGGTTCCTGAAGACCTGAGATAGGAAGTGTTGAGAAATAAAGACAGCTAGGTCATCAATCATTGTTGCTTTAGGGGATGTGCTGATTCTAGCTGATTTTTCCTTAGGCTCATGTAGCCAGCACCAAACAAAATTGTGAAGTATGCAAAGCTCCTCTTGGAATTCTTTGTACTTTCTTGCATTCAGCTCTATTTTTTTTTTAAAATGCAGTGCTTTTTCTTCTTTCTCTGATCCATCTCAGGCTGAAAACCAGCTCTCATTTAACACCTTAGCTTTAAGACTTACTCTCTCCTGGACTGTTGACATTTGAAGTCCTATCTTTTAATTGCAGGATACAAGAACCTTTCTGAAAGGGATCATTTAAACATCGGTGAGCAGAGAGGAAATTATTTGAAGATGAAGGAATCCTGCCTTTACGTAAGGTGCACTTTATTCATATCAAGCCTAATTTCTAAAGTACCCAGCATACCCCCTTTCCCTATTCAAAGCCCTAGGTTAAATTTTTAATGGACAAGAAAGGTGCAGAGTCTGAGAAGGCAATGGCAATCACCAAGTAAATACTACATTTTTATAAAATTAACTAAGGGAAGCATCAATGAAGATGCTTATTCCAAACAAGCTGATGTAACCCCTGGCTTATATTCAATTATCTGTGTGATTCATGGGAAAGTAACATTTCTCATCAATTATCTACTTAGCTATTCAGTAGAGAAAATATTCAGTAGTGGACCTTAACCAATTTAGTATTTATAAACAATATCTTATTTCTCTTCATAATTGAGAGTAGAATAAGCATAAGTAAAATAAGCAGAATTTCCATAAATTAGTAAACTAAAGTCACTAGAAAGTTGATTGCTGTAATCAAGATCATGAAGGTCAGTAGAAAAATAAAAGCTTACTCAAAACTTCTAGATTCTGGAGCTAGACTGTTTGGTTTCAAATATGGGTTCTGCCACTTGCCTCAATACCTCATCTACAGAATGGTAATAATAATAATACCTGCCTCATGCAGTTGTTATGAGGATCAAGATAATACTTCCATCAAAGTGTTTAGAACCTGGTTTGGTGCTTTATAAGTGCTTGTTAAATAAAATACTATGACTATTATTTCTTTCTTGACTCTGAAGGCAACTAGTTAGGTCTACAAAATGACCTCATAAATCTGACATATAATTCAAATTGACATTGAACTTACACATCTATATCCAATTAACTCATTGCCTTGAACATGGTGCAAATGAAGAAAAGGTTATTTCATTTTTTGCATAGCTACAGACTTCAACATATCAAAAATGCACTTTCTTTGAAAGGAAATTGGACAGCAGAGTGTGCATGAGGCATCACTTCTCAATTATGTTATGTTTATAAAATGATGGAGAGTATGTTTGCCTTCAAAGTCCGTAACTTTTTTCCAACAGCTTTATTGAGATATAATTTACACATTATTACAATTCATCCTGTCAATAGTGAACAACATTAGTGTTTATTGATTGGCTACTATGTCCCAGTAATAAACATATTGTTTCATTTAATCTTTATAAAAATTCTTTAACATAGGTACTGTTATTCCCAATTTAATGACTAAACTATAAGTTAAACACTTTGCAGCTAGAGGTTGAGATGAGGTTTGAACTCATGTTCATATGACTCCACTATTTTTCCCATATCATGCTGCCTTTCTCTGGAAAACTACTTAGTTCTCTTTCAGAGGTTGGGTGGGAAAGGAGGGAAACGTAACCCTTTGATGGTATTCATAGTTAAACAAACTCTAATTTTTAACTTGTCAAGAGTCAAATGTATAAGAAATAGCAGTAATTGGAAGCTGTTTCCAGAATTTCAAATCAAGGATGATACGATAATACAAAATAGTATTATTTCAAAGAAAATAAGCAGTAATAATGCTGATACACACAAATTACAATACCAATATACACTACCTTTGGAAGGATTTAGCACTTCTTAGTAGCATATTACACCCAGTTACTGCATTCTCACCAAATGAGTTAGGGTAGAGGTTGAAAATGAGTAAACAAGAGAGATCATGCAGGAATTCTTATCCATCGTTTAGTCTTTTCACATCACGTGTTATCTTAAAGTCAAATCTCCAGACATCTTCATGCTTGGAATTACTTAAGCAGTTTTGCCACAATTCATTTATGAAACACATATTTGGGTGGTTCTTATGTGTTAGGCAGCATTGTGCTAGCCGCTAGTTGTACAAAGGTTTTGGGGGGGTTGTTTTATGACTCTAGTGCAGCTCAGTTTACATTTTAATTTAGGCTTTCATACGGAGTGGTAATTAGTGTACTATAGTGTATAGATAGCCAGTGGGCTTTGGAAGCTGGATTGCCTCTCCACTTACTGTGTGACGTTGGCATTTAACTTTTGAGAAACTCGATTTTCCCATTTATAACACAACTAGCTTCAAATAATAGCTGGTATTATCTACTTTCAGGTGCACACACCATGCGAAGGTGCGCCTAAGAAAATGTTACTTCCTAACATCTAGAAGAATGGGTTTCTTGCCCGTTTTTTCCCCTTTAGTACCTGGCATTATTCGATACATATTTTACACTGTTCACCGAGGAACTGGAACATGTTTTTCACTGCAGCTTAGCTATCTGGGTGTGCCTGGGGAGGCGTCACAAAGAACCTGTAAAAGGTCTCCACCTACAGCAGGAATAGAAGCGCAAGAAAGAGCCCAGGCAGATCACTGCGGCTAAGCGTTCGGTTTCGTATTGTTCTCTGTTTGGCCCAATATTCACGGGGTTTAGGTTCCGCGACTCGCAACGAAAAGACTCGAGTCACGGACCTGTTAAAAATTTTCTGCCATATTTTAGACGTCCCCACGCCCTCCGCCCCACCCTCAAGCGTGAGTGAATGCGCAAATAAGGGTTTTCAGGCGTCTGTGGGAAAGAGGGAGGGGAAGGCAGAAGTCAAGGACGGACGGGGTGGTGGCACCACTGAAGCGCGAGAGGACCGAGGCCCCACAGACAAGAGTTAAAACCAGGCGGTCGCGGGCCGGAGGAGGCCGAGGCGAGCTGCTGGACGGGCGGGAGCCGATGGGGGGCAGCAGACCACCGCGGCGCACTCACTCCGCCCGGGCCCAACGCTTCTCCGGAGGCGCACCCCCCCAACCTTACGTCTCTTTTGGTTTCGACCTGCCGACTGGGAGGGGCCGCGGGACGCCATTCCCACAATGCTCTGGGGCGTGCCGCCGTCCGTCGCTGCCGCCTCCGCTACCGCTAGTGGAAGAAGATGGCGGAAGGCGGAGCGGCGGATTTGGACATCCAGCGGTCTGACATCGCGACGCTGCTCAAAACCCCGCTCCGGAAAGGGGACACCTGGTGAGGGAAAGGGGTTGAGGTGGCTGTGGTTACCCGAGGGTGGTGGAGAACTGGGCGGGAACTGCGGTCTGGTGTCTCGGTGGTGACAGGTGCGGGCAGGTCCGGCGGCGGCCGCCTCGGGCAGCAGGATTTTGGCCGCTCCCGAAAGGTTGGAGCAAAGATTGGACCCGAAATGAGGGACAGGGTTCGTGGCTCGTCGGGGCATGCTAAGAGGCTTGCGGGGAGCGGCGGCGGCGCCGGCGGCTCGTGCAGTTCTCTTCGTCCTTCTTCCTCTGGTAGTGCCGCTCCCACCCCAGGCCTTCCCGAACGATAGGTTACACTCGTTGGTGTGAGTCTCTTAATGTTTGACAGGTCCTGGTCCCGCAGCTGATCAGGATCTCACCCTCTACTTCTTTAGTCATTTCTTTTCCCGGCATTGTCGGCCTCCAAGTTCCCTATTCTGATTCTCATATTCTTCCGGGAGGCCGGCTGCAGGATGTTTGCGGTTCGTACTACACAGGTGGCATGTGTCAGGGCGCCACTTAAGAGAAAGGAACCTTAGTTCCTAGTTCCTTGTCAAAAGGAGGGAGGGGAGTACGGAACCTTAGGCTTCTGAGTGGTACCACGTGGTCTTGTGCCTTGGAGGCTTGATAGACGCCGGTAGCGTTTCTCTTAGAAGTGCAGCTCTTCCCTCCTGTTTGAAGGATAACGCAGACCTGCAAAAAGTAGATAAGTCCACTTGAGGCTTAAGTCACTTGTTAACGTTCAAACTTATAAAATACGAAAGGATATACTTAAAATACTGAAGGAAGTATTTGGAGATTTTAATATTTGTGGGCCATATCAAGTGGTATTCAGAGTAACTTCAGTATGTGAATATGTAACATAAAGTGCTCTGTTTTATTAGGAAGTATAATGCGCTTCTTTATTATAATAAAAGTTATTTTCATTTCTTATCATCACCATACAGTGGTATATAATTTAGAGTGTTTTTTCATTTACTCGATATGGCTTAGTGGAAGGAACGTAAGATTTAGACCCAAATTAGACCTTTTCACCACTTAGTTTGCAGTATGACTTTGAGAAAAGTTACTTTAAATCATTGCACCTCAGTACCTTCATCTATGAAATGGACAGAATAATTTCATTATAGGGGTTTATCCTGAGTCAATGAAATATTCTAAAAGATTATTTATGAGATAACATTAAATTTTAGTTACCTTCTTATCACCGCCATTTCTGATACAATGCTGTGGTATTAGAATCATTTTCAAGTAAACTAGTAGATGGCAGACTTGGGACTTGAATTTAAGTACTTTGATCTAAGTCTTGGTACTTTTTTCCTACTTTGTTAGGCTGCATACTATGTTTATGTGATAAAAACCCCTGAGGATGTAAACATATACTTGTTGCATTACAGCAAAAAATATTTAATAATTATTGTTCATATGGCAGTGTTCCTAAGATGTTTATTACTGTGGGGAAATTAGACATTTCCTAGGACATTTACGTTTACCTTGGCCTGTGGATTGTTAAAGATGAAATGAATCCTTGATTCTTATTGTTTGTTAAAGAACACTTTAAAATTCTTAATTTACCTTGCCTATTACCACCTCATAAAAAAATAAATGTGGATTTCCACAAAATAGAAATCTATAATTTAATATATAGATATTATTTATATGGGTATTCTCTTTAATGTTGTTGTGGTTTTGATATACTGAGTAATAATTGGTGGTGTTGATACTACAGGATGATGTGAGCAATATGAGTATTGTGAGCACTAAATGTTAAAGTTTAGCATTTTTATTTTTTGACAGAGTTACTGTAAATCATTTTAAAAGATCTATTTAAAAGAGTAAATACAGGAAGTCTATAAATGAGTCATTTCAGTGCTTCCATTTTAAAGAAAAGGAAACTGAGGCCCAGATATTTAGGTAACAGCAGAATGTGCAAATTTTTATCTTCACAATTGATTTCCCCTCTTATTTAAAGAAAAAAATGCAGGAAAAAGATGGTACTGGGATACTGCAGAAACTATATAGTTTGGTTTATATGCGAGCCAGTTTTCTTGGAATTAGCAGGTGAAACCTGTCAAAAAAGGAATTAACAAAAGTTTGATTCAGAGTTTTAAGGAGAATAATTTCATAAGTACAAATTTGATAATGTATTCATGAGTACAGAATTAGTAAAGATATTTAATAATTTAGTTGTAACTTGGGCTCATGTTTTTGGAACTCATTAAAACTTGTTAAAAAGTTATCTCTCTTTTTAAGGTCTTAAAAAATCGTTGGATTAGTCATTTATGGGTATTTGGGCAAATCCTGTTTGTTATTTTATAGCTGAAATGGGCCATATGCAAATGGAACATTGTCTTGGTATATGTATATAACTATCTTGGAAAGACTGATAAGGACTATTGAGAAAAAATGGTAGGTTTACCATGAGTTTATTCTTGAAATTTTAATACTAATGTTTGATGTTACAATGAAATGTGTGCAGATGAATAAAGTTCATTAATTAGGTTGTGAGCACTTTGCAGATAAGGACTGCCTCTTAGTACGCTGGTAATTAATGCTAACACCTGGGCAAGGATAAAAATTTGCTTCTACATGAATTTCTGTTTATTTGTAAATGGTGAATGATTTTTATCTGGAAGCTAACCTTCTAGAAATGAAAATAAGTTACACATGTCTGAGATGAGGAGAAACAAACCTTATGATATGTTTGGTATTAGACTTCATAGTGACAGTAATGTCAAAATTGATGCAAGAGAGTTGTACCTCTTAAAAAGGTTGGGTATAAAAGTAACACAGATCTGCATCCGATGGAGTAAAGCAGTGGTCTTGTATGCTGTTTCTTGATCTGTGTTTAGCTCCAAGGAGAGATTCAGAAAACCAGGAACAAGACTGTTAGAATTTAGAAACTATAGAGGAAGAATAAAGGAACTAGAACTGTTTAGCTTAGGATGAATGAAAGATAATTTAATTTTCAGATACATGGTAGTTTCTCCTGATAAGATAAAAGGAAAATTTGTTTAAAGTTCATTCCATGTAAGTATATTAGGGATGGAGGAACCTATTGAAGGGGATAATAGTTAAATGAATAAATGTACAAAAGCATGTTGTGGGTTATGGAATACTCTCTTTAGAGATTTCTTTTAAAATAGATTTATTATGAGTAAATAAACAGATGACTACAAATCACCAAAATCACTGCTTTATTTCCCCATTTTATTAAATGTTATTCATCTACCAATCATTTTCACTAATTTTTATGTTCAAGTATGTTCAAAGCTAACTTTATAAATTAAATTTTGCATGTCATTTTAATATAAACCCTAATAAAATAACTCTAGTAGGTTTAAGGTAACTTTGGAGAGTAGCTTTAATTTGCATTTAGAGTCATTTAAAATATGTATGATGTTTTTGTCTCAATAAACTGCCAAGGAATCACATCAGTCAGGTTTTTAGATAGGAGAGACACTAATTTCAATTTCAGAGCTTTCCTTCCATTCCTACTCTTTTACCTAGAAGTCTTTGAGGCTTTATTTTATATGGTCCCTTATGTTTTTGCGACTTAGATTTACACTAACAGAAAATAATCTTAAGTCAAAAAATCAGTTAATAATGTAAACGGACACTATTAATCAATATGAACTCCAGATTGTTTAGTGTGTACTTGTTGAGAAGTTTTTACATTACTGTTACTGTTAACTTTAGTTGTACCAAAGTGTTTACCACTGAAATAGGGTATATATTACATCATTTGCAGGAAATGAAACCAGAAAGCAAAACTGTTTTTTAGTGTTGGTAAATTGATGAAAGTAAGGACAGAAATAGGGACATTAAAGTGTATTTTTCACATTTTAGTTGCTTAAAATCGAGAAAAGCAATTTTTCCTAATTGTTTTCATAAGTTTTAAAATCACTTGTAAGTGGTTAGTGAAGCCAAGATTAATGTACCCTAATTGGCCAAGAAGATCCAGAGCTTTAGTCAGTGTTTTCATTTATCTACTTAGTGACATTCAGGCTTTATTTTTTCCTAAATCATACCATTTTTTTTATTAGCACATACAAGGTATTAACTAGATGTTCTTTTTAGAAAATAGTTTTGTGACAGTTACTAATCTTGCTTGCATGAAAGTATAATAAGAAAAAAATTGTCAGGCTATGACCGATCATATTACATTTAAAAACACTGTGCTAGGTATTGTTGAAGTACTTACATATGTTAACTAATTTACTCATCACCACAATTCTAGGGTACTAGAATGTGAATGTGCTCTAACTCACATTTGCCAGAATAGGAATTCACCCGGATAGGCTCAAAGAGGTGTTCACACATTGATATATCTGAGATTCGAACCCAAGCAGTCTGGGGCTTTAATTCAGGCTTTAAAATTACTGTTCTACGCTGCCTTTTATTTTAAAGATGCATTTTAAAGTGTTCCACTTTTTTAAAAAATGGACATTCTTTTCTCTTTAAATGGAGTCTATTTTATATTTAGCAGCAGAATTCTTCCATTTTATCCCACACTTGTTTCTTGTGACTGTTCAGTTTAGATATGGTAGAAAATCTTAACATCTTGCTTTTGGAAATTAAAATATGTTTAAAGATTAATAGGTTATTTACTGAATATGTAGAATAAATATTATTTTGATGCAAAAGTACATTTAAACAAAAGAAACTGGGATCGTGTATTATTTAGATTTGGGGTTTTAATTGTTTATCAGTAATCATAAGTGATTTGTTAGAGGCCATATGGCCCCTTTTCATATAGTTTTACAGAAAGAGCATATCAAGCAGATAGGAAGAACTTGTAGGATATTTTGTTTTAGTACTTTGCCCATATTTTTAAAAGTGTTTGGTTTACAATAAACCACAAATACATAAGACTTTTTTTCAACTAAGAATCCATAGGAACAGCCCAACACAGAAAATGCAAATGTGAAAGTTCGATATTTTATGTTCTATGTTTACCAACTTTTTGTGAATTTTCAAAGTCAAAGCACATTTGAATTAAGACAGTGGAAGGTACATAACCATATTGATACCTCTTTAACATCTTCTTGAAAACTGACAGTCCATGTAACATCACTGCTAATAAAATCAATTTTGCCATGTTAGTCATTAGATATATTTGTTTTATTACATGAGTTTAGAGTGATTTTTCTTTTCCTCACTTTGAGAATCACTTTACAAAAAAAGCATAATTATTATAAAAGTGAATTGAAACACCATCAGATATATTGGCAGGGAGATAAAGGGAAGGTTGAGAACTACTGGTGGAGGTGTTTGCATGCATTATCTGGTTGGATTTTCAAAATAAGGATCAAAGTATGTATTTATATTCCTTTCTTGTAGATGAGAAGTCTGAACTCAGAGGAATCATTTGGTTTGCATGTGGTTCACAGGTGATAATACCACCACTAGTGAACCTTTATTGAGTGCTTACTCTGTTCCAGCCACTATTCTAAATGCTTTATACATGTGCAGCATATAATAAGAGCAAGTACTCTTATTTACCTCATTTTACGGGTGTGTGATGATTTCAGAGCTGGTTTTTTAAATACCTGGCTTATAATGATTTAAAATACTAAATCCTACCAGTATCTCCTTAGTATTAAAAATGTTTTGTGCTGTCACTACTTACATGTAATTCAAACAGTATTTCATAAGGCAGTAAACTATTTCTTCTTAGTCTCCATATAGAATTTTTCAGCGATTACTAGTTTTTCCTTCCCTGCGTAATGTCAGCCTGGTTTGTGCCTCTTATTTTCATTTCCTTAGTTACTACTGTAATTCACACTCTGTATCTTATATTTATTCCTTTGAAGTCGTTTTTTCCAGATTCTTTCACCATCTATTCTTTAAAACAAAGGGAATGTAGTTCCTTTCAACTTTATCATCCAGTTTACATAGAAGCCACTACTAAAGAAACCTAGAATAAGACTGATTGGTAGTAAGTGACCTCAGTTTTGGATACATGATGTATCTGAGGGAACAATCAAGAATAGCTCCTCAAAAAGAAGCAGCTCGGATTCTAATATAAGGCAGAAAACCTCTGTAGGATTAACCTATATTTGGTTATGCCTAGAATACTGCTTCTGTCGGTAAGATTCTGCATGGCTTCTTTATAGCTCTCCAAAAAGAAAAGGAGGGTAATGACTACTTTTTCCTCTTCATGAGGAGGAGAATTAAGAATACGGTCCCTTCCACTCTCCTTTTAGTTTTGAGAAGACCCACATATTAGTGTGATAATTCCTTGTGGTTCAGGAAAATGGTTTAGCAGAAGTAGCCATAGAAAAGACTTCCTCTGTGAAAGAAGTTAAAGGCTCTCACAAGTTAAGTCCAATGTGGCTCTGAGACCAGGCTATTCTGAGTTTCAGAGAGGCAGTTTTTGTTATTTTTTTAAATTGAAATATAGTTGATTTACAATGTTGTGTTAGTTTCAGGTGTACAGCAGAGTGATTCAGTTATACCTATACATATATCCATTCTTTTTTAGATTCTTTTCCATTATAGATATTACAAGATATTGAATATGGTTCCCTGTGCTATACAGTAGGTCCTTGTTGGTTATCTGTTTTATATATAGTGTTTTGTATATTTTAATCACAAACTCCCCAAAAACACACATACACACTCACACACTTTCCCCTTTGGTAACCATAAGTTTGTTTTCTATATCTGTGAGTCTGTTTCTGTTTTGTAAATAGGTTCATTTGTATCCGTGTTTTTAGATTCCACATGTAAGTGATATCATCTGATATTTGCCTTTCTTTGTCTTACCGACTTCACTTAGTATAGAGAGCCAGTTAAAACCTGGGAGCATTAGAGACAAAATTAAAAAGAGCATCAAGTTCCTGTAGTAAAAAAACAAAAAGATTAAGAATGGTAGGGTGATAATTATATTTATCATGTTGTACATTACGTCTCTAGTATGTATGTATTTTCTAACTGTTAAGTTTGTACCTTTTGACTGCCTTCATCCAATTCTTCTTCCCCCCACTCCTGCCTCTGGTAACCATACTCTTTTTATATGAGTTTGTTTGGTTGGTTGTTTTTGTAGTATAATTATCCTGTATCACTATGTTACTTCCTGTTGCAGAACGTAGCGATTCGATATTTCTGTACATTTCAAAATGATCACCAAAATAAGTCTAGTTATGATCTATCACCATGCAAAGATATTACATAATTATTGACTGTATTTCCAGCACTGTACATTTCATACCGGTGACTCATTTATTTTGCAGCTTGAAGTTTGTACCTCTTAATCTCATTCACCTATTTCTCTCCTCCTCCCACCTTCCTTTCCTCCAGCAACCACCTGTTTGTTCTCTGTATCTGTGACTCTTCTGTTTTGTTATGTTTGTTCATTTTTTAGATTCCACATATATGTGAAATCATACGTATTTGTCCTGTCTGAGTTATTTCATTTAGCATAGTACTCTCTACATCCATTCATGTTGTTGCAAATGGCAAAATTTCATTCTTTAAGGCTGAGTAGTATTCCATTGTAATATAATTAACAGTGCTGTATGTTATATATGAAAGTTGTTAGAGTAAATCCTTAGAGTTCTCATCATAAGGAAAAAAGTTTTTTTCTGTTTAATTTTGTATTATATGAGATAATGGATGTTCACTAAACTTATTGTGGTAATCATTTCATAGTGCATATAAGTGAAATCATTATGCTGTACACCTTAAACTCATATAGTGCTGTATGTCAATTATATCTCAATAAAACTGGAGGAAAGAAAAAAAGAATGATAAGGGTTAAATGATCATGGTTAAAGAGACCTGATAATTTGGGTTGCTTTATATTTTTTAGCAATATAACAGCTTGACAAATTTTAACAGTTTAATCAAGAAATTTTTCTTTGATATAGATGGAAAATGTATTTTCGTAACTTTGGATATCAAGCAGAAGAAACTTGATTCTCAGGAGAGATGTAGCTAAGTATATGTACTGTGTAGTTGTGGCTATGATTACAAATATTACCACTCTTTTATAAGGTTAAGAGCTTTTTGCATGTATGAAATAAGTGATAGTGTTGTCATTTTACAGATTCAGAAACTGAGGTACAGAGTTAAGTGCACGTGGTAATATACTCAGTCAGTGGTAGAGCAGAGATTCTGACTTAGGCAGTCAACTCTAACGCCTGCATTTTAAACTGTACTGCCTGCCTATGAGTGATAAGCCATAGCCATTTATGGAAGCATTTTTTTGAGGGATGAATACTTGAAAGTATTAGAATCAAGAAGTGACAGCTTCGTCATATTAGTAAAACACCATATTGATCTAGTTATCCATGTGAGGAACCTCTAGAATTTTCTAGGTCTTTCTGGTTTAGCCTTCTAGTCGTAGCAGTCTCATTTCTAACTAATATAGCTCTTTGATACAGATGGTGCTTCCCGTTTCCTGCAAAGTCTTTACATGCTCCTACCTTATAGGACTTTACACATCATTCATATTATTTCCAGTATATTTTATTAAGCCCTGACTTTCCGTTTCTTCAAAACCAATCTCTGTAAAATCATCCGTAATAATTCCATCCAGATCTATGGCCCTTTCACTCTCTTCTTTATTTTTTTTTAAATACAAGAGCTTTATAGTGATATAATTCCCATATCATACAATTTGCCCACTTGATGTGTACAGTTCACTGGATTTGGGTATGTCCACAAAGTTGTGCAACCATCATCACAATCAATTTTGGAATATTTTTATCATCCCAAAAAGAAACCTCATACCTATTAGCAGTCTCCCCTGCCCCCTTTTCTACCCAAATCTCCCTGTTTTTGGCAGCTACTAATCTTTCTTGTTCTATAATTTTGCCTTCTGGATATTTCATGTAAATAGAATCATATAATATGTGTGATTTTTGTGCCTGGCTTCATTCACTTAACATGTTTTTTAGGTTCATCCGTTTTGTTGTGTGTATCAGTACTTCATTTCTTTTTATTTCCAAAAAATGTTCCATTGTATAGATATACCACATTGAATTATTCCTTCATCGGTTGATGGACATTTGGGTTGTTCACAATTTTTGACTGTTACAAATAATCCTGCTATGAACATTTGTGTGCAAGTTTTTGTCTAGACACAAGTTTTCATTTCTCTTGGGTGTATACGTAGGAATGGAATTACCGAGTCTCTATGTTTGCTTTTTAAGAACTGATAGACTCTTTTCCAAACTAGTTGCACCATTTTCCATTTCCACCAGCAGTGTATGAGGGCTCCAGTTTCTCCACATCCTTGAAGTGCTTGTTGTTGCCTGTCTTTTTGATTATAGCCATCTTGGTGGATGTGAAGTGGTATCTCATTGGGGTTTTGATTTCAGTTTTCATAGTGGCTAATGATGTTGCACATCTTTTCATATATGCTTATTGACCCTTTGTATATCTTTGGGAAAATGTCTGTCTAGATCCTTTGCCTATTTTCCAATTTGGTTATTTGGTTCTTTATTATTGAATTTTAAGAGTTCTTTATTCTGGATACAAATTCTTTATCAGATAGATGATTTGCAGAATTTTCTCTGATTCTGTGGGTTTTCTTTTCACTTTCACAATCTTACTTGGCCTCCTTCCTGAGTTCTTTATTTGTCTCTTAGTTTAGATGTAAAAAGAGGTCATAAAAATTAGTTCTTGCCAACTGATGAATTTAATGTGCAGAGCAGAAAATAGGTTGGAAACGCTTCAGATCTAAAAATTAAGATATAAAGGGATGATTATTTGGTTTATTTGATGGTTTATTTGAAAGAACTTCATAGCTTTCTTTGGCTATGTTTTACTGATGAGTTTTAGTTTGTGGTACTTAAAAAAATTCAGTGAAATATCTAGTTTATAACGATTTAAAATACTACATACGGGACTTCCCTGCCGGTCCAGTGGTTAAGACTTTGCCTTCCAATGCAGGGGATGTGGGTTCATTCCCTGGTCAGGGAGCTAAGATCCCACATGCCTTGTGGCCAAAAAACCAAAACATAAAACAGAAGCAATATTGTAACAAATTCAATAGCACTTTTAAAAATGGTCCACATCTGGGCTTCCCTGGTGGCACAGTGGTTGAGAGTCCGCCTGCCGATGCAGGGAACACGGGTTCGTGCCCCGGTCCGGGAAGATCCCACATGCTGCGGAGCGGCTGGGCCCGTGAGCCATGGCCGCTGAGCCTGTGCGTCCGGAGCCTGTGCTCCTCAACGGGAGAGGCCACAACAGTGAGAGGCCCGCGTACCAAAAAAAAAAAAAATGGTCCACATCAAAAAAATAAATAAAATACTAGATACTATTAATATCTCTTTTAGTATAAAAATGGTTTATGCTATTGCAACTCATGTAATTTAAACAGTATTTTATTAAATATGAGGATTAGTCATAGAGTGAATATCCAAAATTGTTTATGCTGTTAATTCTATGCACAATAGTTACGCCTGTTGTTCTCAGATTAAGTGTACTACATTGGATGAGGCTGAAATTTTTATGTATCTTCTTAGTTGTAAAAGAGTGACTGTATTATGTCTACTTTGAGGAGAAAAAGGTAGGATTTTTTTGAAAAAATAAACGTCATATTTATGTCAGTATTAGGCAATTAAGAAGGAACTGCTTATCTGAAAGTTGTCAGCATAAACATGTACTAATCAAAAAAAAAAAAAAAACAACACACAACTATACATTCACCAGCTCTGTGGTTTTCTAAATCCAGCTTTTGGGATTTCCGCATTTCCCTGTACTGCTTTTAAATGACTTTGTATTTAGGACTATTTCTAAGTCATTTATTGGTCCCTTTATATCTTTCTTAAATTTGCTTCTAGTGTGTATAAAAACACTAAACAACTTTTGAGACTCTCCTATCTTTCCCCACTATCATCCCCCCAAAACAACCCAACAACAACAAAAAACCTACAACCTGGCTTTTTTAGTTCTTACTAAAATGCAGGAGCTTTTCTGCATTTGAGGACTGTCTTAAAATTGACTCAGATTTATTTTGGGTCCTAAAATTGACCCTGCTTCTCTGGAGCCATTGAAGATTATTCTCTCCAGACCACAGTACAAATTGTCTTTCTTGATGCCATTAGAATATTTAGCACCATACAACTGAAGTACCCATAACTTTATGTAAGTTTTTGATTTATTAAACATTTCATGAGTATTTGAACCTCCCACCAATCCTGTGAGATACTGCCAGTGGTCATCATGAAATGTAAATCAGATCATATCTCTTCTAAATATTTTTCATTGGCTTTCATTGCATTTAGGATAAAATCTTTAGTTACCTTAAAGGCTCTATGTAGTCTGGCCCCAGCCTACCTTACCTAGCATCTCTTCTCCCTTTGTCATAAACTCCAACTGCATTTAGTCAGTTCCTCCAGCATACCTAACTCCCAAAGTTGTTCTGGCCCTAGCACATGCTTTTCCTTCAGTCTAGATAGCTTTTTATCTTATTCTTCGTGAAATAACTCCTGTCCATATGCTAAAATATTATTTTTTCAAAAAGGCTTTCCTTTATTCTAAATAGGGACCCCTTTATTATGCTTTTATAGCTCCCTATGCGTCACAGCACTTACTACAGTATTTTACTACGTCTTAATTATTTACTGTCACTTTCCTTCACTAGACTCTGAATTGCATGAACATAGGGCTCTTGGCTATTTTGCTAACAACTAATGCATACGGAATAGCATATATGTAGTAGACCTCCAATAAATATTTTTTGAATGAATGTATTTCAATTTCTAAGATGAACAATCTAAAGGTTTAGCATTGAGTAACTTCTCTAAGACCTCACAGCAAGTAATGTCAGGAAGAGAACTTTGGTCTAGTACTTTTTCTACAGTAAATTCAGAATTCACATCTACTTAAGTCTCATTTCAGGAGGTAAGAAAATTTATAAGCAAGAATAATCATGAAAACAAATTGCTATTGGGTGTGCTTTTCTGCTAAGTTCCTGATAGGCAAAGATCTAACATTTACCAAAAGGTGCCCCCACTTTGAAAATACTTATTTTGTTCATGAGTGAAAAAGAACTTGAGGACTGGCCTCGGGATGCAAATTTTGGAATCATTGGTATGAGTTACAATATCACTGAGAGTATTAACAGTGAGAGAAGAAGAAATTTGAGAGCAGCTCTGTGGAATACTAACATTTAAGCAGAGGAAGAGAATGCTGTTAAATTACATATATATAATTATATGTAATATATATTTACTGTTATCATATTAATACAATATTAATTATATTATACTATTATTAGATATAATATATAATATAATATATATATATTCCTCCCACCCAGAAAGGTAGAATCACAGATTATTTTTTTTTTTTTTTTTTTTTTTTGCGGTACGCGGGCCTCTCACTGTGGTGGCCTCTCCTGTTGTGGAGCACAGGCTCCGGACGCGCAGGCTCAGCGGCCATGGCTCACGGGCCTAGCCGCTCCGCGGCATGTGGGATCTTCCCGGACCGGGGCACGAACCCATGTCCCCTGCATCGGCAGGCAGACTCTCAACCACTGCGCCACCAGGGAAGCCCACACAGATTATTTTTAAAAGCATTGATATAGTAATAAAATTATGGATCCTTTGGATTTGTTAGGGTGGCCATTGGTAACTTAGTGAGAACCTTTTTGAGAGCCCATTGAGGTAGGAAGATCTGTTGTGCTAGGTTGAAGAGCAGGTGAGGGTTGAGGAGAGCTTGGCTGCGGGGACAAGTCAGAAAAATGGGGGTAGATAGAAGAGGAAATGAATATGTGAGTTGGGAGGTTATGTGGGGGGAATGGGGAAAAGAGTTGGCCCCTCTTATATGCTAAGTTAAAAAGAGAGAGAAAAGATACAGGGAGAAACAAGGGGAATAGGGGCTGTTAATGACGTAAGTCTCCAAGGAGGCAGAAGGAAATTAGATCCAAAGACTAGGAACAAAAATTATTAGCCTTGGATTTAAGGAGGGTTATATCCTCCACGATATATAAGGGAATCAGGTATGATAAAGGTGTGGAACAAAACAGTAAGAAAGTTGGGACTTTTACTTCCTTGAAAAGTAAGCAGCAAGGCTGCCTATTCAGCCTAATGGGCTAGAGACTTAATGAAACTGGCAAATTATTGGAAATAGAGAAGGCTAAATGGAGACATGCTGGAGGATTGTGGGTCATCTTTAAAGGACTTGAGATATTGATTGAAGACCATAGATCTTTAATCTCCATGAAATTTTCTTTAGTAATTTTTGAACTCAGATAATAACATGATCAAAATATTTTCATATTGATGTACTAGTGTTTGAGAATCATCAGTTGTGACCTAGTATGAGGCATCGTCATAAAATCCCTTGTAATCCACTGAAACAGGGGAATGACAGTGATTAAGCCACAGCCAGAGGCCTCAGTCAAAAGTAAAATGATCTTGAGCATATTTTGGTACATTTGCTTCATAGCTTTTTATATGGGAACAGTCAAGTGGCTCAATATTATTCAGAAATATTTCACCTTTAGTTTCATCTATAAGGTATAGACTCCTTTGTGTAAGAAACTTAGTCTGTTTATCGTAAAGCGATTAATAACTACTCTGTACTTTGGGCTATCAAGATGTTTGCACATTAGTATTTACTTGAATTTTAGATGGTTGCAAGTCTATAGTTTAATGTAATATTTGATACTAAAGCTTGATCAGCTCAAAATCAGTATTTCTGTCCGTTTTAGGATTTTTTTTATTGATTTGCTTATATTATCTTCCCAGATATCAAGGGCAATAATCTCTTTCTGTACTTTGTGCTTTTCTTTTCTTATGAGATGTCAGCCAGTCATTTTTTACTTTTCTGGCTTACTTACTAGGCGTTAGTTACCAAAAGGAAATATTTCTTGAAAATGAATACATTACTATATATCAGAATCATAATTTGATCAATTTGGAAATAAATAAATCATGTCTTTCTAAAGAAAATTCTTCAGAGTTTATGTAAGCTTTTCAAATCTAATGCAAATTCATCTGTTGGATTTGGAAGAGGTAATATAAAATGTAAAAGATAAATATGAGGTAATAGAAAATTATAAATTTCTTTAAAAAATAAAACTAAAGCTATGCATTTTATACATTTTGCTGTACATATTTTTTATCCTATTTTTATGCTTGAAATTTTCATTTGCTGAATCTATCAGCTTTGTTGACTGCAGCATTATTCATAGTCTGTACATTTGACTCCATTTCATTTTGTGTATATATATGAAGATATATATAAACTATTATTCTGTATTAAATGGAAAACATATTAGTCATAGTAAATATTTCAGAATACAAAGAAAAATATAACAAAACACCTGTGTACTCCTTTCTTAGTTTAAAAAAATAAAACATTACAGATACAGTTGAATCTCCCTGTACATGTTTCCCTAATCCTAACCTGTTCCCTCCCTTGCCAGAGGGAGCCACCATCCAGAAATTGATTTTTATTATTCTCTTTGCTTATATTTTTAATATATGCATGGATTTATGAATAATATTATTTGTGGCGTGTTTAAAATTTTTATATAGTTGTACTGTGTGTGCATATCTATGTTATCTTAATATGTTTGTGTTATATTACATGTAGCCTTTTGCAGCTTGTATTTTTTAATTCAACATTGCAGTTTTGAGATTTATCCATGTTAGTACATGTAGTATTTTTCATTTTAGTTTTTGGGTAGTATTTCTTGGTAGGAATGATGAATATTGGTTTGGGTTTTTTTTTCCAATTTTCCATTTGCAAATTATGCTGCGTTATGTATTCTTCAGTTGTATTCTTGTAAATATGTGCAAGAGTTTCTGTAGGGTAAAACTTAGCAATGGCAATACATGATTCTATGGTATGCACATCTTCATCTTTAATAAATATTGCCAAATTCTCCAAAATGAGGATTCTAGTTTATACCCCAGTTGGTAGTTTATGAGTTGCAGTTACTACACATCTTCTCCACACTTAATATTATTGACACATGTGCATGTGCTTGTGTTTTCACCAATTTCATGAGAATGATGTGGTATGGTGTTAATTGGTATTTTTCATACTGCTAATGAGATTGAACATCTCATATGTGTAGAGGCCATTCTGATGTTCTGTGATTTGCCCTTTTTTTGCATTCTCTTTTTAAAAAATTAATTTAAAGGAGTTTTTCATGTTCTAATCCTTTGTTGGTTATAGGCAGTATAAGTATCTCTCCCAATCTGTATCTTTCTTTACTTGGTGCCTTTGTTGAACAGAAACTTATCATTTTAACCTCGCAATTTTATCAGCTTTTACCTTTAAGATTTTTTGTTTTTTGTCTTAACTCTTCCTATATTCTGAAGTAATAAGAATTTTCTTCTGTATCTTTTAAAAAATTATATTTTTGCTTTCACATTTATGTTTTTAATCCAACTACAATGTACTTTTGTAAGTTTCTGCTGTAATGCAGCATGTGTACCTAAGAATCACTGTGCTATATGCAAAATCATGCAATAAAAACCACAGGGCATACGGGAAAAATAGGGTTGGGGCACAGAGCTTTAAAAAATTTTTCAGGGACCCTTTTTTTTAAAAAAAAAAGATAATAAAATGGTAGCATGGTTTTACACATTTTAAATGGTTAATAAATACATTAATACTGCAGTAAATATGGTATTTTTATTTTGAAAAAGATGAGACTTGCTTGAAGTGGGATTGTGAAATGGTAGGAGGGTTATCCGAAATCTGCCAAGGAGTTGTAACACCAGATGTGGAGAGTGTGGTTCATAACACACATGGTGAATGTAGGTAGATGTTTAAAATGTATGTTTTGTGCATACCTGTGCCGCTCAGTGTAGCTGGGAAATTTTCCACATATATCTAGTGTTTGTTTCAGTTAGGATGAGGGTGAGACAAGCAAGGCACCTAGGGTGTAAAATTTAAGGAAGCACTCCCTGTTAGGGTCCCTAGGCATCTCACTTGCCTCACCCTAGTCCTCGCACTGCTTATGGGTGAAGTAGTGCTTAAGCATGCACTGAATTTGTGTTACTGTTCCCTTGTATATCAATCATGTTGAACACATTCAGGCTTTCGTAAGAAGCTTTTTTGAATAGAACTGACTACATATGTGAGGTATAGAGCTCTTAATTAATTTTTCCCGTATATATAGCCAGATCTTTCTACACTGGTTTGTAATGATTTTAGCATGCAGCATAGTTCCACATATATTTGAGCCTGGTTCTTGTTTCTTTGTGCTATTTTCATTGGTCTTTCCACTTCTCCCTATGCTAATAACACATTTGCTTAATCACAGGTCTGGCACTAACTTTGTAACCTTGGGCAAGTTAATTTCTGTGTGCCTATGAAATTATAATAGTGCCTACCTCATTGGGTAGTTAAAGGAGTAAATGAGCAATATATTAAAGTGCTTAGAAGTATGTGCCTGGCCCAAGAGTAAAGCTCAAATGTTAGTTATTTTGTTATTATTAAAAGTAATCCCTGTTAGTTAATAAGGAGTCTTGAGATCTAGTAGACTGAGATTGCCATCTTGTTTTTCCTTTTCCAAACTAAGAGGAAATGGGGAGAAGCTTTTGGAAGGATTCCCTGAGAAAGTGATGGTTAAACTATCTGAAAGATGATAAGAGTTAACTAGGTGTTGAGAGCAGTAGGAGAATATTTGAGGCAGAAGGAGCCATGAGGCAGAAAAAAGTGTGTCCAGGAACTAGATCTCAGCACAAAGAAAAATGGTACCAGTTAAGACTGGAGAGGTAAGTAGGAGCAGATCAGATCATGCAAGACCTATTAGGCAATGTTAAGCATTTTAGACTTCATGTTAAAATCAGTTATAACTATTTGTAAAGACTGATATTTCAAGAATAAAAGCCACGAAGTATTAATCTTTACAAATAGTTATAACTATTCAAAAGAGAAACTCAGAAGCTAAAGTTGGGTGCATCTGGACCCTAATAGCATATCAAGGATTAAGAGTGCTGTTGAGAATGTAAAATAAATTCAAGTCCTTGTTCACTTAGTGAGCTATTATTCACTTAGTGAGCTATTATTGATTTTGTTCGAGTCTTTTATGAGTTAAAATTAAGGAATCTTGTGTTTTGGGCAGATTCTTAATAGATTACGATTAGAGTTTTTACAGTACAACAAATCCGTGTAAATGTCTTGAAATAATTTTTTTCATTTATTTGTCCAGTTCATCTAATTTCAAGGGTGCATCTATAACTACACATTATTTCAGTAATAGACGCTCCTGTTTTTTCTACTTCCCTCATGTTTCATGACAACATTCTACAAGTAAGTTATAGGTGCCTGTAATAGAAATATGGTGACCATTTTCAATTGAAGGTAGTGTTAAAAACAGCTGAATTTTCATCAATTGGGAGAGTTTCCTCTCATAATGGTTTCATTATACAGAAAGCACTCAGTTCAAGATCTAAAAAAGAAAGTTGAACTAGAAATGTTATGGCAGCAGATGAATTCTGCCCAATGCAACCCTGCACTAAAACTAAAGAATTTATTAAATACTTTGGGAGGTAAAACGTCATCTTTTAGAAATATCTTTTAAGTAAATATAAATAGAACTTTGACAGTATTCCACAAATAGTTTTTAATGTAAGTTTTATAAATGACATTTTAAATTATAGTATTATTGTTAATCTATAAGTTCAGCACAATTCTAATCAAAATCTTAATAGGGATTTTTGTGGAACTTGATTAACTGATTCTAAAATTCATAGGGAATAGCAAATGGCCAAAGATAGTTAAGACAGTTTGCAACAAGAAGCTGGGGGAACGTGCCCTAAATAATATCAATATAAAAGTAATTAAGACAATTAAATTGGCACAATGATAGAAAAATAGATGAATGGAGTAGGGGAAAGATCGCTTAGTATGACATTTATTTGCAAAGAAAGCAAATGAAATGTCTGAATATCTTGTTTAAATTGCAAGGGAGAAAGAGTCTAAAAAAATTTTAGTGGGTGATATACAATTAAGTATAATTTTCTTTATTATCAATTTAACATATAAATTCATTGCTAGTCTAATCTATTTTATTTATCTTAGAAACAGAGTTTTCTTAAAACTTAGTTTTTCAACTCTTATTTTCTCATAAATATCAAAATCTACAATTTGGAGGCTTTCCATTGTGTAACCCTGATAGTGGGTTTGGAATACTCATGTATAGATAATTCTGCCTTACCCACTTTTAGGGAATTAAACTGCTGATGAATATTGTTTAAGAATTGTGGAGTTTTGCTATGTTGGTGCCTTTGCTTCAAACATAACTGTAGTGTTTCATTCCTATAGTGCTATATGTATAGTGCTATAAGCACAGAAATATTAGAATGATGTTCTTCTAAAAAACTTGGTTATACATGTGGGCTTTAAACATCTTGTTAATCTCTACTTTTGCTTTTGTTTGTGATTGAACCTGGTTAAGTGTGGGGAAGGTATTTCTGGAAAAAAATTTAAAATAATTATGAACCAGTGGCAAAGCATAGTAGGTATAATATAAATCAATCCGTAAAGTTTTTCAGATTTATAATTTTTTATGCTTTCTTTGCTAGAGAACCATTATTTTATTTTTTCTGTCACTGGTCATCTGATGAGAAACTAATTTAGGTATTTGAAAGTAAGATGAATATAGTTTCAGTAATGCTTATTATAGTGCTTGGTATCACACTTTTGAAATCAATTAAAAACCAGTCCTTCTTGCCCCAGCAGATTTTACTAATGTATGAGAAACAATTGGAGACAGTATTGTTGTTATTAACTTTTGTTGGTAAAGAAGCTAATTATTTTTAAAGTTTCTTTTAAGCTTTGATTATAATTACTAAAATCAATCTTGGAAACCTTTAATAATTGCTTTCCTTACCCCATAAAAGATACAGTTAAATATATAAAATTAACATACTTTTTACAAAAGAACCATTTTCCATATTTATATTTTACCATGTTGCATTTAAAATTTTATTTTGACTGATTCTTATAATTACCATTTGAATTTTTGTTCAGTTGGTAAATATTCTGTTGAATAGCTATTTCATTTTTTTTAAATGCTGTTAAGGATTTTTTTTAATGTATATGTTTTTTGTTTTTTTTGCGGTACGTGGGCCTCTCACTGGCGCGGTCTCTCCCGCCGCGGAGCACAGGCTCTGGACGCGCAGGCCCAGTGGCCATGGCCCACGGTCCCAGCCGCTCCGCGGCATGTGGGATCCTCTCGGACCGGGACACGAACCCACGCCCCCTGCATCGGCAGGCGGACCCCCAACCACTGCGCCACCAGGGAAGCCCTGTATATGTTAATAGTTGTCTTTAGTAGATACTTTACAGAACAATAGAAATAATACTTTATACAAGTGAAATATTTTTCTTCTACTACTGTGACATTATAGTTATTCTCAGTAATCCTTGGAAGTAGACATGTACTTTGATATAAAATAAAATATAAAAAATAGGCAGATTTTCTGCTATTCCTATAGTTCCTGGTATTTTCCTTTACCGATTTCTCTTCTTTTTTAGGTACCTAGTCGATAGTCGCTGGTTCAAACAGTGGAAAAAATATGTTGGCTTTGACAGTTGGGACAAATACCAGATGGGAGATCAAAATGTATATCCTGGACCCATTGATAACTCTGGGCTTCTTAAAGGTATTATTTCCGTCTTTCAGTCAGGTTGTAAATGTGTTCGTTTCAGTATGTTGTAGTAATATGGAAAATGTTAATGTAAATAAATTGGTAAATTAGAAATTTCTTTGTGTAGTCATCCCCCAGTGTCCATGCGGGGATTGATTCCAAGACCCCTTTCAGATACCAAAATCTATGGATGGTCAAGCCCCTTATATAAAATGGCATAATATTTGCATATGATCTGTGTATCCTCCCATATAGTTTAAATTATTTGTAGGTTATCTGTAATACCTAATAAAATATAAATGCTATGCAAATAGTTGCTGGTACACAGAAAATTCAAGTTTTTCTTTTTGGAACTTTCTGAAATTTTTTTTTCCCTCAAATATTTTCTGTCCAGGGTTGGTTGAATCTGCAGATTCAGGACCCATGGATACAGAGGGCCGACTGTATTATAGATTTGACCTAATGAATTCAGATTATTTTGTTATAATTAGTTATATTCTGTATCATGACAAATCCTGTTTGTCATTTCTGATTAGTAAGGGTTTATTATTGTTTAAACCTAGAATGTAAATTAGAAAGCACTATCTTATTGTTTGGGGGAAATGCTGTACTGTGTATTATTTTGCTAATGGGCACATGACTTTTCTCTTTAAGTTGGGGATCAGTGGTATATGGTTACATTCTTGGATTTTTTCATTAATCTTCTACAACCTTTACTACTTGCCAGCTCTTCTAAAACTCACATAACATTTAAAGAAAATAAAATATAAGTACCAGAACTTCCATTTCTGGCCAGGATGGAATAACAGGGACTAGACTTATCCTTCCACTTGAATGAACTAAAACCCTGACAAAAAACATGAAACAGTGGTTCTCAAAACATTGGACATCAGGCAACAAAGAACAGTGATCCCTGGAGGTATGAAACAAATGAAGTGAACCCTATGATTTCCTCAGCTTACTGCACTGAGTTTCCAAGACACGGCACAGAAGGAGAAACTCACGCAAAGCCTGGCAACCTCCCTTAGTTGAGGAAAGAGTTTGGAGTCCACGGAGACCAAGGCAGCCAGAGTTCTCAGGGCAGAGTACCAGAGAGGAATGAGCAGCACACAAGGAGAGAGAGAGTCCTAGAGATCTATAGAAGCTCTCTTATAAGTCTAGAGCTGACTGTTGACCAGTGCATGTATGTGAGGAAGCTACCCAAGGCCAAGGAAAGAACCATCCAAAAGAATTAGAAGGGGGCTTCCCTGGTGGCGCAGTGGTTGAGAGTCTGCCTGCTGATGCAGGGGACACGGGTTCGTGCCCCGGTCCGGGAAGATCCCACATGCCACGGAGCGGCTGGGCCCGTGAGCCATGGCCGCTGAGCCTGCTCGTCCAGAGCCTGTGCTCCGCAACGGGAGAGGCCACAACAGTGAGAGGCCCACATAACACACACACACACAAAAAAAAAGCATTAGAAGGAACAATCGTTTAGGTTCATGTTACCAAATCAGGTTCATTTGCCAGATGCACAGCAAGCCAAATTCTGAGATACCAAGGTTTGCAGCAGAGAAAGGGTTTATTCATAAGGCAACCAAGTGAGGAGTCGGGAGAACAAATCTCAAATCTGCCTCCCTGATGGCAAGAGGCTCAGGGTATTTATGGGAACAAAGAAGCAGGGTGGTCTGAGGTGTGGGGAGCGTGGGAAAAGGTAATTGGTGATAAGGAAAGAGTGAGGTAATAGTCATTCTGTGCAGGTGCAACTAAGCTACTTGCTTCTCTGTGGGATGCATGTTCAGAAAATGGAGGCATTAGCAGGTGCTGAGGGTGGAGTTTTTGGCCCTTTCATGTCAAAAGGTCACCAAGCGGACACTCACACAAGCCCAGTTGGACAGTCGGTGGTCTTAACCAGTCTTAGCTCCACCTAGAACTGAACACAGCTGATTTCAAGTTCCTGAAAAACAACTCAGGCAACTATCTTATTGTTTAGGTTATGCGAAGCTTGGAGGACATGCAAGTTTTTATAAAAACAATTAAAGTGTGCTTGATCAGTAAAGGCAGGTTACAGTTATAGTTTAATGGATCTAACTGATGAGTATCCTCCGTTTCACTCATAAAGGTCCAGGAATAATGTGTTCACAGTAGCCAGAGTGGAGAACCTTATAAATCACGGGGTAGACTGCAGAGAATGGGATTGCCTCTATAGAAGGGCAAAATTTATCCTTCTAAGTTGAAAGTATCAAACTATTTCCAAGTAACTTAACTGCATCTCAGAACAGAACACAAGAGTATTTGTAGGAATACAAAAAATATCCAGCATCCAACAAGATAAAATTTGTAATTTCTTGGATACAACCAAATATTACCTGGAATGCAAAGAAACAGAAAAATACAATGCATACTAAGGAGAAATAGCAATGTTTAAAAAAATATTTTTTAAGCAGAAAAGAACGAAGAACAGATGAAACAGATACAAAACGAATAGTAAGATGGTAGATTTAAACCCAGCTCTATGAACAGTCGTATTTAATGTAAATATCCCAATTTGAAGTAGAGACTGTAAGATTGCATTAAAAAAAAAAGACCCAACTGTATACTACTAGAAACCCACCTTAAATATAAAGATACAAATAGATTAAGAGATTGAAAAATTGTAAGACTGACCTCCAGTGACCCTCCTCTTACATAATCATCTCCTTTTTGAGTGTGAGTGGAACCTGAGAATAGGATATCATTCCTGTGATTATTTATATTATATGACAAAAGGGAGATTATCCCAGTGAGCTTTATCTAATCGTGCATGCCCTTTAAAAGCAGAGTTTTCTCTAGCTGGTAGCTGTAGAAGTGAGGATTCAAAGCATGAGAAGGACTCATTGCTGGTTTGAAAATGGAGGGGACTACGTGAGAAGGAAGACAGGCATCCTCTAGGAACAAAGAGAGTCGTTGGGCCCACAGCTAGCAAGGAAACAGGGACCTCATAACTGTAGCCATGAGGAACTGAATTCTGCCAACAGTCTGAATGGACTTGGAAGTAGATTCTTCCCCAGAGCCTTCAGATAGGAGACCAGCCTGGTGACATCTTGATTTCTTCCTTGTAAGACCCTAAGTAGAAAACCCAGTTGAGCCCATCTGACCCATAAAACTGTGAGATAATAAATGGGTGTTGTTTTAAACTACTATGGTTATTTGTTATGTAGCAATAGAAAACTAATACACATACTAACACTAATCAAAAGAAAGCTGGAATGGCCATATTAATGTTAGACGTTAAGTTTTAGAATGGAGAACATTACCAGGGATAAAAGTTCATTTCATGATCATAAATGGGCCAGGACAATTTGTTAAGAAAACATAATAATCCTAAATATATACCCAGCTAATGGCATAACTTGAAAATATATGAAGCAAAAACTGATAGAACTGCAAGGAGAAATAGAAAAATATCCACAATTATATAATGGATATTTCAATATTCTTCTCTCCATAAGTGATAGAAAATGTGTAGACAGAAAAGTAGTAATGAAATAAATCAACGTACCTGTCCTAATTGACATTTATAGAATATTCCACTGAATAACAGCAGAATGAAAATTCTTTTTAGGTGTACACATGAAGCATTTAGATAGACTATATTCTGGGCCATAAAACCTGTCTCAATAATGTTAGAAGGGGGCTTCCCTGGTGGTGCAGTGGTTAGGAATCCACCTGCCAATGCAGGGGACACGGGTTTGAGCCCTGGTCCAGGAAGATCCCACATGCCACGGAGCAACTAAGCCCATGCACCACAACTACTGAGCCTGTGGTCTAGAGCCTGTGAGCCACAACTACTGAAGCCTGTGTGCCACAACTACTGAAGCCCACGCGCCTAGAGCCCATGCTCCACAACAGGAGAAGCCACCGCAATGAGAAGCCCGTGCACTGCAACGAAGAGTAGCCCCAGCTCACCGCAACTAGAGAAAGCCCACATGCAGCAACGAAGACCCAACGCAGCCAAAAATAAATAAATAAATATAAAATAAATAAATAAAGTTACAAGGATTTAAATCATATGAAATATGTTTTCTTACTACAGTGGAATAAATAAGAAGTTAATAACAGACAGTTGGAACATCTTCAGATGTTTGGAGACTAACATACTTCTGCATAAGCCATGGGTCAAAAAGAACTCAAAGGGGAAATTAGCAAGTATTTTTACCTAAATGAAAGTGAAAACAAAACATATCAAAATTTGTGGAAGGTAGCTAAATAGTATGTGGGGGGGGTAATTTATAGCCCTTAACATCTATAAAGAAAAGAAAGGTCTGAAATCTTTCACCTTGGTTTCTGACTCAAACTAAAAGTAAGAACAAATTAAACCTAAATCAAGCAGAAGAAAGGAACTACTAATAAGTTCTGAACAGAAATAAAGAGAAAATAGAAAAATAGAGAAAATCAATGAAACCAAAAACTGGTTCTTTGTGAAGATAATAAAATTTATAAATACCTAGTTTGATCACCAGAAAAAGGGAAAAGACACAACTACCAATATCAGGAACAAGAGAGGTAACATCAATACAGAAATCTACAAACAGCAAAAGGAGAATAAAAGAATATTATGAACTTTATGCCATTAAATTCAACAAATGAGATGAAAAAGACAAATTTCTTGAAAGATGAAAACTACCAAAGCTCATTCCAAAAGAATGGATTCTCTGAATAGCCCTGAATAACAAAAGCTCTTCTAGAAAATTGGGAGAGAATACATCCCAATACATGCTATGAAACCGTCATTACCTTGATACCAAAATCTGGCAGAGACATTTCAAGAGAAAAAATGCTAGACCATTATCCCTCATGAGCATAGAAAAATCAATTATTAACAATATTTTAGTAAATCAAGTCCAACAATAAAGAGGATATATAGAGAAATAAACATTAAGTATAAATAGAGAAATAAATGTTACAAAGATAATATATCATATAAAACAAAAGAGTAAAATACAAGGAAACTCCCTCAACCTCATAATGGACATCTGTGGAAAACCTACAGAAGACATACTCAACAGTGAAAGACTGAGTCCTCTCCCTCTAAAATCAGGAAAAAGCAAGGATGTCTACTCTCAGCTCTTCAAGCCAAGATTGTACTGGAGGGCCTAGGCAGTGTAATAAGGCAAGAAGAAGAGTTAAAAGGCATACAGCTTGTATCAGAAGAAGTAATAAATCTTCCTTTATTCACATACACCTATGTCTATGTAGAAAATTTAATGGAATCTATAAAAAGAAAACTTCTAGAACTAATAAATGAGATTAGCCTTTAGAATACAAGATCATTATTCAAAAACCAATTGTATTTTTGTACACTAAAAATGAACTAACATGAATTGAAATTTTAAAAGTACATTTTATAGTGGCACCAAAAATATAAAATACAGATAAATCTGATAACATGTGCAAGACATGTAAACTAAAAACTATAAGACATTGCTGAGATAAATAAAACCTAAATAAAGACAGAAATTATGTTAGTGGATCAGAAAACTCAATATTGTTAAATTCCCCCACTCAATCTACAGATTCAACACAATTCCAAATCACATTCCTAGTAGGTTTTTTTCTCTCATTTAAAAATGAGACAGAATTTACATACCATAGAATTCATCCTTTTAAATTCTGTGATTCACTGTTTTTTAGTA
This sequence comes from Aethalodelphis obliquidens, assembly GCF_003676395.1. Classification (NCBI taxonomy): domain Eukaryota; kingdom Metazoa; phylum Chordata; class Mammalia; order Artiodactyla; family Delphinidae; genus Aethalodelphis; species Aethalodelphis obliquidens. Next base: position 11,429,080 of record NW_020837952.1, read on the forward strand.
TATTCACAAAGTTTTACAACCATCACCACCGTCTAATTCCACAAAATTTTCGTAACCCCAGAAAGAAACTTCGTATCCATGAGCAGACACTCTCCATCCCCACTCAAGACCCAGCCATAGGCAATCACTAGTATACTTCTGTCTGTGGATTCGCCTTTTAGGGACATTTCATCTAAATGGAATCATACAATATGTGGCCTTACCGTTTGATCTCTTTCCCTTAGCACAGAATTTTAAAGTGTCTTCATGTAGCATGAATCACTACTTCATTTCTTTTTATGGATGAGTACTTTTCCATTGTATGGAGATAAGCCACATTTAGTTTATCCATTCATCAATTGATGGACATTTGGGTTGTTTTCACTTTCTGGCTATTACGAATTATGTTGCTCTGAGCATTCACATACAAATATTTGTGTAGATTTATATTTTAATTTCTCATGGATCTATACCTAAGCATGGGATTACTAGGTCATATAGTAACTCTGTGTTTAACTATTTGAAGAATTGCTAGACTTTTCCAAAATAGTTGCACCATTTTACATTCCCACCAGCAAGAAGTAGGGTACCAGTTTCTCCACATCATGCCAACGCTTGTCATTGTTCGTTTATTGTAGCCATCCTAATGCATATGAAGTGGTATCTATTGTTATTTTGATTTGTATTTCCCTAGTGATTAATGATGTTAAGTATCTTGTCTGTGCTGCTTATATCGTTTTTGGAGAAATGTCTATTCAGATCCTGTGCCCATTTTTTAATTGGGTTATTTGTCTACTTATTATGTTCTAAGAGTTGTTTATGTATTCTGAATACTAGTCCCTTATCAGACATATGATTTCCAAAAATTGTCTCCTAACCTGTGGATTGTCTTTTACTTTCTTGATGGTGCCTCTAAAGCGCAAATTAATTTTGATGAAGTCCAATTTATCTGTTTTTTTCATTTGGTTGCTTGTGATTTGGGTGTCAGAAAGCATCACCTAATCCAAGATCAGAAAAAACTTATGTTTTTTTCTAAGAGTTTTATAGTTTTGGCTGTTATATTTATGTCTTTGATCAATTTTAAGTTAATATTTGTATATGGTGTGAGGTAAGAATCAGTTGAACAGATTAGAGAATCCAGAAGTAGATCCACACATATATATGGCCAATTGATTTTACAGAAAGTTGTAAGGAGAGAAGATAGTCTTTTAAACAAATGGAGTGAAGATAGTCTTTTAAACAAATGCTGCTTGAGCATTATCTATTTGCCAGAAACAGGTGAACTTTGATCTATACCTGGCACCATATACAAAATTAACTCAAAACAGACCGTAGAGCTATATGTAAAAACCAAAACTATAAAAAAAATAGGAGAAAAATTTTGTGACACTGTGTTAGGCAAAGTTTTCTTAAATATGAATTTAAAAAGCACAGTTGATAAAAGAAAAAAATTGTTGGCTTGTATTTCATCATTAACAAACGCTTCAAATGACACTGTTCAGAGAATGAAACAATAAAGCACAATGTGGGAGAAAATAATTTGCAAATCACCTAGCTGATAAAATATTTATATGCAGAATAAGCAATTCCATAAAGCCCAGTGGAAAAAGTAGACAAAAGGTTTGAACAGATGCCTCACCAAAGAAGATAGTGTTTTCAAAAAGCACATGTGGGACTTCCCTGGTGGCGCAGTGGATAAGAATCTGCCTGCCAATGCAGGTGACACAGGTTCGATTCCTGGTCCAGGAAGATCCCACATGCCATGGAGCAACTAAACCCGTGTGCCACAACTACTGAGCTTGCACTCTAGAGCCCGCAAGCTGCAACTGCTGAGCCTGTGTGCCACAACTACTGAAGCCTGCACACCTAGAGCCCCTGCTCCACAACAAGAGAAGCCACCGCAATGAGAAGCCACACACCACAATGAAGAGTAGCCCCGGCTCGCCACAACTAGAGAAAGCCCACGCACAGCCAAAAATAAATAAAAATTTAAAGGAAAAAAAGCACGTGTAAATATACTCAACGTCAATTGTCATTAGAAAAATGAAGATTAAAACCACAATGAGGTCCTACTATACATGTGTTAAAATGATTAAAATTTAAAAGATGAGCTCATACCAAGTATTGACAAGGATGTGGAGCAAGTAGAACTTTCATACGCTGTTTTTGGGAATGTAGTAGTCTTGTAATTTCTTAAAAAGCTAAACATACATTTACCATAGGAACCAACCATTCTACATATGAAAACTTGTACATGAGTGATCACATCACTGTTATTTGTAGTAGAGAAAATTAGAAACAATCCAAAATGCCCATCAACAGCTGAATGGATAAACAAATTATAGAATACCCATATAATGAAATCCTACTCAGCAATTAAAAGGAATGAACTATTGATACATAAAAACATGGACGGATTTCAAGATAATGATGCAGCATAAATGAAGCCAAACAAAGCAGTACATACTATTTTTTATATAGTACTGTAGAAAATGCAAATTAGTCTACACTTGCAAAGTACAGATAAGTGGTTTTCAGGGGACAGGACAGTAGACCTGGATGGACAAGAAGAGATTACAAAAAAGCGCTACAGGGAAACCTTTGGTGTGGGGGGGATACTGATAGATCTCTTCATCGTTTTGGTGATGATGGTTACACACTTGTAGTGATATGTCAGAACTTATCAAATTTTACACCTTAAATCTGCAACAGTTTGTTGTATATCAATTTTATATCAATAAGCACAGAAGTAACAAAAATTAGGGGTTCTGTGTTTAGGGGTGTTCTCCTCCTAAAAAAATGATCCAAAAATTGATCATTTTATTTTATCCACTAGATATAAATTACTATTTGGATTTTGTTACATAATAACATCATTTACTCAAAATCTTGAATTATTGTGGAGAATAGCATAGAAATCTTAATTTTTAAACTTTTTTTCTTTTCCTAAATTTACTTCAAAGTAGTCTGTTATAGTGGAAAGAAAATGGATATTAGCATAAACAGATACATGTTTGAGTCCAGTCTCTACAGTTTTCTATATGTGAACTTGGGCAAGTTAATCAATATCTGAATCTATTTACTAAGTAAAATGTAGCTATCTACTTCATAATATTGTTCTGAAAATCAACTGAGATAAAAGGGTTTTCCATAATAATACCTTTCATAGTACCTGCAATTTTCTGAATGATTTGGAGCAAGTTACTCAATTTCCTTGAATATATTTTTTGATCTAAAATAGATATCTATCTCTGGCCTGTCCTATACTACATTTCTAGTTCAACTGGAATTTTGAAAATGGATCATAGAATTAGAACCATATCTGAACAACTACCTCTACTTTAGATCTGTGGAGGAATCTAGATCATGGGCCCTCTGGAGTAATGAGATGCCCTTTTGTAATTTCCGTCATGGTTCCCAGGCTATGTGTTTTGGCATCATTGTTAAAGGTTATTGATTTGCTTCTGAATTTTCTTCATCAGCTAATGCTAGAACGATCACTATTACCATGTGAGGAATCTCTGATACTTAAAATATTTGGGAAACAGGCTTCATTCAGATCCTTTGGCTAACAGTTACACTTTAGTATTTTTTTTAAGAGCCCAATAAAAGAAAAATTATTTTTTTTAACACTGTTGGTTGCCTGGTACACATTGAAACTTTGTAAAGCAACAGTTTATTTTGGAATATGTAGACTTAAATGTGAACCTCTTCAGAGCTTTCTTCAAAACTCATTATTTAAATACCTGAGTTAGTCTCCATGAATTTAAGTAATTTTTAATGTGTACAACCAAAGTATTTAGAGTTATGTAGTATTGTTTCTTTTTATGTATTGAGTTTATTTTTCCTTTTGTAGATGGTGATGCCCAGTCACTTAAGGAGCATCTTATTGATGAATTGGATTACATACTGTTGCCAACTGAGGGCTGGAATAAACTTGTCAGCTGGTACACATTGATGGAAGGTCAGGAACCAATAGCACGGAAGGTACATATTAAGAATAACTGAATAAAAATATTTTTCTTAGTTCACATTTTCTTGTTAATTTCAGTGACTAATGAAGCCTGCTCAATTATCTTGGAGAAAAAGACCATCAGAATGTTACTGTACACTAACACACATAGAGGGTTTACTATATGCTAGCCACTGTTATAAGCACATCATATACATTATTAACTAGTTTAATCCTCATAAAAAATTCTGAGGTAAGTATTATCCCCATTTTATAGATGAGGAAATGAGGACAGAGGTAGAGAGGTGCAGGGTCTTTCAGAAAGCCACATGAGTTTACGTACTTAAGTAGCCTGACTCTGACTTTTTTTTCTGATTAAAAAGAAAAAATTTTTTTAAATAATGAAGAAACTAAAAGTAGAAGAAATATTGTACAGCATACAATTTTCTTAAAACTTGAAAATGCAGATATTTTTCTTATCCCTATTTTAAGTTTTACACTTACAGTCTAGAAAAATTAAAAATGACCCACTTTTTAAATTTTTTGATTAACTAAAAATTCATTTATGAAAGTATCAGTATCACCATAGTAGAATAATACCAACTGCTTAAAGTAGATCTGTCAGCCTTACACAAGTATTTGATAGTGTATTTGGGTGGAGCAGAATTATTTATCTGATTTTTTATTTCTACATAAAAACGATTAAAAACCCGAATTATGTAACACAAGGGTATAAACCTCTGATAGTCCAAACCATATTTGGATTTATTTGCAACTGATCCTACAAAGTTAATATATTAACAGTTTATATTTGTGTATCTATGGTTTAGGTATAAAATTGAATTTCGTTTTCTAAATAGAATGTGAATGTGCCTTTGATTTAGTTTAGTGTAGTTTAATTCTGTTCCTTAACTTCACTCAGTCTTTCCTTATAGCTATTTCAAAGTTAAGATTCATATCTTCTAAGAATGCTAGCCATAAATTATATATATTTATATATATATGTAATGGCCTATCATTTCTATCTATAATTGCTGGAGAATTGAGTGTTTTGACTATTTGAAGGATAAACTACTCAGCTGTAAAACTACGTAGAAGAAGACCTTCATTCCTGGGATAAAGGAAAATCTGTAATATGTCTGGAGTATCTTCAAATGTGTTAAACTGTATTAATTCAACCTGAATGACATACTTTTTTTTTTCTTAATAAGTGTAGCATATCATATAGTACAGTAAACAGGTCAACTGTGGACTCCATTTGCATTTCTTCTTGAAAGAGGGCTTACTGGCATTTCTTGAAATCTGTGTCTGATAAGCAAGTTAAAGAAGATAAAGAATCATGAAGAATTCATACAGGGAGAAAAAAAAAGTTTAAGAAGTCTGTTAGGAGACTATATATTTATTTTTAATAAGATAGTTAGAATTGACTCAACTTGTAAAATAATTTGCAAACTTTAGTGTGGTTTCTTCCCTCTTTGTTTCCTGGTGCGCGAGGAGAGGGGATTAAGAGCGCTGCTTAAAGGAGCTCCAGAGACGGGCGCAAGCCGCGGCTAACAGCGCGGACCCCAGAGACGGGCATGAGACGCTAAGGCTGCTGCTGCCGCCACCAAGAAGCCTATGTGTGAGCACAGGTCACTATCCCCACCTCCCTTCCGGGGAGCCTGTGCAGCCCGCCACTGCCACAACTTCCCCGGGAGAACACACGGCACGCCTCAGGCTGGTGCAACGTCACACTGTCCTCTGCCGCCGCAGGCTCGCCCCACACTCCATACCCCTCCCTCCCCCCGGCCTGAGTGAGCCGGAGCCCCCGAATCAGCGGCTCCTTTAACCCCGTCCTGTCTGAGCGAAGAACAGACGCCCTCAGGTGACTTACACGCAGAGGCAGGGCCAAATCCAAAGCTGAGCCCCGGGAGCTGTGCGAGCAAAGAAGAGAAAGGGAAATCTCTCCCAGCAGCCTCAGGAGCAGAGGGTTAAATATCCACAATCAACTTGATGTACCCTGCATCTGTGGAATACCTGAACAGACAACGAATCATCCCAAATTGAGGAGGTGGACGTTGAGAGCAAGATTTATGATTTTTTTTCCGCTTTTCCTCTTTTTGTGAGTGTGTATGTGTATGCTTCTGTGTGAGATTTTGTCTGTATAGCTTTGCTTTCACCATTTGTCCTAGGGTTCTATCCATCAGTGTTTTGTTTTTTTTACTTTTTAAAAAACATTTTTTCTTAATAATTTTTTATTTTAATAACTTTATATTATTTTACCTTACTTTATTTTATTTTATCCTCTTTCTTTCTTTCTTACTTTCTACTTTTTCTCCCTTTTATTCTGACCCGTGTGGATGAAAGGCTCTTGGTGCTGCAGCCAGGAGTCAGTGCTGTGCCTCTGAGGTGGGAGAGCCAACTTCAGGACACTGGTCCACAAGAGACCTCCCAGCTCCACGTAATATCAAACGGCGAAAATTTCCCAGAGATCTCCATCTCAACACCAACACCCAGCTTCACTCAATGACCAGCAAGCTACAGTGCTGGACACCCTATAGCAAACAATTAGCAAGGCAGGAACACAACCCCACCCATTAGCAGACAGGCTGCCTAAAATCATAATAAGGCCACAGACACCCCAAAACACACCACCAGATGTGGACCTGCCCACCAGAAAGACAAGATCCAGTCTTATCCACCAGAACACAGGCACTAGTCCCCTCCACCAGGAAGCCAACACAACCCACTGAACCAACTTTAGCCACTGGGGACAGACACCAAAAACAACGGGAACTACGAACCTGCAGCCTGCTAAAAGGAGACCCCAAACACAGTAAGAGAAGCAAAGTGAGAAGACAGGAAATCACACAGCAGATGAAGGAGCAAGATAAAAACACACCAGACCTAACAAAGAAATAGACAGTCTACCTGAGAAAGAATTCAGAATAATGATAGTAAAGATGATCCAAAATCTTGGAAATACAATAGACAAAATGCAAGAAACGTTTAACAAGGACCTAGAAGAACTAAAGATGAAACAAGCAACAATGAACAACACAATAAATGAAATTAAAAATACTCTAGAAGGGATCAGTAGCAGAATAACTGAGGCAGAAGAACGGATAAGTGACCTGGAAGATAAAATAGTGGAAATAACTACTGCAGAGCAGAATAAAGAAAAAAGAATGAAAAGAACTGAGGACAGTCTCAGAGACCTCTGGGACAACATCAAACGCACCAACATTCGAATTATAGGGGTTCCAGAAGAAGAAGAGAAAAAGAAAGGGACTGAGAAAATATTTGAAGAGATTATAGTTGAAAACTTCCCTAATATGGGAAAAGAAATAGTTAATCAAGTCCAGGAAGCACAGAGAGTCCTATACAGGATAAATCCAAGGAGAAACACACCAAGACACATATTAATGAAACTGTCAAAAATTAAATACAAAGAAAACATATTAAAAACAGCAAGCGAAAAACAACAAATAACACACAAGGGAATCCCCATAAGGTTAACAGCTGATCTTTCAGCAGAAACTCCAAGCCAGAAGGGACTGGCAGGCCATATTTAAAGTGATGAAGGAGAAAAACATACAACCAAGATTACTCTACCCAGCAAGAATGTCATTCAGATTTGATGGAGAAATTAAAACCTTTACAGACAAGCAAAAGCTGAGAGAGTTCTGCACCACCAACCCAGCTTTAAAACAAATGTAAAAGATCTTCTCTAAGCAAGAAACACAAGAGAAGGAAAAGACCTACAATAACAAACCAAAAACAGTTAAGAAAATGGGAATAGGAACATACATATTGACAATTACCTTAAATGTAAATGGATTAAATGCTCCCACCAAAAGACACAGAGTGGCTGAATGGATACAAAAACAAGACCCATACATATGCTGTCTACAAGAGACCCACTTCAGACCTAGAGACACATACAGACTGAAAGTGAGGGGATGGAAAAAGATATTCCATGGAAATGGAAACCAAAAGAAAGCTGGAGTAGCAATTCTCATATAAGACAAAATAGACTTTAAAACAAAGACTATTAGAAGAGACAAAGAAGGACACTACATAATGATCCAGGGATTTATCCAAGAAGATATAACAATTGTAAATATTTATGCACCCAACATAGGAGCACCTCAAACCATGAGGCAAATACTAACAGCCATAAAAGGGGAAATCAACAGTAACACATTCACAGTAGGGGACTTTAACACCCCACTTTCGCCAATGCACAGATCATCCAAAATGAAAATAAATAAGGAAACACAAGCTTTAAATGATACATTAAACAAGATGGACTTAATTGATATTTATAGGACATTCCATCAAAAACAACAGAATACACATTTTCTCAAGTGCTCATGGAACATTCTCCAGGATAGATCATATCTTGGGTCACAAATCAAGCCTTGGTAAAATTAAGAAAATTGAAATTGTATCAAGTATCTTTTCCGACCACAACGCTATGAGACTAGATATCAATTACAGGAAAAGATTTGTAAAAAATACAAACACATGGAAGGTAAACAACACACCACTTAATAACGAAGTAATCACTAAAGAAATCAAAGAGGAAATAAAAAAATACCTAGAAACAAATGACAATGCAGACATGACGACCCAAAACCTATGGGATGCAGCAAAGGCAGTTCTAAGAGGGAAGTTTATAGCAATACAATCCTACCTTAATAAACAGGAAACATCTCGAATAAACAACCTAATCTTGCACCTAAACCAAATACAGAAAGAAGAACAAAAAACCCCAAAGTTAGCAGAAGGAAAGAAATGATAAAGATCAGAAAGAAAAAGAAAAAGAAATGAAGGAAACAGTAGCAAAGATCAATAAAACTAAAAGCTGGTTCTTATGAGAAGATAAACAAAATTGATAAACCATTAGCCAGACTCATCAAGAAAAAAAGGGAGAAGACTCAGATCAATAGAATAAGAAGTAAAAAAGAAGTAACAACTGACACTGCAGAAATAAGAAAGACCATGAGAGATTACTACAAGCAACTCTATGCCAATAAAATGGGCAACCTGGAATAAATGGACAAATTCTTAGAAATGTACAACCTGCCAAGACTAAATCAGGAAGAAATAGATAATATGAAAAGACCAATCGCAAGCACTGAAATTGAAACTGTGATTAAAAATCTTCCAACAAACAAAAGCCCAGGACCATATGGCTTCACAGGCAAATTCTATCAAACATTCACAGAAGAGCTAACACCTATCATTCTCAAGCTCTTCCAAAATATAGCAGAGGAAGAAACACTCCCAAACTCATTCTATGAGGCCACCATCACCCTGATACCAAAACCAGACAAGGATGTCACAAGGAAAGAAAACTACAGGCCAATATCACTGATGAACATAGATGCAAAAATCCTCAACAAAATACTAGCCAACAGAATCCAACAGCACATTAAAAGGATCATACACCATGATCAAGTGGGGTTTATTCCAGGAATGCAAGGTTTCTTCAACATATGCAAATCAATCAATGTGATACACCATATTAACAAATTGAAGGAGAAAAACCATATGGTCATCTCAGTAGATGCAGAGAAAGCTTTTGACAAAATTCAACACCCATTTGTGATAAAAACCCTGCAGAAAGTAGGCATAGAGGGAACTTTCCTCAACATAATAAAGGCCATATATGACAAACCCACAGCCAACATCATCCTTAATGGTGAAAAACTGAAAGCATTTCCACTAAGATCAGGAAGAAGACAAAGTTGCCCACTCTCGCCACTCTTATTCAACATAGTTTTGGAAGTTTTGGCCACAGCAATCAGAGAAGAAAAGGAAATAAAAGGAATCCAAATCGGAAAGGAAGAAGTAAAGTTGTCACTGTTTACAGATGACATGATACTATACATAGAGAATCCTAAAGATGCTACCAGAAAACTACTAGAACTAATCAATGAATTTGGTAAAGTAGCAGGATACAAAATAAATGCACAGAAATCTCTTGCATTCCTATACACTAATGATGAAAAATCTGAAAGTGAAATCAAGAAAGCACTCCCATTTACCATTGCAACAAAAAGAATAAAATATCTAGGAATAAACCTACCTAAGGAGACAAAAGACCTGTATGCAGAAAAGTATAAGACACTGCTGAAAGAAATTAAAGGTGATACAAATACATGGAGAGATATACCATGTTCTTGGAAGAATCAACATTGTGAAAATGAATCTACTACCCAAAGCAATCTACAGATCCAATGCAATCCCTATCAAACTACCACTGGCATTTTTCACAGATCTAGAACAAAACATTTCACAATTTGTATGGAAACACAAAAGACTCCTAATAGCCAAAGCAATCTTGAGAACGAAAAACGGAGCTGGAGGAATCAGGCTCCCTGACTTCAGACTATACTACAAAGCTACAGTAATCAAGACAGTATGGTACTGGCACAAAAACAGAAAGATAGATGAATGGAACAGGATAGAAAGCCCAGAGATAAACCCACACACATATGGTCACCTTATCTTTGATAAAGGAGGCCGGAATGTACAGTGGAGAAAGGACAGCGTCTTCAATAAGTGGTGCTGGGAAAACTGGACACCTACATGTAAAAGTATGAGATTAGATCACTCCCTACACCATACACAAAAAGAAGCTCAAAATGGATTAAAGACCTAAATGTAAGGCCAGAAACTATCAAACTCTTAGAGGAAAGCATAGGCAGAACACTCTATGACATAAATCACAGCAAGATCCTTTCTGACCCACCTCCTAGAGAAATGGAAATAAAAACAAAAATAAATGGGACCTAATGAAACTTCAAAGCTTTTGCACAGCAAAGGAAACCATAAACAAGACCAAAAGGCAACCCTCAGAATGGGAGAAAATATTTGCAAATGCAGCAGCTGACCAAGGATTAATCTCCAAAATTTACAAGCAGCTTATGCAGCTCAGTAACAAAAAAAAACCCAATCCAAAAATGGGCAGAAGACCTAAAGAGACATTTCTCCAAAGTAGATATACAGACTGCCAACAAACACATGAAAGAATGCTCAACATCATTAATCATTAGAGAAATACAAATCAAAACTACAGTGAGATATCATCTCACACCAGTCAGAATGGCCATCATCAAAAAATCTAGAAACAATAAATGCTGGAGAGGGTGTGGAGAAAGGGGAACACTCTTGCACTGCTGGTGGGAATGTGAATTGGTACAGCCACTATGGAGAACAGTATGGAGGTTCCTTAAAAAACTACAAATAGAACTACCACATGACCCAGCAATCCCACTACTGGGAATATACCCTGAGAAAACCATAATTCAGAAAGATTCATGTACCAAAATGTTCATTGCAGCTCTATTTACTATAGCCAGGAGATGGAAGCCACCTAAGTGTCCATCATTGGATGAATGGATAAAGAAGATGTGGCACATATATACAATGGAATATTACTCAGCCATAAAAAGAAACGAAATTGAGCTATTTGTAATGAGGTGGATGGACCTAGAGTCTGTCATACAGAGAGAAGTAAGTCAGAAAGAGAAAGACAAATACCATATGCTAACACATATATATGGAATCTAAAAAAAAAAAAATGTCAAGAAGAACCTAGGGGCAAGACAGGAATAAAGACACAGACCTACTAGAGAATGGACTTGAGGATATGGGGAGGGGGAAGGGTAAGCTGTGACAAAGTGAGAGAGTGGCATGGACATATATACACTACCAAACATAAAATAGATAGCTAGTGGGAAGCAGCCACATAGCACAGGGAGATCAGCTCAGTGCTTTGTGACCACCTAGAGGGGTGGGTTTGGGAGGGTGGGAACGAGAGAGACGCAAGAGGTAAGAGATATAGTAACATATGTATATGTATAACTGATTCACTTTGTTATAAAGCAGAAACTAACACACCTTTGTAAAGCAATTATATGCCAATAAAGATGTAAAAAGGAAAAAAACTTTAGTGTGTATAAAATTACCTAGAGTACTTATTAAAAAGTGTCTTCCTCCAAAATTAAATCAGTAAGTCTGGGAATTTCCATGTTTGATATATTTCTGATGCCAGTGAACTCAAAGAACAGACTCTTATGCCAGTGGAACTTACTTAAAAGAATAGACTGGTTTTTAGAGTCTGAAGCCCAGCTTTGTTTTTTTTTTTTTTTTTGCAGTACACGGGCTTTCCTCTGTTGCAGTCTCACCCGTTGCGGAGCACAGGCTCCGGACACGCAGACTCAGCGGCCATGGCTCACGGGTGCAGCCGCTCCTCGGCATGTGGGATCTCCCTGGACTGGGGCATGAACCCATGTCCCCTGCATCGGCAGGCGGACTGTCAACCACTGCGCCACCAGGGAAGCCCCAGCTTTGAATTTTACTAATCTCTGATTGCATTGAGGAATCTGGAATTGGTAGTGCTCCTACTGTCACGTAGAAACAAAGTTAACCATCTTCCTGGACCTAAAATCATCACTAAACTGTCTCTCCTAAAATGTCAGGCATTCAATTTAAAACAGAAACAAAACAGGTAAATGAGGAGGAAGTACAATGGGACCAAAATCCAAGAGAAACTATAGGTAATAGAAACAGACACGTGAGGAATCCAGATAATGGAATTATCAGACAGAAACCTTAAAACCCTGTGCTTGTTATGTTCAAAAAAATAAAAGATAGTTGAAAAGAAGAATCAAATATAATTTTAAAACTGAACAATAATATGAAAATATTAAGTATTAAGGACATACTATTTGAGTGAAATACTAGGCTAAAAATAAGGAGAGAATGTGTAAACTAAATGACAACATCAATAGAAAATATATTGACCAAAGCTTAAAGACACTGAAGAATGGAAAATAAAGAAAAAAGCAGACGGGCACATGGAATACAGTGAATAAGATTAGCATACAAGTGGACTCCTCAAAGAAAAGGAAAGACAAAATGGGGTAGAGGTAATACTGGAAGTAATAGCTGAGAATTTTCCAAAAATGGTGAAAGGTATCATGCTATACATTAAAGAAATGCTGTGAATCCCAAGCTGAAAAAAATGCAAACAAAACTATACACAGTAAAACTGTTGAGAAACAAAGATATTCCTGATAGTAGCCAGAAGAAAAGATACATTACCTTCAAAGTAAGGGTAAGACAAAGAAGTGATTTCTCAAGAGAAATGAATGCCAGGAAAATAATAGTGTATCTTCAACATGCTGAAAGAAAATAACTGCTAACCTTGAATTCTATGACCAAGGAAAAGATCCTTCAGAATAATGGTGACAAAAGCTGTTTTCAGATAAACAAATTGATAGGATTTGTTACCAGCAGACTTGCACTAAAGGAAATACGAAACAGTCTTCAGAATGAAAAATTACTCCGTATGGAATCTTGGAGACACAGGAAAAAATGTTGACTGACAAAAGCACATACTGTGAATAGATGTTAAGGCGTGCTGTTTAAAATAGTAATAATTCCTTATGAGGGTGAAAATATGTATAAAATTAAAGTGTATAAGAATATTAGAATATACGTTAAGATAGTTGCCCCCAAGACAACCCCCATTATCTCCACCTCCTCATGTCCACAGCCTTGGATAGTCCCCATCCACTTTGTACCAGCATCTTGGTATTGTACTGGTCTTTGTGCCCAGTGACATATAGCAGGAGTAATGGTAAAGTATATCACTTTCAAGATTAAGTTTTAGGTCAAAAGGATAAACTTAACAGTTATAAAGTAAATAAGTTATGGGGATGTATTTGTACAGCATGGTGACTATAGTTAAAATATTATATTGTATATTTGAAAATTGCTAAGAGTTCTAGAAGATCTTAAAAGTTCTCATCACAGGAAAAAAAGTGTAACTATGTAGGGTGATGGATGTTAACTAGACTTACTGTGGTGATCATTTCACCATATATACAAATATTGAATAGTTGTGTTATACACCTGAAACTAATGTAATGTTATATGTCAGTTGTACCTTATTAAAAAAGAAAAGATTAGATTATAAAAGACACCTTGGCTTACATCTTGGGTGCACACGCCCTCTTGCTCTCTCTCATTTCTCAGTCTGGGAAATTCAGCTGCACATTCAGGCAGACTATGGAGGGGCTCACATGTTAAGGAATTGAGATCTCTGGCCAATAGAGAGGAATGGAGGCCTGCTAACAACGATGTGAGAGAGCTTGGAAGTGAATCCTACAGTCTCATTTGAGCTTCCAGATAATTGAAGTCCCAGTCCACAGCTTGACAACAACCTCGTGAGAGACCCCACGCCGGAACAGTCCAGCTAAGCTGCTCCAGATTCTTGACCCTCAGAAACTATGTGAGATAATGTTTGCTTTGTTAAGCTGATCAACTTGGGGTAATTTATTGTGCAGTAGTAGGTAGCTGATACTGATTTTGGTTCCTGGAAGTTGCATGCAACCGTAACAAAAACTTGAGATGTGGTGGTGGCTTTGGAGCTGGGCAGTGGATAGAAGCTGTAAGAATTTTAAGAGTATTAATGAAAGCCTAACGTGCCTTGAATAAATTGGTAGTAGAATTTTAGACTTTGAGGAGGCTGCCAGTGAGATCTTAAAGGAAAGTGAGGAAAATCTTATTGGAACCCAGTGATTTTTGTTATAAGGTGGCAGAAAGTTTAACAACGTGTCAATCTGCAGTAAACTGAAAGATAAAAAATATATTTATGAACTAAACGATCTGCCAAAATGTTGAAAGTACTGCTGGGTTTCTTCTTGTGCTGCCTTTAGTCAGATACGAGAAAAGAGAAGCTAAAGAAAGGACTGTTAAATAAAAAAGAGCCAAGACTTGCTAGTTTTGAAAATTAGCCTCTCCAGATGACAAACAACACTAAAACTAAGAAATATTTCCAAGCAAAGATCAAACTCAAGGCACTCTCAAGAAAGCAGTTCTAAAGTTGAAGCCAAGGTTGTGACTGTAAAATTTCTTTGTTAAAACCTCAGAAAAGTTGAAGGTGGTGCCTCACGATACTCTTCAGAAAAAAGGGCCCTTTAAAGGATTTCAGGGTGTACTTTATACCGTCTTTCAATATGTGGCTTCTAGGAACAGTAGGGCTTCTAAGAAGCTTTAGGGCAATGTCCCTGAGCCTTCTCAGTATAAACCCAAGGTAGAAAGGACTTAGCTAGAGGACATTTGTGGTTGTGACTTTTGCCTACTAGGTTGAACTCCAGTGGGATCCACTGGAGACGCACAGTGTTTTCAAGACCCACTGCCATCTTGGACTGCAGAGACAGTATAAAATTAAAGAGGCATTTGCCCTTGCAGACTGCTACAAGCAGGAATCAGACTAAGAATTTACTCAACTGCAAACATGTGCTAACTTACATGAAAAAAAGGATGACTCAGAAAACAGAAGCAAATGTTATGAAGAGTCATTTTCATGTCAAGGCAAAAGTGAGCCCTAACTAAGGAACTTTCAGTATTTATCTTTTATTTCACAGGCCTGTAGATCAAGAGGAACTATACCCGAGATGCTTAAGGAACTATGCCCAAGGATCCTCATCTGTACCTTAGTCAGATATAAATGACAAGTTTCTGAACTTTGAGTTGATGCTGTAATAGGATGAGACTAGTGGGGGCCTTTGTGGGAGGTGGAGTGTATTTTGCATGTTGGTGGGAGGGTCTGTGGCTTATTGGGTACCAGAGGTTTTACTGTGGTAGACAACCTCACAGATGCTTCCAAGTTATCGCCACCTCCTGTTATTCACACTCTTATGTAATCTACATCATACCAGAGTCGGTCTGTGTGACCAGTAAAATATGGCAGAAGTGATAGTATGTTGTTTCTGAGTTCGTAAAAGATACTGGAGTGCTCTCTGGCTCTCTCTTGGATCAGTCACTCTGAGTGAAGCCATATGCCATGCAGGCAGCCTATGGAAAGACTTACATGATGAGGAACTAAAAGTCTCTGCCAACAGCTGGAGAGGAACGGAGGCCTGCCAACAACACACGAATGAATTTGGAAGCAGATTTGAACAACATGATTAACCACCATGACCTAATTGACATGTGTTGCACTTAGTCAATGCAGAATACAAAAATTTTGTAACTGGAAGTTTTACCAAAATTAACCACATGCTGGGCCATCAAGCAAATTCCAATATATTTCTAATGATAGAAATTATTCAGTGTATTTTCTGTCCTCAGGGGAATTTACAAGTCTGTAACAGAAAGACAACTAGATGGTCTCTCAGCTACCTAGAAATGGAACAATATACTTCTAAGTGATCGTTAGGTCAAAGAAGATATAAAAAGTAAAGTTAGACATATTTTGAACTGAGTAATAATGATGCATCATAAAAGAATGACTAAAGTCATTCTTAGAAGGAACTTTATAGCTTAAATGTAAATACTGGAAAAAGAAGAAAGACTGTTCTCAAGAAGAGAAGAAAAGGAAATTAAGCCTAATCAAGAAATAATAGGGCTTCCCTGGTGGCGCAGTGGTTGAGAGTCGGCCTGCCGATGCAGGGGACACGGGTTCATGACCTGGTCCGGGAGGATCCCGCATGCTGTGGAGCGGCTGGGCCCGTGAGCCATGGCCGCTGAGCCTGCACGTCCGGAGCCTGTGCTCTGCAATGGGAGAGGCCACAGCAGTGAGAGGCCCGCATACCACACACACACACAAAAAGAAAGAATAATATGAAGTAGACATTAATAAAATAGAAAAAAATTTTTTACATTAAATGAACAAAGTTGGCTCATCATAAAGAATGTTCGAATTACATCAGTAAAATAAAGATGAGTCCTGGCAAGATTGATCAGGAATAAAAGGAAAGTAGGCCCAAATCACCTATATTAGGAATGAAAAAGGGGACATCATAGCAGAGTCTAAAGACTTTTTTAAAAGATTAATTTTGAATAATTTTATGTAATTTAAAAATTTAGGTGAAGTGGACAGATTTCTAGAAAAATACAAGTGTTGAAATAAATAGAAAATCTCAATTGCCCTGTCTGAATAAAGAAATTAAATCATTAAATAAAAATCTTTTCACAAAGAAAACTGTAGCTCCAGAAGGCATCACCAGTAAATATTCAACCAAATATTTAGTAACACAATACCAAATAATTTATACAATATTAGCAAGCCAAACCCAGCAGTATGCAAAAAAGGAGTTAAAAAATGGCCAGGCTGGATTTTTTCAAATGCAATTTTGGTTTTACTTTGAAAATCACTTATTATAATTTTTGTATTATCTGAGTAAAGTAGAAAAACCATCTCAGTAGATGCAGAAAAAGCATTTGATAAAACTCAATATCTATGTATGACTTTTTTAAGAAAAGCTAGAAATAGAAACCTATTTCAGACATACTTATTGGTAAAATATTCAAAGCTCTTCCTTTCCGATCAGGGACAAGACAAGGATAACTATATTAGAGGTCTTAGCCAGTGTGGTAATGCAGGGAAAATAAATCAAAGAATAAGGATTGAAAATAAATAAAATTGTAATGTTCTAGAAGACATGATTTTATATGTTGAAAATTCCAAAAGTTGTACTAACCATTAAAATCAATAATTAAGTTTCACAAGGTGGTTGGATATAAGGTAAATAGAGAAAAACCAGTTATTTATCAGCAACAAAAAAAGTTGAATTTTAAAATAATGTTTACAACAGATCAAAGTACATAGAAATAAACCTTACAAAATTACTTCTCTACAATGAAAATTATGAAACATTACTGAGCAAAATTAAAGAAGACCTAATGAGTTGATGGTTAGGGGGTCACCAAACTTTTTCTGTAAAAAGCCAGATAGCAAATATTTTCAGCTTTGTGGGCCAAAATGGTCACTGTGGAACTACTCATCTCTGCTGTTTTGGGTGCAAAAACAGCCGTAGGTGACACATAAATGAATGGGAATAACTGTGTTCCAGTAAAATGTTATTTACAAAAATAGATGATGAGCGAGATTTAGCCTGTGGATCATAGTTAGCCCACTCCTGGTCTAGGTGCTGGTTAATTAATGTCTACCAACATCATAAAAAGAGGGGCAACTAGATATTATTTGCATCTTGTTTAGAATATATCTCACAATCCCTATGAACTAGTCTTACTAAAAATTGCAAGAATAAAAAGATTGATGGTGAACTTTTCAGTTAAAAGACACTTGAAAGAAAAAGACACTTGAGACTTATCAGTCATTTGCAGTGTATGGGTTTTATTTGGATCTATATTAAAAATGATTTTAATTAATTTAGTTTTAATGTAATGAATATTCGATATTAAGGGATTAGTTTTAATATTTTAGGTGTGATAATGTTTTTATGGTTATATTTGAGTCCTTGTTTCTGAAGAAATATATCTTGAAATATTTGTATAAAATGTCACAAGTAGGATTTGTTTGTTATACGTTAACACCTGTGATTTCATAGTTGTGTTATATTTTCTCTACTAGTCTCTCTGTCTTTACCACTGGGTGTTCTCACCCTGATTCCAGGGACTGGGTCTAATTCACCTGTGTATTTCTAGCGCTAAGCATAGATGCTCAGTAAGTGCTGCCAAAGTGAATGTAGCTAACTCCTCAGAAATAGTAAATGTGTCTTTTAGGCCCAGTGTTATCAAATTGTTTTAAAGTACTAGATTTCTTTAGAAATTACTTTCTGTTTCCAAGGGGGGAGCAGTCATGTGCCAATATAAGGAGTAGACTACGTTAGCTTTATCAGGTATATTTCATAGCTTTAGTCAAAATGCTCTCTAATATTCACAGCAAAATGAACAAATGGAAATTATATTTATTTTAATTTAGCATAAACATATTTCCCTAACTAACTTAGTAAAAAAATTTGACCTTCATTGTGGCCATGAATTAATAGAATCCAAGCACAGATTTCAACAACATTATATTCACTTAGGAAAAAAACACTTTAGCTGTCACCTCTAATTCTGAAACATAACTGTTATTTCTGAATATTCACCTTCCTGTCTTATTTCAAATGTATATCTTAATAGTTATAATAACTAGGTAAAACTTTGTATCCTGTTTTTTCTAAGCCTATTTCTTCCTGTTACAGTCTTAATAGCCATCATTTTAAATGATTATTTTCAACACAAACATTTTTAATGAAGGTGGGATACTTTATATAAACAAATATAAAGGAGTTGCTATATATGAACAAGTAATATACATATGATTATGACACATACATAAATATGCTAATTATTTTTCTCTGCTGTGATGCTGTTGTATTCAAGCTTTAATCATTCATACAGTCTGGTTCTTTCAAATAAAAATTGTTTGAGAACAAACTCATATCTTCCTTAAAAGAACTGCTTTTTAATACACTACTTTTGGAAACAGTAAAATATCTTATAAATACAGTAGTAGTATTCTGAGTAATGTTAATGAGGGTTTTAGCAATGTAAGATACTGTTGGAGAAAAGAAAAATGAGAAATATTCTGAATCCCAATAAAGAATGGGTTTTGAAATAATCTTGATTTTTTAAAAATTTTATTGGAGTATAGTTGATTTACAGTGTTGTGTTAGTTTCGGGTGTACATTAAAGTGATTCAGTTATACCTATACATATATCCATTCTTTTTTAGATTCTTTTATCGTATAGGTTATCACAGAATATTGAGTAGAGTGCCCTTGTTTTAGGTCCTTGTTGGTTATCTGTCTTACATACAATAGTGAAATAGTGAACTGATGTTTTGTTTTCATTGTTGACAGTGAGTTTCTGACAGTTAAATCACCAGATTCTTTCCAGGAAAATATCTATTAGTTTTATGAAGATTCTCATTTTTTAAAAAACTATGCTTACTTAGAAAATATATACCTCAATATAAATCATAATGAGGGATTTTCTTATTTTTTGTTATTTTATCCTGTTTCTTTATCCCATTACCTGCTGTATTGTTAGTCATTCCCCCCCCCACCCGCCCCCCAGCCAATAAAATGAGACCTGTAGGTACCTCAGTTTTGGCAACCTACCGATGATTAGTAACTAACTTGATATATTATTTTAGGATTCTTACTCACATATTGACTCCCAGAGCAGAAATTTCTGATTAATAAGAATATTTGATTCCTAGCTTTACAGCTTCAAGTAATCTTAGAAATGATGTAATATCCTTTGCTTCCTTTGTAACTTCAAATAAGCATAAAGCAAAATCCTTCAAATAAAGTATAAAACAAATTTAGTTCAGGGTTAAACAGTTGTATATTAGATTGTAAAATGGGTTAAGTTAACATGGGAAGTGCATGCTGTTGGTTGTTTTAGAAATGTGAATGTAACAGGTATAATTAGGAGAATATATGTGACAAAGTATCATAAAAATTAGCATTGGATTGGATATTTTAAATACTAGACAAACTACATTTGAACTTTTTGAGCTAAAACGATTCCCTGCAAGTGAAAGACAAATTTATGAGTCCCTTATTGAACTGATGCAAAGCGTGTGAGTACAACAGTCAGTTGGAGCCTCCCTTTTGCCATATTTGTCTAATGTATCACATATCAGGCCGATTACTATTTTCAGAAACAGTGTTCATGGCTGAAATCCTACAGTTAACCTTTAGAAGATCAAAAGGAAATATACTTATTAATAAGGTGAACCTAATGTATACATATTTTCTCTTTTTCTGCCTTATTGCTTGCATGTTTAGCAGCTTTTTTTTTTTTCATTTGTTGCATAGAATTACTGAGTATGTATTTAAAGGTCAAACAAAGTCATCTTAGGATGGAAAACTAACGTATCAGTTACAGGGCATAGCTGGATATTTTGGCAACAGTAATTTGTAGTTATTATTTTAAAAGATTTATTTTAACGTATAGAATGATATTATAGCTGTTGCTAACTGAAATTGTATAAAACTTACAATTTTTAAAGGTTTTCTGCTTGAGATCAAGTACTAAAAGCTGAAAGTATGTCTGTATCTTTAATCAGAGCTGTATTTACACTTTGCATTCACTTTCTCATCATAAATACTAAATGTATTCATTATTTATAGTATACCAAAGTATCTTCATAGAGTAGTAGAATGCCTTTCTAAACTGTCTGTTAATGTTTGTGTCATGATTATTCACATTCTGTTAAATATTAAAATTTCCAAAAATGTTCCTTTCTTTTTCAGCTATCCAATATCTATTATTTTTTACTGATGGGTTTTAATAGTTACTAGTTTCTCACTGGAGATCTGTAGGTTTTTTCTAAAGCCTCTTTAGAGAAATGTATTGTTATTCAAAACAGTGAAATATATCAAGCTATAGCTGAAACCAATTTGTTTTGTTTTTTAGGTGGTTGAACAGGGTATGTTTGTAAAGCACTGCAAAGTAGAAGTATATCTCACAGAATTGAAGCTCTGTGAAAATGGAAACATGAACAATGTTGTAACTCGAAGATTTAGCAAAGCTGACACAATAGGTAATGCAAGATCCTGTTTCTTTGTTAAACCATTGCTATTAGAAATTTATTTAAAATTCTATTAGTTATATGCTACGAAGATGATAACCATTTTAAGGGTTTATCCTTAGACATTACAGGTTTCCAAGCATCATTCAATATGTCTTAGCTTAGAGTTGAGTTATTTATCATTTCTAGGTCTACTTTACATTATTAAATGAGTTTAATATTTGTGCCATTTTACTTTTTAAAAAAAAATCAAATAATTGTTTTAATTTAGCATTTGAAAATGCGTATCATGTTTGTAACATGACTATAAATTGAAGTAGAACTTTAAATAAAAACTTGCTTAGGTAAAACTTTGTCGGGTAATGTAATATATATATCAATAATAATAATGATAATTTACCATTCTTAGCATGAAAAATGACCGTTTATTTTCTTTTTTTCTCACAGTTTATTCTTTGGACTCTATAAATACAAAATTAAGTAGCTACTTACAGCAGCGGGCTTAGCATTAATATGACTCACTGATTTTTTTTTTAATAATGAGTAGGTTACAGAATTATATATCAAATATAAGTGTGCCTAACTCCTTCTATGTATTTATATATCTTTATATATTTACCTATCTACACATATAAATGTATATTTAAATACATGTAAATTTATAATTCTGTTTAAAAGCCACATGTTAATTTAAGATCAAGAATGTATTGAATAACAAAATAAAACTCATAGATTCAGAGAACAGATTGGTGGCTGCCAGATGGGAGGGGCTTGGAGGTTGGGTGAAATAGGGTGAAGGGGATTAAGAGGTATAAACTTCCAGTAAGTCATAAGGATATAATGTACAGCATGGTGACTATGGTCAATAATATTGAATTGCAAATTTGAAAGTTGCTAAGAAAGTAAATCTTAAAAGTTCTCATCACAAGGAAAAAGTTTTTCTAACTTTGTATGGTGACAGATGATCACTTATTGTGGTGATCACTTAGTGATGTATACAAATGTTGAACCATTCTGTCATACACCTAAAACTAATACAATGTTGTATGTCAATTATACTTCAATTTAAAAAAAGAATATATTGAATAAAATGTTTTTTAAATAAATGATTATGCATTTAATAACAGAATTGCAGTACTTTTTGATAAGACACAACTCAAAATAAAAATTATAAAAGGTTGTTATTTTCAAATAAAGTTTTTGGAACAGAAGATTAATGGCAATAACATTGATCTTGTTGGAAAGTGCAAATGGACACTGGAGAAGGACATAACACTTAATGTAGAACTTAGAAAGATTAGAAAATTTATGAATTATAGCACCATATAGCTTTTCTTGTTGGAACCAGTCATTAAGTACACTTTATTAAAAGTAAATAAAAATATTTCTGAATTTCTTAAGTACATTTGACTTTCACCACATAGCCATTTCACTGCAGGAAAATGCTTTTAACTCATAATTTTCATGAAATAGTACCATTCTTCAATTTCTAATGCTTGGTTTATCCTAATGTTTTTGCCAGACATTATGTATGGATTTTTTATTTTCCCTCTCTTTATTTACCTAGAGCATTTGTAAGTTGAGATGCAATTTCAATAAACTCACACAGTCATCTTTCTAAAATGAATGCTTAAAATGTTAGGAACTCCATATAAATGTCATTTCATTACATTATTATGTATAAAGTATTATTATGGATAAAGTACTTAACTTTTTCAGTTCTAGATTTTTGGAACATATTCAGGAAAGTAAAACATTTCTATATCCTAAGAACTGAAAGTTTTAGATGTATAAAATTACATTAATCATGATATTAAAATGTACACAATAAGAATCTTTAAGAATCTGTAAGTCTGTCCAACAAAGATGACCTATTAAAATTAATTCAGAGACTAACTTCTGAAATGTTCAGCCAATTGGAATATAAATAAGCTACCTCTTAAATGCTTGATGTAGGTAATGTTTTCTAGTTATTTTAAAGTTTGGTATTTTCTAGTTAAAGTTTGGTATTAAACTTTTGGTATTAAAGTTTCTTTGTTTCTTACCTCATTTCTATAGGAAAATTATATATATATATATATATATATATATATAAAAGTTATATGAGACAATAAGAAACTTATTTTAGAACATTAGTTCACTGAAAAATATTTTAAAACTCATTATATGAAGATCTAAGGTTTAATTTCTGAACTCAAAACAAGCATTTTGGAGTTTTTACATTAAGTACTAGGTAAGAATTATCAAGGAGATGATTTGTAAAGAATCTCTGCTTCAAAAAGTTTATGATTTACATAGATGTTAATTAGCATAGCTTAAATTTACTAATACTTTAAAATGCTACATACATTGGCTATATGCCTTAAAATTGTATATGAATAAATTTTTTCATATAGCTAACATTTCTTACTAGAACAGTTTTTTCAAACTGTGTTGTCTGTACTTTTGTGGTCATTAAGCAGTTTGTGGAGTAAAGAGAATGGAATGGAAAATATCAGAATAGAAAATATCAACATATATGTGTATAGTGGGACACAATTCCTTACTGTAGTTTTAAAAGTTTGAAAATCTCTATTAGAGCAAGTTTGCTTTTTAAGCAAAAAGTTTTGCAAAAATTAATCAAGCCAGGAATTTTAGAAACTTCATTGTTATGGTTATAATAGTTAGCAGTTATTGAATACTTACTATGCTTTAGGCACTTTACAGGAAATTTCTTATTTAAACCTCAACATTACTGTACCCTCATCTTAAAGGTGATAAAGCCTAGGCTAAGAAGGGTTAAGTAACCTACATAGGTTCACCCTGGTACCAAATGATAGAGCCAGTATTTTAACTCCTTAACCCAGCCTCTTATACCAGAGTCTCACTTCTTAATTTGCTGCCTTATACAATCTGTGCAAATGTTAATTGGGTTGATTTTGTGTTTCTTTAGGAAGTGAGTTTTGAAACAAAGAATTTGATAAGAAAGGAAATACGAGATGTATATTTTTCCCTGTGTGTTTTTTCAATCTTGATTAAAAAGGATCAAAATAGCTATGTACATGAAATACAGTATACAAATTTTGTAAATGGAATTAAGAAATATAAGCACCTGTTTTCTGTTTTTACCAAATAATAAAATGTTCCATTTTCAGCTAGTAATGCCTACATTGATTTATAATAAAAATGATAGTAGCCATAGGTAGGATCTAAATAATTTACCATGTTCAGAGCCAAAATACTTTGCCTTTTTAATATTTTTCTCCCTAAATTGATATATTTGGGTATTGAACATGTGTCAATAAGGAAGATAAAACTTGTTCTTATTTTTTCTTTAAAGATACCACTGAAAAATAATTTTATTATAAAATTTGAAAAATACTTTATGTTTATAAAATTTATTAATAGAACTGCTTAACTTTCTTATTAAATGTTCCTACTAGAAATGTTTGTCACAATAATTTTATTTCTGTTATCTGTGTTAATATATTTTTATCTCTTTATGCTTTTCATTAACTGCCTAATAGAGTCGGATTAATATACAGAAAAATATGCACATGTTCTCAATACCTTGACATTCTCAACTCCAGTGATCTTGATCTGCATCCAGCCTCAACCACCAGTTCCCATAGATATACCCTAGGCTGTCATTATCTACAACTGCACTTGCCAAATTTCAGTTTAAGCAAACTGCTTTCTGGCTACCACTTCCTCTGCTCCCGTTCTCCCTTGAACCCACTAAATCAGACCAACCACTTCCTTGGTTCTGCTTCTGTGATGGTCTCTAATTCTACATTGATACATCCAGTGGTCGAAGTCTTCCATTTCTTAATGTGCCAGCAAAAATTAACATACTTACTGACTTTTCCATCTAGAAATATTTTCTCTTCACATGGCTGCCAGGGTACAAGTTCTCACTGGCTGCATCTTCTCAGAGTCCTTTGTAAGATCCTCTTCATATTTCTGACCTCAGAACATCAGTGTGATATGCTCAGTCCTTGGATCTTCTTTCTTTTCCTTGATGACTTCCTCTAGTCCCCTGGCTTTAAATACTTTTCTGTATATTGATGTCTTATATCTCCTACCCAGACTCTCCCTTAATTCCAGTTACAACCATTCCATATCTTCACATGTGTCTGATGAGAATCTAAAGATAACATATATGAAACTAAACTCTCTCCCTTCCCCCTAAAAGCTACTACTCTGTCATTTTTCCTCATCTGAGTAATCATCACTTGCACTCTTCTAATTGCTTAGGCCAAAACCCTTGGTATCATTCTGATTCTCTTCTATTTCTCACCCTGCATATAATTTAGCAATGTATCTTCTAAGCAGTGCCTTCAGAATCTATTCCCAGTCTGACCACTTAACATTGCTTCCACAGTTACCACCTTGGTTTGGATTTCTGTAGTAGCCTAGTCTCTCACCCTTGACATCCTGCAGTTTGTTTTCACTAGCAGCAAAAGTGAACATTTGAAGTGTCAATTGGATCATACCACTTCTCTGCTCAAAACTCCTAAATGACTTCTCTTCTTAATCAGATAAAATAGAATACTTTCATAACTGCCTCAATTCTGTATGATCCTACATGTGTACCTTTATGGTCTTATTTCCACCTTGCTCTTTCCACTTTAGCCACACTGGTGCACCGTTCTCTTCTAAAACATGCCAAATACATTCCCATCTCAGGGTCTTTGCATTACCCTTTTCAAAACTCAATAAAGGAGGCATTTCCATATGTGTTGGTATATATGATATTATGTATATAAATATGTATGTATTAATAGAAAAAAATGCCTGGAAGAAGTATCAAAATGTTAACAGTGGTTATTTCTAGGTGGACATTTTATTTGTACTTGTATTTTCTGAATTTTTGCAATGAGCAAGATTTATTTCTTCAATCAGGAAAGAAGTATTCATTTTTATAGAAAGACTAAAATGACCTCCCTTCCTTGGCTTCTTCCTCTGTCGTCCTTCCTACATTATTTTCTGTTTCTTGATCTGGGTACTGCTTACACGGGTGTATCCACTATGGAAATTTATCATTATATACTGACGATTTGTGCATTTTTCTGTATACATTTACAGTTCAATAAAAAAAATTAATGCCGCCAAAATAGAAAGCAGTACTTACAGTATATTTATATTTCTTTAATGTAATTTTTTAAATGTTCTGGCTAGTTTGCATTAGGTTTTGAAATACACTATAGTATTTACTACTTATTTAATGCCTTAATCAAACTGTCATTGACTATAAGACTATTAAAGAACATTAGCTGCTAAGTAGAACATAAACAGTGTTATTGGACTAAGTTTAATTATGTAGGATAGATGTGGGTTTTTATATTTTTTAAGAGAACATGTATTTTTAGGTTTAGTATTTTACAAATAATGGTTTTTCCAAAATTAATCAAGTATTCTAAAATTTAGAAGTATTTCATATTTCTTTATATGCCATAAAATATATTAAGTGTAATTTTCTTGAGTCTAAGTTAGGTAAGTTATTGACCATAATTTGATAGATATAGTAATATTTTCTAATATCTCTTTCTAATGTTTATGTACTTTAAAAGATTCATCTAAATATGGTACCGAAACTTAATTATTCTCAAACATGTAGACACTCCTATATCTTATTTTACAGCAGATTAAACTGCTCCAGTTTTTTAAAAGAAAGACTTCTTCCGTTCAGATAATTGGCTTAGAAATAAAGAAAATATATGGCTTTACCTTGGAAACAAGAAATTTTGACTAATTCAGACCTCTCTTCAAAGAAGGCACTTTTCTTTGTGTCCCTATATTCTATTTAATTTTAGTTAGCTATTTAAACTGTAAATTGTATTCAACTTAATATAAATTATTCTTAAATTGGTTATAACTTAAAATACTTTTTATCTGTGGCATCTCTGAGTCATACTTTAATTTCTAACTCCAACATATCATTAGAAAATATATTGATTTTATAATGTGTAAAAAGTTAAAGTTCATCCTGTATAACATAAATTATATTTTAGTGTTATATGATTGAACTCTTACCTTTTGAGGTCTTAATTTCCCAAAGTAATCATCTGAGTTATAATTACCATTTTGTTCCTAAAAAGTATACCTGGTCTTAAAATTTTTCTTTATTGTTTTTATGTATTTCCTACATATTTGTTCATCTATTCTTGCTATTATATCAGTAATTTAAATTTAGGATTTTTATGTTAGTGAGCACTTAACTCTCTGTGGTATATTTTTAAATATTATATTTACGTATCTTTCCTCCTTAAATCTAGATACAATTGAAAAGGAAATAAGAAAAATCTTCAATATTCCAGATGAAAAGGAGACCAGATTGTGGAACAAATACATGAGTAATACATTTGAACCACTGAATAAACCAGACAGCACCATTCAGGATGCTGGTTTATACCAAGGACAGGTATTTTTTAGCAATACTGTTTATTTTAAGCATATTATACATGAAGTTTTTGGGAGTCACAAACTTTATGGCTATCCTGACAATCTATAATGGATTCTACTGTTTCTGGTTTCCTCTTTCTAACTCTTCTCTATCCCTGCTGGTCACTAATTATAACTTCTGCTTCTCTCCTTGAGCTTGAGAATAACCTACTTTTTAAAAAGAAATTATTTTCCATTGAAAAATAGCTAATAAGGGGTCAGCAAACTTTTTGTAAAGGATCAAATAAATATTTTTGGATCAGTGGTCTGTAAGGTCTCTGTCACGACTACAACTTTGCCATTGTAGTAGCAAGAAAGTAGCCATAAACAATATGTAAAAAATGGATATGGCTATGTTCCAACAAACTTTATTTACAAAAGCAGTCAGTGAGCTAAGTGAACTTAGTTTGCCAACCCCCGCTAGAAGGTATCAACCCCCAATTTGGTCTTTCTTTATGACAGAATCTAAAGAAATGAATGTGTTGAGAAATGAAGACTTTTAGACACAATCAGCAAGTTCTACTGCTTCCACCTTCTAAATATCTCTTTAATTAATCTTTGTATCCCATTCTCACCCCTTATCTTTCCATAATCTCTTAACAAATCCCTCTGCTTCCAGTCTTTTGCATGTTCGTTCTCAGTCTTCCGTATTTCTGTCAGAATACTCTTCCTAAAATGTAAACCTTATTATTTCCTTTTCATAAACCTTTCCTGGCTCCTTAACAATTGTAGAATAAAGTCCAGGCACCTTAATGCAGCATGCAAGTCATGGTTTATCTTTTGCCTAGTCTTCCAGCATCTTTCGATTATCCTTGCCTTTAGATCTACACTCTAATAATACCAAACTGAACTACTTATAGTTCCCTAAGCCTGCTATGCTTTTCCATACTCCTGTGCTTTCATATATGTTGTTCCATCTGCCTGTTGCCCCAGTCCCTGCATTCATCCAGAAAAAGTCCTTTTAAACATCCAAATATTGAAATTAAGCATCCCATCCTTTCATATAATCTAACCAGATCAGATTATTCATCCTTCAAATTCCAATTCAAAATTTGTCACATCATTTCTTGAGCCTTTCCTGATGTATTTATCTCAGTATCTAGTTGAGGTATAGGATTTGTTTTACTTTGGAGAAGAAATTTCTCCCTTAACTTCCATAGTGATTTACATATGTGTCTTGTATCATTCATTAAGTTATTTATATATTAAGCTCCCCAACTAGACTGTGAGGTCCTGTTTTTAGTTGGACTTTGTGTCCTATTTATTTTTATTTTAGTACCTAACCCAGAGCCTGCCACTGTAGTATATGGAAGTTTTTTGTTTTGTTTTGTTCTGTTTTATTTAAAATTGATACTGATACATGATGTAAGTTATTAAACTCAGAGGAACAGAGGAAATTAATTTTTTAGCAAATGCCTACTATATATCAAGTATTGTACTCGGCTATAAAACAGTGATTTTCAGACTTATTTTAGCCATTATATTCTTACGTGAAATCTTATGAAATCTAATAATATGTATTACAATTAAAAGGAGTTACCCAGGGCTTTCCTGGTGGCGCAGTGGTTGAGAGTCCGCCTGCCGCCTGGGGTTCGTGCCCCAGTCCGGGAAGATCCCACATGCCGCGGAGCGGCTAGGCCCGTGAGCCGTGGCCGCTGAGCCTGTGCGTCCGGAGCCTGTGCTCCGCAACGGGAGAGGCCACAACAGTGAGAGGCCTGCGTACCGCAAAAAAAAAAAAAAAAAAGGAGTTACCCAGTTGAAGCTGAGTGTGTGAGACATTTGGAACTCTACTGGTTAGTCAACACTCCCCTCCTTAGCCAGCCAACTTCCTCTTTCTGTCTTCCAAATAGACATACACTTCTCTCCTTGGTTACCATCCATCAGGCCTTGAGGTAGCTCCAGGAGTACAATTTAAAATATATAGGATTATTTCTTTAAATCTTTTCAGTAATTGATTCTGAGTAATGGCTATTATTGTACTCATCATGTACATTAGAAAACCAAGGCTTAGAGAATTTAATTTGTTATTCTTGATAGGAATGCATTTATCAGAATGAAGATGACAATAAATTATTTTAATAAGAAGATTAACTATCTTATTAAATATATTATTCTTATAAAATATCTTTAGGGACATTTGATCTTTTGAAATAGGAATGGTTCAAAGAACATGGATTAAATTTTCTAGGTTTTGTACCAGTTATTTTCTGACTGATGATAAATGAACTAAACACTATCTTAGACTTAAAAGAAGTTTGGGTTTTTTTGTTTTTTTTTTTTTTTACTGAAATAAAAGTATCCTCATTAGAAAGTGAAACGAAGATACATTATTGAAGAGTTTATCTCCCAAAATGGGTGGTCTTTATCTCTCTCCCTTGTATGTGTGTGTTCAATTTAATTAAATCTTAAAATCTTTTAAAAAATAATTTCATTTTGAGTTAAAGTTTTAACCATGAGCAAAATTTTATTCAGAAAATGATACATTTGAATAAACGAGTGAGTTTTAACATTTCTGGTGGCATTCAACATTAATATCTGTGACTGTAAAGACAAAAAGAATTTGGGGCTTCCCTGGTGGCGCAGTGGTTGAGAGTCCGCCTGCCGATGCAGGGGACATGGGTCCGTGCCCCGGTCCGGGAAGATAAAAAAGACAAAAAATTTAAAGTACAAATACTGCTAGGAATTAAAGGTTACAGTTGAACTTTAAATATTTACTTGATTCTTCAGCTTTAAGACCTTCCTTTAAAAAACAAGCCATAAATAATTATATTAAATGCATAACTTTGAAATTTTCTGTAGGTAAAATCTTTTGTTTTATAACTGGTTTAAGTCCTCCTAGAGACAAAGTTTGTATGTATGTATATATCTTTTTTTATATAATATAATTTCTATGTAGATGTCTGTAGAGTTATAAGTTGTAGCAAAGGAAAACCTTTCTTCAGAAGTTAAAAACTACTCACTAAATTCAATTTTATAAATATGTAAAAATATGTAAATATATATCAGAATGATGCCAGTTGAGCATAATGGTTAATTGTCTGTGGTAGGTAAGGAGAGAAATATGATCAGGGAGGGATCAGGATGGCAGGTATACAGTGCACTTATTCATTATATGTTACATATACTTCGTGTGTGTGTGTTTTTTTGTTTGTTTTTTTGGCCACACCATGTGGCATACAGAAATCTTAGTTCCTTGACCAGGGATTGAACCCGTGCCCCCTGCACTGGGGGTGCAGAGTCTTAACCACTGGACCACCAGGGACGTCCCTCATATGTGGTTTTTGAATGTAGGAAATAACTTTTTCTTTTAAAAGACAACTTTAGTATTTTAATTAGCCTACTCTTTCAACAGCAAGATTCCATGAATTTTTTAAATCGCTATTTCATTGGTATATGTGTTCTGAATCAGGCTTACATTTTACATGGTTAAGATCCAAATGCCAGCTTATAAATTGCCTGAAACATATACTCAAAAGTATATTACTAAGAGTATACAGAACAGGTTACAAAATTGCAATTTTAAGAAACAAGAGTTAATGAAACTGAATATGTAGAATATATACAAATTTTTAATGCCTTGAATTTACTTCAAGGCATGTTTTCTATATTATAGTTTTCCTGTGGAAATTTAGATATTAACTTGTTGAGATGATCACATATTTCTTTTGTTAACTTAATTATTTTGGTTAGTTTTTCTTCTTTGCACAGACTTGCCCCTAGTAAAAACTAGAAGAAAGCCTTCTTTTTTAGACTGAAACATATGAAAAAAGATTCTGGGATGTTTTAAAATAAAGTATAGCTCACCTTAGCCTGTACTTTTCATTTATTAGAGGTGTTTTTGGTCTACCGTGACCATGCTGCAGTAGGGAACTTAGTCTGATTCTCACACACATGGCTCTATCGTCTCTATGTTAAAAGATTTTATAATTTTATAATGTAAATAAAGACAAATTTCAAAGCCCCAAACAAATTATGTGTAATTATGTATACTCTGTAATTTGGGATTATCTTTGCCACTGTTCCTCAGTATTTGCATAATAATAGCTGACTGAGATCATACATCAGTATGTTTAACAACAACTATAACCATGTATTCAGCATCTGTTTTTTGCACAGTACTTTTACAAGCTACAAATAGAAAAGAAATAGAAAGTGTGCCCTAAACTCAAGGAACTTATATTGCATCTAGTTTTTTATACTTAAAGTCATAGAACCAATGATTTTCCTTGTAGTGTTTTACCTTCTTTCTTTCTGACCGTCATTGCTGACTTCTTATATTTAAGGTCTCTTTATCTCCCTTGGCCAGCTTTGGAATCAAAATGCAAATACCTCTTCACCTTGTCTACTGTGTCCTTTAAGTCATCGCAGAGTTACTTTAGTTTCTTAGCATATACAGCTAATCTTCTAAAGCTATTTTAACTTCAGGGTTAAGGAAAAACACTCTTTTATTGTGTCTTATTTGCAGGTGTTAGTGATAGAACAGAAGAATGAAGACGGAACATGGCCAAGGGGTCCTTCTACTCCTAAGTAAGTGCTCCCACTTTTTATGACTCAGTGCATGATGTTGAAGCTTTGATTTCAGATAATAAAATCCAGAATGATAGAAGAACCTAATTGTGTATTGCAATTGTAAATATATATAACTTCTTTATATTTTAATATTTTATTCTCGTATAGAAGTTATTTAAGTTTGCACTTAAATGAATATGCTGTAATTTAAAAGCCTTCCAATTCTAATCTCTTTTAGAATAAGGTACAGTATAAATACGTTATAAATGTAATGGTGCATTGTCTAATACAATCAAATCACTATTAAACATTTTATTTAATATTTTTCAAGCATTTTGTGGTATTTTTAAAAGTGTCTGTTAAAAGAATGCTCTTTATGAAAATGAATCTGATGTGAAAGCAACATATTTTAAATCTAATCGTGAAAGCAATATTTTATTTATTTAGATAGGTGTTTTAGAATATAACAGCACAAGTAGAGATAAAGGAGTATAAGAATTGCTTTTGATGGTAAATGAGTGATTAGAAACCTTTTTAACTTTTTTTTTAATTGTGGTAAGAAAACATAACTGATATCTGCCCTGTTAACAAAGTTTTAAATGTGTGCACTTACAGTATTGTTAACTGTAGGCACATTGTTGTACAGCAAATCTCTAGAATTTATTCATCTTGTATAACAAACTTTATTCCTGTTGAAGAGTAATTCCTCACTTCTCCCTTCCCCCAGCCCCTGGGAACCACCGTTCTACTCTCTGTTTCTATGAGTTTGACTAGTTTACATAGCCTCATATAAGTGGAATCATACAGTATTTGTCTGTGATTGGCTTACTTTACCAAGCATACTGTCCCTTAGGTTCATCAGTGTTATCACATGTGGCATGATTTCCTTGCTTTTTTAAGGCTGAATAAAATTCCGTTGTATGTATATACCATATTTTCTTTATCCATTTATCTGTCAATAGACATTTAGGTTGTTTTCATTATCTGGGCTATTGTAAATTATACTGCAGTGAACTTGAGAGTGCAGATGTCTCTTCAAGATACTGATTTCATTTCCTTTGGATATATACCCAGAAATGAGATTTCTGAATCATATGCTAGTTCTATTTCTAATTTTTTGAGGAATTTCCATACTGTTTTTCATAGCAGCTGCACCATCTTACATTTCCACCGACAGTATGCAAGGGTTCCAATTTCCCCACATTCTTGCTAGTACTTATTATCTTTTGTTCTTTTGATAATAGACATCCTAACAGGTGTGAGGTGGTATCTCATTGTGGTTTGATTTGCATTTCCCCAATGATTTCTGATGTTGAACATCTTTTTAATATACATATTACCTGTCTGTATGCCTTCTTTAGAGAAGTGTCTATTCAAAGAAGTCTCAGGCCCATTTTTTAATCTGGTTATTTGGGGGTTTTGCTGTTGAATTGTAATGAGTTTCTTATATATTTGGATATTAACCCCTTACCAGATATGTGGTTTAAAGATTTAAAAATAAGACCTGATACGGGGAGGGGGAAGGGTAAGCTGGGACGAAGTGAGAGAGTAGCATGGACATATATACACTACCAAATGTAAAACAGATAGCTAGTGGGAAGCAGCCGCATAGCACAGGGAGATCAACTCGGTGCTTTGTGACCACCTAGAGGGGTGGGATGGGGGGGGTGGGATAGGGAGGGTGGGAGCGAGGGAGATGCAAGAGGAAAGAGATAATGTGGACATATGTATACGTATAACTGATTCACCCTGTTATAAAGCAGAAACTAACACACCACTGTAAAGCAATTATACTCCAATAAAGATGTTAAAAAAAAAAAAACATGTATCTGTACATCTAGAAGAAATCTTAGGGGAAAAGCTTCATGACATTGGTCTAGGCAGTGATTTCATGAATATGACACCAAAAGCACAAGCAACAAAAGCAATTATAGACAAAAGGGACTACATCAGACTAAAAAGTTTCCACACAGTAAAGGAAGCAATCAACAGAGTGAAAAGGCAACATGCCGAATGGGAGGAAATATTTTTAAGGGTTTTAGGATTATCAGAAACACTTAGGGCTAGTTGTATTTCAATATTTGGACTTTCTAAACCTCTGAGAAGTAATATGGTACGTGTGCCACCTATTATTTTACTATTTTTGTAGAGTCCAGGGGGACTCTTATAGTTAAGCACATTAATATTCAGTAAGTATCCACACTAAGTAAGATAAAGAAGGAGTGTAAATAGCATCATTTCAGTTCAGGTTAGATTGCCCTGAAGTGAATTATGAAAAATTTTTTAAGTTTTCAGAAACTTTGGAATTTCAGATTTTCTGATAAGAGGTTGTGAATTTGTGTTTTGAAACCTTAAAATAATGATTCTTAAATAAATAAATAAATAATTTAGTAATTGCTAACCTAGCTAATAAACTAAATTGCCAAGTGATAGTTCATTAGAATACAAAAAAAATTTTTAATCAGTATCTAGTGTATGAAAAGACTCTCAAAAAACTAAGAATAAAAGGGAATTCTCCTAACTTGTTAAAGCCTATAAACCCAAAATCTGTAGCAAACATTTAATTGAGAAATTTTGAACACAAACCAAATAAGATTAGAATTTTACAAAGAAATAAAATTCACTATTTACATATGATGCAATCTACATAAAATCCAAAACCAATCAGCAGACTTCTAGAACTAAGAGAATTCAGCAACATTATCTAATACAAGATTAATTTGTAAAAATTAATAGGTGTTTTCCATACCCATAGGTCAGCGTTCTTTTTTATGAAGAACCAGATAAGTGTTTTTAGCTTTATGGGCCATAGGGTCTCTGACTCAACTATAACTACTGATATAGCAGTAGGCAGGGGACAGGTTCGAGCCCTCATCCAGGAAGATTCCACATGCCGCGGAGCAGCTAAGCCTGTGCACCACAACTACTGAATCTGCGCTCTAGAGCCCGTGAGCCACAGCTACTGAGCCCATGTGCCACAACTACTGAAGCCCTCGTGCCTAGAGCCTGTGCTCCGCAACAAGAGAAGCCACTGCAGTGAGAAGCTTGCGCACCGCAATGAAGAGTAGCCCCCGCTCGCCACAACTACAGAAAGCCTGCACGCAGCAACGAAGACCCATAGCAGCCAAAAGGAAATAAAATAAATTTTAAAACACAGAAACAAAATTCTATCCTGACCTTTTTTTTTCCTCTGTTTGTGTGTGTGAGAAACTTCAGAAACTCATTCTAAAATTAACATATTCCAGTAAAGATCCAGGATTAGCTAAGTCAGTTTTGACAAAGAGGAGGAAGGGAAGTGTTTACCTACTAGATAGTAAGGATTACTGCAAAGCTATGGTAATAAAAACACTATGACACTAGCAAAAGAAAGGCAAATAGACTGGAATAAACTAGTGAGCTAAGAAAAACTCCTGTATGTATGGTAAGTGGCACTGCTCGGCAGTGAAAAACAGGTTGCTTAAAGCAGATAGGTGCTTAGATTTTATTAGGAGTACTATTTGGAGAAAAGAAAGCAGAATCACTGCCTTACACATTACATACAAAGACTCCAGAAGGACTAAAGACTCAAATAAGAAATGTAAAGCTTTAAAGCTAATAAGATATTTTGGAAAATATCTGTGACTTAGGGATCACAGAACATAGTGCGAAAATTAATGTTTGATTGCATTAAATTAAGTATTTCTGTTAAAGGAACCATATACAAAGTTAAAAGTCAAATGTCGGTTTTAGAAAATCTAAAACCTACAAGAGAATAATACCCACAGTGTACAAAGAACTGCTGTGAATTAACAGAAACAAAGCAAACAAGCTTTTAAAAAATAAAAGATATAAATAGTTTAAAGAAGGGGAAGCCCAAGTGCTGACAGGTAGCTGAGGAGATACACAAACTCACTAGTAATCAGAAAAATTAAAGCATGAGATACAATCTAATAGCCATCAGAATGACAAAAACTTAAAAGGATGCTAATAAAAAGTGTTTGGAGTGTTGTAGGAGAAGTTTTAGTACTGATGGTGGGAGTACAAACTACTACCATGCTATATATCAGTGTTAAATTAAATCAGGAATGCTTAATCCCTCTGACCCATCACTCAGTGGAATTTTTCACACAGGTCCCTGAATATACAATCTTTGTAGCTGCGTTGTTTGTGGTAGTGGGGATTTGAAGACAGCCTAGCTAAGTGTCTGTCTCTGGTAGAGTGAATAAGAAAAATGATGGTGATATACTGTGGAATGCCAGTGCAGCAGATAGAAGTAACAGTGGTGAGATCTTTGAAACTGGATAAACTTTAAAACATAGAGTTGAGAGAAAAAATAAAAACAAAATGAGATTTCACTCAGTACCATTTAGGTAAACTTAGAACATACTGTGTAAAATTATAATATTCAAGAACATTGAGAAAACACCTGTAGTGGAGGAAAATAGTATAGATAAAAAAAGTGAGGAATTAACATTTATTTATATGTATATAATTGAAGTAAGGATGCAAATTCTTTTTTTGGGTAAATGGCAACTTTAAAAGAAAAGTAGAATTCTGTGTGTGTTCATTGAAGTTACATTACAAGCAGATGTAACTTAGACAAATTCAACTCCAGCAGAAGGCATGTAATTTTAAGTTCCTCAAGAAAGAAACTTCAAGTTATTAAGATACAGAACAGCCTGTTTTATATGCTTATAATTGTCATCATATCTGTCAGGAGACAACCCCTCGTCCTCAACATGGTATGAAGATGCTAGTTCTAATAAACATCACTAACCTGGGGTCTGTCCAGTGCTCATACTGCTTAGCACATAACCGTTTCCTACCTAGAGTGTCAAAAGCCAAGGAAAAATCATTAAAAGCTATAATATGGTGATAGAACGAAGACTCACCTGTTCAGTTTGTTAAAACACTGTTTCCTCAGCCCCATCCCCTGAATTTCTGTTTCAGTAGATCTGGGTAGGGCTCATGAATTTGCGTTGCTACTAAGCTCACAGGTGATGCTAAGCTCACAGGTGGCACAGTGGTTGAGAGTCCGCCTGCCGATGCAGGGGACACGGGTTCGTGCCCCGGTCCGGGAAGATCCCACATGCCGTGGAGCAGCTGGGCCCGTGAGCCATGGCCGCTGAGCCTGCGCGTCTGGAGCCTGTGCTCCACAACACCGCAAAAACAAAACAAAACATGTAGTCCTATTTATAAAAATGTATATATACCCTAAGACAATCCAAAATCTATATTAGAAACCTAAGAACCTACCTAAAAAATTTTCAAAAGTTTTCCATCTGGATTTTTCTGCTAGATATCAATTTATAATTTGAATTTTTCATCTTTATATTCATGCTGTATTTTTAAAATATTAAAATGCTTAGTTTTTTTCAGAACGTGCATTTCTAATCTAGTTCTTAAGCATCTGATTTCTTAAAACCTCTCAAAAACGTGATATTTTCTAATGATACCTTAGAAAAGCTTAAACCACTCTATTTTTCTATTCTGTTAATCAGAACGTACATTTCTTTTTTTTTTTTGCGGTACGTGGGCCTCTCACTGTTGTGGCCTCTCCCGTTGCGGAGCACAGGCTCCGGACGCGCAGGCTCAGCGGCCATGGCTCACGGGCCCAGCCGCTCCACAGCATGTGGGATCTTCCCGGACCGGGGCACGAACCCGTCTCCCCTGCATCGGCAGGTGGACTCTCAACCACTGCGACACCAGGGAAAACCAAGAACGTGCATTTCTAATCTAGTTCTTAAGCATCTCATTTCTTAAAACCTCTCAAAAACGTGGTATTTTCTAATGATACCTTAGAAAAGCTTAAACCACTCTAACTTTTTTTCTATTCTGTTAAATTTGACTATTTTCCAAAGATGTTGGCATTGGGTGGATAGTCTGATTATTCAGTTGGAGATGTGTGGCTAGTTACATCTTGTTTTTGTGTGTGTGTTTGGTTTTTTGCGTTACGCGGACCTCTCACTGTTGTGGTCTCTCCTGTTGCGGAGCACAGGCTGCGGACGCACAGGCTCAGCGGCCATGGCTCTCGGGCGCAGCCGCTCCGTGGCATATGGGATCTTCCCGGACCGGGGCACGAACCCGTGTCCCCTGCATCGGCAGGAGGACTCTTAACCACTGTGCCACCAGGGAAGCCCACATCCTGTATTTTTTTTTTAATTATTTTAAATAGAATAATTGTAGAATCCTGGGTGTTCCTGAAGAGAGGAGAAACCTAATCAATAGATTATCCCTTACTTTCCAGAAAATTTTTTTAATGTTAAGACCTTATTCCTCAGTTAGAAGCAGTACAACTTCATTAATTGACTTAATTGTACTATTAATTTTTTTTTGTATGGTTTCATTTAGGTATAACTATCTCAAAGAATGCCTTTGAGATTACTAACATTATGGAAATAAAAAGGTCCAAATTTTGCTGTTTTCCTGAAATAAGTAAAAATTCTTGTGAGGGTAACATGAGAAGTTGATTTAATTTAGACGTTTTCATTAATTGCTCAAAAATATTGACGAAACATGTGAGTAAAAATCTGGTGGAGGAAGATAAGCGTCATTGTTAGCTGAAGAGGCAGTTTTCATGGGCTAGAAAATATTCAGAGAAGAATCCAAAATCAACAAGGTAAGGCATGAGAGGCTAAAAAAAAATCAAATAGAAAACTAAGCCAGTAGTTCTTAACTCATATGTTGTCCCCCTGCCGTCTGTGGTGTTCTGATTAACAGAATTCCAAATTAGTGACTGAAGCACTAAGTGTAAACTTAATCTAGTGGCATATTAGTATTTTTACAGCACTCTGTCCCTGAGTGCTCTTCTTGGATAGAGGAAGCACTTTATAAATAAAACCATTGCATACTATTTTTCAGTTAGGATAAATAATAAACATCTAGGTGACTCTGCAGTATTGTTTTTATTTTTTTTACACCAGCTGTTATGCTATTGTACCTGTTTAAATACAGGTAGAAAAACTTAGCATATACTTTAGAATTTTTTAAAGAGTTATTAAGCCCAATTTGCATATATAGTAATTGCACAGTTAACTGTATAAATGGATTCAGAAATGGTGGATAGACCTATTAGATTGAAAATTCATATTAGGAAACTCTTGTCAGATAAAGTGTTTTCATTTTAACAATAAACTGTACAGAGACTTTTTAAGTATTTATAAGCATGATAGTCTCTGCTTACTTGAAAGATTAGATTTGGTTATGACAGTTTTATTTTGGTACTAAAAGAACAGGTTATTATAGTTCACAGAAAGTGCATTCTTAAAGTTTCTATGAAAGCATACAAATTTGTTACCAATTTTAACCTTGTTCAAATACTGGAAATGGGGGATTGAGTGATTTTGGATGTAGCGGTCGAGAGGATGGCTCAAGAGCCAGTTTTTCATTTCTTGTCCTTCATGCATATTCATATATTTTAAGTTAATAACATGTCTTCAATTTGAAATGCAGCCTGTGAGCCATAAATCTAGGGTAACATTCTAAAACCTGCAATTTCTTGTCATTTTTAAAGACATTTTGAGTCTTTATAAATTTTCTTTCATGCTTCATCTCATTTTATCTTATTCTTATTATTGGTCTCATTAAGAAAAAGACATAGAACACGACATTGTAAATCAACTATACTCCAAAAAAATTTTTTTAAAGAAAAAGACATAGAATGACTTTTTCTGAGACTCTATAAAGTTTGAGGTAATGGAACAGCCAAACAGAACTGCCTAGGATGAAGTTAAATATAGGGAGCCAAAGCTTGGAGAGTAATGAGAACTGCAGGTATGGAGTTATATTCCTAGAAGTGAGAAATATAAGGTGTATGTGAATTATCTAATTAAAAATGTAAAGAACTGTACACTAAACCTTAAAGGGTATCCCTAAGTAATGATATAAAACAAAGATCAAATAGGTAATCGTGTAGATTAAGGAAAACTTGGATTCTGTTTTGTCATAGAGGCCAAAGGAAAAAAGAACTTCTAGAAGAAAGGGAATGGTAAGCAGTGCTAAACGATGCAGAAATTGGGGGGAGACAGAAGAGATTCGGTGTATTTGACAAATGATGTCAGCATGATGAGAATGACAAATAGTAGGAAAAGAGGGGATGAATACCTAGTCAGAAAATGGAACACCTGGTATAGATCATTCATCATGTAACGTACTGAAAGAAGAAAGATAACTAAGGTGTAGTTGGTTGGAAAGGCAGGATTCCTGGAGAGAAAAAGAAACTGTATGTAAATCTGTTTGTTATTTATATATACACATCCTTTCCGGGTGTTTGTCACCTAACGATGAAGGCAGCATAATGGTAGAATGAAGTTCTTGTGTACTGTATTTACCGATAAACTGGTTTTTTCTGGTTATTTTATTTTGGTGGTCCAAACTCCAAATCTTTGGAAAAGCTTGTGCTTGTACATAAACACACACTTCACGTAACTCTGTACTTTGAGGTTCCTCAATTTAATATTCATTAATATCTTGAGTGTGTATGCAGATTTTCCTTTGAAATGCTGAAAATGCACATTGATTAAATAAATCTTTCCTTCATGTAAACACTGTTACCTACTTTCTGTTGTGATAAGATAATGTATAACCTAGTACTGTGTCTCCAAGTTTTACCAAAGATAGCATGGTCACAGTCAAGCTTCTTAGTTAGTGTTAGCTTCAATATTTAAAAGCCATATCCAAATTTAATTGAAATTAAGACATTTACATAGTATATTTCATGCATAAATGAATGTAACTTAAGTATTCAGTTCTCATATAGATGCTTGATTCAGAGGTACTCACAAATAATTATTGGTTATTTTATTTCTTCCTTTCTCCCCTGGTTTGTTCTAAAAAAGATTTGAGCAATTTACAGTAACACATGTAAGTCAAAGTTAACTATATGAATAGATACAAAAGTCAGGACAAATGGAAAATAAACAATTGTCATAGTAAGATGAAACCGGAGAAGTTAGCTGGTAGGGAGCAGTAAGGGCTTTTGAAGTTACTAAAATTAATCTGCATATGTATGAACTTATTTTGGATCCTGATTCAAACTACCCAGTTTTTGAGACAACTGGGGAAAAAATGTGAACATGAACTGACTATTAGATTGGGACGGACAATAGTATCAAAAAAAGATTTCTTACCTGCTGGGGATGCATACTGTAGTGTTTACAGGTGAAATTATAAGTGTCTGGGATTTGCTTTAAAATTGTCCAGCAAAAACATGAAGGAATGTGGAGGCCAAGGAGATTATAAATAAACCAAGAGTGGTAGAATGTTAATAATTTTTGAAGCTGAATGACTGATATTGGGTACATGAGGACTTGTGTATGTTTGGAGATATCTGTAATAACAGCAAAAATAAAAATGGATTGCAGTTTTGTTGTTGAGATTGATAATGGCTAAAGAAGAGTAACTGTAATTTTATTTTTTTTAAGTGGAATGTTTTGTCAAATACCATATAGAGCAGTCAAAACGAGGAACAAAAATCAGGTTATGAGAAACACTTTATATATAAATTTCCTTAAATTGTCTTTTGTTTAAGTATTTAACACCCTGCCTGACACAGAGGAGACACATAGCAAATGCTTGTTGAACTGAACTAATCTGTATCTCACAAGAGTAAAAGTGCTTAATTTTTCAAGAGATTTAAATTTCTCTTTTTCTCTAAGAACTTACCCTAGGATGATTGTTAGAAATGGGGAAAGTTTAAGGTTGGTCTTGTTTTTCTTAATAAGATAGTTTTTGTTTTATAATGTCAAAATTTACAAATTCGGGTTGTTTTATATCAGGTTTGAAAATAACTATAAAAAGTTTTAAATAACTTTTTGCTATGTCAGCCTTCAGACTTAATTTCTCTATATTTTGATTGCTCAGTATGGTATTAGATTTCCATGTATGTTGACTATGTAGGTAACTTACAAAGAATAAGCTGTATTTTTCTGTTCAAGTAAGAAGTTCAGCTTAGCCTTGAATTGCAGGCTTTTAGTTGAAACATTGGGAATAGGGAAATTAAAATACTGCATTCAGTTGTCAGGGATGAAGTTTAATTTTCTCTCTTCATGAAATCATTTCAGCTAAACTCATGTTTTACCTTCTGTCTTGTTAAGAGACGATTCACTGCCTTATATTACACTTAGCCCAAACTAGCCAAAATTACTTTAACACTAGATAAATGGCTTAATATCTAGTTTATGTATAATATTCTAAGCATTTTCTTCACTCGTCTCTTCAGAAAGCTACTAGTGCGAAGTTGCTAATAAACAGTGTAATTTCCAAGTTATATCAAAGAAAGAGAGTTAAAGAACTCAGGTTATAATCCACAGATTGACTAGTCAACCCCTGCACTAACTCCACAAATGTTAGCTAGGT
Organism: Aethalodelphis obliquidens; assembly: GCF_003676395.1. Taxonomy (NCBI): domain Eukaryota; kingdom Metazoa; phylum Chordata; class Mammalia; order Artiodactyla; family Delphinidae; genus Aethalodelphis; species Aethalodelphis obliquidens. The sequence continues at coordinate 11,471,616 of NW_020837952.1, forward strand.
TGGGCTGTGTGTAATCTCGGTCAGAAGTTGGAATCACAATAGATAAGTGATCTAACTATTAACCATAATGTCTGTAACAGGAGGTAAAAAGTGTTATCATACTTTTATTTAGCTGTGGATCACCACATCCATCCTGCTCTCTCTGATCTCCATGCTCTTTAAGAACAATCTCTCTACCAATAGTATTTATCTCAATGTTTCCTAGACCTCGTTTTTTCCTTCGTTATCTCCTCTCTCCTATACATATAAATGCCTAGCATACTGCCACATGTATAGTAGACACTCAGTTAACATTAGTTCATGCTTTTGTTTCTTTTCCAGTATCATCTTCCTTGCTAACCTATAGATATAAACAGATCTCTCCCATCTTTTAAAACAAGACCATCAGCTTCTTCTGAATACCACTTAGTTTTTCTTCTAATAGCCAACTTCTTTAAAAAGGCAGTGCTTACCATTCCTTACCAAATATTCAGAATTTAACGAAGTCCTTATTTAACTTTTTTTAAACCTAGTTTATTTGACCTCTCTTTAATACTTCTTTTTTTTTTTCCCATTAATACTTCTTTTTGATAACTATCTCCTAAAGAAATTCTCTTATTTTGAATCCATGATACCACAATTTTTCACGGCTACCTCCTTGGCACTATGCAGTTTTACCTGCCATTGTTTTTGTATAGTGAAGGAGGTCAGATAATAAATAACACGTCTGTGTTTTTATGAAAATAGTTTTGATCATGGACAGCTACCCTGAAAGGATCTTGTATCCCCCTCAGTGTCCATGGACTGTACTTTGAGAACTGCTTCCTAAACCTCCAAGACATGTTGCCCTTGCCCACTCCACTGTCCTAGTCCCAGCCTTTATTACTTCTCACCTTTGTTGTTTTTATAGTCTCCTAAATGCTCTTCCAATCTTCAGTCTCTTTCTCTTCCTCAAAAGTTACCTTTTTAGAATACAAATCTGATTATGTTGATACTCTTAAAATCTTTCAACATGCCACAGCACAATTGGATAAAATCCAAATTCCTTCAGAGAACATAAAAAGGTTCTTCATTATCATACTTACCTTACTAACCTCTGTGCCTATCACTACACCCTACTCTTTCAGCCAATTCATTGGTAATTCCCTAAACACATCATGCTTTCTATAGTCCCACACATTTTCACATGCTATTCTTTCCACCTGGAGTACTCTAACTTTCCAGTTTCCAACTACCCCTCCAACTGTGCACATCGTTTTAAAATCACTTCACGTTACTACCCACAAAATTTGATTTTTTGTGTGTGTGTGTGTGTGTGCGGTACGCGGGCCTCTCACTGTTGTGGCCTCTCCCGTTGCGGAGCACAGGCTCTGGTTGCGCAGGCTTAGCAGCCATGGCTCACGGGCCTAGCCGCTCGGCGGCATGTGGTATCTTCCAGGACCCGGGCACGAACCCGTGTCCCCTGCATCGGCAGGCAGACTCTCAACCACTGCACCACCAGGGAAGCCCTTTTTGTTATAATTTTAAAATTTGTTTTAGGACTTATACTATTTTATAGTTACTTTGCTTGTATCATTTTCCCCTATTAGAGTAGGAGCTGTTTGAGATCAGGAACTGTCTCTCTTTGTACTCCTAGTACTTAACAAGGGCAAGGCATAATGTAATCATTTAATAAATGTTTGAGTGTTTTAATGAATTTCATAGAAAATTCTAATACTGTTCTGGGATAGAGTTGCTAATGAATAGTAAAAAGGCCACAGATGGGCAGAAAAAGGGAAAAAATATATATATATATATGCCTCAGCCGTATATAATATGTAATAAATATAATATTATAAATAAAATAATCTTTATTTTCATAATTTTTACTATAAGTAAAATTCAAGGGAATATTTCAGTTTCTATCTGTATACCTGAAAAGTTGTAGTGAATTGAATTAAATAGTAGTCAGATGGATACATTTTGAAAAATTAACCTCCTTCATTGATTATAAGTCAGTCTCAGTGTTTTTAGATTGTTTTCCTAAGTTAGCATTCTTAATGTGAAGGCAGAAAATGCCAGAATACTTCTATATTAATATTAATTCTATTAATATCTTAAAATTAGTACCTTAAAATATTAGGATATTAAAATTACCTTTTAAATTTGTTTTCGACATTGTTTTATATTAAAACTTGGTTGCTTGTATTTTTGGATTTGAGGGTGGTACAGTTAAATAAAATCTTGTAAGGGTCTTCCATCAGAAAGGCAGCTAAATAGAAGTCCCACTTAATGTAATCTACCTGTATATAACTTGCATCAACAATAACAAAAAAACTCTCCTTTAAAATGAAGGAAAAAATTTTACCAATATTTCATAATATATAAAACTTCAAAAGTTAAATAAAATTTTATATGTAAGAAATTTTATTACCCACCACTTAATTTAGCAAAATCCAAATTACCTAAAAGCAAATTTTGTAGGTTACACTTTCCTGCCCAATGACCATTTTGCTGTTCATTAGCACCTTAGTAGAGGAAATAAAATAATTTTTAAACAGTAATCACTTTGGGCCTCACTAATTTAGAATTTATGATGACTGAGATACTGGACTGAAAGTATTAGCCTCTTACAGCCCGTGACCTAGATGTTGCCTAGTAAATTAAAATTGTATACAAAATTACAAGGGAAATTAAATCTTTTAGAGACTTTTAAGTACTACTTTAAAATAATCATTCCTATGTAATGGATTTGTTTACTATAAATCATACCTATAAAGCATATTTGTTGATTAAAAGCCATTAGTAATTTAGATTTCTCCAAAAACATTCTGAATTAGTGAGGTGTGTAATAGATAGTGAGATTTATATCTGTTCAGTTTTTGCAGGGATAACCTTGGCCAAAAATTACTTCTCAGGATTATGTTTGGAATTCTCTTTGTTATTTCATCCCTCTTGCCTTACAGTTTTAAAAATTGGTAAAATCTATGATATCTGTGTCTGTGTTGTATATAATTGGAATGCCATAGTACCTACTGAGACACAGAGTGGATTTCTTTTACATGCTTCCTTTAAAAATTAATATTTTACTTCCATTGATTTAAGGAAATTATTGATTGTAAAATATTAATAATGGTTACCTGAACTCAGAACTGGGTGTATTGCATTAGTAGATTTTTAAGAATAATATCAAGTTTTATATTTAATTTGATAAATTTCCTTTGAAAATAGTTCCCTTATATACTATTACTTTTTATATGAACAAATACATTGGAAATTGAAAAACAAAGGGTATATGGTGATTTTGCTCATAAATCTGTTTTCCAGCATTCATTTACTACATACATTGTCATCTGTAGTTCTTTTCTTTATTTCATAATTAATTTCAAAATTCAGCATTTTTTATCTAATTTAACATTTTCATATTTTTAAAGGTCCCCAGGTGCATCCAATTTTTCAACTTTACCAAAGATCTCTCCTTCATCTCTATCAAATAATTATAACAACATCAACAACAGAAAGTAAGCACTGAATCTTAAAAACTCTTTGTTTAATTGATCGCCCTATTGTGGTTGCAAAAAATCTCTTGTATCTAAAATTTAGGATAAAAGTCTTAATGCATTAAAATTGATTTTCTTTTAAATCACTGGTCAGTTCTTCAAGGAGTAACTTCACAAGAAAGCAAGCAGAGGTATAAACTTCTTGATTTAATATATATACTACAATAATTTACTAAAAGAGAAATAAAGCACTTTCAGAATTTCATATTCTAAACACTAATTATTGAAATATATATACAAGTCTGTTAGAATTCAAATTTTTAGGAACAGTATAAATTTCAGATGTCATTTTAGAACTAGACATGTAATCACAGACAATACATAGTGTTTTTTAAAAGTGTTTATCAGTGATTCTCAACTGGAAGACATACAAATTTTTATGTTTATCAAAAAGGCAATTACTTTTTCTGAAAAAGTTTGGAGAAACAATTCCCTTGCTCCATCAGGAATAGTATTCAGATTCTTAGGATTTACAAAAATTACATGAAAATGTGTGCCATATTGCTATAAGAAAAAGGATTCAAAGTCACTTGGGATTCACTACAATGTCTGACATGGATGTATTACCTTGAAAATTGGCATGGTTTTATATAAAAGGATAAAAAGAAAACTCTATTTGTAATTAGTCCATTCAATTATGGGAAGAATTTTAATCCAGATGATTATTGTCCTTTTACTTCTTGGAGATATACATTGTAGTTTATGTATTAGGTTTACAGGATTTATGTAGTTAAATATTTACACTACTTGTCCAGTTCATAAATGGCATCTGATTATTCCAAAGGGTAAATTCAAAAGGACTGAAACTATTCGTGAAATAATCTTTTAAAAAGCACCATTAATTGAATTTATAGGTTTAATTAGTGTTCCCTTAAAATTCATATGGAGAAGTAGGGCTTGACAAAATGATTCTAATTTTAACATACATTTGGATTATAAATATATAATAGCCAAAATAACTTTGGAAAGGAAAAACAATGAGAAAGGATTAATCCTACTAAATATCACAACCTGTTATAAAGATATAAGAATTCAAACAGCATAGTACTGACCCAAGAATATACCTCCAGATCAGTGGAATAGAAAAGAGAGCCCAGAAACAGACCTTTATATATAAAAGAATGTAATGTGATCAGAAAGTATCCTAGACTAATGGAGAATGAGCAGATTATCCAGGAAATGCTATTGGAAAAATTGGATTGCTATTTCTCTTTAAAACTTTAAATTAAAATTTTAATTGTCAGGCATATTAAAAATTAAACAGCAAATAAATGGAAAATATTCTTGCTACAAATGACAAAGGAAGGGCAGATATTCTTAGTATATCAAGCTCATAAAAATCAGTGAGAAATTTTTTAAGACAACTTGAAAAGTAGTTAAATGATGCAGCTGGGCAATGAAAATAAGAGAATTAAAACAAACATTTTAAATGTTCAAGTTCACTATTAACTAGAGATATGTAAATTAAAAACATAAACAACTCCATCCACTTTCCCCCACCTCAGTCTCATTGGGAAAAGTTAAGTGATGGTATCTGTTATTGTAAGGATTCTGTTTGAGTGGTTGGAGTATTAGTCCAACTTTCGTAGAAAAGAGTTTGCTATATATATCAGGAAGATTTAAAACACTAATTCCTTACTTCAGTAGTAACAAGATACGTGCACTGTAGTATAATGGTGAAATATTGAAGACACTGGATATCCAAAATTGCAGTGTAGTGTGTTCTCTTCTATTTAAAAATGTATATCCACAGGCAAAAGAGTAAAGGGAAATATCCTCCTGTAATCTGGTTTGTATTTTACATGGTATCTTTTAATGTAATTCATCAAAAGTCATTTTCTCATATGAGATAAAATATGTGTTTCTACTAATTGCAGATGGCTCCCACATTTACTATAAAAGAATTTGGTTCCAGGTATAACATGTATTTATAGTTAGTTATTCTTTGGAGAGATTTTTTAGCATTGTATATAGACTGTATTGACCATAGGCTGTATTTTGACCAGAGTTGCCATATTAGTATATGTGATCTGGTGCTTCTGTTTTTGTCTTATTTCCCTCTCACAGTAAAAATATGACAGTACAATTTGATCTCAAAACCTCTGACTGCAGAAAATATTAAGAGAGGAATTGGAGTGTTGTCTTAAAAGTTTAGAACATGATTAATTAATGATTCTACTCCTATGACTAGGTTATATTGTTAGCTATTTATATTTGTCTATTTTAGACACTAAAATAGTCCTTTCATATTAGGAAATTTTAATAGCAAACAGCTACTGGTACCACCTTACTTAAAAGTAAAACTTAACCTTTCTTGGTAAGGAACAAAATTTAAACATTTACAAAATGGAGAGGTTTTTTTTACTTTAAAAAACTTGAATTATAACAATTATTTCACATAAAATTTATTTCTTGACTTTCTTTTCGACTTCTGGAAATAAGTAGCTGCTTAAGACTTCAGATGGAAATAGCATAGTTTCTTTAAAAGTATGTAAAATGGGTAATGACCTTTTAAGATTAAATACGTTTATGAAACTTCATATATGTGGAGATAATACTCCAAGTGTAAACTGCATATTAAAATCAGTAGTGACACAACGTTTAGATGGCATTTATTTACAAATTCAAGACTTAAACTGATGCATTATTAAGATATAAAGTTTTCATTTCCAGAAATAATAATATTTGTTATAAAAGTAATAACAAAGTGTACTTGGAATTATTTCACTGAAGTTTAATAAAGTTTAAGTTTTTATTAAAGACTAATATTATGAAGAATCAGATGCCAGAATATTGTTCATTCACCCTGTGTAGTAGTTTTACTTGTTAATCCGTACAGTATTAATTCTTGCCTCAATTATAATTTAAGTACATTTTTAATATGTACCAAAATCTTTCCACTCTCCGCATTTTTCTTCTGTCTTGCTGCATTTGCTTTACTATAATACTTCCTCTGAAAAAGTCTCTTTAATGTATTTATTGTCTCAACTCTTGGCATTCCACATCGGGGCACATTCTATTTTTCTGTTAATTCATTTAAAGCTCTTTTATTTGAAATGGAAATGACTCCCTGTAAGAGATTAAGCGATGAAAAGGAACTGGATTTTGGAGACTGCCAGAGACTAGCCATCTGGCTTTTGACAAGTTAGTTGCTGAAAGTATCATTTCATTAACTGCAAAGTGAGCATAATTACAGTTATGAGGATTAAATTATAGATTTATAGTGTTTATAATGTTAAATATAAATGCTAATTGAAAAGTCAGTTTCGGCCACCATCAATCACCCTGATACCAAAACCAGACAGAGATGCTACAAAAAAAGAAAATTACAGACCAGTATTACTGATGAATATAGATGCAAAAATCCTCAATAAAATACTAGCAAACAATCCAACAACACATTAAAAGTATCATACACCAAGATCAAGTGGGATTTATCCCAGGGATGCAAGGATTCTTCAATATACATAAATCAATCAGTGTGATACACCATATTAACAAATTGAAGAATAAAAACCATATGTTCATGTCAATAGATGCAGAAAAAGCTTTTGACAAAATTCAACACCCATTTATGATAAAAACTCTCCAGAAAGTGGGCATAGAGGGAACCTGCCTCAACAAAATAAAGGCTATATATGACAAACCCACAGCAAACATCATTCTCAATGGTGAAAAACTAAAAGCATTTCCTCTAAGGTCAGGAAGAAGACAAGGATGTCCACTCTCGCCACTGTTATTCAACATAGTTTTGAAAGTCCTAGCCATGGCAATCAGAGAATAAAAAGAAATAAAAGGAATCCATATTGGAAAAGAAGAGGTAAAACTGTCACTGTTTGCAGATGACATGATACTATACATAGAGAATCCTAAACATGCCACCAGAAAACTAGAAAACTACTAGAGTTAATCAGTGAATTTGGTAAAGTTGCAGGATACAGAATTAATGCACAGAAATCTTGCATTCCTATACACTAACAACGAAAGATCAGAAAGAAAAATGAAGGAAACACTCCCATTCACGATTGCAACAAAAAGAATAAAATACCTAGGAATAAACCTACCTATGGAGGTAAAAGACCTGTACTCAGAAAACTATAAGACACTGCTGAAAGAAATCAAAGATGACACAAACATATGGAGAGATATACCATGTTCTTGGCTTAGAAGACTCAGTGTTGTGAAAATCACTATACTACCCACAGCAATCTACAGATTCATTGCAATCCCTATCAAACTACCAATGGCATTTTTTACAGAACTAGAACAAAAGATCTTAAAATTTGTATGGAGACACAAAAGACCTTGAATAGCCAAAGCAGTCCTGAGGGAAAAAAACAGAGCTGGAGGAATCAGAGTTCCTGACTTCAGACTATACTACAAATCTACAATAATCAAGACAATATGGTACTGGCACAGAAACAGAAATATTGATCAGTGGAACAGGATAGAAAGCCCAGAGATAAACCCATGCACATATGGTCACCTTATCTTTGATAAAGGAGGCAAGAATATACAATGGAGAAAAGACAGCCTCTTCAATAAGTGGTGCTGGGAAAACTGGACAGCTACATGTAAAAGAATGAAATTAGAACCTCCCTAATACCATACACAAAAATAAACTCAAAATGGATTAAAGACCTAAATGTGAGCTCAGACACTATAAAACTCTTAGAGGAAAACATAGGAGGAACACTATTTGACATAAATCACAGCAAGATCTTTTTTGAGCCACCTCCTAGAGTAATGGAAATAAAAACAAAAATAAACAAATGGGACCTAATGAAACTTAAAAGCTTTTTGCACAGCAAAGGGAACTATAAGCAAGATGAAAAGACAACCCTCAGGATGGGAGAAAATATTTGCAAGCAAATCAAAGAACAACGGATTAAGCTCCAAAATATACAACAGTTCATGCAGCTCAATATCAAAAAACAAACAACCCAATCAAAAAAATGGGCAGAAGACCTAAATAGACATCTCTCCAAAGAAGGCATTCACATGGCCAAGAGGCACATGAAAAGCTGCTCAACATCACTAATTATTAGAGAAATGCAAATCAAAACTACAATGAGGTATCACCTCACACCAGTTAGAATGGTCATCATCAGAAAATCTACAAACAGTAAGTGCTGGAGAGGGTGTGGGGAAAAGGGAACCCTCTTGCACTGTTGGGAATGTAAATTGATACAGCCACTATGGAGAACAGTATGGAGGTTCCTTAAAAAACTAAAAATAGAATTACCATATGACCCAGCAATCCCACTACTGGCCATATACCCTGAGAAAACCATAATTCAAAAAGACACGTGCACCCCAATGTTCATTGCAGCACTACTTACAACAGCCAGGTCATGAAAGCAACCTAAATGCCCATCGACAGATGAGTGGATAAAGAAGATGTGGTACATCTATACAATGGAGTCATAAAAAGTCATACTCAGTCATAAAAAGGAACGAAATTGGGTCATTTGTAGAGATGTGGATGGACCTAGAGACTGTCATACAGAGCGAAGTAAGTCAGAAAGAGAAAAACAAGTATCGTATATTAACGCATATGTGTGGAATCTAGAAAAAGGGTACAGGTGAACCAGTTTGCAAGGCAGAAATAGAGACACAGAAGTAGAGAACAAATGTATGGACAACAAGGGGGGAAAGTGGAGAGGAGTGTGGGATGAATTGGGAGATTGGGATTGACATATATACAGTAATATGTATAAAATAGATACCTAATAACGTGCTGTATAAAAATACATAAAATTAAATTTTAAAAAGTCAGTTTCAAATATTTATAGAAAGATAAGGGCTCGATTTTGCTATAAAATGTTATATTTTTAAACGTATATTCATTTAAAATGAATTAATCTAGCATAGCATTAAAATTCCCATTAAGATTACTGGCAAATTTATTTGTTTTTGCAAAGTAACATAACCTTATGGGATAAGGACTAGCTTACAACCTTTAGAAGAAAAAATAGCAGCAGTAGTCATGAAAGATACAGAGGCTGTCTTTTGGGTTTAGGTTTACATGTACTTTGTCGAAGTGTTTAAAGAGCCATTGGTTTTGATATTTTCCACGACAGACTTTATTTGATTTAAAGAACACATAAGATGTGGATTATAAATGACCAATGAAGATAGTATTAAAATATTTTTAATTTGTTAGTTTTCTTTATTATCATTGAGCATGTAGACTGCCATCTTACTCTTTGGCCAAGGTTTATACTTATCCTGTCACTTAAACTAAAATGTAGATATCCTTTAAGGATTCGGATCACTTGCATGGGTGTTGGTGTGGGTGTGGGTGTATGCATGAGCATATATTTGGGCATACTTTCCCTCTGTACTCTGACTTAAGTTTTATAATTTTACAGCTGATACATATGGGTTTTTTTTAACATGTTGAAAATGTGTAGACCTTGCCTTTTTGTAATATATAGCAGACCTTGATTTTAAGCACTTCTTTTTTTTTAACTTTTTTTTTAAAATTATTATTTATTTATTTTTGGCTGTGTTGGGTCTTCGTTTCTGTGCGAGGGCTTTCTCTAGTTGCGGCAAGCGGGGGCCACTCTTCATCGCGACGCGCGGGCCTCTCTCTATTGCGGCCTCTATTGTTGCGGAGCACAGGCTCCAGACGCGCAGGCTCAGTAGTTGTGGCTCACGGGCCCAGTTGCTCCGCGGCATGTGGGATCCTCCCAGACCAGGGCTCTAACCCGTGTCCCTGCATTGGCAGGCAGACTCTCAACCACTGCGACACCAGGGAAGCCCCCTAAGCATTTCTTAAAGGGGTAAAAGGAAAACCAGGATTCAGTTTCTTGTTACATGTCCTCAAAGTTAGATTCAAGAATCCAGTCACTGAGTGACTATATATGGAATTGCTGATAGGTGCCTTGAACTTTGTTACTGCTAATCTAAAATAAAATATGAGTTATAAGGCTAGTGATCTGCAAAATCCAAAAGATGCTTGAACCCTTTTTTTTTTCTTTAAGTTTAAAACAAGTAAATAGCTACAAGTCTATGAATTGCTCAAGGTTGCACTTCTTTGGAGCCTGCTCTTTTTGTTTAACTTTGCGATAGCTTGGTTTTTCAGTCTGAGAGTTGATCTTTTATTTGTGATGAAGGGGGGTGTTTTCTTAAAAATACAAAAATATTAGTGGGATAGCATTGTGTGCGTAAATTTTGGTTGATATGGTTTCGTGTGTTTTACCTGTTGGTTTGTTAGGGTGTGTATGTTTACTAAAGGCTTTGTTAGAACAAGCAGTAGTACAGTTCATTTTAACTGTTATAAAGTGAGAGTATAGAAGCTACAATAGGAAGTATTTGAAATTATAAGTAAAAACTTAAAAAAAAATAATACCAGGGATAAATTATAGCCAATTGAGACTGTCAGAGTTACTGATTTACCATGTTTATTTGTAACACTGTATTCATTTATTTACATCATTATTTGCTTTTAGCAAATAACCTTGATTCTTGTTCAGGTTTGTTCTAGTGAATAAAAAAAATAATGATTGAAAGTATGCTTTTGAATTATATCCAAAGCATCCATCATAAATATCTTATAAGATAACCTATTAAAAATTAAGGAAGAATCTATCCTTTTCCACAAAATTTTTTTTAGTTACATGTAAAAAGAAAGAGGGATCTAACTTATTGACTTCTCTTAGTTCTTTGTAAAATTACCCTGATTTCTCTAAGGTTGAATATTATGTAGGGTTTTTTTTTAAGATTAATATTTATTATACTCGTAGTACAAATTATCCTGAGGTTGTATTTACCTAGTTAAATAAACTGCATTAATCTGACAAACTAGAAGATTCTTTCCATAATAATAATAATACTGAAGTGTGTACTCGCTTCGAATCATTTCATTTTTGCATTGCTGATCACCCCAGGCTGTTTTCTGCATTTGAATACCAGATTTTGCTGGTCTAGCGTAGAATACTATAAATAGAATCTTCAATGCATCAGAACAGTGATGTCACAAAGGCCCTGGAAATCTCTGCTCTCACCTGTAACTAAAGCACAACTCTTCCTGTTTCTACTGTTCTCACTCTGTTACAGTAGCAGGATGTAAAAGGGACATCAGTGAGATGATTTATTGCTGCGGGTGGTGTTTAAAATCTGAATGTTTTACATTTGATGGAGCAATGAAGAATGGAGCAAGCTGTGAAGCTGCTCCAGTTAATCAAGGGTAGAAAGACATAATGTGGTTTGTATTGGTTGGTGTGGTATATGATGCCGTGATTTTCTTGATTGAATGAGGAGTATATTAATTAAGGGGGTTATTTTGATTTAGGTTCATGTTAAAAGTACCTGAGTTAAGTGCTTTATGACTGACCACGTATCTCAAATAGGTTTAAAGTACTCTGTTCATTATAACTATATGATGATAATTGGCTGAATTATGAAAAAGATTTTTTTGTTTTCTTCCAGTGTGAAAAACTCAAATTATTGTCTCCCATCATATACTGCTTATAAGAACTATGATTATTCAGAACCTGGAAGAAACAATGAACAGCCCGGCCTCTGTGGCCTAAGTAACTTGGGAAATACGTGTTTCATGAACTCAGCTATTCAGGTAGGTCTTTCCAAACAAAGTGAAACTCATATGTTTTATGGTAATCAATTATACAAGAGGAATAGAGTTGGGTTTTACTTGTCAGAAAATGAGTATTATATGTGTTTGGAGAGTTTGTGTTTTCATGGAAGATTTAAGCATACACACTTGAATCATTCATTCTAAGAATATCTTATCATGATTCTCGGTTAGGTGGCATGTGATTGATTATCATAAAGTAGAAGATTAAATATAAGTTCATACAAAAAATATAATTCCAAACAGAAAACCTAGGCTCTCTGAGAAGAAAATAAAGCTAGTGAGATCTCTCCTTTATATGAAGTCTCTTGCTTTCTTTAGGCATTGGTGGGAGTTTCAGAGAATGATTATTTTATGGTCACCAGTGTTCTAACTCTAAATAAAATTAATTTTAAATCTTTTTTTTACCTTAATGTGAAATTAAGATTTGTAAAAATTAGAAAATTTTATGAACCTTTTGTATACATATTTTTAACAAATCACTTTCCCTTAATACTCTTTCAGTTTGGGGATATAACAGATCACTGCCCTTTTTTTCCCTTTGTCTCTCCATAGAGCTTCCCTTTTCTTCCTGCTCTGTCTGTACCTTCTTCCAGTTTTACTTGTGAAATATTTATGTCTTTGATTGATTGTGAAGTAACAAGATCCATGTATACTTTAATATCACTGTTACTGTGCATAAAATTAGAGCTGGTTATTTTATTCCCCTTTTACAAATAAAATTCTGTATTTCAAAAAGCCCAAAATAATGGTATACTATTTTGATATTTGAATTTTAACCTTCTTTTGGAAGTCTTTTTTTTCTTTCTTTCCTTTTTTTTTGTGTGTGTGTGCAATTCTGAATTTCTATTTTTAAATCTGCAGTATTCTGTTCTCTATATTTTAATACTGAATCTCCTGTGCCCAGGAGGCACCCTCCAAAGATATAAATTAAATACAGATATGGATTGATAAGGACATTATTGCAAATCTTGACTATCTGAGAAAAGTATAGGACTCTTTATCATCCAAAATTCAAAATAAATCCTTTGTACATAGTCATTAATCCAGTTGTTTCCTAAATGAACCATTGTCTTTATAGCATTCTTGAAAAACTAGAAATTTAACTGTCATAACTCTTGACCAGGAGTTGGCAACTTTTCTTAGACATGCACTGGGATGTATAATTGATTAATTCCTGATATCTTGGTTTAGAGTTGAGCCACTCAGGAAATAGCCTATCTGCTGAAGCAGATACTGTATAGGTTAATAAACTATTCCTTTATAAACTTTCTTTGATGAGTAATATTGCTTATACTTTAATGTGAATTACTTTATCCAAAATTTTTTTCTAGGATCCTAGCACTAGTTAGACAATTAAATTTTAAAATATTTTATCTTTATTTTCCGGAAGAGGAGAAAGGGAACTCATCTGAGAAGAGCAAGCCAAAACATACTGTTATCCTGGCAGTTATTTAGATAACAAAGTAAAGTGCATGGGTGCTGAGCTTTCAGAGTAGGAACAGGGCAGACATATTGTAATTTTGTTTGTATATCTGTTGGACTACCCTGCCTAATCACTGAAAAATCATCTTCAGCACCACCTCTGAAAAATGTTTTATATAATCGGTGGTTACATCAGTATCAGAAAACCCTTTCTCATATCACCAATCATATTAATTGTTATACAACTACTTATCCTTGCACTACCAAAATTACTTTGGTTCTGGAGGCTTGATATTCTTGAGGTCTTTTGGGTTTTGTTTTTTTTTTTAACATTGTAGTATGGAAAACCAGTCTTGGTGCTTTTTCATAAGGATTAAGACTAGGATTTTCAAAAAGTTTTAATAGCATAAGCATAAAAAATTTGAGTCTATTAGAACAAGAGTTAGTGTTCTTGCTAATCATTCATGGTAGTCTCTAGCTTACATTCAAACTAAATTCCTTCTAGGGCAATATTACATTCTCGTTTCCTGTGCCTTTGTTATAGTCTATTTAGTGTTGTCTCCTTATGATTAACTCAATTTCTCAAAAACAAGTATTAAAATGAAATCTTCTAATCAGCTATGTTGAGCTAGATTTGGCACTTGTTGAACTTTTTTGTGTATGTTTAAGGTGTAAGAAACTTCATTTATTAGTTTTTGCTTCTGTTCAAAGCAATTTTATTACAATAGGTATGTCTAATGCTGACCTCCTCTCTTAATATATTTCATCTTTACATGTTTCATTTCAACTGAGATATAGCCATGAGGGTGAGGTTTGTTAGGGTGATAGTTTGTAATTTTCTGATAATATCATAAAGTAAGAAAAAACTTTCATGAAAATTTTAGCAAAATATTTTAAGCAGTGGATATTATTTTATGTCTGTATCTTGTTGGAAACTGTACTTTTTCTAAAATAAAACTCTCCAATCAAGTTGGAGAAGAGAAAAAATTAGTTTCAATTTTTGCTGCTTTTGACTTTTAATCCAAATCCAGAATTAGAAAAGCTAGTACTTCAGTTTTATTTTCTGAAAGCATCTGTGATTTTTAATTGCTTTAGATGTCAGCTCTCAAGTTGAAAATTCACCATAGGAGGGAGTATAAAATGGTGGCAGTAGCCTATGTTATTCTGTTTCATGAACACCATGTAAGTTCTTAGGTCCACAGATGAAAAGGGTAAAAGATAGTTAATAGAGTAGATTTTTTAAAATAATGTTTTTAGATACTGTTTCCTCAGTTACGCTGTTTTTTCGAGTGACTTCTGTGACTTCTGTGAAACTGAAGATAATTCATGAACTTCAGAAAATATTATTTAAAAAAATCTGATAATTTGTATTTTAATATAATTCCTTTTATTAATTCAATAATTCTAAAAATATGAGTGGTCTTTAGTACATCAGGCAGTGTAATTATTGATATATTGTTAACAATATGGATATGAAAACATACCTATTTTTTCTTTGTGAGAATGGGTTATGCTTAACCCATCAGTAGCCTTAAGATGATGAAATTGTTTGATAGCTTGTGATTAAAAACTTAAGAAGCACCAATCTGAGTGTGATTTAATATCATTATTGTTATTATTCAATTTAATTATATTGATATTCAAGATTTTCTCTGATTTAATGGTACAACTGAGTATTAAGTTTTTCTGATGAGCACAGTACTGCCATACAGTTTCAATTTATCAAGTTAATATTTACTGAATGGCAAACATGTGAGCTACTTTTAGACATAGATCCTGACTTATGAAGAGTTATAGTCTTGATATTGTGATTTTTCACGTTTTACTTTTAGCATGAAAATTTTTTTTTAATTATTACTTTGAAAAGTTTAATTGTATCCTCAATATTTAAACAGATGTAGTGAAGTTGCTTTGGTTGGGTGAAGTGCCCGGAGTCCCATCTGCTTTCTTCTACTTAGTGGCCCCAGAAGCATTCTCATGGGATCCCAGGGCTCTGAGGAACAGTTTAAAAACCATATTCTGGCTAGAGAAAAGAAAACAACACATTAAAAATTAGCAATAAAAGTTAGAAGCACAGACTATGGAGTTACACTATCTGGATTGATACTGATCACCTGTGCTGCCCTGTATAAGTTGTTTCTATAACTCATTTTTCTCCTCAGGTGAGGAAAATAATAGTACCCATATCTTAGGAGTTTTGTGGGGATTAAGTGAGTTGATGAATATAAAGCTCTTAGGATAGTGACTGGCACATTGTAAACGAATAGGTATTAGATTGTGATATTATTTTATCTTTTTAAATTGAAGGAGTCAAGCAGAATGACTTCGGGAAAATTCTACCATCCATAGTTCCTGTATTTCTTTGTTCTTCTTTCCTACAAGTCTTATTCCACTTTGTCAGGACCTAGTGAATGAAGAAAGACTTGAATGTACTTCTAATTTTTTTTGGCTTAGTAGTATTACAATAATGGTATTTATCATTATAAATCAGTATTATCCATTTCTGAGCTGTGTTAATTTAGCTCTCCTAGGCATACTGATAGGCAAGGGATATAACAACATAGAACTGTTCATGAATAAGCAATCTGCAGGAAATTTAAGATTCTTGAGTTCAGGTTATCTCAGGCCTCAGCCTCCTGAGTAGTTATGATTACAGGCATATACCACCGTGTCCCAGTGGTACAAATAAGTTAACAAAGTAGTTTTCTAGGGCGCTAAATGTATTATTCCATTGAGAGAATGTCTAGTTTTTGAAATTTGCATTATTGGAGGTAATTTTAATTAGCATTAGTTGAGTAGATTTCAGGAGCACTCCAACCCTTGTCTTTTTCATTGTCAAGGCCTAGGAGGCTCATGATTGGCCTCCTGAAAGAAGCAACTCTTCAGATGGATTTGAAGCAGGGGAGTGATATATGGTCCTTTTCACTGGAAAGCTGCATGGCATGAGATAGTTGTTTTCAAACTCTTTACTTGGAAGTAATAGGTCTCCTTAAATAGACTCTAGGAATTCACTGAAAAAACTGATAGTAATCAAGGACCTGTTCATTATCCCTGTCACACAATGCAAAGTCAGTTGAAATTCCAGGCATTTTTAAGGTCAGCTTCTTCCTGTGATCTGTTGGGTTAGGGAAAAAATCTTTCTGTAAATTCAGAAGAATATTGAAAGTTTTTTTATAAGACTTAATTAAAGAGAATGAGTGATACTACACAGAAATAATATTCTTTTAGGAAACTAGATTCTCATTATAATGTAAAACAGTAAAAAAGTCGTTACTAAAGCTATTATTTCTGTGTTCTAGTACTTCATAGCTTTGAATGTGACTAAGTGTAATGCTTTTCTACACTTACCTGAGACTCATTTTGCATTTATTGGAACAAATTCTTGGAAACACACTTTAACATGAAGCTTTGTAATTTTGTTCAAATTAACCAAACTTACAGCTGAATAAATGAACATAGTTTCAATCACAAAAAGAAACACCTAACCCCTGAGACATAAGAATTTTAAAAAACAGTTTAGGATTTTAAAGAAAATGACTTCTGATAAACTGAGAATGTGGCTGATTAAAAGTTCAAATAATATTCCTAGGGCAGATTTTTATCTATCCAAGCAATTAAACTCAATTATTTGAGTTTCTTCCATACCATGTGCCAAAAATTACATGGCAAACTAGCATCAAAAATATGTTTAATTATCAAATGACAACTCAATCAGATCTTTCCAATTTGATAAAGGTAAAGAAATGGAAACAGCCTTACTTGTATTAGAACCATTCACTTTCCCATCACAGATACCAATGTTTCTACTTCTCCCTTGTTTGCAGGGAAAGGGAGAAGTATCCCTTCCCTTTAGAAAAAGAAAAGGGGCTGGGAAAAGAGAACCTGAATTCTCAGGCAGCTTATTTGTGGAAAGAGTATATATAGCAAAGTTCTGTAAGTATTTAGTTTTCATAACTGGAGTAGAAACGGTATCTCTGAAAGAATGCCTTGTACCTATGTAACTTGGCTAAAATGATTTCTAGTCATGAAAATATATGCCTTTCTTAACCAACAGTCTTACTTGTCTGTTCTTCACATTCTTCCAAATTAATATACAAATTTCTCTAGGCTTAATGCTTCTATTTCTGTTAATAAAAACTTTCTAATGTTTTGTCAGTCCCTAATTCTATAATAGGAAATGACAAGAGTACAGGTTACAGGGGAAAGGCTTATTTCAAGGAGTTGTAAATAATTATATCTGATTTTAATACAGAATTGTTTTACATTATATTCACTAGGTAGAATTACTTGCAGTGCTAACATTTATGGCAGCAGTTTTTAATATAATCACACTGAAGTATCTTGTATTGATTTTAATAACTACTCAAAGTATCTGTAATTGAAAACATAAGAAATGTTAATCTTTAATATATAATGGTAACTACAAATTTGACCCCTCTAACAAAAGAAAAGAAAAGAAAAAACGGTTCCAGATTTACTTCTGTTACCTAAAAATCAAAAACAGTTCATTTTCTTGATGTCAAAATCTTTTCTAAAATACATTTTCTTCCTTTAATAAAGTTATGCATATCATTCAACACATTATGATTGGAATATTCTTAAGTATATCAGGGTTATGTTCTAAATTTTATAAATTGGTATTATTGAATAGTGTCACTAGAAAATATAAGAGATTGGACTGATAGAGCCTTTCAAAGGAGAAAGACATGCTAAATTTCTCTTAAAGCCTTGTTTGTTGTCTTTTGCCTATTTGTTCTAACGTATACATTTAAATTCTGGTCAGTTGCGGCTATGCTGTTTTAATTACTGAAAGACCCTCATCTGTTAGATTTTTTGCTTCTAATATCACACTTAAGATCATCTTTCTATATTAGTTTGTGAGTAAAAATAGTTTGTGGTGATGCATGTTACCAATGATCAACTTCATTAGTGTTTTCACTTTGCCAATAATGGATGCTTAGTTCAGTATTTTTTTTTTAGTAGTGTATATATGGAAACCAATTGCTAAGTGTTACCAATCACCTCTTTACAGTAATTTGTAAACTATACTATACTATACTGGGAGAGTGTCAGTGAGTTGGTTACTGAAAACCATTGCTTAATTAATAATAATATTTAAAATAAATTACTAATTCTCATAAATTCATGTTAAAATATTAATAGCCCAGTAATGAACTGTATCTGATAGTAACAGTATCCTTCTTTGCATAGTAAAGGTTGTTTTTCCTATCATTGTCACTTTCTTAATTTCCTCTTCACAGAGACCCCTGGGTTAGGGCATCTGTTATCCTTATTTCACTGATGAGGAAATTGAGGCAAGGAAAGTTTAAGTGACTTGTCATTCACTAAGACAAGTTAATAAATGAGTTAAAACTGGGCTGTTATTCAGATATCCTGAGATAATGTATCTTTCATAATTATACTAGTCAGCTTGTAAGAAATGCTTTTAAAATGTTTCATTTTATTGTCACATATACATAACATAACATTTACCATTTTAACTATTTTTAACTTCAGTGGTATTAAGTATATTCACGTTGTTGTGCAACCATTAAAAATGTTTTTATGTTTATGCCAAATATATGGCCCCCCTAATACAAGATGTTCCCATAAGGTGTTCCCATAACTGTTTGCATGATTCAAACAGTTTCCCTGGGAGGGTATTTACACACTTACTCATTTGGTGGTGTGTTCGAAATATTTTAAGAACTCCTTTTGGAATTGCTTTCATTCTTCTGAATTTCACTGATGGATATTTCTCTTCCTTTGATGACAAAGTTGATTTTTCAAAAACCTGATGTTATTCAGAGCATTATCTGCAGAATATTATAGGTGATCAAGCTAGATAATTTTTTTCAAATAATAAATATACTTGTGCAGTCATCCATTCATTTACTCAGCAAATATTCATCAAGGGCCCACTAAGTGCCTTTCACTCTGATAGGCAATAACTATACCATGGTGAACAAAACCAGAACTATTTCCATGGATCGTAGTCTAGTAGGGGAGATAAACGTTAAATAAATTGTGAATATTTTAAGCATCATGAAAAGAAAAAATCATGGAGAGTGCTCTGAGTATAACAAGAGCTGGGAGAGCACCTAATTTATATTGGATACCATGTTCCCCAGAAGTAACCTTTGAGCTATGACCAAAGAATAGGTGTTAGTTGGGCAGGTGAGAGTTGAAGTCAGATGGAGCAACAGCATGTGCAGAGCCCCTAAGGTGGGCAAGTTTGAGGAACCAAAGATGAGTAACCTGTGAGATAATATTTAAATGGGGGTGGGATAAAATGAGTTCAGAGAAATAGGCAAAAGCCAGATCATGTGGGGGAATATGGATTGTAATGTATTAAAAGGCATTGAAGGTTCCAGGCTGCTATCATCTCATCTGGTTTATTGCATTTATCTTCTAGCTGATTTCTCTGCTTATACCCTTAACTCCTATGGTCTGTCCTCACAAGAACAGCCAGAGCGATGTTTTTAAACTTAAGGCACCTGTCACCCTTTGTCCATATCACTAAATGCCTTCTTATTTCACTCAACAGAAGCTAGAGTTCTTAAAAGAGAATATAAGGCATATAAGGCCGTGTATGATCTGGCTTCTTATTTTCTACCACTTTCCTCCATGCTCACTCTGCTCCATCCTCAGTGGCCCCCCTCACATATTGCACGAATGTTCCTGCCTTGGGGTCTCTGAACTTATAATTTCCTATACTTGGAATGTTCTTTCTCCAAATGTTTATATCCTTTCTTTCTCACTTCCTTTAGGTCTCTATTAATCAGTCAGATCCTTCCCCACTCACTGTATATGATGGTAACTGCCCTCTCCCATTCCATGACCACCTGATATATGCTGTATATATATTTGAGTTTTTTGTTTATCTGTTTGCCTCCCTCTACTCCCAACTCATGCTCCATGAGCACAGGAGTTTTGTTTTAGTCACTGCTATAGCCCCATTACCTCAAACAGTGTCTGGCGTGTATTGTAGAAGGCATTCAAATTAATGAAAAGTGAAGGAAATCACAAGTGTGTGTCTGGTTTTTGGCTTGTACGTCATAATGAGAACATAATGGTAACAGTGGGAGGAGAGACACAGGAGAAGTAGGTTTGGGGTAAGGAGAAGATTATGAGTTAATTTTAGTCATGTTCAGTTTGTCATACCAATGAAACATCCAAGTGGATATACCATAGGCAGTTGGATATTCTAGTATGGAATATAGACCAGAGGCCTAGGTTAGAAATAAAAATATGACTGTAGATGGTATTTAAAATCAGGGAAATGATTGCATCTGTGAAGTGAGGCCATCTGTGAAAAAGACATCCCAGGACTAAGCCTTACAATATAACATTTGAATATAACATTTGAATATAACATTTGAATATAACATTTGAAAGGAGGAAAGACACTACTGTTGCCACAGGAAAAAAAGAAATGGATTATGGATGCAAGTAGTTTCTAGATTTTGTAATGACTTCCATTATCTTAAAAGTACGAGACCAGATCATAATCTAAGAATGAAAGAATAAGATTGCTCAGCAATGTTGAGATCTCATTGTTTGAGATCTTAATGTTTAGCTACATGGTGCATAAAATAGATGGGTTCATACATGAAAATGACTGGGTTCATCTAGGGCTGTAAAGAGAAATCAAAGGAATTAAGAGCAACTAGATGAATTTTCTTATTTAGCTAATCCAGTAAACATCCACTGAGACCTGCTCCGTGCCAAGCGTTGTTCTAGACACTGGTGGTACAGAGTTGAACAAGACTGTGCCTATCCTCTTGAATGTCGTGCTGCGGTGAATGAGATAGCCATATAAATAAATAAGATGTAATATGTGACATGATAGAAAGCATGATCAGCCAAATGTTTTGAAAGCAAAGAAAAGAGAGCCATTGGGAAATAAGTCAGGCTTCACCAAGGAGGTGACACTTGAGTTGGGTCTTGATTTCGTTTGATTGAGTATATTATTCATTATGACTTATGTTTGGTTCATCTGGTCATAAAAATAACAGTGACTTACCAGAGGTACAACTATAACATTATAGCTCATGCTTGTTACCACATTTTTCCACCACAAAAATCCCTACATCAGAGGGAGGAACACTCCCAAACTCATTCTACAAAGCCACCATCACCCTGATACCAAAACCAGACAAAGATGTTACAAAGAAAGAAAACTACAGGCCAATATCACTATGAACATAGATGCAAAAATCCTCAACAAAATACTAGCAAGCAGAATCCAACAGCACATTAAAAGGATCATACACCATGATCAAGTGGGGTTTATCCCAGGAATGCAAGGATTCTTCAGTAATTGATTCTTCAATCAATGTGATACACCATATTAACAAATTGAAGGAGAAAAACCATATGACCATCTCAATAGATGCACAGAAAGCTTTCGACAAAATTAAATACCCATTTATGATAAAAACCCTCCAGAAAATAGGCATGGAGGGAACTTACCTCAACATATGACAAACCCACAGCCAACATCGCCCTCAATGGTGAAAAACTGAAACCATTTCCACTAAGATCAGGAACAAGACAAGGCTGCCCACTCTCACCACTATGATTCAACATTGTTTTGGAAGTTTGAGCCACAGCCATCAGAGAAGAAAAAGAAAAGGAATCCAAATCGGAAAAGAAGTAAAGCTGTCACTGTTGGCAGATGACATGATACTATACATAGAGAATCCTAAAGATGCTACCAGAAAACTACTAGAGCTAATCAATGAATTTGGTAAAGTAGCAGGGTACAAAATTAATGCACAGAAATCTCTTGCATTCCTATACACTAGTGATGAAAAATCTGAAAGTGAAATTAAGGAAACACTCCCATTTACCACTGCAACAAAAAGAATAAAATACCTAGGAATAAACCTACCTAAGGAGACAAAAGACCTGTATGCAGAAACCTATAAGACACTGATGAAAGAAATTAAAGATGATACAAACAGATGGAGAGATATACCATGTTCTTGGATTGGAAGACTCAGTGTTGTGAAAATGACTATACTACCCAAAGCAATCCACAGATTCAGTGCAATCCCTATCAAACTGCCAAGGGCATTTTTCACAGAACTAGAACAAAAAATTTCACAATTTGTATGGAAACACAAAAGACCTCGAATAGCCAAAGCAATTTTGAGAAAGAAAACCAGAGCTGGAGGAATCAGGCTCCCTGGCATAAGACTATACTACAAAGCTACAGTAATCAAGACAGTATGGTTCTGGCACAAAAACAGAAATATAGATCAATGGAACAGGATAGAAAGCCCAGAGATAAACCCACGCACATATGGTCACCTTATTTTTGATGAAGGAGGCAAGAATATACAGTGGAGAAAAGGCAGTCTCTTCAATAAGTGGTGCTGGGAAATGGGACAGCTACATGTAAAAGAATGAAATTAGAACACTCCCTAACACCATACCCAAAAATAAACTCAAAATGGATTAAAGACCTAAATGTAAGGTCAGACACTATCAAACTCTTAGAGGAAAACATAGGCAGAACACTCTGACATAAATCACAGCAAGATCCTTTTTGACCCACCTCCTAGAGAAATGGAAATAAAAACAAAAATAAACAAATAGGACCTAATGAAACTTAAAAGTTTTTGCACAGCAAAGGAAACCATAAACAAGACGAAAAGACAACCCTCAGAATGGGAGAAAATATTTGCAAATGAAGCAACTGACAAAGGATGAATCTCATGCAGCTCAATATCAAAAAAACAAACCACCCAATCCAAAAATGGGCAGAAGACCTAAATAGACATTTCTCCAAAGAAGATATACAGATTGGCAACAAACACATGAAAGGATGCTCAACATTATTAATCATTAGAGAAATGCAAATCAAAACTACAGTGAGTTATCACCTCACACCAGTCAGAATGCCCATCATCACAGAATCTACAAACAATAAGTGCTGGAGAGGGTGTGGAGAAAAGGGAACCCTCTTGCACTGTTGGGAATGTAAATTAATACAGCCACTATGGAGAACAGTATGGAGGTTTCTTAAAAAACTAAAACTAGAACTACCGTATGACCCAGCAATCCCATTGCTGGGCATATACCCTGAGAAAACCATAATTCAAAAAGAGTCATGTACCACAGTGTTCATTGCAGCTCTATTTACTATAACCAGGACATGGAAGCAACCTAAGTGTCCATCAACAGATGAATGGATAAAGAAGATGTGGCACATGTATACAATGGAATATTTCGCAGCCATAAAAAGAAACGAAATTGAGTTGTTTGTAGTGAGGTGGTTGGTCCTATATACGCTACCAAATGTAAAACCGATTGCTAGTGGGAAGCAGCCACACAGCACAGGGAGATCAGCTCAGTGCTCACGTACAGGGGTGGGAGGGAGGGAGACGAGGGAAGAGATATGGAGATATGTATATGTGTGTTGCTGATTCACTTTGTTATAGAGCAAAAACTAACACACCATTGTAAAGCAATTATACTCCAATAAAAATATTTTTAAAAAATCATATTTTACCATAGTGAAAACCACATTGTTCATACACTCAATAAACACATACTGACACCTCCTGGGTGCTAGACAGCAATGCTTTTTCATACGTCTGCCAACTCTAAAAAGAGAAGTACCTAAATATTTTGAGCAGTGACAATATCAATGAAACAAACATATAGTCTCCTAAAGTAATTAAGTCAAAAATGATGTTCATATGAATTTGAAGTGTTTACTGGAAAAATCACTCTTTGCTTTATAATCGTCCCATGTATAATTAAAAATATGTCTTCATTTAGATTTTTTTAATACATAAATTTATTTATTTTTGGCTGCTTTAGGTCTTCATTGCTGTGTGCAGGCCTTCTCTAGTTGTGGCAAGGTGGGGGCTACTCTTCGTTGCGATGTGCGGGCTTCTCATTGCCGTGGCTTCTGTTGTTGCAGAGTGTGGTCTGTAGGTGCTTAGGCTTCTGTAGTTGCAGCACAGGGACTCAGTAGTTGTGGCGCACGGGCTTAGTTGCTCCACAGCCTGTGGATCTCCCCAGATTAGGGCTCGAACCCATGTCCCCTGCATTGGCAGGCAGATTCTTAACCACTGTGCCACCAGGGAAGTCCTATTTAGAGAGATTTTGTTTTGAATATAAACTCAATCATTGACTGACACACACACGCCAATATACATACACACGTACATATTTATTATGCATATATGAATGAATACATATATTTTTAAATAGTTTTGGTATATGATTAAGGCATTTTGTGTAATTCTTCAGTAATTGTCCAGGGCTTTTCTAAGCCTTATGTACCTTGCCCAAGAGAAAGCTTTCAGTAACTGTTTTTAAAAGAAATTAAAAACAAGTTCTTGACCAAAATATTACTAACTGTTCATAAGGAAATTCTTAATACCAAGATATAATGTACTTTATGATTCCTCTTACATTTATTGAATACCATACCAAAAGTATCTATATCATCATAATTACGCCACCATCTTCCTGAGACCTCTCTTACCTTCCCTGAGACTTGTTCCATTAATTGTCTCTTCTTTGTTCTATATCTTTAACCTCACCTCTTCACTGTCTTCCTTTCCTCGTATATGCATGGTCAACTCTTTTTTTTTTAATGGGGTGGGAGGGAGATGGAGTGAGGAGTACCCTTGACCTTGAAGAGGGTGGTCTGTCCTCCCTACTTTCTCATGTCCCATTCAGTAGCCCTCATGTCTGCAGCTTAGCACAGTAGTTAAAGCTTAGATTTTGCAACTTGACTGCTTGGATTCAAATCCTAGTTCTGTTACTTGTAAGTTGTGTGACCTTGGATAAGAAACTTTTTAGTTTATCTGTTAAATGGAGATAACATGCTTAAGTACTTGGCACATAACAAACAATGTGCAAGTATCAACTGCTGTTATATCATCACTGTGACCATCATACCACCCCACAGAAATTGTTTTTGGTAAGGTCGTTCTTGACTCCGTTTCCTAGGCTCTTTGTAGCCCCTTTACCTTTGAGAAGTTGACATCTGCTTAAAAGTGACAAATCCCAGATCTGTCTCCACCATACTTCTCCCTCCTGAGTTTTCCTCCAAAATATAACTATTAGATGGACATTTCTGCCTAAACAATATTAAAGATAACTCAAACTCAGCATGTGTATGACTAAACGTATTTCCTAGAAACCCGATGCTTTTATTTATTATACTCCCTTATAGATGCAACCATTAATTAACCCAAGTCAAAACCTGAGACTTACCACAAGTTCTATTCATTCTACTGCCTCTTAAGTGTCACTTGTATCTATCTTTTCCTTTCCTGTCAGTACAGTATTTTAACACTTGAGCATCTTTTAAGTGAACTTTTGAAAAATTCATCTAACTCATCTCTTTGTTCCATCATTTATCCTCTTCTAATCCATTTAGTACACTCCTCCCAGAGTCAGTTTTTAAAAGCAAATACCTCCTTGCTTAAAACTCATTTCCAGGACTTCCTTGGTGGTACAGTGGTTAAGAATCCGCCTGCCAATACAGGGGACACGGGTTCGAGCCCTGGTCCAGGAAGATCCCACATGCCACAGAGCAGCTAAGCCCATGCACCACAACTACTGAGCCTGCACTCTAGAGCCTGTGTGCCACAACTACTGAAGCCTGCTCGCCTGGAGCCCCCTCACCCCCACTGGGGAAAGCCCACACAGCAACGAAGACCCAACGCAGACAAAAATTAATTAATTAATTTTTTTAAAAAAACCTCATTTCCTATCACCTAAAAGATGAAATCCAAACCGGACCCTACCTAGCTCTTTAACCAAAACTAAAAGTTCTTGGAATTCATTAAGTTTCAAATCTCTTTATATATAATGTTACCTCTTCCCTAGTTGCCTTTCACACACACACATGCATGCATGCACACACACATACAAACACACACATACCCCTTTTCCTCTATCTCTTCTGGACAAATACCTACTACACAGTAAGAATCATGAAATTAGAGGCTATCGTTGGTTTTCTTTTATATCCCCAATGTTTGGTATAATGCCACATAATAGTAACTACATTAGAACAGTGTTTCTCACAGTGTTTGGATGAGACAGTGCTGGTCAACAATAAAATAACTATAGAAATTAAGCATAAGTGAGTGATCCAGAACTTTTATAGCAGTTAGGTTAGTTTCATATCTATTAAATCTAATAATTTTAAAATGGGTCTTTCTTTTCTGTATGTTATTTCTTCATTTTTCTAGTGGTTCATTTTTATTTTCTAAAAAACTTTATAGAAGTATCAGTCTGTGACAGTTTGAAAATTTAAAAAGATACTAGTCCTTCCATATAGATGATTTGAGAAGCACTGCATTAGGAAAATTTACCTGAAACATTTAGTACTTGACCTGTACCAGATTAGTGATATTTCTGGAGCTGTCTAAATGTCAAAGAGCACAATAATTTTTAAAAGAATTATAGCTTTTAATATATATATTTACTTCTTGCAAAGACCTACCAATTTATATAAAGTCTAATAAACACTACAGCTTATGTTCTGCCGATGTAGCCAGTCTGATAGTACTTGAATTGGGCTGCCATGTTAATCACAGCTTGGCAGAACATACCCTACTACTCTGCAAATTGTTTCTTGAACGATTTCACAGTGAATGACATGAAAACATTTTGGAACAGTATTTCTGTATTTCTAGTCTCTTAACATAATGGTCATCTGTTCTTAATATTTGTTGAGTGATTAATCAAATAAATTTAAAGTTCTCTTTTATTATGAAAATAATTAGAAACCTTCATAGTTATGTTATCACATAGTCCTTAAATTTCTGTTTCAACTCAGCCTTGTCAATTATGGACCTAGTGTAATGAAATGATACAGAGAAGTATATGACTTGGTAGTTCTTTCAAAGAATGTAGTAAGTCAGTTAAGCTTTCTAAAAAAATTCTGCTGTCCCTTTCTTTATGCCTTAGCAGGATAACTAAAAGATGAACAAATCACATAATTCTTAATACTAATTTATTCAAAAATGTTTCTTTACTGAATATTATGTTCAGGGGACTGAACAAAACTTTAAAACACTTGTTTTTTCTTAAAACCTTTCACTATCTTGCTTGCTTAAAATATTGGCATTCATTTCATTGTGAGCCAGTTTTAAATTATTAATAGGGTAATTAATAGGTAATTAATAAGCTACTAAACATTAAAATTGAACTAATAAGCTTTAGTTCTTTAAAATAAATATAACATGCTAATATTTATTAATGTTATTAGAACCATTTAGCTTAAGCATGCTTCCCATAAACTGAATATCTAAACATAAAAATCATTCAATAAATAGCCTGTTACTTAAAAAAAAAAATTAAACAATTGCTGTTACAATCTAGTAGTTTTAAAGCATCATACAACTACCTAAGCTTACCTTAGCATCAATTGTTGATCTAATCATTATCCTAGAAACTTTCAAATTTCTCTCTATTGCAAGTGGATCTTCTATCCAGTTTCTACTTTTAGCTTTTAATATGAAAAAATCACTGGTCTTTATATAATCATGTTTTTTTAAGCGTGACATCTCTAGTTATAGGACTTACTCACTGCAAGTAACAGGGTAGTCCTTTTGACAAAATTTTCCTTCCTCAATCCCATAGATGAGGAGGGGATAGGCATTGACATTTCTTTGCTAGCCAAAAGGTTTCCCATTAGTTCTCATACTTCCCAAGCTTTCATAATAATTCTTAATTAAATTCAAGTAGCGTGTGAAGAGAGATTAAATAGAATTTGAAGAAGGGGTGACAGCAGGGACTTTAAATGAAGTTTAATTTTATTCATGTGCAAAGCATAGTGACCAGATTAATGATAAACATGAAAATGTTACAACATCTTTGTCCAATTCAAAAATACTGCCTTTAGAACTACTTTATGTAAAATTTCAATATTTTAAGTCAAGTGTATGGCAGTTCTCTCTTCACTAACTAGGTGGGAGAGGGAAGAAAACATAAAGTTTTTAAAACTAAATAAATAAAAAGAAAGTTATATCCACTTATATTTTACTTACACAAATTTGTTCTTTAAAGAAAGCTTGAAGAGAGAATGGAAATGTAAAGCAAAATAGAGCTATAGTTGTATTTGTTTTCCTAAAATATATGGAGAAACTTCAGAATTGATCTCAAATATAATGAGATTTGCCTTTCCTAGGAAAAAAAAAATAAAACATGAAGTGTCTTAAAAATATCTCATTTTCCAAACCTCCGTGGTGAGGGGCCAGGCTTATATTTGTAGTTCTTCATTGTAAAAGTCTACGTCATAGTTTTCTGTCTTATCCACTACTTTTTTACAGAATTTGAGCCAGTATCCCAGTTTTAATAAAATGCTTTGGAGTTATACAGTACCTTTTTAGAACGTTTATACTCTTGTCATGACGAATTGAAAAATGACATGACAAATTCGAAAATTCTTTATCCATCTAATCTTAAAATCCAAAATAAGATATTTGGGGGAATTCTAAGATTACTTTAACCATGGATTACTTTAGGTTTTAGTTTTTTAAATCATAAGAAAATAAAATGGTTTCCTCATTTTAGATTGGGTTTTTAGTATTGGTCAGTTTGAAAGTGTAGCTACTTTAAGAGTTGTGAGTGGTGTTACATTTTGATCAGTTACAGAATGAGTTACACAACTCAAAGGCTTTAGGTAATCAAAAATTAAGTTTGTTTTCTTTCCTGTTCTAGTTACCGGTTTACTAAAATAGTGAGCATACATGATCACTTGAAAATTGGGCTTCTGGAGCACCTGAACAGAAAGGGAGTGGTTCATATTCAGCATTACAAAAGACAACTTTCTCTTTTTGAAGGGGATTACTTTGACTATTTTCCAGGTACTGGGGAAATTCCAGATTCATTACAAGTTATTGGGATGGCTATTAATTATTCATTTCCTAAAATATGTTGATTATAGACTTGAGATTTGGTTATATAGTAGAACTCTATTTCAATTCATCAATTTTTTAAAAATATATAGAAGTTTATAGTGAAATACAAAATTGAGACTCTTACATGAGTCACTCTTTCAAAGAACTCGAGAAACATCAGTCTTACTGATCAGAACATATTTAATGGAAGAACTTTTTGAAAGTAATGTAAGAGGAATAGGATTTTTGCATGTGTATGTAAGGAAAAGTTATGTACAAAACATTGTAGTCTTTCCTGGAATGAGAGAGAATCATACTTCACATAATACTCCAATTTTAGGATGTTGGGTTAAGGGCAGAAATTTATAACCAGAGAGTTTTTCATAGATAATTAATACTTTATAAAATAGTCCAATGGTATATGCATTCTTTTTAAAAAAGTTCTTCATGGTGACAGTGATTAAAGGTCTTTATACATTGAGCCATATAGAATGTCCACTGGATGAGATACT
Organism: Aethalodelphis obliquidens; assembly: GCF_003676395.1. Taxonomy (NCBI): domain Eukaryota; kingdom Metazoa; phylum Chordata; class Mammalia; order Artiodactyla; family Delphinidae; genus Aethalodelphis; species Aethalodelphis obliquidens. The sequence continues at coordinate 11,501,557 of NW_020837952.1, forward strand.
TGATTATTTAGAAGAATTTTTTTAAGAATTGTGGTGTCTAGTTCCAGGTTGATTTGGGAAAAAGAGTCTTCATGAAAATATATTACCAAATATTTTTCTTTCACATATCTTTTACTTATATGGATTTATCTTGACAGTTATTTTTTGGAGTATTCACAGTAGTTATTTTTCCTTCATTAGGAAAGCCTCTTTAGGCATTATTTGGACTTTATTTTTGAATTTGTAGAACTTTAAACAGGTTATAGTTATATAACAGGGTGCAATTCAGATCTTAGTCAAGTGTTTTCCCAGTGTTCTCAATCTCTAAGGACTGATTTACTGTATAAGTTTTTATTCATTTATCACACCTTTATTACGGTATGTGCCAGGCATTGTGCTAGATGCTAAGTTACAAAGGTGAATAAGACATGGACTCTGCTCTCAAGATAAGGACAGTCTAAGTGAGTTCAAGGTACAGCATTAGTCCAGAAGAAGGAATGTTAGTTCTTCCTTGAGGTGCTGAGATGTTAAGATGAGTTTTAAAGAATAAATAGGAATTTCTTACAGGGGAAGAATGTTCTAAGAAGGGGAGGAGTACATGCTAAGGCTCAGTCTTAATAGGTTAAACTAAGGAATATATCTTAAGACCCCTTATTCAAATTCACATTCAAGAATACTCCTACTTGCAATTTCCATTTTAAATGCATATGTGAGCACAAGTAGAGAACTACAAAGCCATTTTGAGGAACAGATACATTTGCTCACAAAACGATTGGCTTGCACATAATACACCATTCTCATCATTCCTCATGGATCAACATCTTTTCATGCTAGCTTATATCCTCAACCTTCCAGTTAGCCAGCTGTGAAGATGCTGTATCACAAAGGCTAAATTAATGAATGCCAAAAGTCTACCATACACTAAATATGAAATTTTAGTATTTCATATTACCATATACTAAATGTGAAATTTAGTTTTTTAATCCTTAGATCTTCAAATGCTCTTGTCAGTTTTGCACACTATTAACTTGCCTAGGGATCATAAAAAACATTTAAATAAATAATTTGCCTAGTTAACAAGTGCATTTGCCTGTTGATTAATGTAGCTTTTTTACTTTTTCTCTCTTGCATCAAGAATTGAAACTACTAGTACAGAATCTTTTTCTTCAGTCTGATTATTGCTTTATTTTTAACATGGTATTTGACAGAATTCTACCCGATATTGGGACCAACTCTAGACACAATTATAATACAAACAAAATGTGGCTTGAGATACGTGTTTTATGATCAGTCACATTACTTCATATATGGACCTCATTTTTTTGGTGATGACTTGTAAGAGGTAGTTCTTAAACTATGAAAGTGTTCGCATTTGTCAGTGTCAGGCAGTTGAAATCAAATGAATTAACAGGTGAAGCTCAAAATAGCCTGTGACTATTAGAATGTCACAAAACTCATAAGTAGCTATAAAAATAACATACTAACATGGTTTATATAATCCTTTTTGTTTTTATCATACATTCATATATATTCTCAGGTTTTGTGGGGGGGGTTTCATTCTCAGTTTTTGCTAAGAAAACCATGTATGTTAAGGATGAGGGTTTTTTTTTTTTTATTTTGCAGTTCAGGAAACATTGAGAATAAGAGATATATCCACATAGGCACAACATATGTTGTATGATTTTTAGTCCATATTACATTACTGGAGTAAAGTATCATGAGTTAAAAAGGACATTTCCTATGTCTACATATGTAGGACTTCTAATATATATATATATGCCTTAAGAAAGGAATTGTTCTGGAACAGTCCCAATCAGATAGGAAAGTGATGTTTTTATAATAGAAGAATCTTTGAGAGAAATGCTTCAGAACTCTGGTTATAGTTTTTATTATTGAACTAATGAAAGTTATCTTTATTCTTTAAAACATTGTATTTAATGGCAGCCAGTCCAGGTATCCAATTTTCTTGTAATTGTCAAAGATGTTCATGTTTCTAAGATAGCCTCATGTTAAAAGATTGAATAATGAGTTGCATAAATTAAAAATCAAGCTGTATTATGACCAAATTTAAGAAATGGGCTTCTTTCTTCTACCAGAATGATGGCATTGAATACTGATGTCACCTGGAGGAAATATTTTAGTTGTTTGAGCTCTATTACAATAGTTCCTTGAAATTTATACCAAAAGAGAACTTTTAATGTTTAACTGGTTTTCATATTATTTCAAGAATATAGTGACTCCTATAATAACATTATATTCAAGGTGAAGGAGAAAATTATGGTATTTTCAAGATGAGGAAAAAAAGTCTAACATCAGTTTAGTTTTTAAACTATTATGATCTATGTAGTAGAACAGTTAAACTGGCTATTGAATTTCTGTATTTGTGTTTCAGAAAATTTTTAGAAAAATTAAGGTTGTGAGTTCCTTAAAACATTATGTTCAGCAAATAAGATGCTTTGGGGGACCATTTAGGATTTAATAGTTTACATTTAAATATAAAGTTTATCTCAAAATATATTGGTTATGATATCTTGACAGGAAATACAGGCAGTTACTTACTAAGACTATTTGTGCTTTGTTGTTTAGTTTGTTATCAGTGAATTATAATCATCTTCAAACTGGCATGAGTCACTATGAAAATAAGCACTGGTCTCTGTGTCATTGACTTTTTAAAAATCCAAGTAGAGGCCCACTACAAAGCAGATGGTAGATTAAATGAAAGTCAAACAAAAGGGGACCAGGGAGTTTTTAATAGGTGCTGTCTTTTTGGATTTAGTATTCAGGTAGAAGTGCTTGAAGAAACTTTTGAAATTATTCATTACAAGCAAAAATATTTTTGCCTTACTTTGTGATATATCATTCAACAAAATTTGAGTACTCTGTGCCAAACATTGAAAGAAAAGAGTTAAAAAAAAGAAGAAGAAGAAATGGAGGATAAATACATTAGTAAATATAGGCAAAAAACATTTTAACTAAGCATGCATTTATTGTATACATGCTAAATGCCAAGGGACATTGTGCTCAGTGCTAGAGACATGAATTTAAAGGATATCATGATTCCTGCTCTCGTGGAAGTCTCAGTCTATTTGGCAAGACAGACAACCTAAAAATTAAAGTTACACTATATTATAAAATAAATGCTGTAATAAAAGTAAGCACTAAGCAGTAAGAAAACATACAGGAGGAAACGCTATAAGGGAACCTGGGAATCCTTCCCAGACAGGATACCTGAATGGTTTAGTAGAAGTTAGTAAGGCAAAGAAGGTATATTTCATATAGGTAGAGTAATGAGAACTTAAAAAGTGAGAGAATGCATGGAGGTCAAAGAACCACAAGTAATCAAATAAGGCTGGGATGGAAGTTTTTTTGTTTTTTGTTTTTTTAAAGGTATTTTATTGACAAGGGATGAGGCTAAATAGATGGGCAAAAGACAGACCCTTCTAAAGATTTGAAATTTTAATCTGAAATTGCTATTAAAGGATTTGTAGCAAGGAAGTGACATAATTAAGTCATAAATTTTAGTGACAAATTTTAGAAAGATCACTCTGGATGCTATGGAAAGCTAAAAAGATTTTCAATTATAGTTGGAAGCTCTTTGCAAGATAAGGATAAACATGAATAATTAGGTAAAAACAAAGCTCAAGAATTATTCATGTTTGCACAACTTGGTTTTTTGAAGTGTTTAAACGGTAAAGCATTAGGTTCTTTATATAATTGTTACACGCAGTAGTAGAATATTATATTCTTAGTATAACCCTGAGCTGATCAAATATAAGGATTTGAAAACTAATTAATAATTGTTGTAAATGCTGTCTGACCTCCAGTTTGCCTCATCGACTATTTAGTGTTGGTCCTTTTTGTACTAAATGAGATGATACTGCTAAGTGATGGCATTTATGCCCTATGTAGTCATGGTGTATTCTAGGTTGCCTGGCCCTACCTCCAGTGCTGGGTTTATAATTAAAATGACATATATTACAAAAAGAAAAGAGAAAATGAAACTCAGAAGGCCTGTAAGATTATGAAAGTTTGAGATATAAAAGGAATTAAGAGGAAAGGTAGAAAAAAAGTCCCTTCCCTAATTACTTCCTACACTGTAGCTTACCTCTTGTTCACATAAAATATTTTACTGTTGAAAAAGACATGTAAATAACTTTACAGGCTGTATAGCCCACCTCAAACATTTTTTAACTGTTGATAATATTTTTATTGCCTAAGAATAATACAATAACAAGTTCCATGATATTATAAAGGGTTCTCCCTTTTACCTTGAGGTAGGGGCCAGACTACCAGTTTGGACAGTATTATTTTTATTAGAAAATTCCAAAATAGATATCATAGTTATATGAGTACTCATAAATTGATTTATAATTGAAACCACAAAATATAACGCCGTAATCTATTTTTAAGGATTGAATATGCTTAATTTTGGAGTTTTAGCCAAACAGTATATGACATATAGTCATAGTTTATAGCATCCAAGTTATCAGCATGAACTCAGCAGGCTGAACCTTTCATAGTTACCAAAACTATTTAACTTATTCCATGTGAGTGGTAAGCAAGCTTTGAAAAACTTTTATTTCCATTAATATAAGTCTGAACTATCATAAGAACAGGTTTCTACTACTCTATGTGCAAGCAACTAGCTTCACTTAAGGCACTTTGTCACTTTACTCCAAGACAAATATCTTCCTGCAGCCAAAAAAAAGTTAACCTATATGACCGTATGTCTGTGTCAGTCATTACATGTTCTAATTAATGGCTCTAGACATCTACTTGATAAAGTAATATTCGGTTCAAAATGAAGTCACATTTTATGGTATTATCAACTTAAAAAATTATTTCATCTTGAGATAAAATATTGTGGAAAAACTACCTCCGCCGTCTATTTTATTTTAAATCCTAAATTATTTAATTCAAAATGGAACAGAGCTGGAGAATTAATTTATTCATAATTTTAATCTTGCCATAAAGGAAAGTTGGATTGTTGTGTTATTAAAGAAGAGCTAGAAGAAGTAAGAACACAGCCAGAGTTCACATAAAAGTTTGTTTTCTGAGGTTCAGCTGATCTGTCCTCTCCCTTCTAAAAATGGTTGATCCAAAAGGAAAGTTTAGAAGGCTGCACTTTCATGATAAGGAACTGACAATGGAAGCAGTAAATACCTCTTTAAAGTTCATTTCTTGCTTGCCCTCTGTCTCAGTTTTTACCTACTCAGGCTAATTTGCAGATGCCTGGGACGATTAGACAATCCATAATTTCTACCAGTCAAGTAAAAGAAGGAAAGAAAATTCTGAGCTTCTCTCCCAGTTAACCAGTAGTTTGCTGTGGTTAAAATTAATGCAGATTTTACAGCAACAAATATTAGCGTTTTCATTTACTATAAGTAATTGACTTGAAATTTGGGAAATGAATAGTTGAGTACATCATTTGAGTGCTTATTTGATCAGTTACTTATTAGTGCAAGAGGCCATCATGTAAATTTTTTGCTGTATATTATCACTTTGTTTCTCTCTACATTTTAACATGTTTAACGTGTGGTTTCTTTTACTTGAAAATATATTTTATTCTTTGCAGTGTTTGAGCAATACACCTCCACTTACTGAATATTTCCTGAATGATAAGTATCAAGAAGAACTGAATTTTGACAATCCCTTAGGAATGAGAGGTGAAATAGCTAAATCTTATGCTGAATTGATCAAGCAAATGTGGTCTGGAAAATTCAGCTACGTCACACCAAGAGCCTTTAAGGTTAGTATGGTAAATACATTTTCAACAAGGCCTATATCACACGCAAGAGGACAAAAATCTTTGGGAAAGGGGTAAAAAATCATAGCTATTACAATGGTTTGTGGCCCTCCAAAGGGACTCAGCACATAAATACATACACAGCATATATGGTATTAAATTTTCAGGGTGGGGCACATAATAGATGATTAATTTAAGCTGTCCAAAAAGAGTTCTGGAGGTTGGTAAAGGAAATAATGAAATAAAGTTTGAGAAACACTGGTATGGTTCAAAATGACTACAGACAGCAGTGAGCATTTGCAGATTGTTTTAGAATTACAGCACATCTCTAAGAAACCTATATAAATATTTTATACAAATGTAAAGACTAAATTTGGGCATGTCATTAAACTCTTAAGAACTCTATTTTGCGAGTCATTATTGGTTTGAAAAATTATTGAAATGAAACTGGTCTGCAAAGTGAGCACTAAATATTAATTAAATATATTTTCAATATAATTCTTAAACTATGTTTTTTCTTATTTGTGAGGTAGTTAATTCTTAGAATCAAAATCTCAAGTAATTTAGTTTGTCATTCAAATAAGAATTGAACTGAAATTTAGCTTTATATTGTTGAAGTTTTCCTAATTAATTATATGGGTGAGATTTATGAGAAATTTTAAATGTTTGAAGAAAATAAGCAGTTTTCAACCGTTTTTTTTTTTTTTGTTTGTTTGTTTTTTTGTGGCACCCGGGCCTCTCACTGTTGTGTCCTCTCTCGTTGCGGAGCACAGGCTCCAGACGCGCAGGCTCAGTGGCCATGGCTCACGGGCCCAGCCGCTCCGCGGCATGTGGGATCTTCCCGAACCGGGGCACGAACCCATGTCCCCTGCATCGGCAGGCGGACTCTCAACCACTGCGCCACCAGGGAAGCCCTCAACCGTTTTTTATACAACTTAAATGATGTTCATATAGAACATGGACTGGGCCACATTTTATTAACTATGTACTAGTTCTTAAAAAATAAAAGACAAATCAAAAGAAGTCCTGCATTTATCTTCCTTAACTTTCCAAACTTAGGACAAACTAGTTCAGACAAGTCATTTCTCAACCCTTATCCGTGATTCCAATTAGTTTCATTTTACAAGATGTTCTCAATTATGTGTAAATAGGTCCTTGATATCTGACTTTTTCCTTTTGCATTTCTTTTCAGTCTCATCAAAAAAATACTTAGCACTGCAAAGACTAGGAAAATTATATATGAACATGAATATTCTTTTTATCTCTATGAGATTTATCCTCTCTTTACACACAGAAATTAAATGAGAGCATTGTACTTTTTTTTTTTTTTGCATTGTACTTTTTTCAAGTGACCCAGAAATGTTACTGAATTTTAAGTGTTTAGTGTTTCCCAATCCTTCGTACAAAACTATACCATATTTTCTCAATGTTCTCTCCTTAGGTCAGCATTTCTTTTCTATTTTACAGATTAGTTATCATTATTAAAATATTTTTAGATATGTAATTCTTTACATGTATTTATCCATATGTAATTATCGTATCTGCATATGACTGCAAAAGTGCCACAAGTTGATTTGAGTGTTACACATAAATTTTAGGAAGTAGGTGAATTCACAAATATGGAATCTGTGAATAATGAAAATTGACTATATATTTTTTAAATCAATCTTGTCCCTAGAACTGATTTTATAGTTTTGCTTCTCTTACAGACACAGGTAGGACGTTTTGCACCTCAGTTCTCTGGATACCAGCAACAAGACTGTCAAGAACTATTAGCTTTCCTATTAGATGGACTACATGAGGATTTGAATAGAATTAGAAAAAAACCATATATACAGTTAAAAGATGCTGATGGAAGACCAGATAAGGTAAATTTAACCATATTATTGTCACCATTGTTATAATAATGTGGTATCTCTTTGTAATATGTGTCTGTTTTCCTTACAGGTAGTTGCTGAAGAAGCCTGGGAAAACCATTTAAAAAGAAATGATTCTATCATAGTAGATATATTTCATGGCCTTTTTAAATCAACTTTAGTTTGTCCTGAATGTGCTAAGATTTCAGTAACATTTGATCCTTTTTGTTACTTGACACTTCCATTGCCCATGAAAAAGGAACGTACCTTGGAAGTTTATTTAGTTAGAATGGATCCACTTACGAAACCTATGCAGGTAGGAAGTGATTAATTTCTTTGCATTTGTTATTTTTATAAAAGATTAGTGTTGAGTCCTTATGCCTCAAGTACAATTCGATAATAAGCTGTTTTGCATAAGAGATTTTTATACACTAATTAGTACAACTTTTCAGAACCTTGAAAGGGTGAGGGATGTGTAAAGTACCATTATTTGTCATGTAAAAACAAAATTCTCAAAGACTTTTTCTTATCAAAGAAAAATGAGAGGTGGTTTGATTTTACAATATTGGTATGAATATTAGCTTACAAAGATTAATAACATAGTAATTTCCCAGTTTTCCAACTTGAACTTTCTTTAATGTTCATTGTAATATTTTTCCTACTGGCTGTTGGAAGAGAAACTAATACTTGCTATACATTTTGATTCATATAATGATAAGATAATGGTATATTTACTTTTTAACATCTTTATTGGAGTATAATTGCTTCACAATGTTGTGTTAGTTTCTGCTGTATAACAAAGTGAATCAGTTATATGTATACATATATCCCCATATCCCCTCCGTCTTGCATCTCATTCCCACCCTGCCTATCCCACCCCTCTAGGTGGTCACAAAGCACGAAGCTGATCTCCCTGTGCGATGCAGCTGCTTCCCACTAGCTATCTATTTTACATTTGGTAGTGTATATATGTCAGTGCTACTCTCTCACTTCATCCCAGCTTACCCTTTGCCCTCCCTGTGTCCTCAGGTCCATTCTGTACATCTGCATCTTTATTCCTGTCCTGCCCCTGCCTTTTTTTTTTTTTTTTTTTTGATTCCATATATATGTGTTAGCATACAGAATTTGTTTTTCTCTTTCTGACTTACTTCGCTCTGTATGACAGACTCTAGGACCATCCACCTCACTACAAATAACTCAATTTCATTTCTTTTTATGGCTGAGTAATATTCCATTGTATATATGTACCACATCTTCTTTATCCATTCACCTGTCGATGGACACTTAGGTTGCTTCCATGTCCTGGCTATTGTAAATAGTGCTGCAGTGAATATTGTGGTACATGACTCTTTATGAATTATGGTTTTCTCAGGGTATATGCCCAGTAGTGGGATTGCTGGGTTGTACTGTAGTTCTATTTTTAGTTTTTTAAGGAACCTCCATAGTGGCTATATCAATTTACATTCCCACCAAGAGTGCAAGAGAGTTCCCTTTTCTCCACACCCTCTGAGGCATTTATTGTTTGTAGATTTTTTGATGATGGCCATTCTGACTGGTGTGAGGTGATACCTCATTGTAGTTTTGATTTGCATTTCTCTAATGATTAGTGATGTTGAGCATCCTTTCATGTGTTTGTTGGCAATCTGTATATCTTCTTTGGAGAAATGTCTATTTAGATCTTCTGCCCATTTTTGGATTGGGTTGTTTGTTTTTTTGTATTGAGCTGCCTGAGCTGCTTGTATATTTTGGAGATTAATCCTTTGTCAGTTGCTTCATTTGCAAATATTTTCTCCCGTTCTGAGGATTGTCTTTTTGTCTTGTTTATGATTTCCTTTGCTATGCAAAAGCTTTAAAGTTTCATTAGGTCCCATTTGTTTATTTTTGTTTTTATTTCCATTTCTCTAGGAGGAGGGTCAAAAGGATCTTGCTGTGATTTATGTCATAGAGTGTTCTGCCTGTGTTTTCCTCCAAGAGTTTTATAGTGTCTGAGCTTATATTTAGGTCTTTAATCCATTTTGAGTTTATTTTTGGGTATGGTAGTAGGAAGTGTTCTAACTTCATTCTTTTACATGTAGCTGTCCAGTTTTCCCAGCACCACTTATTGAAGAGGCTGTCTTTTCTCCATTGTATACTCTTGCCTCCTTTATCAAAGATAAGGTGATCATATGTGGGTGGGTTTATCTCTGGGCTTTCTATCCTGTTCCATTGATCTTTATTGCTGTTTTTGTGCCAGAACCATACTGTCTTGATTACTGTAGCTTAATAATATAGTCTGAAGTCAGGGAGCCTGATTCCTCCAGCTCCGTTTTTCTTTCTCAAGATTGCTTTTGGCTATTCAGGGTCTTTTGTGTTTCCATACAAATTGTGAAATTTTTGGTTCTAGTTTGTGAAAAATGCCCTTGGTAGTTTGTTAGGGATTGCACTGAATCTGTAGATTGCTTTAGATAGTAGAGTCATTTGCACCATGTTGATTCTTCCCATCCAAGAACATGGTATATCTCTCCATCTGTTTGTATCATCTTTAATTTCTTTTCATCAGTGTCTTATAGTCTTTTGCATATAGGTCTTTTGCCTCCTTAGACAGGCTTATTCCTAGGTATTTTATTCTTTTTGTTGCAGTGATAAATGGGAGTGTTTCCTTAATTTCTCTTTCAGATTTTTCATTATTAGTGTATAGGAATGCAAGAGATTTCTGTGCATTAATTTTGTATCCTGCTACTTTACCAAATTCATTGATTAGCTCTAGTAGTTTTCTGGTAGCATCTTTAGGACTCTATGTATAGTCTCATGTCATCTTCAAATAGTGACAGTTTTACTTCTTCTTTTCCAATTTGGATTCCTTTTATTTCTTTGTCTTTGTTTGTTTGCTGTGGCTAAAACTTCCAAACTATGTTGAATAATAGTGGCGAGAGTGGGCAACCTTGCCTTGTTCCTGATCTTAGAGGAAATGGTTTCGATAATGGTATATTCAAATACCTGTAATTTTTAGGCATCTTAAGAACCTGGAAAAGAAGTGGAAATTTAGTTAGGCTAAAAATACTTGTTTCAATAATGTTCTAATCTTTTAACAGTTTAGGTTATCAAATAACACTTAGTCTATGCAAGAGCCCTGTGCTAGACCTTAATATCAGTTGTCTGCCTGATTCCATTGCCTAGTGTTATAATTGGATTATTTTATATTTTATGGAGCAAAACACTATATTTTCTCCCTTTATTAATCAGTTAATCGTTTTCTGATGCTTGACCCTCCCTAATAAAAGTATTTCGTTCCTTTTCTTCCTCCTGTTACCCTAATTTCTATTATAGCACTTACCAAATTTTATCATGACCTTTGGTTTACTTTAACTTTTGTCCCCAGACCATGAATTCTTTGAAGAAAAGGACTTTGTATATCTTTGTATTCCCAACCCTCATGACTTAGAAGTGTTCAAAAATTTTATTCATTCAAATGGGCACCTACTGACTGTAAAGCTCTGGTAAACAAAACAGACATAGTTCCAACTTTAGAAGATTCTTTACTAAAGATCTTAGTTTAGGGTTCCAGCCAGAAGTGCAGTTTGTTAGAGCCTGTTAGTTGTATTAGTCTGCTCGGGCTGTCATAACAAAATACCATAGACTGAATGACTTAAGCAACAGAAATTTATTTCCCCACAGTTCTGGAGGCTAGAAGTCTAAGACAAGAGAGCCAGACTGGTGGTTTCTAGTGCAGACTCTTCCTCACTTACAGATGGCCGCCTCCTCTGCTGTGTCCTCACAGGGCAGGGAGAGAGACTGGGAGCACAAGCTTTCTGGTGTCTCTTCTTACAAGGATGCTAATCACATCATGAGGCCCCCACCTTCATGATCTTATCTAAATCTCTCAAAGGTTCCATCTCCAAATACCATCACATTGGTGTCACAGCTTCACATAGGAATTTTGAGATGACAGAATTCAGTCCATAGCAGTGTTCATGAAATCTTTATGAAAAGTATGCTTTGAACAAAATTGTCATCGTGCCATTCATTTAGTGGAAGTGTTTGGGTTTACTGTCAACAGGGCACAGAATATGAAGTATTCATAAAAATTTAGTACTTTCATCCAAAATAATTAAAGTTGGTAGAGACTAGTCATGTACTCAGTTATGTAAATTTCACCCATTTCTTTTGCTATTTATCTATTTGCTTCATGAACTCATTGAACCTGGTATCTTCATGTCAGTATTTCATCCAGCAGTGCTGAGAATATTTTAGAGAACAAGAGAGACATGGCACTTGCCCTTATCCATGAGCAAGGTTAATAAATACCTGCTTTTATTTTTGGCCAGGGGCATATATGTTCACATGTCTAAAATCACATCCTTTAGATACTCACTTATTCACTTGTTTAGAAGTATAGGATTTTTAACATTCTTTTCAATGGAGAGAAGGTATAGCAATACTAAACTACATCCTTAACTTCTCTAGTTTGTAACTTTACAAATATATGCCAGTGAGTATAATGGAATAAGAGAGGAGTATAAAAAATGAGTAAAAATTTATTGCAACATAAAATAAATGTACTCTATTTCTCTATACTCATTTGTTAAAGATAGTACTTTCCCATGCCAATAATATAACATCTATTATGTAGAAGCAAATTGAAATCAAATTACAGATTAACCTGGAAAGTATGTGTTGAATGGTCTTCTGTAATTTGGGTTATAAATTATTTTTCAAGCAATGTGAATTTCACTAATTTACCTCTTTTCTCACTTGGTGACCAGAAACATAAATTTGTGGAGGTTAGAGCCGTGATCAGCACAGAGGAATTGTGATTTTTTTTTCCTCTTGGAGACAGTAACAACTCAAATACAAAATGATCACCTCATTAACACTGTGCTTTAACCAGCTCTAGAGGAAAAGGGAATTAGCTAGGTTAGCCCACTTGATGAGTTTTCCCATCACTGAAGGTGATTTGAGTCATGGAAGTTTATTTGTAATTGTGTTGAACATGTGTTATGTATTGGACTCACATACTGTGCAAGATGCTGGAAGTACAAGGGTGTTCCTAGTCATTGTTCTCAAGAAGCTTTTCATACAGTGTGAAAAGTGCTCTGACAGGGTGCTGTAGGGATATACAGAAGGAATAACCTACCCAAAGTGGTGATGATGCCTTTGCTGAATCCTGAAGGGTGATTAGGTTTTAAAATTAATCACATGAAAGTTGGGAATAAAGTATTATATAGAACAAGAGAGTGACACGTACAAAGGGCTGAAGGCAAAAGAGAATGTGGCCCACTTCTGGAAACTACAAGCAGATAATATGGTAAGCAGAAGCTAGATCACAAAGAACGTTGATGCCTTTCATAGGAAGTTTGGACTTCATCCTAAAAGACTAAAGGAGCCATTAAAGTGTATTAAGTATAGAGAGATTGTGTGGTCAGATTTGTATTTCAGAAAGAACATTCTGGCTAGTGCAGAGATTGGATTGGACGGGCTTAGATCAGATGTACTAAGACCAGTTAGGAGGTTTTTGCAGTGAGGAGATGACAGAGGACAAGGGCTTGAACTCTTAAGCTAAGTGTCAGGATGGCAGTCAGATAGAAGAACCAGTTGAATATAGGAGTTGAAAATGTATTAAGAGTATTCAAGTTTATTGAATTGGAAAACTGAGAGAGAATGGTACTATTTGTTTTAATGGGAGTTACAGGAAGAAAGGTTTAAGAAGAAACCTATTTTAGTATTGGATATGTTGGCCTAACATGACCTAAATCTGTGTTTAGTATTGGACAAGTTGAGATTCATGAGGAAAATTTAGGAGAGATATCAATAAGCCTTGACTTTATGTATGTAGACTAGAGGAGAGAGGTCTGTGCTTGAGATATAAATTGGGTGGTGAGCTCTATGAAGATGGTAGTGAATGTCTTAGAAGGATGAGATCACCCAAATGATCATCTAAATCAGAACTGTTTTAAAAAAAAAAGGGCCATATTAATAATTATACCAGGACATCAGGCTAAGCTAGGACTCGCCAAAGCAAACTGGGATATATTGTCACCTAGTCTAAGGAAAGCATGTAGAATCAAGAAGGCTGAGGATAAAACTCTGAAGGATAATGCTAGAGGATAGTTCTTTCCTCAAAAGAAGGTGTGACCAGGACATTAAAGAATAAGAAGTGTAGTGTCAGAGGGAGAGGAAAATTTTGAAGGAGGCAGTGGTCAGCAGTAATGCTGCAGAGAGTTCAATGAAGTAAGGACTGGTAAAGATTTGGTTAAATGATAGTATTGACAGCCTTGGTAACAGGTTAAATAAAGAGGTGAAGGCAAAAGCCAGGAGTGGATAAATAAGTGAATGAGAGATAAAGAAGTTACGATAGTCAGTGTAGACATTACTTTACAAGGTTATTTATAAAGCAGAGGAGAAAGGGAGATAATTAGTGGAAAATTATTAGAAAACAGTGAGAGACTGTTTTGTTTTTTGAGACTTGTATACAGTTCAGTGCTTTTATAAGTCAAGATAAAATGAAATAAAGGATAATTGCTGGGCTTATGTTCTAGAGCAGCGGTCCCCAGCCTTTTTAGCACCAGGGACCGGTTTCATGGAAGACAGGTTTTCCACGGAACGGAGGCAAGGGTGGGATGGGGTGGGGGATGGCTCAGGCAGTAATGTGAGCGATGGGGAGTGATGGGGAGCGATGGGGAGCGGCAGAGGAAGCTTCGCTCGCTCACCTCCTGCTGTGCAGCCTGGTTCCTAACAGGCTGCAGAACAGTACTGGTCTGCGGCCCGGGGGTTGGGGACCCCTGTTCTAGAGGAGGCAGAAAAGGATAGATGCCAGTGTTAGCCTTGAATGGGGAAGAGTAACACCTGATTCTCTTTCCTTGTGTCAAAAGAGACAGAGAAAAGGACCTTTTAGACTCAAGTTTGTAAGGGGAACAGTAAGTTGGAGATTTTCCTATCCAGTAGCCTATATTTTTCTCAGTGAAATAGGTATTCTGCTGATAGTGAGGGGAGAAGTGGTAAAATTAAAAGCCTAAGAAATGGTGAAGATTTTAAATAGTTATTGAGAAAAATAAGAGAATAAGCGAATAAAGGCTACACAGAAGAATTTCTGGCTGGTGTTGAAGGATCAGCTGAGATTGAGCACTGTGAGTCTGTAGTACACCAGTCTCTGAAGTTGAGCAGTTTACTCCAGCAATCTAAACAACTCTGAGAAAGTATAGCAGGAATAAAACTGAATAACAAAGTAATTAAAGTTTTTGCAATGAGTGGTTAAAGGGATGAATCATGGGGGTGGAAGGGCATGGACATAGTAGGGAGCTGATAAACTAGGAGAAAATTGAGAATTAGAAGGACTAGATATCTCAGTGCAAGCCAAGAATAGGAAAGAATGAGTTTCCAGGAAAAGTAAATAGTGATTAAACAGTTAAGAGTCTAAGATGTCAGAAGTGGTGCAGGAGATGGCAAGGTCCAAGAAGTGAACTACAGTTGAAGCAAGTGTAGGTCTTTGAATTGAGGAGTCAGGGAACAATAAGATAAACGATCCATGTGGACTTTGTCACCCAGGATGATGCCAAGATTGGAGACAAGACACAGTGAGCCAGATGCCACCGTGAATGTGAGGAAGCAACCAAAAGGTCCATCTCACCTAGTGAATATTTTCCAAAGTAATAAATGTATTATTTTTTTTTTGTTTTTTAGTACAAAGTGGTTGTCCCCAAAATTGGAAACATACTTGATCTTTGTACAGCGTTGTCTGCTTTGTCAGGAGTACCTGCAGATAAGGTAGGATGTTTCTGGGTTTAAAGTATGTAAGTTGGAATTTAGTTTTTCACTGTTGTAAAACCAGCTTAATAGAAATTTATTTCCTTTTAGATGATAGTTACTGATATATACAATCATAGATTTCACAGAATATTTGCAATGGATGAAAACCTTAGTAGTATTATGGAACGGGATGATATTTATGTGTAAGTATGAAATCTATTGTGCAAATATTACTTGAGAAAAAATTGAAAAGAAATATCATAAAATTTTCAGAGTTTATAGTCAATTTTATCCTTGTAGGTTTGAGATTAACATCAATAGAACAGAAGATACAGAGCATGTGATTATTCCTGTTTGCCTGAGAGAAAAATTTAGACACTCAAGTTACACCCACCATACTGGTTCTTCACTTTTTGGTCAGCCTTTTCTTATGGCTGTACCACGAAACAACACTGAAGATAAACTCTATAATCTTCTGCTTGTGAGAATGTGGTAAGTGCCAAACAAGTCTACATTAACAAAATAAAATACTAAATAGCTAATAAAGGTAAACATGCAAGGTACTATCAGAATATAATTAGTTGTCTATATTATTTCAGCTTTGTTTAGATGGGTAGCAACGTAAGAAATCACATTATAGTCTAATCCAGTTTCTTGATCATGTAAACTACATTACTGAGGTAATTTTAAACCCAGGAAGCATAAATTCTTTTAGTTGTTTTACACCAAAAGTTTACAGTTGGAAGAAAATAGGAATTTATCATGTTTGCATTCTGAAATCATAACAAATGTCATGTGCTTCATTTCTTTATACACCGTGCTCATACTGATAACAAGAACTCATACTAATAAATATTTTTATTTAAAAGGATAAACTTTCATGGTTGATCCTTTTGCAAGGCAACACCTTTTTGTTTTCCTAAAACCTTGATTTGAATTATAACGTAATCAAGAATGCCATTTGCTCCCTTTCTTTTATCCTTTATAGCTAACATATTTAGTTTTCTTTCTTGCATACCTATTTTAATATTGTAGTCCCATAAACCATACATAAAGATGACATTACAAACTATAAGTGGTCTTAGCAATAATATATATATATCATCTAAATGAGGATCTTTATAAAATAATTTTATGTCAAGAAATTATTTGCCACAAACTTTTAACATATAAAAGAAAGATGTTAAAACCCTAGAAGTAACAAATTAACTTATTTTTATAAAGACAGCCAAACACAAATGATTACAGTATCATATCTTGAGTTTGAATTTATCATTGAATCCACTAATGACCACTGTTAATTGTATTTAGAGATTTTGTTTTATTAAAAGAATGAAAAACTTTTTTTTAAGTTTTTGCCTTTATAGGACTGAACTTGTTTGATTTCTGATTTTATTTAAGCCGATATGTCAAAATATCTACTGACTCCGAAGAAACCGAAGGATCCCTACACTGCTGTAAGGACCAAAATATTAATGGGAATGGCCCAAATGGCATACATGAAGAAGGCTCACCAAGTAAGACTTCCCTATTAAATTGTAAAAACTTTTCACTTGGGTTATTGCTGCAGAGAAAAATTAAGAGGATGGGGATTAAGGAACTAAACAATATTTGCAAGCCTGGGAAAAATAGTGTTAGTATTAATAAGTTTCAAATGTAACATTGGGTTTATTTAAAGATTTCTAATATCTAATTTTAGGTGAAATGGAAACAGATGAGCCAGATGATGAATCCAGCCAGGATCAAGAACTTCCCTCTGAGAATGAAAACAGTCAGTCTGAAGATTCAGTTGGAGGAGATAATGATTCTGAAAATGGATTATGTACTGAGGAAACTTGCAAAGGTCAACTCATGGGACACAAAAAACGATTGTTTACATTCCAGTTCAACAACTTAGGCAATACTGATATCAACTACATCAAAGATGATACCAGGCATATAAGATTTGATGATAGGCAGCTTAGGCTAGATGGTAAGTATTTGTGGAAAATGGCTTAAACACTAAACTTGAGCGCGTGTTACTTTTTTTAGGTGAAACCATGAAATTCAACACTATCATGAAAAATAACATTTATGTATCTATCTACATTTTTAAATGAAAAGCCTTCATTTCTAAGTATACTAAAACACATGTCGGTGTTTATTAAATGAAGGTTGGACTTATGCTTAAGTTTTTTTTAGCTCTAAAGTATCTTAATGGCTTGGAAACAGCTATTTACCCTGATCACCTAGTGCAAGTAGAAGAGACTGCTATTTGTTTATTCTGGTATATATCTTAACATTAAAATATATTCGTTTTAACATTAAGGCATATTAAATCTTAAAGAAAAAATATGTTTTCCACCTTAGAAAGATCTTTTCTTGCTTTGGATTGGGATCCTGATTTGAAAAAAAGATATTTTGATGAAAATGCTGCTGAGGTAAGTCATCAATCATTCCTTCTTTATCTTTCCCTGTTGATCACACTGTTTTGTTACACTCTTTTGCTTCTACCAGCTGTTTATTTTGCAGTAAAAAATTGGTTATGTGCTAAAAGAGAAAAGGCTTGTTGGTTTTGAAACTGCTTTCTGTTTAAACTTCCTGGTTGTCCATATAGGTGTGTATACAGGAATTATTAGAAGTGTAGTGTAAATCTCAGCTGAAATATGCTTTGATTTTTTTGAGAACATTTAGGAGTTTTTCATTACTATTCATAGTAATATGGTATCACTAAAATGAGTTTTGTTTCATTTGTTTTCTTAACTCAAGAAATACTTCTCTTTAGGATTTTGAAAAACATGAAAGTGTGGAATACAAACCTCCTAAAAAACCCTTTGTGAAATTAAAAGATTGCATTGAGCTTTTTACAACAAAAGAAAAGCTGGGTGCTGAAGATCCCTGGTAAGAGACAATATTAAATAATTGTTTCTAATTATTTTTTAAGGATTTATACTGAGGTATGTGGTACATCAAATTGAAAAAGTGATAATTAAATTCCTTTTGATATTTTTAACAATAAGCATTTCTTTATCTGCTAATGTATTAAGAGGGATGAAAATGTCTTTAAAAGTATTATTATAATGTTAAGCTTTAATTTTGTTACTATATTTTCCATAATAGCCATTTTACTGTGAATAATTAATTTTAGTTACATTTTCCCAAGAACTTTTAGCTGTGCAGCTATTTCAAGAGAAGCTTTTTTAGGAAAATCACAATATGTTTTGTGGTATTACTAATCCCATTAGAGTCCAGAAGTTTTGAGATTTTTCTAATGCCTGTATCTCAGCACAGTTTTATAATACATCCATGTCTTTTTAGCATACTGTAATGTAAATAATCTAGCCCTCATTATTTCTTTGAATACTTATTTACATATTCATTTTTAATAGTTAAATCTATTTGGAAAATCTATTGATGATAAAAATAGAAGTTCCTATCTGTTATATATTAGGCATTACCTAATATTACCTCTAACATTATCTCTAACAAGCTTTAAATATTTCTCTTTATTTTTAGGTATTGTCCAAATTGTAAAGAACATCAGCAAGCCACAAAGAAATTAGATTTATGGTCCCTGCCTCCAGTACTTGTGGTACATCTCAAGCGATTTTCTTACAGTCGATACATGAGAGACAAGTTGGATACCTTAGTTGATTTTCCTATCAAGTAAGTTCTGATTGTGCTTCATAAACATTGGGCACCTCTAGCTTTTTTTTAGACATTAGGTAACTTTGCACACAAACTTCAGGGGGTTGTTTTTTTTTTTGTCTATTTACTTTTACATATAGTTGACTTTAAATATTATATTGGTTTCATGTGTACAGCATAGTGATTTGATGTTTTTATACCTTACACAGCATACAAAATTATTATAATACTACTGACTATATTTTCTGTGCTATATACTAAGTCTCTTTGACTTATTTTATAACTGGTAGTTTGTACCTCTTAATCTCCTTCACCTTTTTCACCCATTCCCCCACCTTCTTCCCTCTGGCAACCACCAGTTTGTTCTCTGTATCTGTGAGTCTGTTTCTGTTTTGTTATATTTGCTCATTTGTTTTTTTAGCGTCCAATCTCAGTTTTTGAGTGTATTTTTGGGTACTTCTGACAATTTGTGTGGATCGGTAACAATTTTTATTCCTTCTTAAGAGATCTTTCAAAGATCAAAGAGAAAATATATTTTTTAAAAAAACAGAGTAAGACTCTTTCTATGTTACATTATCTTATGAGTTCACTGGCCCTGTTTATAAATCTAAGATACTTCATGGGATCTTAGTGATTTTCTTTTTCCCAGGACTTATTTCATCATTAATCCTCAATTATTTCTAAATGCTTTTTTAAAAAGACTAATGTGAAAACAGAATAATGGAATTGCTTAGAAGGAGGATGATGCAGTAGTGTAGTAAGTCATCCCTATTGTCATCCTTCAGTATTCTTATTGCAGCATCCAGAGTATGACATCCTATTTGTAAAAATGTGTAAAGAAGTCTGGAGACAGCATCTTGGTAGCCTTTTTTGTTTTTCTTTTAAGCTTTCACTAAACATAATTGAGAATTCAGAAGGACAAAAAGGGAATAGTGTATCTTCATTCATGGAGTCCAGGACTTTATCACACGCTATCTTGTGACAAGAACATGCTACTCTCCCATTTCACTAAAAAAAAATTGGTAGTATTCTTTCATATTTCATGATATTTGTGCACCAAATTTACTTAATACAGTTAGTAAGTAAACAAATACTGAAGGCAGGTGTGTGTGCATGCAGAGGTGATTAGAAGGAAATAGGTGATGTAATATTGAAAACATTCTTTGGATTGCTTATTCTAATTGGTGTTTATAAATTTAAAATTGAAAACGTTTTGCAATCATAGAACAAAAAATGCTAATTTTCTCTTTAACAAAACAAAATTATGAGCCATCAAAGTTTTCAAGAATACAGCATTTTCAAGAATACAGCATTTCAAGAGTACAAGATGAAACAAAAGTAATCATAAGCTAGGACCTTTTAGAGCTGTATTTGAAATTTAGAATCATAATTGCTTTTTAATTATGTAAATACAAGAAGAATAACCAGAAATAATGATAAGCTATAAAATGGTCATATTCCAGTTTCATGCATGCTAGATTATATAAACAGTGGGTTGTATTGCAGAGAATGTTACCCGTTTAGGTTACAGAGGTCATCAAAACCTGAAAAATATAGAATAGATATTGGGGTTATATTTAAATATATACTTATATTTAAATTATGATAAAATTTCTAAAAAAAGTTGTTTTTCACTGTCCCTTTATTCTTCCTTAAATAAATCATTTCTGAAAATGACTTTAAAAAATAAAAGAACCCAAATGGTAAATGGTGATGTCTGTATTTCCTCATATACTAAGAGAGAAATGTATTAGCATGAAAACATTAATCTGAATAACAACAATCATTGGAGAATTTTTAAATTCTCAATCCCTAAGAAAATTTTTGCCAAAACATTCAAATCTCAAGGGTATTTATATAATTTGTTTTATAAAGTTATTTGGCTCTTAGTAATTTCTTTAGTGAGATAGATAGATGGGAATACACTTAAATGAGAGTCAAACAACACTGACAAAGGAGAGTAGAATTCATTACATTTAGGGAAAAACATAAAACTAACTTGATCTCTTTTTTAAACAGTGATTTGGATATGTCGGAATTCCTAATTAACCCAAATGCAGGTCCTTGCCGCTATAATTTGATTGCTGTTTCCAACCACTATGGAGGGATGGGAGGAGGACACTGTAAGTTGATAGTTTACCGTTTCACTAAAATCATGGTGTTTGATAACTCCAGACTTTTTTCCTTAAGGTATTTATTACTTCTTAAAGGGAAAATGTGAGATGTGTCTTACATATAGTAGTCATTCAATAGATATTGATTAATGAATGAATCAGCTTTTGAACCTTTTTTTTTTTAACATCAAGAGTAGAGGATTGAGTTAATCATACTCCATAGTTCAAAGCACAGGAAAACACTGGTCCATTCAGAGCTCCTGTCCTTCCCCATTCTCCTTCCCCTTCCGTTTCTAACTTGTTTGATGTATGAGCTCTCCTGAATCGTGCATCATTGTTAATTTACATGATTGTTACTCTGCTGTGGATCTTACTTTTCTCTCTTGACACTTAAGACTTCTCCATATTACTTTGTGTCAATTTAATTCATTGCTTCTAACCACTCATGATTTATATATCTACCATATTTTATTTCTCTATTCGCTTCATGGTGGACATCCAAATTACCTTTAACTTTCTACCACCACAAGAGCAATAAACATCATTATGGTCTCCTACATGAGAATTTCATTGAGCTACATACCCAGATGTAAGATTGCTGGGTTATAGAGTAAAGTACTGTGAGATGGCTCTCCAGGACGGTTATACCAGTCTGTGCTCTCCAATTGATAGGTTTTTCTGTTGAACCAGCATTGCATTCTGGGATAAATCCTAGTCTTGAAGTACTTTTTGGTATACCCAGTTGGATTTGGTTAGCTGATTTTATTTAGGATTGTTAAAATTTAATTCATAAATGAAATGATACTGCAATTTTTTTATATTGTTCTTACTTTGGAATCAAGATTACAGTCTAGCCTAATGAAACAGGCTGGGATACTTTACACTTTTTCTATTTCCTGGGGCAGCTAGTATAATATAGGAATTAACTATTCATGAAAGTCTAGTAGAATTCACCTGTAAAACTATCTGGGCTTTACAGTCATAAATTTTTCTATTTATGTCATGCTTACTGAAGTATATTCAGTTTTCTTTTTCCAAAATGTGTACATTTTGGCATTCTCCATTTTTCTAAAAATATATGTTTTCCAATATATTTGAGAGTAGTTGTTTGTAATACTCTTGTGCTGTATTTTTTTTTTTTTTTTTTTTTTTTGCGTTACGCGGGCCTTTCACTATTGTGGCCTCTCCCGTTGTGGAGCACAGGCTCCGGACGCACAGGCTCAGCGGCCATGGGTCACGGGCCCAGCCGCTCCACGGCATGTGGGATCTTCCCGGACCGGGGCACGAACCTGTGTCCCCTGCATCGGCAGGCAGACTCTCAACCACTGTGCCACCAGGGAAGCCCTTGTGCTGTATTTTTGTCCCTTTTTTGTTCTTTTCTGTCCTGTCAAAGAATTAGCTTTCTATTTTATTACATTTTTCTTATTGTTATACATGTATGTATTCTATCTCATTGATTTCTTCTCTTCCCTTTGATACATTTTTCTTCTTGTTAATTTGGGTTTGCTCTGTTTCTCTTTTTCCAGCTTCTTGTGTTGAATGCTTATTAACTTTTTGTTTTCCTTTTGTTCCCCTCTATTGAAGGCTATAAATAAAGCTGTAGATTTCCCTTTAAATATTCCTTTATCACTATTCCATAAATATTGAAATGTAGTATTCATTGTCTTTCAATTCTATATATGTCTTTAGTTTCCTTTATAATTTTCTGATTATCCCAAGATTATCTCATCATATGCTTTTTCAAATATATGGTTTTATAAAGCTGTCCTTTGTTTCTTAATTTTAATTTTATTTCATAGCATTTAGGGGCATTATCTATATTATATTAATCCTAGGAGTTTATTAGGGCTTCCATGGGGCTTAATATATGGTCTGTTCCTTAAATGTTTGTGTACTTGAAAAGCATACGTATTCCCCATTTAAGCATAGAGTTCTATATTTCCGTTACAGTTAATCTGATCAGTTGTATGCAAATCATTACTATCTCTGGTTATTTTTGATGTTCATTCTTTTTCTGAGAGGAATTTGTCAGGACTCCTACTGAAGTGTTGATTTATCTGTTTCTTCTAACAGTTTTATTAATTCTTTTGCATTATTAGTTGCATTTATGTTTAAAATGGGTAGCTCTTCTTTCTCTATTGTTCCTTTTACCAGAATTTGATATTCATTTTTCGTTTTGTCTTTTTCTCAGAATTACAAATATTAATTTAGCTTTCTTTTGATACCATGATTTCGTTTGCAAACTCTGTGTGCCTTTTTGTTAGATTTGTCTCTTATAAATCTATATTATTGTTAAATCTTATCTTTTTATTTTCAGACTTATTGGTCTGAAAATATGTTTCTTTAAATTTGGGAGTGTGGTGGTCTTGATTTCAGATTGACAAATTTATAATCCATATTGGGCTCCACCCAAAAGAACAATAATTTTGTTTAAGAGGGGTAGAACTATTCAGAAGACAAAGCCTATAAAGTCACTTTTTAGAAACTATGACAGCAAATAATTGTTTTGAGTACATTTTGCAACTTTGTTTCCTCAGTTACTGGATAGTTTATACAAAGTATGGATGGGAGCAGTGGGCATTTTTTTTTTTAACTTAAAGATAAAGTAGATCTTTAAAATTTGTGCAGATCAATTGATCGTTTTTTACCTTTCCTTTGCTCTGTACTTTTGTTAAAGACTGGAAAAGATTCTGGTGTAAAAACCTCTACAAATCAATGAGATAATATTGTTGGAAAAATATTAGTC
This sequence comes from Aethalodelphis obliquidens, assembly GCF_003676395.1. Taxonomy (NCBI): domain Eukaryota; kingdom Metazoa; phylum Chordata; class Mammalia; order Artiodactyla; family Delphinidae; genus Aethalodelphis; species Aethalodelphis obliquidens. The sequence continues at coordinate 11,525,347 of NW_020837952.1, forward strand.
ATAGAAAATTTAAATTTTGGTTGAAAATTCAAACTTTGGAATCAGAAACAGGCCTGAGTTTAAATCCTGACTCTGCTACCTAACCGCTATACTGTTGGACAAATTAAACTTCTCTTGATGCCTCCCTTTCCCCATCTCTAAAATCAGAAGAATAGTAATCATAGTACCTTCTTTTGAGATAATACATGTAAAGTGCATAGCACTGTGCCTGATACACCAGAAGCACTACATAAATGTTAATCACAAGTTATTGTCATTAGTATTGTTATTCTGTGAATTAAAAAATAATAAATCTGTCCTGTTTGTCCCTGGGACGAAAAAAGTCACATATTTCAACTTATATGAAAGTATCGTAGGCTTCTAGTTTGTAGGAAATTATTCTAAAAACCTTTAATCATTGGAATCAGTTAAATACATGATAGACAGGTCTTATATAGATGATTATCATGTAATTTTAATAGGTATTCCCTATATTAGATGGTTTTAAAGTTTTGAGGGTTCCCTCCCAGGAAACCACAGCTCATTTAAGTCACAGAAGCGATTATATTTTTTCATTAGATACTGCTTTCGCAAAAAATAAAGATGATGGAAAATGGTACTACTTTGATGACAGTAGTGTCTCAACTGCATCTGAAGACCAGATTGTGGTAAGTGTGTCTTTTATTCCTGAAAATCAAGGAATCTACTGTTTTAAAAGGGGCCCATGGAACACTATAGTCTATATTCTAGCAATTCTAATAGGTGAGAGACTTGCTCTGCTTTAAAGAAATGTAAAATTGTCCTCTAAGTGGAAATCTGTCTACTAAATTTGCCCACTAACAGAAGCATAAGTTGAAACATGAAAATTTTTCTGGTTTTCAACATGAAAACTGGAGAGTTCTAATGAAAATATTACATTTTCCCCTGAAAAATAGGCTCAGACATTCTAGACGTTGACTGCTTAAAGTCAGAATGCTAAAGTAGAAAAAAAAACAAATCTTTAAGGGCCTTACCATACCTCAGATTTTTAAAGTCTTATCCTTTCTGACAATTACATATTCAAACTCAAAATGATATAGTTATATAAAACAAATTACAGATTTTAAAAAAGTTAATGCTGTGTATTTGTTACTTTGATGTTTTCTGAATAGTAGAAAAATTAGGAAGTTAACATCTAGTCACACGTGCATCAGTTTATCAGCCACAGCTGGAGCCAAAATATTGGCATTTGTTTTGTTTCCCATCAGAGCACATTTTTATTATCAGATATGGATTGATGAACAGACGACTGGTATGTTCTAAGAAGAAAACTAAGAATTGCTTGATAAGAATTTATTATTCTATAAATTTTGCCTTTCTGTATATTTTACTTATTGATGACAGTATTATAAAGTATGAGAATTAAGGTATTTGCTTATGTGATGATATTTCCTATACAGAGGTTTTCTGGTGATGTTGGGGGAGCACTGACTGCTTTACTTTATTTCATGATTCAAATTATATATTCCTTGAGGGCAGAGACTAGTTTTTTACTTTTTTAGTTTATAATGCTTTAAAGGTCTTCAACTAAAATTGTTCAATTTAATAAATTTCTGAGCCCAATTACTGGCATAGTTTTAATTGGTCATTGGATGAACAGATACGAAATTATTTGGAATTGTTTCTCTGTAGATGTTTCATATTTTTATCTATATATGTGTATATAATTTATATATATTTATATATTAAATTATGTACCGTTGCTTATCTCCCTACAGCTGTAACAAAGAACAAAGACTTTTGAACTCTTAATATTTTAATATTTTTTAAAATGTGTATATGCCTAAGTTAACTACATTTTCAGTTTATATTTAGACTTCTAATTTCATATCATATCCCTCACTTTTCAATTCTGTTCTCCTTTTTAATCTACCAACACAAAACATCCTGAAGTTGCCTACATTGTCCTTCAAAGTCTATTTGACAACACTGCCCTAATCTTGCTTTCAAATAAATAATATATCTTGTTTATATACAGTAAGTGAATTTGATGTTACCTTACATTTTAACAATGACAATTCTTCATTTAGTCAACAGGTACTTGAGTACCTTCTATATATAGCGCTTTATTCTAAACAAGGTTAAAAGACAGCTATCTGTGATTTCAAGAGGCTTACAATCTAAAGGTGATGAGAAATGAATTGACAATTGTATATGATAATTACTATTAAGTATCTTGGCTGTATAGGTTGGAGGCATCTGTCTCAACTGATTTGGGGTTTAAGGAGACAGGGCCAGTGCAGGGAAGTTTGCATAGAGAAAGTGGTGTTTGACCTGAGTTACAGATACAAATAGTGGTAAATGAGACAAAAGATGCAAAGGTATTCTAGGCAAAAAGAACAGTACCTACAAAAGCAAGGAGGCATGACAGAATATAGCATTTAGGGGAACAGCAGATAATTTGGTGTTACTGAAAGGAAAGACTCTTGTTGGGGATATGGAGCAGAAATTAGGCTGGGGCTAAACCTAGCACTCAGATCAAGAAAGATGACATTTTTCGTTGTTTAGACCTTTTTTTTTTTTTTTTTTTTTTTTGCGGTACGCGGGCCTCTCACTGTTGTGGCCTCTCCCGTTGTGGAGCACAGGCTCCGGACGCACAGGCTCAGCGGCCATGGGTCACGGGCCCAGCCGCTCCGCGGCATGTGGGATCTTCCCGGACCGGGACACGAACCCGTGTCTCCTGCATCGGCAGGCGGACTCTCAACCACTGCACCACTGGGGAAGCCCTAGACCTTTTCTTAAAGTTTGTAAGAAGTATTGGATGGTTGTTAAGTAATAGAAGAACATTATTAAATTTGCATCTTAACATGTCTTACAAACACTTTAGAAGACAGGTTGGAGGGCACTGAGTAAAGAAGCAGAAAGGTCATTATTGTCTCCAGAGGAAAGGAGGCTGTCATGTAAGTTAAGCAACAAGAGCTTCTAAATTTAAAGTAGTGGTAGTAAGTATATAGACAAAGGGAGAATGGATTTGTGAGCTACTTAATGGATAGAAATAATAGAACTTGATTAAGATTAGATATAAAGATGTAGAGAGGGAGAAGATGAAGATGACTCGTCAACATTCACTAAGGTAGTAAACGTAGGAAGAAAATTTGCTGTGAAGTTTGAGATACATGTATAATAGCTATGTGGAAATTTCCATTTGGAAATGGAACTAATAGAACTAAGGTGAGTTAACTCAAGGGTGAGATCTGGCTTCAGTTATAAATCTGAATTGTCTGTCTTAGGTAGCAGTTAAAACCATAGTTTCGAATGAGTCACCTATGGGAAGATACAGATTGAGAAAGAGCAGTAGGCTGAGGACAGAACATGATTTTTTTTGAAGGTCAGCATTTAAAGAGCCCACAGAAAAGTAGAAGAAACTGTAGAGATGGAAGATCTAAGGAAAAGTGGTGTAACAGAAGCCAAAAATGCTTTAATGCAGGAAAGAGGAGTAATAAAGCATTAAATGCTACAGAAAGATTAGCTAAAAAAAGCATCCATTTAATTTGTTAATAGGAGGTTTTTGAGCCTAGTGAAAGCCATTTCATTAGAATGGTTGCGGCAGTCACATTGAATTGAGGAGTGTACGTGAGAGTGAATGATGAATATTAGATTTTCTGTCTCCAGCCTGGCTGTGAGGAAGAGGAAGAGGTATATGGCAGCTAGAAGAAGAGGTAGAATGGAGAGGGATTTATGATGGGAAAAGACTTAAGTATTTTTTATGCCCAAAAGTCCAGTAGATAAGGACTCATTAAAGATACACAGTGATGATTGATGGAGCAATATCCTTAAGATGGTAAGAAAAGTTAGAATCTAGAGCAAATACAGAATGAAGTTATTACTATTAGAAAGAAGCTTACCTTTTTCTTAGAGACAGGAGGGAAGAAAGCATAGAATTCTATTTCATTTTAGAGTAACTAGGTTAATCTGTGATACAGTTGGATTTATTTATCTATCCAGCTAACTTAGAAGAGAATAAAAAATGTTAAATCCAGTGACCATTTTTCCTTTATGTATAGAAGTCATCTTATAGTTACTCAGTTTTAGTAACCCCCATTTGACCATGTGTGGTTTTCTTGATTTATGTCCTGTCACCAAAATTGGTTACCAGCTAAAAATTCATACTGTATTTAATGTTACCTTTAAGAATCATAACCATTTTAACATTCTTTTTTTTGTTTGTTTTAACAGTCCAAAGCAGCATATGTACTCTTCTACCAGAGGCAAGACACTTTCAGTGGAACTGGCTTTTTTCCTCTTGACCGAGAAACTAAAGGTGCTTCAGCTGCCACAGGCATCCCATTAGAAAGTGATGAAGATAGCAATGATAATGACAATGATATAGAAAACGAAAACTGTATGCACACTAACTAATGAAAGTCCTAGAAGCCATAAAAGAGAGACTTTCCTGCTGGTGGTATCAAAATGATGAAGTTACCCACCACATTAAACAAAAGTCTGAGATGGGGAGTTTCAGATAACTGAATGTAAATCCTTTATCAGATTTTAACTTGTGCAGTACTTGAAGTGAAACACAATGAAAACTTTAACAGAAATTGTCTCTTAATACATTTACAGTCTTGTATTTACAAGCTAAATATATATAGGAAATCACAAATAAATCCCTTTTAAGTTTGCTGCTGTTTTGATGAATTATGTTTTCTTTAATTTTTTGGATGTGAGTTAATTGATGACAAACGTTAAATTTGTGGATGTTGGTCATTTATTTTGCTCAAATAATACTGCAAGAAAACTGGCTGAACTTAGTTTTTGGATAATTAATTCATGTGCATTAAGCTGCCACATATACTACTATGATATTTAGCTGCGGTATCCATGTGGCATAAATACTGCAGTAGTATTCTTGGAAAACCAAATTTTCAAATCTTTACCTGGTAGTCAATGTGGGCCTGTTATAAAACCAAATCATGATAGAAGAAATAATCTTGAAAAAGTTATTTCCTTTTGTAGTATCATAAAAAATCCAGAATGTTATGTTCATCTTATTACTACTGTGGAAACAGGTTCTAGATTTCACACTTCATCGAAAGTCACTTTTCAGTTAAATGTAAGTATTTTTTACTGCTATTGGGATCTATCCCTAGATATTCAAATTCTTTTTGACTTGCTTTAAAATGCATATCTTTAATCTGGTGTTGGTCCAAAATTAAAATTTTGGCTGTCTGTTTTTCTCTACCCCATTTTTTGGTAATTTGGCAACTTTCAGCTCTCCCAAGTATTGTAATATAAGGACAAACTTAATAGTATTCTGTATCCATAGTAATAATTACATCAAGCTTAGATGAGAATTTTTTTTCATATACTGGCCTTTAAATCACTAATGGACAATTGGCTTTACAGGTAGGTCTGTTAACTTTCTTTGTGTGTTCCTGATGGAATTCACCATAGCCTTACAGCTTTTCTCAGAAGGTAACTTGTTACAAGAGAATTGGCATTTGCATGTTCCAGAGTCAGAACCTGTACAGTATATAAAGTATACAAACCTTGAATTTTATTTTAGTTCACCACATTCAAGGATCCAGGATGCCAAAAATATGTGTGAACATTTGAAACATTTTTCATTTGCTGCTTTTTCCCTTTGATCTAGTTGAAAGAATGTATTGTCAGTTGGCATACAATACTGCCTTTAATAGAAAATAAATGCTGGGGCACATTTCACATATCGACTACCTGAGAAATTGCTTTGTGTCCCACTGTTATTAAAGCAAAAAGTATAATGTTCTTCACTTGAACTAATCAAATACAATAGATTATAAATTGTGTATTGTAAATAAAAGTTCACTCTGTGAGTGCACATTTTGGTAAATTATTTATTTATGTTAGCATTTAAAAGTGAAAGAGAAATGCATTTGACCAGGATAAATGAGGTATGTTGATCATGGCTTTGCTTTATACCGTGATATTAAAGCTGGTTTTTCATCCTGGTATTTTTAAAGCTGCTTTGGGTTTTTCCTTTTTTCTCTTCTTTTCTTTTCTTTTCTTTTTTTCTTTCTTTTTTTTTTTTTTTTTTAATGTAAACTAACCTCCTGCATGACAGAGGTTAAAATTTTGTCTGCACTTGAGTTCACTTGCGTTTACATTTGAAATGTGCATGTTTATTTATACAGATTTCAATAAAGCTATTCAAGGCCTTATTTAGTCTTTTATTTCTTACTCTGAATCTTTTAATAAAAATCCTCTATTTTATGGTAGGTGACCATAGACTTTTTAGTTATACCGTTAAAAATAGAAAGAAAAGCATGTCATAGCTAAGTAAATCCTACTGTTAAGGACATGTTTTAAAGTTGACGTTTTCAGTTTAAATATTTAGTCATTGAGCAAATGTTTGTTTGTATACCTACTAATCTAGAGTCTTGAGATTTAGCAGTAACCAAATATCCCTGAGCTCACAGAGTTTGCAGTCTTTCTGCTACCTACCAACTAGCAAACTTTATTTCCATTTTTCTGAGGTTTAAAGAAAAGACAAAATTTTTTCTAGCTCTAGATTGTAGTCTCTACCCTAGTTGTCCATAGGGACCATTCCTTTTTCCTGTGATTAACTTATATTCCCACTGAAAGAAAAGAAAATGATGTTAATAATACCATTGAATTTGTCAAACTCAAATGGCATTTTCAGCTGCAAAAAAGAAAACTGTAAAAATAGTGCAAAGGCTAATCCATACTCTAATTAAAAGTAGATATTCATAGATAGTACAGGGTAGTAGGAATATATCCAGTCTAGAATTCTCCTTCTAGCTTTGCTACTCAGTAATCACATGACTTTGAATTTAATCTCTCCTGGTCTGTTTCCTGGCCGGTAAAATAATAATAATAATAGGAGCATTTATTGAGCATTTTCATGGACCAGGTACTATATTAAAGTGTTACATGTATTACCTCATATAATTCCACAATAGCTACGAGGTAGGAACATTCATCATCCCCATTTCTCATACGGAGAAACCAAGGTACAAAGCAGCCAATATTCCCAAGTTCACACAATTGCTATGTGGTGGCCAATATTCTATCCTCAGGTACGTGTGCTACTTCCCACTAGTTATAGTGTCTGACTCACAGGATTGTTTGGAGCTCAAACAAGATAATGCATTTTATGGCAAGGTGCTTTGTAAGCTATGTGGTATACTCATTACTGACTTTTTCAGTCTGAATACAAAGTCATCTTGAAGTCTAATAACTTTGCTCCCAAAAGTAACTTCAGGTGAATATCTGAGTACTGAATAAGAAAAATACCAGCTGGAACATTGACTAACCATTCCCTTTTAAAACTAACTTCATTCAACTTGCATACATTTATTACAATTTTAATTAAATTTTAAATGTGGCATTTTTTTCCTTGTTCATCTAACTCAACTGTGCCCTTCTTTACATTTCCCCAAATGCAACCCTGATTTTCAGGACTTTTTTTCTTCACCTATGATTTAGTTTTAATTAATCTATATGAAAAAGCTGCAGCCTAATGTTTTATTTAAATATCCTGCTTTCTCTTGTAATCTGTATTCTTTTAGTCCTATATTTGTCCTTGCTTTTCTGGCAGCTAGATATAAAGCCACACAAAACAGTGGTTTGGGTATGAAGAAAATTAGTTAAGTGTCAAAGCCATTGCTACAGTATAAAGACAGTGCTTGTTCATCAACTAATTTCATTGAGGTGAGGACATCTTATGAGAAATAAACCAGGAGACTATGAGATAAAATGAGTAGAGTCTCCTTCAGTGACTTATGAAAGGGAGTTGGGGGGAGGGGGCGTGGTTTGTGGGGGTGGGGAGCATGCCAGTAGGAACCTTTCACCCCAGAGAAGAATGTACTGTCTCTGACACTATCACTGGTACATGGTGATAACAAAAAGTAAGCCAACTTTTAGTCTGTTTTATTATCTTTAAGTACTTTACAGACAATACATTTCATTACTGCCTGCTTCCCATCCTCCCTACTTGTAGCTATGGTTCTGATCTTTGCTTGTGCAGTATAGATGAGCACATTCTCTCCAGTTTAGTTTGTAAGGTAGAAATGTGGAGAATTCTTGTATACAGAGGAAGGAACCAAAAGTCTTTAAAATCTCAGAGGAGTGAGAAGGAAAGGAAAATAAATTTTATTTCTGAAGCCAAAGAAGAATAGTGGAAATCTTTGGTCATATTTTTTGCTCTACAATAAAGTAATTTTTTAAATTTTTATTTGAAACAGCTTCTCTTGAAAAGGTAACTATGTTGATAACTCACAAATACTTTTTTTTAAGTGCCAGAGGTTAGAGAAAGGGGGAAGGAGAGTGTATTTATATTCTTGCTGACATATATTAAGTTGTAGAGCTATATAGTCTATTGTTTCATTATCAGAGTTTTTTAATGAGAAACATGTATAATTTTTCTTATAAGCATTATTCTAGCTTGGGCATTTCAATTCTATATAATTTTTCATGTGTTTAATTCATATTTACCATATATTAAAGCAAAAGAATTTCAAAATAGCTCAGATAACACTTTCATTTAAAACTGGATTAGGTATATTCAAATTTTTAATCAGCATAGAATAGGTTTTTAAATATCAGAATCAGGAAGATAAAATATACATGTAAAATGTACATAGTAAAAATTCAAATATTGATCAAGCCTTATTTGCACTAATGATGGGGTAAAGAATTTTTAAATGGATAATATAAAACAGACAGTACAAAAATTATTTTTGGCAAATATATGCATTGGGAAACATACACTACATCATACCATGGTCTAATTATAATCTGCTCTATCTTTGGAAGCCTGGAAATTGCCAGGATAGTGAAAGGGAAGAGACTCTGGGTTATTAAGAGAATCCAGAAAGTGGATAAACCATTCAGGGAAAATCAAGGGTTGACATAATATTGTGGACTAGAGTCTCAAAGGACAGAGAGAAAAATCAGTCAAATGGGTTTTGATGTCATTTTTTTTCTAGAAATGCCTATTAAATCTTATACAAAGCAGCTAAAAATACAGCTATCTCTTTGGAAATCGTTCTTTTAAATGGAAATGCTGTAAAAATAAGACTGCACATTTTCAGTATGCACAAAATCAAATATTTTAAATGTTTAAATTGTTTTGGTAATTAACTATGTTCTACTGTAGAAAATCATGGTTGAAGTTGGTGCTCATTTTGCTCAAAGTTTTCCCTCATATCAGGAACTTGTAGTTTGTTCTATATAGTTTGATGAAACAAAAAAAATAGTTTTATTTGCTGTGACCTTCAAATCCGTTGCTAGGAGTTAAATCTACATACATACAAGTAAAACAATAAATATGGAAACATCCCAACAGTCTTTTCCCATAATGTGTATTCTTACATTTTTCTCAGTAATGACAAATTCTTTACATTTGCCAAGCTGTTTTAAACCTTAAGTATTACCTTGCTTTTTAATTCTTAGTTAAAATCTTTCAGGATTCTTAAACTTTGTAATATCTCAAACCAGGTTTTCTCATTAACACTTATTTTGTTTTTCTTTTAAACTTTATGAAAGAATATTGTAGGTTAACAGGCATTGTAACTCCTTATTCCTCCTCTATTCATTGATTCTTAGGTATGGTAGGTTTTGAATAGTTTAGACTCACGTATTAAAGTGTTCTTCTTAGTCTGGCCTTACATGTGTGCCTTCACTCTTTCATCTGGCCTGCTTTTCTTCTGACCTTGAGTTATCCCTATAAGTAGTGAAAGTATTTCACTTTCTCTATACTGAAAACAATCTTTTGATTGTATGAAGTGGGCAATTTTAAAATTCTCTTGAGTTCGTCAGAATTAATCACATCATGACTTTTTAAGTCATTTCCCAAAGAAGTTCCAGACGTCCAGATCATTGTTCATCCCCTGAGCTCCCTAACTCCTGTAGTGAATTATCAGTGTCCTGAAAACTACTTAAGACAGAGCAACCTCCAAGCATATATGAATTATTTTAGAATTGCCCTTACTTAAAACCAAAAAATAAACTAAGTATGGAGAAATTATTGATAGTACATCTTTTTATTCCTGTAGGACTCATACTGAGTGACTTTAGTAAGATAAAACTCGATTTATAAAACAGTTTCAATTTTGTGCCATGTATCTATTGTGTGAGTTGTAATATTGCAAATTCAAACAGTAAACATCAATAATCACAAATACTTGGGTAAGATGTTTGTTGGGAGACAGTGAGATAGGGTAGGAAACATTCTGTATTTAAAACCATTTTACCACAGCTAGCTCTTAAGTCATTGGCTTCTGAATTTTAGTTTTCTCAACCATAAAATACCAGTTTCTTGTGAGGATTAAGAGTTAATGGATATAGAGGTATAAACTTCGAGGTTTTGCAAAATAAGGCATATTTCCTATTATGGAAAACTAGAGTGCTCTATCATTGCTGATGAAAGACTTCTTCAATTGAAGGCTCAAATTCAGCTTTTAAAGTTATTGTTAAGTATATATTTTTAGCAGAAGAATAACCAGTAGGGTGGATCAAATTAATATTTGCTTTTTCATTTTTTTTTTTTAAGATGTTCTCCTAGCTCCTCTAAAAGACTTGGAGCAGAAGTCTTAATGTGATGGTAAGCTTGAAAATTAAAATTTCATCACGGATACTAGAATCCAGTTCCATACTAACAGATTTGTTTTTTTAAAGCTATTTATGAGCATAACTAAACATTTTACACTTAAAACCCTTTTCTCTGCCTTCAGCAATCATGGATTATGTTGTCTTTTTCCTCCAATTTTATTTATCAGTATCTAAAATCATTTGAGTAAAGTAAAATCCAAACTTCAGAGGTTACGACTTTTATTGTTGGGATAGAATTAGTAAAAGTCAGATTCTATTCCTCTCTTTAGCTTAAAGTCCTCCTCCAGACCCTCCATGAATAAAAGAGTGGTTCAGAACATAGGCTTAGAACTTTAACCACCTGAGTTCTGGGCCTACCACTTTTCTGTAAGTCTTGTTACCTCTCTGATTCCCAATTTGCAAACTAGAGCAGCTCCAGAATTTCCATCTAGGAGGGCTTGGGGTGAACAGTCCGAGTAGAAAGAAGTGTGAGACTCTTAAAACTGCATGTTTGCTCAGCAAGCACATGGTTTTTCTTGAAATGTACAGTTTACTTGTTGTAGAGGGCTATTAATAGATATTTGTGAGGAAACCAAACTCCCCATCTACCTAAGCCATCCACTCCTGGCACTATTACCCTACCTTTTAGAATAATTGTGAGGTATAAATTGTGTCCTGATCATTATGAAGAACGCAGCAGGTATTATTACTAACAAGTACACCCAATTGTGGGAATGATTGTTCTCTCTTTACAAATGAGACTAATTATCATTATTCAATATCATTCACACTCAAGTTCCAATAAGCTTTCTTCAGCAAGAGAACAAAGAATAGGGTAACAATTATTCCACCCAGATTGCCTGTTCAACTGGTGCTTGAGGGAAAAGATTGAGAACTAGCCCTTATCGAACTCCTCACCTTCCCTCAAACATATACAATTTGACAACTCTGGCCTTTCCCACATACTATTCTGTTTAATGGTCTGCCTTATCTCCTACCAGGCAGACTCCTACACACATTCTTCAGGACCAATCCCAACATACACTGCCTTGCTCTTCCTGACACATCAGTTGTCACCTTGGGCTATGCATATCTCTCATCCCCCATTAGACTGAATTAATCTGATGGAAGAGTCTTGTTCATAGATGCTAAGATGGTGTTGGGTATAGTATGTGTTCCTAATGTGATAATTATTAAATGAAGGATTTGCCTCAATATCTGAAGCATCACTGTATTACTGTGATTTTGTTTTATCCCTGATGTATTACTGAGTATTTTTAAAGCTTTCAAAGTAAATTTACCTTATGAATGTGCATTAAAAATAGATATGTTTAAAATACAGTAACATTCTAAATTCAGTATTATTAAGAATAATAAATTCAGTATTATTTATGGAATTTAGAATATTCAAGATTAAATGTAAAGAATAGCAACATTTCATTTATATTTTCTAAAGACATTTTTATTGCAAAGAAATCTGTCTTCCAACCCAGTTTTTGTCTGGTTTCCATGGCAAAGTAACCATTCTGTGACTAGGCTCATAGCCTCCTTATCTAGTATCACATATACAACATTCTGAAGTCTACCTTCCCTTAATATTGTCCATTTTTCTTGAGTCCAAGGTTTTCCAGGAGAATTAACAACTATCAAAAGTTAGGTCTAGGGCTTCCCTGGTGGCGCAGTGGTTGAGAGTCCGCCTGCCGATGCAGGGGACACGGGTTCGTGCCCCGGTCCGGGAAGATCCCACATGCCGCGGAGCGGCTGGGCCCGTGAGCCATGGCCGCTGAGCCTGCGCGTCCGGAGCCTGTGCTCCGCAATGGGAGAGGCCACAACAGTGAGAGGCCCGCGTGCCGCAAAAAAAAAAAAAAAAAAAAGTTAGATCTAGATCCTTTATGCCTCTGCATTGACCAACAATGTAGTCACCAAGTTTGTCTTCATGCATCTTCTGAGAAGGGTCTCAGAGTTATTAAATACTTATGAGAGTTTACCTACTGATTGCTTCCAAGCAACCTGTATAGTGATACTATTTTTAAACAAATACTGCCTTGAGACCCCATCCCCATGAGAGCCCACAATTTGTATAGTATTAATAAGCCTGGATGAGTTGTTACTGCTGTCCCAAAATAGAAGTCCCTAAATCACCCTCAAGCACATTGAAATAGTAAAAATACTATATAATATTTGGTTGGAATATACAAAGATAGGTGTACAAATTACTAATTTGGGAAGTGAAACAGTCCATAGTTTTCAGACTTGAATTCCCATTTTAAAAAGACATCATTTTTCAGTTTTACTGCGATAAGAAATAAAAATTAAACAAGAAGTAATGTGGGGGGAAAAAAAAAAACCTCACTTTTGAGGCAAAAAAAGAGTCTTGTTGATGGCCAAGGGTAAGACTCAGTTTCCCAACAGGGTAAATTAATTTTGAAAACAAAAGGAGCCAAATGTTAAGGAAAGAGAAGATAGTCAAGTTTGATTGGAAAGGAGAGATTTTCTGTGTTTTTTTTTCTTTCGTGGGTGGTTTAAGCTCTAGAGAAAATATTTTCTTGGACAGATTCCTCAAAATTCCCTTTAAACAACCAGGTAGACTGGGAACATCCTGGATCTTCCCACTTTTCTTAAAAACAGCACACAAAAGATGAACTATATAATGACACCAATTGTGATTGTGTAAAAATAAAATAGCCCAACCGGAATTACTTGTACACAATCCATTAACAAGATTTTTAAACCCCCACTGATAGACCCAGAAGGAAAATTAAATTGCTTAGCTTGTTCAAAATCTGCTTTTTGAAACACATGGCAAACCATCTAATTGATACATACTCTAGAAATAAGTAGTATAGTACAGAAGTATTTGTGTAATTTTATTTTTATTTTTTTTTTTGCTATCCGCGGGCCTCTCACTGCTGTGGCCTCTCCCGTTGCGGAGCACAGGCTCCGGACACGCAGGCTCAGCGGCTATGGCTCACGGGCCCAGCCACTCCGCGGCATGTGGGATCTTCCCAGAACCGGGGCACGAACCCATGTCCCCTGCATCGGCAGGCGGACTCTCAACAACTGCGCCACCAGGGAAGCCCTATTTGTGTAATTTTAATACATGTGAGGCTCACAATGAGTGGTGCTAAGACCAGGTGTTTTCTTTGGTGCTAGCGAAATTGGTGTAACTCTGGAAACCACTTTCATACTACAGTTATTAGCAAATACAGAATTTAGCTTCAGAGTTCAGTGAGTCCTAACAGCCTGCCCTCAAAGTGTGAGACAACCTAAAACCAGGGCAGAGAGAAGACAGCTCCTTGTCTTAGATGCTAGCTATATCTCCCTCTCCTGTCACTGGACCCACACGTACTCTTTCCAGATTCTGGGACACTTCTATTTACTTCAAGTTTTTAAGGCCTATTTGTTTCTACCCTTACATTTAGCTGGTATTTAGCTGGTAAACTTGAATTTTTACCTAGTCATCCTTCTGTTACTGTTGTCTGTTTCCACAGCTACATTGGATTTCCAAGGGCATGGCTTATCTGTTCAGACTCTGATGTTTGCTCGTATTCCACAGTTCTGGTTTGGTTTTTCAAAATGTAATGTTGGGATTCACCCCAAAAATCAAGGTTACTGTTTTTTGTCTTCTCTGTCTTTGCCTAAGGTATATTTTCTTGGACTCTGTAAATCTGCCCATAGGAAACCCATAGGAAAACTGTAATAGACTACACGCCCTGTAACTAGACTGTTAACTTCAAGGATCAGGGATGTTATTCTATAGTAAATATTTTGTGGATGTATTTCCACAACTGTCACGTTGTTGTTGTTTTCTTCATGTAATTTCAAATATAGTAAAACCAAGTTCTTGGAGAAAAAAGGTCAGGGTCCAAATAATTCAATGAAAATTAGTATATCATTAAAAAAATGAGAAATACATTCCAAGGATATTCATTAAAATGTTCATTTCAGTTGCCTTGATGAGGCATTGATATCGTACATTGCCTCCATATGTCGTAAAATAGAAAATAACATGTATCATTCACAATTCCTAGAAATATAAAGAAACAGGAAATGTAAACCCATGGTAAATGGAAACAGATCCAAAGATAACCCAGATGTTAGAACTGGTAAACAAGGACTTTAAAATGACTATAATAAATACATTAAAGAATCCACAGGAAAAGATGGAATGCATAAGAAATAGGGAATTTCAGGAAATACATGTGAAAACTATAAGAAATAACCAAATGTAAATATTAAAACTAAATATAACTGAAATCAAAAATCTATTAATTGGATGGGATTAATGCAGAACACAACTTAAAAATAAGTCTAGAAATTATCCAAAATAAGGCATAGAGATTTTTTTTCCCCTAAATTAACAGGAACACAAAGACTTGTGAGAGAGAACCAAACAGGAGAAGAATGAAGTAGAAAAAAATAATTGAAAACAGATGGCTGAAGTTTTCCCGAATTTGACTGAAAATATCAACTTAAGCCAGCATACCCCAAGCAGGATAAGAAGAAAAGAAGACCACATCCATACCCTTAAATAGTCAATAAAAATCCAAGATAAAAATTAATTCTCAAAAGCAGCCATGGGGGAAAAAAGTCACATTACTAGCAAATAATGTGACAGCTGACATTTCATTAGAAACAACAAAGGCCAGGAGAAAATGGAATGGCGTCTCTGAGGTGCTAAGGTGGGGGAAGAGGGAGGGAAACCTGTCAAATTTAGAATTAATACACAAGAAAATATCCTTCTAAAATGAAGGCAAATTAAACATTTTCAGATTAAAAATAATTTGTCCATCAGTAACCCATAATACAGAAGTGTTTATGGAAATGCTCAAAGAATTTCCAGATGGAAATTTCAGATCTACAGGAAGGAATAAAACCTATGGAAATGGTGAGTAGAGTATGTAGATAAATAGAAAATTTTTTCTTTCTTAGATAAAAATCAAATGGTTGTTCAAAACAAAATGAATGAAAATGTACTGTGGGATTTGTAACGTGTGAATAAAATATATGACATCAGACAAAGGAGAGTGGTTTATGTGAAATTATACTGTTATAAAGTTCTTATATGTGAATTAATATGATTGCAAAAGATCATGATATATTAAGAATGTATACTATAGGGACTTCCCTGGTGGTCCAGTGGTTAAGGCTTCGCCTTCCAATGCAGGGGTGTGGGTTCAATCTCTGGTTAGGGAGCTAAGATGCCACATGCCTTGTGGCCAAAAAACCAAAACATAAAACAAGCAATATTGTAAAAAATTCAATAAAAACTTTAAAAATGGTCCACATCAAAAAAATCTTAAAGAAAAAAAAAGTATACTATAAACCCTAGAGCAACCACACAAAAAAAAGAAAAAGAACAAGAGGCATAACTAAAAGCCAGTAAAACAGATAAAATGTAATAATAAATAATACTCATGTCACCCCCTCCCCCACACACAAAAAAAGTAAAGGTAGAAAAGGAGGGAAAAGGAACAAAAGAACAAATGGTAAACAAAGGTTGATGGTAGATTTAAATCCAACCATATTATTAATTAAATGTAATGGACTAAACTCTGAATAAGGCAGGAGAAAGAAAGATCCAACCATATGCTTTTTCCGAGAGACACTTTATAAAGACCAAACAAGTTATAAGTAAAAAATGGAAAATGATACACCTAGCATAGGGAATTTAGTGTGGCCATATTAATATAAGGTGATTGACACTTATAGAACACTACGCACAACAAATGCACATGGAATAGTCTCTAAGACAAAATGCTGGTCCATAATTAAGTTTCAGTATATTGCAAAGGATTGATGTCCTATAGAATATGCTCTCGCATGACCAAATAATTAAATTAGAAATACAGTCAGCCCCCTCGGTATCTGCGGGTTCCACGTTGGTGGATTCAGCCAGCCTAGGATCCAAAATATTTGAAAAATATTTCCAGAAAGTTCCAAAAAGCAAAACTTGAATTTGCTGCATACCAGCAACTATTTATATAGCATTTACATTGGATTAGGTATTATAAGTAATCTAGAGATGATTTAAAGTATACAGGAGGATGTGCAAAGGCTGTATGCAAATACTACACCATTTTATAATAAGGGACTTGAGCATCCATGGATTTTGATTTCTGTGTATGTGGGGGCGTGTCCTGAAACCAATCCCCAGCAGATACAAGATATCTAGAAAATTAACATGGGTCAGAGAAGAAAACTGCATGAAAATTTGTGGGGTGAAGCTAACACATCTTATAAAAATTATGTTTACACTATTCTGTAGTCTATTAAGTGTGCTATTTAGCATTATGTCTAAAAAAAGCAACGTGTATACCTTAATTTAAAAATACTTATATTGCTAAAAAATGTTAACCATCATCTGAGCCTTCAGCAAGTCCTAATCTTTTTGCAATAGTAACATTCAAAGATCACTGATCACAGATCACCATAACGAATACAATAATAATGTAAAAAGTTTGAAATATTGTGAGAATTACCAAAATGTTGACACAGACACGAAGTGAGCAAATGCTGTTGGAGAAATGGTGCCAGTAAACTTGCTCAATGAATGATTATCACAAACCTTCAATTTGTAAAAAAAGGAATATCTGCAAAGTGCAATAAAATGTGGTATGCCTGCAGTAAATTAGCAAGATCGATTGCATTAGTTTGCTAGGGCTTCCATAACAAAATAGCACAGAGTAAGTGGCTTAAACAACAGAAATTTATTTTCTTATGGTCCTGGAGACTGGAAGTACAAGATCAAGGTGCTGGCAGAGTTGGTTTCCTCTGAGGCCTCTCTCCTTGGCTTGCAGATGGCCACTTTCTTGCCTTTTCTTCACATGGTCATCATGCAGTGTACCCTTGGTGTCTCTCTGTGTGTTCTAGCCTTATAAGGACACCAGTCATAATTGGATTAGGGCCCTCTCTAATGCTCTCATTTTAACTTAATTACCTCTTCAAAATACAGTCCAAATACAGTCAATTTTGAGGTACTGAGGGGTAAGCCTTCAACTTGAGGGGAACACAATTCAGCCCATAACACTGATAGAATAAATTATCAATATCAGGAATGAAAGCAAGGACATGACTGTAGATTTTACAAAGATTAAAAGGATAATAAAAGATTATGAACAACTGACAATAAATTCAATTAAATGGACAGTTTCCTTAAAGAGAACAACTTAACAAAAATACCACTTATCACAATTGACACAGGAGACATAGAAACTCTGAAAAGCTCTACATCTTAAACACGCTGAATTTGTATCTAAAAACCTTCCCAGAGAGATAAAAGGAAGATTTTGGTTCCATTGGGACACTGAAGTCCACTACAGCTTATCTCTTTTTGAATTACAACTAAAATCTCTTGAGAATATTCATAAGCAACTACCTGAGCATTCTGAAAAGTAAACAAAAAATTGTGGAAGGAAGTCAGCAGTTGGAAAAGCAATCCATAAAGGAGTAAATTTTCTGAGTTTCTGTTTTATAGCTATGCCCCCAAGGGCAGGCTCAGTTGTAGAAATGTGTGATCATGTAGATGGCTAGCCTCCAATAGAACCTTGTTTTCCTGTCCAAAGGAACCACAAAAAGGGAAACTTGCAGGTCAGAAAGTGTAACAAGAATTCTGGATTTGGGGAAGGGGATTACCTAATCTGTTGTAACAGGCTCACCCCTGGGTTGTGCATGGACAGGACAAATCTAAAACATCATAACACTTAACATTTTGACCATTGCTCAAGACTCATACTAACCCCTGAAAAGCACATGTGCAGGTCGGACCCAAAACAGTATGGCAAATGCTTTATGACCTGAATTATGATTTAAACCAGGGCCCAAATCTCAGACTAATCCTGGGTGATGGTTGTATGGCAAGACAGAACTTTTGGTCTGAGTCTAAACTGAGTTGATAGACTGGCTAAAAAAAATTAACATCCTCCATAAGATTATAAGAGAACCCACAGTCTACACAGTATTGCAGTCACAATTTCCAGCATATAATTCAAAGTTAATTAGCATATAAAGTATGAGTAAAGTGACTAATTAACCAGGCAAAGGCAACCAACAGATTTCAAGACATACAGCTGTAGTAATCAAGATGGTGGTATTGGCAGAGGAATAAACACACAGATCAATGGAACAGAAGGGAGAGCTCCAAAATAGCATCATCACACAAGTATGGCCAACTGATATTTGACAAAGTTGCAAAAGCATTTTGATGGAGAGAGGACACTCTTTTCAACAATGGTGTGGAGTAATTAAATATCCATAAGCAAAAGAATAAGCCTAGACCTAAAACTCACACCTTATACAAAAATTAACTCAAAGTGAATCATAGATTTAAAAGCAAAGTATAAAACTATAAAGCTAAAAGAAGATAACACGAGAAAAAAGCATGGTGACAATTCCAAATGCTGATGAAGATACAGAAAAACAGTCTTGTACATTGCTGATGGGAATATAGAATAGTACAGCCACTCTGGTAAATAATTTTGCATTTTCTTTAAAGACATTTATCATACAACCCAGCAATCACTGTTGATATTTATTCTAGAGAAATGAATACATAAGTCTTCATTAAAACCTGAACATGATTGTTCATAGCTCTATTTGTAATAGCCCAAAATTGAAACAACCAAAATATCTCTCAGTAGGTGAATAGTTAAACTGATATATGCAGACTATGGAATTCTACTCAGCAGTAAAAAGGAAAAAAACTATCTCTTCATATAACAACTTCACTGAATCTCAAGGGCATTGTACTGTGTGAAAAAAAAAATCCAATTCCAAAAACTCATACTGTATAATTCCATATATATATATGTGGTTCTCAAAATGAAAAAATTACAGAAATGGAAAGATTAGTGGTTGGTGAAGGTAGGGGTGTAATTATAAAACAATAGCACCAGAGAGGTTTTTGTGGTGATGGAATAGTTTGGTATCTTGACTGCAGTAGTCATTACACAAATCTATACATGTGATTAAATGATATTAAACTATATATACACACCATATTAATGTCATTTCCTGACAATGTCATTTGATATTGTACTATAATTGTATAAGATGTAACCATTGAGGTAAACAGGATGAAAGATGCATAGTGCCTTTCTGTATTACCTTTGAAACTTTTTATTCTATAATTATTTCAAATTAAAACATTCTCAAAAATTAAAGATATAATCACTCAATGAACCTGAAGAGTGATAAACAGAAGTTATAGAATCTGAAGGACAGAAGCAGGGAAAGATTTTTAAAAGAAAGAAAGAGAAAAGAAAGAGCATAGCATCACGGGTCTATGGAACAATATTTTAAAAATCTAACATACTTGCCCCTGGAGTTTCAGAAAGAGAGGATAAAGAGATTGGGGCCACAAAAATTATTTGAAGAAATAATGCCCCAAACATCACAAATTTAATGAGACATACATTTACAGAGGCAAAAAGTTTGATGCACCCCAAGCAAGATAAAGAAAATAATACTTAGACACATTTTAATGAAACTACTGAAGACTTTTGTAAAAAGATTTTTAAAAATCTTAACAGAACTAGAGAAAAATGAAACATTACATATGGGGCAACAATGATTGGGATGCTCTTGGATTTCTCATCAGAAGCCATGAAACCCAGACAATGGAAGAACATCTTTAAAGTGCTCAAAGAGAAGAGTGGTCAACACAGGATTCTATGTCCAGCAAAAATATCCATCAGAATAAATAAAGATATTCTGAGATGAAAGAAAATTATGAGAATTCATCAGCAGCAGATTGATTCGAGAAGAATACTTAAAGGAAATGATTCAGGCTAAAGAGGAATACCAAAGAGAAACTTAGACGTTGAAAAATGAAGGAAAAGCAACACAAATGGTAAAGATCTGAGTAAATTTAACAGTCTATTTTTCTCCTATTAGATTCTTTAAAATATGCATAACTGATGAAAGCAAAAAATGATTGGGACATAGTCAATGGGTCTCTCTAACTCTGACACATGTTGCTAAGCGTGTAAAGGATTGCCAAGACCCTGACAACTCTTTTATCCAGGTCATTTCTCAGGATTGTTTTTGCAGCTGGAAAGTATGAAAGGTGAGGTAATATCTTCCATCACATAAAAAGCTGATCTGCTTACTGATTGCCATAAAAGTGGTAGACCCCTTAAAGCTCCTTTCCTGTGGCCCAAAAATCCACTAATTTTGCAGGCTTCATCAGGCCTTCTGCATTGCCTTGTGGGTCTTGTGGCTCAGGTAATCAGCATAAAAATACTCTTGCCTCTGCTGTCACCGTAAGTTTCAGAGTCTAGTGTGCATGTCTACTGTACACCGTCTAGTGTACCTTACCTAGGATTCTAGTGTGTTCAGTATCCATGAAATGGTAGCATGCTAACTTAATAGCTTGAAAGTCGATTAAAATAAATCCCCTCTCAAAACTGTAACACTGCCTGGTAGGAATATCAATATATGTAGATATATATGACAACTATAACATAAAGAGGGCAGGGTAAAGCAACCTACATGGTTGTAAGGCTTCTACATTTCACTTGAGGTGGTAAAATATTAACCTGGATATAGTGGGAAAGGTTGAGTATGTGTAATTTAATCTATAGAGAAACCATTAAGACAAAGAACCCAAAAGATTGCCAAAGAGCCAATAAATTAAAATGGAATATGAAAGTATTCAAATAATAGAAATGGAGGTAAGAAAGAAGATCAAAATACAGAGGAGACAGCCAGTAAACAAAGTAGAAGACTTAAACCAACTATATCAATAATTACATTAATATAAATGATCTAAACATACCAATTAAAAGATAGAGATTGTTAGATTAGACAGTGTTTTAGTTTTCTGGGGCTGCTGTTAAAATAGTACCACCACCTGAGTGGCTCAAACAGAAATTTTCTTACAGTTTTGGAGGTTAAAAGTCTGAGATCAAGGTGTGAGCAGGGTTGAGCCTTCTGAGGGCTGTGAGGAAGAATCTGCTCCCCTTCTAGCTCCTAGTGGTTAGCTGGCAATCTTTGGTGTTCCTTGGCTTGTCTGCATCACCCCAATCTCTGCCTCCGTATTCACATGACATTCTCCCTGTATGTGTGTCTTTCTCCATCAACCCACTTTATAACGACACCAGCCATACTGGATTAGGTGCTTAACCCTACACCAGCGTGGTCTCATCTTAGCTAATTATATCCACAAAGACCTTATTTCCAAATAAGGTCACATTCTGAGGTACTAGTTAGGATGTCAACATGTGAATCTGGGGGACACACAATTCAACCCATAAATGATAAACTCATAGATGATAAATTCAAGTCCTAAATATATGCTGCCTATGAGAAACTTGCATTAAATATAAAGACACAGGGCTTCCCTGATGGCGCAGTGGTTGGGAGTCCGCCTGCCGATGCAGGGACACTAAACGATCAAAGATTCCACGGTTTCCCCCTAGGACTAACAAGGCAAATGTTGGGAAAGGCAGTCTAATGTGCACTGCCTGTTGACCCCCCCTCCATCTAGTTTCAGAAGAACAGGGCTTGGGCCTGGAATACTTCTTTACCAAGAGATAAGGAACCCATATAGTCAGTGCCAGATTTATCACCTTGTATGGGAATATCTTCTTTTTCAGACTCAATGTGTATTCCTTTGTTCTGCTTAAGTATTTATACTCAATGCGTCAATGACTCTCAGGCACTCTCCAGCCTTCGTTTATTTCAGACTCCACGAAGGAGGAAGAGGTGTCCTTCTGCTACAGCACAAGAGGCGTGCATGCAGGCTAATTGCCCTGTGTTGGCTGCCTGGTGGGACCCACTGGCCACAGGGAACCAATGCACACAATTGGAGCTGATCTTTCTCTGTCTCTTCTCCATGTAAGTAAAATTGTTGTTCCACCTAGTGTTTGACTGTGTTATGTTTTCCTTGGCAACTCCATTACCAAGTATAGTGGAGTGAAAGTGAGTGGAAGTATTTGGGCTTCTATTCCTGGTGATTTTCATAGTAATGATCTTTGCTATCCTCCATGTTGTTGGAGACCTCCCCTGACATTGGTAACCAGTGTTCAGTGTTCTGCCTGACATCAAGGATGTCTCCTCTCAATGTGCCCACATGTTGGAGGGTCTAGCCAGTGTAATAAATCATGAAAAAGAAATAAAAGACACATAGATTGGAAAAGAAGAAATAACACTGTCTGTATTCAAAGAGAGCATAATTGTTTACATATAAAATCCCAAAGAATATCAAAAACTAGTACTATACATAGTTTAACAAGATTGCAAGATTCAGTATAAAACATCAGTTGTATTTCTCTATATAAGGAATGAAAATTGGAAATCATTTTTAAAAGTACCATTTGTAAAAGTATCAAGTATAAATTCAAGAGTAAATCTCAGAGAAATGTGCTGAAACTGTATGGTGAAAACTATAAAACACTGATGATCTGTGACCCAATTAAATAAAAGAATATATCATATTTATGGATATGTTAATATTGTTAAGCTGTCAATTTTATCCTAAGAGATCTATAGAATCTACACAATCTCAATCAAAATCCCAGCAAAACTTTTTATAGAAATTGACAAGATCATTATAAAATTTATATAGAAAATCAAAAGAAATAGCCTAAGAATTTTGAATAAGAACGAAGTTGGAGGGGACTTCCCTGGTGGCACAGTAGTTAAGAATCTGCCTGCCAATGCAGGGGACACGGATTCGATCCCTGGTCCAGGAAGATCCCACATTCCACAGAGCAGCTAAGCCCTTGCACCACAACTACGGAGCCTGTGCTCTAGAGCCCATGAGCCACAACTACTGAGCCTCCGTGCCACAACTACTGAAGCTTGCACACCCTAGAATCCATGCATCACAACTGCTGAGCCTACATGCTGCAACTACTGAAGCCCACATGCTCTAGGACCTACGTGCCACAACTACTGAGCCTGCGTGCTGCAACTGCTGAAGCCTGTGCACCTAGAGCCCATGCTCTACAACAAGGGAAGCCACTGCAATGAGAAGCCCCTGCACCGCAATGAAGACTAGCCACTGCTCGCCGCAACTAGAGAAAGCCCACACACAGCAACAAAGACCCAACGAGGCCAAAAAGAAAAAAAGAAAAAACAAAGTTGGAGGGCTCACACAACCTGATTGTAAAACTTACTATAAAACTATAATCAGGGCTTCCCTGGTGGCGCAGTGGTTGAGAGTCTGCCTGCCAATGCAGGGGACACGGGTTCATGCCCTGGTCCGGGAAGATCCCACATGCCACAGAGCAGCTGGGCCCGTGAGCCATGGCCGCTGGGCCTGCGCGTCCGGAGCCTGTGCTCTGCAACGGGAGAGGCCACAACAGTGAGAGACCCGCGTACAGCAAAAAAAAAAAAACAACAAAAAAAACCCCTATAATCAGACAGTGCAGTATTGGTAAAAGATGGACACAAAGATCAATGGAACAGAATAGAGTCCAGAAATAGATCAATTGATTGATCAATTGATTTTTTACATAAGTTTAATAGCAATTCAATGGAGAACAGATAGTCATTTTAACAAACAGTGCTGGAACAATGGAACATTCCTATGCAAAATAGCAAACCCCACCCCATAACTTATACCTTATGCTAAAATTAACTCAAAATGGATCACAGATCAAAAGGTAAAAATCTAAAACTATAAACTTTGGGGAAAAATGAAGAGAAAATCTTTTTGACTATGGGTCAGGCAAAGATATCATAGTTATGACAGCTAATGCATAATATGAAATGAAAAAATTTGATAAATTAGACTTTACAAAAATTGTAAAACTTCTGTTCTGCAGAAGACACTGTTAAAGAATGAAAAGGCAGTCCACAGACTGGGAGGAAAATCTTTGCAACTGATATATCTGGTGAAAAAAAAAACTTGTACCCAAAATATAAAAAAGAACTCTCAAAACTCAACAGTAAGGAAGGAAACAACTCAATTTTTTTAAAAAGGGCAAGAGATTTGAATAGCTATTCCACTAAAGAAGATATATTGATGGTCTATAAACAGATGAAAAGATGCTCAATATAAATCATTAGAGAAATGCAAATTAAACCACAGTGTGATACTACTATAGACCTATTAGAACGGCTAAAGTAAATACCAAGTGTTAGTGAGGATGTGGAGCAGGTGGAACACACCACTACTAGTGGGAATGCAAAATGGTATAGCCATTTTATACAGTAATCAAAACAATGTGGTACTGGCACAAAAACAGACATACAGATCAATGGAACAGAATAAAGAGCCCAGATAAAACCCACATGCCTACGGTCAATTAATCTTTGACAAAAGAGGCAAGAATATAAAATGGGAAAAGGTCTCCTCAGCAAGTGGTGCTGGGAAGGTTGGACAGCTGCATGTAAATCAAGGAAGTTAGAACACATCTTTACACCATGCACAAAAATAAACTCAAAATGGCTTAAAGACTTAAACATAATATATGACACCATAAAACTCCTAGAAGAGATCATAGGCAAAACATTCTCTGACATAAATTGTACCAATGTTTTCTTAGGTCAGTCTCCCATGGCAATAGAAATAAAAACAAAAATCAACAAATGGGACCTAATCAAACTTACAAGCTTTTGCACAGCAAAGGAAACCATAAACAGAATGAAAAGACAATCTACAGAATGGGAGAAAATATTGGCAAACGATGCAAGCAACAAGGGCTTAATTTCCAAAATATAGTAACAGCTCATACAACTCAACAACAAAAAAACAACCCAATCGAAAAATGGGCAGAAGCCCTAAATAGACATTTCTCCAAAGAAGATATACAAATGGCCAATAGGCACATGAAAAGATGCTCAACATTGCTAATTGTTAGAGAAATGCAAATCAAAACTACAATGAGGTATCACCTCACACCCGTCAGAATGGCCATCACTAAAGAGTCTACAAATAACAAATGCTGGAGAGGGAATGGAGACAAAGGAACCCTCTTATACTGCTGGTGGGAACGAAATTCGTACAGCCACTATGGAAAACAGTATGGAGTTTCCTCAAAAAACTAAAAATAGAGTTGCTATATGATCCAGCAGTCCCACTCCTGGGCACATACCCAGACAAAACTATAATTTGAAAAGATCCATGCACCCCTATGTTCATAGCAGCACTATTTACCATAGCCAAGACATGGAATCAACCTAAATGTCCATCAACAGATAAATGGATAAAGAAGATATGGTACATATATACAGTGGAATATTACTCAGTCATCAAAAAGAATGAAATAATGCCATTTTCAGCAACATGGATGGACCTAGAGATTATCATACTAAAAAGTAAGTCAGGAAGAGAAACATACCATATGATATCACTTATATGTGGAATCTAAAATATGACACAAATGAACATATCTACAAAACAGAAACAGACTCACAGACATAGAGAACAGACTTGTGGTTGCCAAGGGGGAGGGAAGGATTGGAAGTTTGGAATTAGAGGCAAACTATTACATATAGGATGGATAAATAACAAGGTCCTACTGTATAGCACAGGGAACTGTATTCAATATCCTGTGACAAACCATAATGGAAAAGAATATGAAAAAGAATATATATGTATAACTGAGTCAGTACAGAAGAAACCAGCACAACATTGTAAATCAACTATACTTCAATAAAATTTTTTTAAAAAAGAATAAATTGAACAGAGCAGAAAAAATGGTATAGCCATTTTGGAAAACAGTCTGACAGTTTCTTATGAAGTTAACCATACAACCCAACAATCCCATTTCCAAGTATTTACTTGAGAGAAATGAAAACTAATTTAATTAATAGGTTCATAGAATTCATAGTTGTATACACACAAAAAGTTACTTTTACTGTATATAAATTATACCTAACTATAAAAAAAATTTTTTAACTGACCAGAAAAACAAACAAACAAACAAAAGGCTTGAAGTTTCACTTTTGAATTCTATCTATCACACACTTAAGGAAGAAATAACACTAATCTTACACAAACTCTTCCAGAAAATAAAGGGAACATCCTCCAATTCATTTTATAAGGCCACTTGATACTAAAACCTGTCAAACCAAATAAACATAAATGCAGAAATACACACACACACACACACACACACACACACTAAGTTAGCATAGGACTCCAGCAATTTACAAAAATAATTGTACATCATAACCAAGTAGGGTTTATCCCAGAAATGCAAGGTTATTTAAAAAATCAATGAGTTGTTGCTCAGTGTATATGGAATTTCTGTTTTCCAAAATGAAAAATTTCCTAGAGATCTGTTACAGAACAATACACTTCACATATTTTGATGGTCT
This sequence comes from Aethalodelphis obliquidens, assembly GCF_003676395.1. Lineage (NCBI taxonomy): Eukaryota > Metazoa > Chordata > Mammalia > Artiodactyla > Delphinidae > Aethalodelphis > Aethalodelphis obliquidens. The sequence goes on from NW_020837952.1 coordinate 11,552,170, forward strand.
CTCATAAAATGTGTAAATATTTAAAATTGTTATAACTTCTTGCTGTATTAAACTATTATTAATGCATGATGTCTTTTCTTGTCTCTTGTAGCCTTTTTTGATTTAAGTCCATTTTGTCTGGTATTAGCATAACAGGAGTGGTTCTTTTGGTTACTATTTGCATGGAATATCTTTCTCCATCCTTTCACTTGAAACCTGTTTGTATCTTTGGATCTCAAGTGAATCTCTCACGGACAGCATATAGTTGGATCATGTGTATTTATCCATCTGGCATAATACCATCCTGGCAATCTCTGTCCTTTTCATTGGAGAGTAATCCATTTACATTTAAAATTATTACTGATAAGGAAGGACTTACTTCTGTCATTATGCTATATACTAATTCAATCTCCTCACTAGTAATCAGTCTGTTCAGATTGTTTGTTTCTTCATGATTCAAGCTTGGTAGGATGTATGTTTATAGGAATTTATCCATTTCTTCAAGGTTTTTAATTTGTTGGCATATAATTGTTCATAGTAGTTTCTTACAATCTTTAGTATTTCTGTGCTATCACTTGTAAGGTCTCTTTCATTTCTGATTTATTTATTTCAGTACTCTCTTTTTTTCTTGGTGAATCTAGTTAAAGTTTGTCAATTTTGTTTATCTTTTCAGAGAACCAGCTCTTAGTTTCACCGATCTTTTCTATTGTCTTTTTAGTCTCTGTTTCAGTTATTTCCATTCTGATCCTTATTTCCTTCCTTCTAACTTTGGGCTTAGTTTGTTCTTTTTTTTAGTTCCTTGAGGTATAAAGTTAGACTGTTTATTTGAGATCTTTCATTTTTCTTAATGAAGGCATTTACCACTATAAACTTCCCTCTTAGAACTGCTTTTGCTACATTCCTTAAGTTTTAGTATGTTGTTTCCATTTTCATCTGTCTCAAGATATTTTTTGGTTTTCCCTTTGATTTCTTCTTTGACCCATTGGTTTTAGGAGCTTGTTGTTTAATCTCCACATATTTGTGATTTTCCCAGTTTTCCACTTATAATTAATTTCTAGTTTCATACCATCATGGTCAGAAAACATACTTGATATGATTTCAATCTTCTTAAACTTATTAAGACTTGTTTTGTGGTCTAACATGTGATCTATCCTAAAGAATGTTCCACATGTGCTTGAGAAGAAGATTCTGCTGCAGTTGAATGGAATTTCCTGTAAATGTCTGTTAGGTCCAACTGACCTAAAATGTAGTTTAAGTCCAACATTTCCTTATTGATTTTCTGTCTGGATAAACTATCTGTTGTTGAAAGTTGAAAGATTTAATGAATTTTTAGGCTATAATAGAAAACTAACAAGAAATTTCTCCCCGAGACTGTTTCGGGTCCTTTAAACCACTCTGATCCACCTCTGCTATTAGTTCTCCTTTAGTGATCAAGTGTAAGAAGCACTGGATTGAAGAAGTTGGTTCTCTGCTATAGTTATGTCATCTCTGATAAAATTATTCTCCAGCAGGCAGACGCTTACATGGAAGGATTGGTACAATACTCCCAACGATAGATTTTTCCTCTATCTCTGCTCTACCCTCTTCTTCACATCCTTTGAAGAGGCACCTTGCTGCTGGTTAAAAGCGTGAACTGTGGAGTCAAACTTCCTGGGTTGAAATCCCAGCCTCACCACTTAGTAGCCTCGGGAAATTTAACTTAACCTCTTCCTGCCTGAGGCTTCTCATCTCTAAAGTGGATATAATAGTGTTTATTTTATAGGATTATTATAAGGAAAATATAAGAATAATAGTAAAAGGCTTAGGTCAATGCCTGTGTGTGCCAACTTAATTGAGTTCCTATTTCCTATGTCTGCAATGTACTGTGATGTTAGTATTTCTGATATAAATTTGTCTCTCAGATAGAGGTGGGAGGAGTCCTTGAAAGAATAGGTCTTGTCTCTCTTCCTCCTCTCTCTCAATCCCTCTGCAACTTTTTCTCTGGCTCCCTCTCATTCTCTCAACAAATATCTACTGAGCACCTTCTGCGTAACAGGCACTATTTTAGGCTGATGATTATATTTTGAATCAGAAAAGCATTTTCCCTCCCTTTTTACAATATAATGAAACAAATCAGTACTTGAGCAGGCTATTGCAGTGCAATAAGGTAGAAAGAGGGAGGGGAAGGCAGGGACACAAGGTATTCTGTGTCTATCTATTCTTTGTGTTTCTGTCTCTCTTTTTCTGTCTGACTCTGTCCCTCTCTTCCTCTGTCTCTGTGTGTATGCCTCTTGAAGGAAATTAAGAGATTTCCCAAAGTACAGGAAGAACTTACTGTATGAGTACAGTTAACCTTGGATAGTCTGGTTGTAGCCAATTCTAGCCAGCAGGGGGCAGGAGTGACCAGCTGTATAAATCAGTGCAGTTACTCAAATGTTTCTAAGACCTACTTTTAAAAAGTGCTTTTTAAAAAAAAATTTTATTAGAGTATAGTTGATTTACAATGTTGTGTTAGTTTCAGGTGTACAGCAAAGTGAATCAGTTATACATATACGTATATCCACTCTTTTTTAGATCCTTTTCCCATATAGGCCATTACAGACTATTGAGTAGACTTCCCTGTGCTCTACAGTAGGTCCTTATTAGTTATCTACTTTATACATAATAGTGTGTATATGTCAATCCAAATATCCCAGTTTATCCCTCCTCCCCTTACCCCCTGGTAACCATAAGTTAGTTTAAAAAAAAAAAAGTTCTTTTAATTTGTTCTGTGGAATTCTTTCAATTTTTAAGCTGTATAATTGTTACATAGCAAAAATGACTATTGGTATTGTCATGTTAAAACAATTCCAATTTGGCAAATTGGAATAAGTTTCTACTGATCATGAATGTTGATTTTGTTTTCACACAAGGATTTAGCCTCTCCTTAGACGTCCAAATAACAAAATTTTCTGCCTTTTTATATTCAGCAGATAATTTCAACTGGAGACAGGGATGGATGGAAAAACTTACACTCCCAAGACATCAGGCCTCACCAGCAATCTTGGGCTTCTCATTTAAATTCCCTGAGTTTTTACTGAAGAAGTTTGCAAAGACCAGGGTGAAGGCTATATTGGACTGCCCAGGGAACCACACTCTTCAGGGACTGTGGACATTAGGAAGACATGTCCAGTTGACAGTGAACGGCTAAGCCAAGGGTATGACCTTGCTTTCTAATCTCTTGGCTTTCTGCACTCACAGCTGTCACAACAGGGGCCTTCCCAAAAGTCAGACCCACCTCAACTGTGTTAAAAAGTTGGGGTTCTTGAATGTTTCCAAGGAACTTACCTTTTATCCCTTTGTTTGATACTTGTTTTACAAAAGATATGTTTTTGAGTTTCTATTCAACATGGAAATTATCCTCTAGCACTCAAGGTGCTTTCTATAGTCTTTATTGGTGCTTTCTAAACATTCCTTAAAACAAACAGATTTGGTACAGAGAAGAATACTCTTCAATTTCCTTGTTTTTGTTATACAGTTTCTTCTTAATTCTAAGTATTTTATTTTTAATATTTAACAATAGTACATGTTATATATTAAAAATTTGAAAAATACAAGATTGAAAGCAAAAATTGTCCAACATTCTACCAACCAGTGATAACCAGCACTCATATTTTGCTCTACAACTTTCTGGTCTGGCTGTCTCTGTCTTTAAGAAAAGTGGAATCACACTGGATGTGACAGAGACTAAGAGTTGTCTCCCAGGATTTGCTCTCCTTTTCTTTCTATATAGTAAGATCTCAAGCTTTTAGCTCAGCGTATGACCTCAACTCGCAGCCTGGTGTGGCCATACAAATTAAGTTCTAGCCAATGGGCTACAAGTGCAATGATGAAAAGTTCTAGCAGATTTTCGTGAAGCGGGGACATACCCTTCCATCTCCTTCTCTTCCTTTCCCGTAGTTAGAATGCAAACATAATGATTAGAGCTGGAGTAGCCAGCTTAGACTGCAAGAAGCCCCGTGCTGAAGGTTACAGAACAATCACATGCAAGGAGCCTGTGTCTCTGATTACCCTGGAACAACCATCCCAAGCTGGAATTCTGTTTACATGAGGGCAAAGTAAACCTCAATCTTGTTAAAGTCACTTTTTTTGTGTATTTTTGTAACTCACAGCCACACTTCATTCAAACTAGTATGCTAGATCTATATGTAGTTCTATAATTACATTCAAATATCCAGTCTCTTTTCTTACTATATATATATATATATATAGTACAATAAGTATCATCCTACCACATAGCTTTATTGCTTAAAATAGGGGAACAGTGCCTTTGAAAATATGGTTACATAATTATGGTTACATATTTGAAAATATGGTTACATATTTACATAAAATAGGGGAACAATAGCTTTGAAAATATGGTTTTTAATGGCTGCATAATATTCTATTGTGTCATAGTTTAACCATTCCTCTATTTCCCCCAATGTATTACTCTTATTTCTAATGAGGAAGAGGGAATCTCCTTGTATATAAACCCTTGTGCACATTGCTAATTATTTTAGGAAATAGTCCTACATGTGATTAGTTTTTATATTTTCACTTTTACCTACTGTTGGGATTTTATTGTTATTTTTAGAAAAAAGTATGTAGTGTTTGATACTTATAAAAGAATATTTATAGGACTATGTAAGTTTAAAGAAGAAGAAGAAAATAAACACCATGGAACCCTTTATCCAATCTCAGAACTCAACCACTATCAATATTTGAAGTTGCATGTGGGATCCTCCCTAGTCTTAACCCCTACCAACCTCCAGAGAAAAATACTGCACTCAAGTTTGTTGCTGTCATCTCTCCCTTTTTTGTTGTTATTTGTCTTACCACATATATATCACTCAGTTCCTGAAGCCAAAAGTATTGGAGTCACTCTTGAATTCTTATTAGTCTTACCCCTCCCATCCAATCTGTCAGCAAATCCTGCTGGCTCTGCCTTTAAAAACATATCCAGAATTCACCACCACAGCAACATTCTATTTCAAGCCACCATCTCTCACCTGCATTACCAATGTAGCCCCCTAACTTGGTTCCCTGTTTCCATCCATGCCCCCTTCCAGTCCACTTTCAATACAGCAGCCCGAGTAATTCTGTTTAAACCTAAGTCAGATGGTGCATGAAGTCAGATCTTTGCATAATAGCTCTCTATCTCAGAGAAAAACCCTACAATATCACATGGTTGGTCCCACCCCTCTCTCTCAACCTTGCTTCTCTGAACACACTCAGACCTTGGGGCTTTTGTATGTGCTATGTCTGTCTGGAAGGCGCTCTCCCCAAATCTCTGCACAGCTAACTCCTCGCTTCGTTCAAGTCTTTCCTCAAATATATCTTCTCAGAGAGGCCTTCCCTGGCCACCCTATCTAATTAATCTCCCTACCACTTCCTAGCCCCTTCCTTTGAGATTCATTTTCTACTTTGTTACATGTTTAATTTACTTATCTTGTTTGTTGCCTGTTCCATCACTTGAAAGTAAGCACCATGAGGGCAGGGTTTTTGTCTTTTGTGTTTACTGCTGCCTCTATCTTTGGTGTCTAGAACTCTGCTTGGAATATAGTAGTTACTCAAAACACATTTGTTGAATCAAAATTGAATTGAGTGTATATATTCTGATACCATATATTGTTTAGCTTTGTGGCTTCTGAGTTTTATGAAAATGGTATCCTCCTCTATACGTACATCTATGTCTTGCTTTATCTACCCAATGTTTTTTTTACACATTTTTAAAATTAATTTATTTATTTAATTAATTTTTTGCTGTGTTGGGTCTTCATTGCTGCATGCGGGCTTTAGTTGCGGCGAGCAGGAGCTTCTTTTCGTTGCGGTGCGCGGGCTTCTCATTGCCGTGGCTTCTCTTGTTGCAGAGCATGGGCTCTAGGCGCACGGGCTTCAGTAGTTGTGGCTCACGGGCTCTAGAGCACAGGCTCAGTAGTTGCAGGCACGGGCTTAGTTGCTCCACGGCATGTGGGATTTCCCGGACCAGGGATTGAACCCGTGTCCCCTGCATTGGCAGGTGGATTCTTAACCACTGCACCTCCAGGGAAGTCCCTCTACTCAATATTATATGTCTGGGGCTTTCCTGGTGGCTCAGTGGTTGAGATGCAGGGGATGTGGGTTTGTGCCCCGGTCCGGGAAGATCCCAGATGCCGCGGAGCGGCTGGGCCCGTGAGCCATGGCCGCTGAGCCTGCGCGTCCGGAGCCTATGCTCCGCGACGGGAGAGGCCACAACAGTGACAGGCCCGCGTACCGCAAAAAAAAAAAAAAAAAAAAAATTGTATGTCTGGTTTACCCATGTTTGTCTGTATGACTGTAATTAATTCATTTTCACCACAGTTTGATATTTTGCTGTCTATGTCATTATTTAATTAGCCATTCTTCTCTTGATGGACATTTAGGTTGTTTCCTTGTTGAGTTATATATACTTATGCACAAATGTGTATATAAACATTTATATACATTTACACATATGCCTCTGGGATTTTGTTAGCCTCTGGGATTTTGTAGGATAAAGTTTTACAAATGGAATTTTTGGAGTAAAGGATATTCCTGTTTTCTTGATTTAAAAAAATTATTTTTAACTGTTATATAAAAATAAACATTAGATAAAACATACCACCTTAACCATTGTAAAGTATACAGTTAAGTAATATTAAATATATTCACAGTGTTGTAAAACAGCCCTCCAGAAGTTGTTCATCTCGCAGAGCTGAAAGCCTATGCCAATTAAACAACAACCCTGCATTTCCCCCTCCCTCCAGCCTCTGGCAACCCCTATTGGGATCTTCTCTTTCTGTAAGTTTGACTAGCTTAGCTATGTCATAAGTGGGATCACACAGTGTTTGTCTGTTTGTGACTGGCTTATTTCATTTAGCATAATGCCCTCAAGTTTCATCCGTGTGATAAGTACGCATCTTTTTTTGTACTATGTTGTCCTTTTTGTTCCACTTCCTGAGAGATTTCTCCACTTGATTTTCTATTTTTCTCATAAATTATTTTTCACTATACAGTTTCTTTTTACTTAACAAGGTGAGCATAAAAACGAAATAATATCATAATTCTGAAAACAGTATACTTAGCAGGAATTAATTCAGTAAATACAGGGAATTCCCTGATGGTCTAGTGGTTAGGACTCGGCTCTTTCACTGCTGGGGCCCAGGTTCAATCCCTGGTCTGCAAACTGAGATCTTACAAACCACGTAGTGTGGCCAAAATTAAATTAAAAACAAACATAAAATCTTGTATTTTTTGGCCACCTTTAAATATTTTAAAATTAATTTTATTGAAATATAATTTATATATAAAATTAACAAATTTCAGGCGTTCAATTCAATTTCCTTTGACAAACGTATACAGTTCCATAACCATCACCACAATCATAATGTAACATCTCACCCCAGAAACTTTCCCCATGCCCTTTTTTAGACAATTCTCTCCTCTTGCCTTTGGCCCCCGGCACCACTGCATGGGAGGGCATGGGAGCATATTCTGAAATTATCTTTACAATTTTTCTGTAGAGCTAAAATTATTTCAAATACAGGCAGGCATACCATGTTTTGTTGTGCTTGGCAGGTATTGCTGGGTTTTGTTTTGTTTTGTTTTGTTTTTTACAAACAAGGTTTTGTGGCAACACTGCATTGAACGAGTCTATAGGTGACATTTTTCCAATAGCATTTGCTCACTACATGTTTCTGTGTCACATTTTGGTAATTCTTGAAATATTTCAGACTTTATCATTATCATTATATTTGTTGCGGTGATCTATGATCAGTGACTTCTGATGTTACTATTATAATTGTTTTGGGGCACCAGAAACTGCACCCATTTAAGACAGTGAGCTTAATCGGTAAATGTTGTGTGTGTTCTGACTGCTCCACCAATTAACCATTCCCCCGTCTCTCTCCCTCTCCTCAGGCCTCCCTATTCCCTGAAGCACAACAATATTGAAATTGGGCCAATTAATAACCCTACAATGGCCTCCAAGTGTTCAGGTAAGAGTTGCCCGTCTCTCACTTTAAATCAAAAGTTAGAAATGACTAAGCTTAGTGAGGAAAGCATGTTAAAAGATGAGATGGGTCAAAACTAGGCCTCTATGTGCCAATTAGCCAAGTTGTGAATGCAAAGGAAAAGGTCTTGAAGGAAATTAAAAGTGTTACTCCAGTGAACACAGGACTGATAAGAAAGCAAAACACCCTAATTGCTGATATGGAGAAAGTTGTAGCGGTCTGAACAGAATATCAAACGGGCCACAACATTTCCTTAAGCCCAATCCTGAACAATATCCTAACTCTCTTCAATTCTATGTAGGCTGAGAGAGGCAAGGAAGCTGCAGGAGAATAGTTTGAAGCTAGTAGAGGTTGGTTTTTGAGGTTAAAGGAAAGAAGCCATCTCCATAACATAAAAGTGTGAGGTGAAGCCACAAGTGCTGAGGTAGAAGCTGCAGCAAGTTATCCAGAATATTTAGCCAAGATAATGAATGCTGGTGGCTACACCAGACAACGGATTTTCAATGTAGACAAAACAGCCTTGTATTGGAAGAAGACGCAATCTAGGACTTTCACTGTTAAAGAGGAGAAGGCAAGGCCTGGCCTCAAAGCTTCAAAGGACAGGCTGACCCTCCTGTTAGGGGCTAAAGCAGCTGGTGACTTCGAGTTGAAGTCAATGATCATTTACCATTCTGAAAATCCTAGGGCCTTTAGGAATTATGCTAAATCTAGTCCACCTGTGCTCTGTAAGTGAAGCAACAAAGCCTGGATGATAGTACATCTGTTTACAACATGGTTTACTGAATATTTTAGGCCCACTGTTGACACCTACCACTACTCAGAAAAGAAGATTCCTTTCAAATAGTACTGCCCATTGACCACACCTGGTCACCCAGGGGCTCTGATGGAGATGTACAATGAGATTCATATTGTTTCCATGCCTGATAATACAACACCCATTCTGCAGCCTGTGGATCAAGGAGCAATTTCAACGTTCAAATCTTATTATTTAAGAAATACATTTCATAAGGCTATAGCTGCCGTAGATAGTGATTCCTCTGATGGATCTGGGCAAAGTCAATTGAAAAACTTGTGAAAAGGATTCATCGTTCTAGATGCCATTAAGAACATTCACAATTCATGGAAAGGAGTAAAAATATCAACATGAACAGGAATTTGGAAGAAGTTGATTCCAACCCTCATGGATGACTTTGAGGGGTTCAAGATTTTAGTGGAGGAAGTAACTACAGATGTGGTAGAAATAGCAAGAAAAATACAATTAGAAGTAGAGACTGAAGATGTGACTGAATTGTTATAAGCTCTGATAAAACTTTCATAGAGGAGGAGTTGCTTCTTATGGATAAGTAAAAAAAAGCAGTTTCTTGAAATGGAATCTACTCCTGGTGAAGATGCTATGAAAATTGTTTAAATGACAACAAAGGATTTAGAATATTATGTAAACGTGGTTGATAAAGCAGCAGCAAGTTTTGAGAGGATTGATTCCAACTTTCAAAGAAGTTCTACTCTGGGTAAAATGCTATCAAACGGCATTGCATGCTACAGATAAATCATTTGTGAAAAAAGAGTCAATTGATGTGACCGACTTCATTGTTGTCTTATTTTAAGAAATTACCAGTCACCCCAACCTTCAGAAACCACCACCATGATCAGTCAGCAGCCATCAACATCCAGGCAAGACCCTCCACCAGCAAAAAGATTATGACTTGTTGAAGGCTCAGATGATGGTTAGCATGTTTTAGCAATAAAGCTTTTTTTATTTTTTAAATTAATTCTTATTGGAGTATAGGTGCTTTACAATGCTGTGTTAGTAAAGCATTTTTAAATTAAGGTATGTGTACATTGTTTTTTAGACATAATGCTATCACACACTTAATAGACTACAGTATAGTGTAAACATAACTTTTTTATGCATTGGGAACATAACATATAGTGTAAACATAACTTTTTTATGCATTGGGAAACCAAAAAGTTCATATGACTGACCTTATTGCGATGTTTGCTTCACTGTGGTGGTCTAGAACCGAACTTGCAATATGTTTGAGGTGTGCTGGTACAAAGTTTAGTTAAAAGAGCGAAAGAGTGACTACAAGACCTGTACTCACGTGTTATTCATTTTGCTGTCCTGGAACCACTTCATTCCATTATTTATCACCCAGTGATAGGGTGGCACCAGTATTAATTTCCTATTGCTGCTGTAACACAATTACAACAAATGTAATTGCTTAAAATAAGAGAAATTTATGATTTTAAAATTCTGGAAATACAAAGTCAGAAATGGGTCTTGTGGGCTGAAGTCAAGATTTTAGCAGAGCTATGTTCCTTCTGGAGATTCTAGGGGAGAATTTGTTTCCTTGGCTTTTTCAGCTTCTAAAATCATCTACATTCCTTGGCTTATGGTCCCTTTCTCCATCTGTAGGGCCAGCAACACAACATCTTCAAATTTTTCTCTCTCCCTCGCAGTCACATACCTATACTTCTGTTGCCACATCTCCTTCTGTGACTGTGACCCTCCTACGTCTCCCTTAAAACCCTTGTGATTATATTGGGACCACCTGGATAATCCAGGCTACTCTTCCCAGCTGAAGATCCTTAAGTAACTCAATCACATCTACAACATTCCTTTTGCTGTGGAGGGAGTTAGCAGGGGTTAGGCTATGGACATCTTTGGGGGAACATTTTTCTGTTTACCACATACATCTGTGAAATTCTAGGAACGTTGGTTACATCCTAGGGTGGTCATGTAGTTGGGGGGTACCAGGGTACCAATATGGCCCTACTTACTGTGTGAGATTTGTGAACTAAGTTTCTATCATACTTTGATCTGTGGGGAATGACGACAAGAGACAGGGATGCAAAGCTGAGGAGAATTGCCTAGTTTAATTTGATGCTTTGGCAGAGCAGGGGTTTGAATTTGCGATCCGATCAAAGGAACTGTATTGGAATGATCCAGGCAAGAGTGAGACTTATTAATATGGATACTCCTAGTCTGTGACCAGAAACCTAGACAGAACCGAAGATGGACAGATCACCCTCTGTAGCAATTGGAACCATCTGATACAATGACAACCTGCAGCGGCAGGTAGGTGAGGGAAATACATTGATTAAATGCCTAATTTCCATAAGCTTTCCCAATGATACTGTAGCAGTCAAGTTTGATGTTAGAAAGATGATGCTTTGGTTCAGTTATGTTTGGTTCAGATGTTAAAGGCCCTTACTATCCTAAGTAAAGAATAAAGAATACTATTAATTCTGTCACTGGCTACCAGTGTCTGCTGACATAGGGGCTGAAGGGGAAAAGTACATTAGGTACGTGTGCAGTCAGTAAATGGGTGGATTGTGGTTAAAACACGTTCTTAATTAAGGGGGGCATCATGCGACCTACAACTACTGCTGAGAACAGGTGGATCCCATAGATTGTAGACAGAGGTACTGAGTGTGCTAAAGTGTAGGGGTTCCAGGTAGAGGTGCTGATGGGTAGTAGACACCCTGATGACAATAATCAGGGTCACATACAGTTGGCTCTCAGGAATTTATCAGTTTGGGGCTTGGGCAATGGCAGAAAAGAGTTTTCTAGAAAAAAGAGTTACAGATTGCATAACTGACCAGTATATTATTACCGCTTGTACTGGATATTTTCCTTTTTGTCTTCTAAGTCCCCTCTCCACTGTTTCCTCCCTTCTCAGTAATCTTGGAAATTGAATTTAATAGACTGCATCAATAAGATTCTATACTCTCAGGCTTCCTGCTGGGCTTGAGAGGCACTGGCAGGAGGGCAGAAGGAGGGAAGAGGGTCATGGCCAGGCATTATTCCTCAGCTCCCTGCCTGCAGGCTCACTGCGGGTTAGCTGTCTATACACAGGCCACAACTCCTACAATTACAACTACTGTCATCAGCTTCCAATGATTGGCCTTCTCCTTGTCTCTTCAAGGGGGAAGCAGGGGACAGGTTTGGGGGTGGATAAGAGCTCCTAATGGATTTTAGTCCAGGGTGTTTCACCTTCCCTTTTAAGGATTCTTTTAAGCCTGCCCAAACCTCTGTAAATAGCCGATTTATTAAGCAATCCTCAAATACTCCTCTTAAGAGTGCCATCTGTCTCTTGCTTGTCTCCTGACTCATACATCACTCAAACTAAGGAATAGATCCTCCACCATGGGAATTCCTTATAAGCCTGAGCAGTTCAGGGGTGGCTTGGGGTATTGAGGGGTGCTTCTGAATAATAAAAGTTAGTTTTCTGATTTAAAGGAATGCAGCAACCCCTGTGACGGGGAGATGTCTGTTTAACACCTTGGAATTCATTTATTCAATAAATAATTATTGAGCATATGTTATGTGCCAGGTACTGGTGATACAGCAGTGAAGAAAACAAACACCACTGCGCTTGTGGGCCTCTATGCAGTTGGGGGAGATAGACGATGAGCAGAATACATAAATAAAATCCATACCGTATGTTAGATGCTACGAAGGAAAAATAAAGGCAGGGAAGAAAGATGGGGGAGTTGGAAGATGCGCAATTTTAAATTGGATGCTCAGTGAGAGCTTCAGTGAGGAAGTAACATTTGAGTGATGACTTCAAAGAGAGTTGGCAAAATAGTTGCTGGGATGTACAAATAGGATTCAGGATATGAAGTAGGTGCCTGAAACCTTACATATCAGATATTTGCAGGCTGAGAGATTTTGCTGTTTCTGTGACATTACATGAAACAAGCTATTTTCCAAGGATACTCCAGCCAAATTTTCATTATAGCAGCTGTCAGCCGTAGCGCTGATGGTGCTGAGAATGAGCTGAAGGAATGTGGCCATGCTTGGCATCTTTTACAAAATTAGGCTGCAAAATCACCCTCTCCCTATCTAATCCTCAGGACTAGTATATTACAGTATAAGAAAACTATCCTCTTCCCGTGTTATTCCTCACCCATTCCTCCTTCATCTATTCCAACCTTAAAGACACTCATACCTGCCTCCTTTTCCTCTCCTTATCCATCTGCTCCTTCAGACTCCTTCTTTTCTCTCTCTCCACCACGTCCTGACCTTCCTTGTATCTACCTACCCCACCCCCCTGCCAAACCTGGTCCACTTTGCTGTCTCCCCACTACCCTATAGTTACTCACGACTTTGGCCCTACTTTTCTGGTACTTGGACTTCAAGGAAGGAAAGTTGAAGGACTTCAATTGCCCCTTCTCAACAAGTCTTTTTTTTTGGCCCCACTGCATGGTAGGATCTTAGTTCCCCGACCAGAGATGGAACCTGGGGCCCCAGCAGTGGAAGCGCAGAGTCCTAACAACTGGACCACCAAGGAATTCGCAACAAGTTATTTTTAAGCATTGGTCTCAATCTGCCTTAAATGAGATAAGAAAGGACTTTCCTGAACCATGAAAAAGCAGAAAATTTCTACATAATTCGGATTAGTTTTAGAGGCATATTCTCCAGGCTTCCAGACCTTTATCAATTAGCCAAACTTCCTGTGGGTCCTGGAGATGCCAGGATCCACTTATAGTCTGAAAAAGCCAAAGACTCATAATTAAATCAAAATATAACCTAGGTCAATCATAGGGCTAAGGAGAGTGGAGAATAACTCAGATTTCATCCCTACAGAATCGACTGGTCAAAGATTCAAGGGTATAGATACTAAAGAGGCAAATGAGTCTCTAATTATAGGCATATCTAATTATATTATTAGGAAACATCTGGAAGGATTATTCAGGCCTAACCCTGATGACCACACGGTATGTGCTTTAGATACCGGTTTGTTAACGGGCTCTGTGCAGAACTTAGGCTGTTCAGAAACATATTAATTGGTAGAATGCTCCTCTCTCCAAAATCCATGCATAGGCTGATAAAATTAAATCCACAAAATGCAAGCTCCTGACTCTTCAACTTAAACAACCTGAAGAAAATTGGAGGTTGGACAGGACTACAAAAAGCACAATCCTGAAGATGAAGAAATGATGAGAAAAAAATGATGAAGACTCTTGCTCTAGGACCTGGATAAAACGTTTGACTTTATCAAAATTAAGGATTTCTTTTCGATGAAGGACATTGTGAACAAAGTTCATAAACATCCAAAAAATTAGGAGAAAGCATTAGTATTGTCTAATACCGATGAGGTATTGGTATGTAGAATATATGAGAAATGCCTCCAAGTCAACATTGACAAGGAAGCCCAATGGAAACGGGCAGACTCTCAGACAAGGAACCCCAAGTGTCTGACATGCACATGAAAAGATATACAAAGCCATTAGTAAGTACATAAATACAAATTAAATCAGTGAGATAAGACTTTCTATCCATCAGATTAGCAAAAAGTAAATAGTCTATTAATGTGAAATGTTAGTGGGAAGTTGGAGATACAGGAACCCTCGTGTGCTGCTGGTGACAAATTAGGTTTGTTCGTCCATTCTGTAAAGATATCTGGCAGTCCATGGTCTAAATATACGTATTCATACATATATGAATATATAGGCTAAATATATATGTAAATTGCATTTACATAGTTATATATATATGTATATATAGTATGTATATAATTTATATACACATATATTTGCATATATGTGTATATAAATAGATTATAGATATTTAGACTATAGTTATATGTTCAAGAGAGAGATTCCTAAGTTTGTTCATTTGCCTTTCCATGTTTTCAAAAACTACCTTCCTTTAGCTGCGCTTTTGCCCTGAGAGAGCTCTGAGTCAGGCGAACAAAAGGCAGTGTGTTGTGTCAGTCCTTCAGAGAACCCGCAGACAGATGATAGCAGACAAACACAATTCCCTGGGAACAAGGCCCCCACTCCTTCCCTCCAGAACCAGGTATCCACACCAGGAACGTGAGCTGCCGGCCAGAAGACCCGCTGCTCTGTGGGGAGGGGGTGGGGCAAGCCTAAGTTAAAACACTTTAGACACTTTTTTCTTGATTCAGTGTTCTCTTGGTTGCTATAAATCTTTGACCACATTCCAGAGCTCTGACAAAGTTGATTCTGGCAGTTTTTGTTCATTTTTTTGGTGTTTCTATGAAAGGACAGGTCCTTCAGGCTACCTACTCTACCATTTTGACTGACATCTGGCCTCACCAAGAATTTTTAAAAAATAAAGCCAATGGCCCCTAAATGCCTTACAATGAAAATATATACTATTCAGTGCATAAAAGTAGTGAGGAAAAGACATTCGCTGACTATTCTAGGTTTTGTATTAAGAGGACATGGAGCGCATACTTTTTGAGTACCGGTCATGCTGCAAGCGCAGTGCTAGAAATCTTATATTTATTAAATCATCACTGACTAGCTTGGGTCATCTGCGGCCTCTGTAAAACAAGAGGGTTAGATGATCTCTAATGTCCTTTCTAGCTCTAATCCTGTATGACTCTAAAAAGATCTTGCTTTGTATTTTGAAAAGAACCAGAGTATACTTACTGTTGAAATGGAAACATGTTAGAAAAAAGAAAAGATCAGTTGCTGAGAAATAAATGCAGTGCTGTACCTGATGTAATACTGATGACTGAAGATGGGGCTTCTAGATGTCGGTCTGGCTAATGGTAGAGTCAGGCAAAGAGCAGGTAACCGGGAAACAGGATGGTTGGGGGAAGGGAACAAAAAAATAAATAAATTCCTGTTTTTAAAATCTTGTCTTTTTTTTTCCTGTTGCTCGTCTTTTTGGCTGCAGAAAAGATAACATGCTCTGGGGTATTGAGGGCTGGAGATGGGAAAACTGGGAGAAGATGGAAAGAGAAGGGAGTTAGAACTGCCAGGGGAAAGTGCAGGTGGTAGACTGAGACAAAGAGCTTCTTAAATGTATTTATGGATTCAAGAGCTGTTGAATTACCCCATCTCTTCCCTTTTTTTGTAGTCTGAAATTAAATGAAAAGAGACAAGTGAGAAAAATGAATAAAAAGCTACAAAACTGAAACTAGAGTGATTTAATAACTCTAGGACCAAACAACATGAACTTCAGATCCTAGTCTAGGGAACAAGTGACTTTCTCAGCAAACAGATAATGTTTATTATCAAAAGGACACAAAGTGGGGACTTCCCTGGTGGTCCAGTGGCTAAGACTCCATGCTCCCAATGCAGGGGCCCCCGGTTCGATCCCTGGTCAGGGAACTAGAGCCCACATGCCGCAACTAAGAGTTCACGTGCCACAACAAAGATTCCGTGTGCCACAACTAAGACCCAGCGCAGGCAAATGAATAAATAAATATTTAAAAAGAAAAGTACACAAAGTGTTCCTCTGTTCACCTATCTGGCACTCTGACAGGCAATGTGTAAAAATTAGGCATAAACGTAGACAGGAACTATAAAGAAACAAGAAAAATGAAGACGAAAAAATTTAATCAGATGGTGGGAATGTGAGTGGACTGGTTTGTTTTTGTATTCCTGCTATGGTGTGATTTTAATTCTTGTAAAACTGATTTTAAAAATGTAAAGTCACTAATCCTGTAACACAGTAATTTATAAAAGAAAAGATTTATCAAATGTCAGATATATTACCAGAGTCTTGAAAGTCATCTTTGACTGCCTGCAGAGTAACCAAACCTCGATCAAGAATCTACATTGTTTTCACTGATCTCAAGAAGAAATCTTGGTTGTTACTCAAGTTTTATTTCAAAGATTTGAAACATTTATGTCTGGCACACACCATATGCCACATACAGTTGTTTCCACAATGACCAGATATTTTTTACAGTTCAGGTCTTAAAATTTGAAGAAAGAAATCTCATCCTAGGAGCAGCATTCATTTGTTCAGTCAATCACTCATTCACTCACTAATGCAACGAGTATCGATGTTTCTTAAGGGAAGGAAACAGCTATGTGGGAAAAGACGCAGAGTGGCAGGTACATGGCGGCCCTCACTTCCAAAATTTATCCCAGTTCTCTCTGTGGGATCAGATTGCCTAGTGTGTATACCCTATCCCTTATTTTGTTGTCCTTTGCTTGAATTCTTGTCTTGATAACTTTCTCAGTATCTTTGTTCCTATTTGATAGAGGAAAAGAATCCACGTAACCAAAATGAATGTTTATTGAAGCCAGGTGTATATTTGCCAGTTGCCAGGCGTATAGCAATGAATAATACAAGGGCCTTTCCATTGAAGAACTTGTAGTATAGCGGGGAGACAGGAAAATAAGCTTATAGTTAAATGGAACGTATGTTATTCTCCACAGGGAAATGTACTGAGTGTTATGACAAACCTAAAGTTTTTTCTTTTTAAACAAATAATCAATCTGAAAGGAATAATCAACAAAATCTTCAGGAAATAGATTAAGGGGGGAAACGCCTCAAGCTTTACCAGATTTTCATGGGACAACATGTCATTTCTGAAATACAGCTGAAGTAGGAGCGCAAATTTTATAGTCAAAAAACCTGAGTTGAGGGACTTCCCTGGTGGTCCAGAGGTTAAGACTCTGCCCTTCTAATGCAGGGGGCGCGGGTTCGATCCCTGGTTGGGGAACTAAGATCCCACATGTCGTGGAGTGTGGCAAAAAACCCACAAAAAACAAACAAAAAATCCCTGACTGGGAATCCTGACTCACAACTTTCTATTTAGAGGACTTTTAGTAAGTGAATTAATCTCTTTGAGTCTGAGCTTCCTCATCTGTAAAATAGAAACAGTAATTCTTAATTCACAGGATTCTTTTGCAAATGTTAAATTAAATGAGATAGTAAATACATTTATGTTTTTTTGCAAGTTAGACTTATTATTACTGACCTGAGAGATTTAATTCTCTCGTCAGTTTATATTCACATCATAAAACATAAATTAATTTCATTGTTTCCATTTATTTTGTTGTTTTGGGGGCAGGATATGCATATCATGCAGTGTGTTAGACCACACAGCCAATTTATTGCTGCTGAGTCCTTTAAAAATTTCAAGAGGGATTTTTTTTAATTTGATATTAAACTAAGCAAAAAAAATTAGTGGGTCTAAAAGTAAATGCATTTATTATAGAGATTCCCACACAGTTGCTCTAGAAGTGGGAACTGTTCTCTCTTCAGACTTAGAGGAGGACTTACAAGACAAACCTAGCCTAGATGCTGCTTTGCATGGACACCTCTTTCCTGATTTTCCCAGTTAGGAAATATTAAGCTAAACCAATGCGATCTCCTAGCTCTCTATGGGACACATCTTCTAACTCTAAAATACATTTTGGGGCGTCTAGTCAAGCAGCTGGACACAGATGTATTAACTACAGTGAGGCTGGGCTAACCAGGAAGGATGGGAGTGTGAAACTGTGTGTGCCCATTTGATGAAAGAGCAGTACGGTGAAAAGTGGGAAGAATCGGCCAGAGGAGAATAAATGAAACTGAGGCCATAGGAAGAAGTCTAGACAGGGAGGTGGCATTTGATACCCAAGAACAGATTAACAAACACAGATGATATTAATATTCAGGGAGGATAACTGACTTCAAGAAGTTTCAGCTAGAGGAACTGCTTGTTCACCCGTGTGGTCAGACAAAGCTCCTAGATACAGGGACCTAGAAGCAGGCAATATTCTGACATGCAGGCAGGTGGACATGACATGAGGCTGGGGCTCAGGGACTGACTCTCAGTTTGAGAAGGAGTCTGGGGATTCATGAGAATCATTCTAGAGAATCGGGGTACCAGGCAGATCACAAGCCAGGTTTTCAAACACTGGAGAACAAAGCAGTGATCTAACTTCCGAAACTGATGCTAGATGCAAGGTTTCTCAACCTTGGCACCACTGACATTTTGGACTGGATAACTCTTTGTTAGGGGGGGCTGCCCTGGGCATTGTAAAATGTTTGGCATCAGCTTTGGCCTCTACCCACCAGATGCAATTAGTATCCCCTCCTCAAGTTGTGACAATCTAAAATGTCTCCAGACATTGCCCAATGTCCCAGGGCAGGGTGGATGGGAGCAGGGGAAAAGTCGCTCCTGATTGAGAACCACTGCGCTGGCATATGCCTGGTGGGAGAGCACTGCTCCAACAGTGGAGGCTGGGGTAAGAGGGTCTCAGGGATGGTTTGATCTAGAGGACGGAATGACTGACAGTGGCCCAGTAAGACAGTGTAGTGAAGCGTTCTGCCAGATCTGTCGCTTTCATCATTTCTGTGCAGCCTGTGCTGTTTTCTCTACTCCCCTTTCAGTGTGCTTTTGCGTCTTGAGCTGCCCTTGGGCTTCTGGTTTCTTTGCCTCCTACACACGGAGAGCCAGAAGACCTGGGAGAGCCTTTGGCCAACGGCTGATGTGGCTGATGTACATGAGACAGATCCCTTGCCTAGAGGCTTCCCTAACGTTCCCCTGCCCTCCTTGGGGCTTTGCCTGATTGGTCTCTTCCATTTCCCTGCTTCCCCTACTCTCTACTGGCTTCTTCTGGGAACATGTCCTTAATAAATTACTTGCACACAAATCTCTCCTTAGGGTCTGCGCCCAGGGAACCCAGCTTAATATAGCCAGGAAGGCGGGGGTCAAAGGACAGAGTCAGGTTTGAGAAACAAGCTCAGAATGAAGGTTATGAAGGATAAGCTGGCCTGAAGCCCCCATCATATGGGTTTCCAGTGTGAGCCCTGCAATGAGAGGACTGACTGAAAGGAGCTGGGGTCAACCAGACAGTGTGGTCTTGGCCTCAGGAACAAGATTGAAAGAAAGAATAAAGGACAAGGCTTTAAGATGCTATAGAAATAACAACTATTAGAAGAAATATCTCTAAAATGATTTCTTGTTAATATTAAATGTCTCTAGAGAATTCATCATCACAGGATGAAAGAGTCTAATCCACTGGACCCTGAAAACGGTGCAGTGGAGCATTTCAATCTCTGTAATATAGAAACAACCCGGCAAATCTATATACTGCCACTCCTGCCTCGGCTGGTTAAAACGTTCAGTGAACTGCTAGGAGTGGAGGACATCTATCAGAGGTGACTGTTCCCTCTTCTTTCTCAAAGCAGAACTACTTCTGCACCATTTTCACTCTGGTAGCTGATGGATACAATGATTTTGGGAAGGACCAACTAAGAGCAGTTTTGCAGTGAAGATGGCTATCTTGTTAAAAAACTTGCTCCTTCATTGTTACTTCATTGTTACTGCCATTCCACACAACAGGGACCAAATTCTGATGGGCCATATGTAAGAATCATTTTATGTTCGTAAAGAGGTTACAATAAAGACAGAAAATAAAATGTTTAAAAAATCATTTTGGAAAGTAAGCATAAGTAATATATAAACAACTTATTGTTTACATTTAGAAACATGATGTTTGAAATAGTAGGTTATAGGTTCTCTATTCACAATTTGTCTTTCATAATCATTTTCTTATTGTGTAAAGAAATCATCTGTGTCCTTCAGGTAGTATGTAATTTAGACCAGCCAGCAAGTTATAATTTTTAATTCTGAAAATTAAAGCTTAAGGGATTCTTTGAGAATATTCTTTAAGAAGTACACAGACAGTATGTGCCAAGAGGCATTAAAGACCATTTCTGGACTAAGTAAAATTCTTTGAAAAAGAAAACTGTGGAAATGAATTGATTTCAGGAAAAATAATTCAGAGAGAATTAATGATGACAAAGGAAAAATAATAGAGTGAGACTAAAATAAAACTAAAATTAAATTCACAATAGCTATTAATTATGAGTTTAACATAGTTTTAATCTCCAAATGCTTTAGATTATAAACAATAATTAAAATATAATTATTGATAAAAAGTGAATAAGAAAGCACTTACAAACACATTTGCAAATAAAATTTCTTATTAATTCATTCAACTAACAGATCTCTGATACATTTTCTTCAGCACAGATGCCCATGTTCTGTACCACATGAGACCCTTCCCCTGACCACATAGATCCATCACCCTTGACCACAGCTGTTTGAACCAGGTGTGTCCCCTGCTCCAAAAATAGTTAATCTGTAATCTTTCTGGACCTATGAGGTGGTCCAGCAAAAGGCACAGCAAAATAGGAATATACCACATATATGTGATTTGCAGAACTACTTAGATTCTTTCTCTTTAGAAATATGAATGTGACACATAAAGAGAACATATGTAGTTGGTAGGGTAGTGAAACAGAAGCTAAATAGACACAGAGAAATAAGAAAAGCAGCAAAGACCATGAGGTAGCAAAAGACACGGGGAAGCAGAAGCCATAAGAAAACAGAATCTCACTGATGTGTAGAATTGGAGTGAGATAACTGGTTGGAAGAGGCAGGAGAAATATTAGTAGAAACATAGAGTAGCTGTGTCTTGGTAATACTTGAGCATTCAAGGGAGACGGAAGCAAAATGCATCTGCTGCTAAGATCAATCAAGCAGTATGGACACCAAAGGTTTTTCTAGTTTTCAAACTACATTCTAGGCTCTTTGAAGCCAAGCTTTTCCTATATTCCCATGGGGCCTGGCTTTATGGTTGAAACTCCTTTCTCTCTCATTTTCTCATGCACTATTCTTTGAACGCCTACTGCCTGAGGTATCTAAAAATAATCTAACTAGTACACCATGAAAAGGAGTTTGGAGTTCAATCTGAAAACAATAATTATAAAAGGGATTCACATTTTCATTTCAGAAAGAAGACCCTGGGACCAATGTGGAAATAAGTTGAAAATGGACTAGAGGTAGAGATTATACTTTGGAATCTGTTTTAAATCAGCGAGAGATGGTGATGGATGTTCGATGAATTGGATTACGAAGAGGGATGAATGAACAGAATTTGATTCAGCTTAGATGTAGTCAGTGAGGGAGCAGGAAGAATCAAGTCTGATTCCTAGTTTCCTCGTCTGGGCAACCAGATGGATGGTGATGCCTTTCATTGAGAAATGTGACGTATGAAGAGGACCGACTCCTTTATGGGGAGGAGTGGCAGGTGCCGGTGAAACTTCCAGGTAAAGATGTCCAGTAGGCAGTGGAATGTTCATATCTGGATCTCACACAAGAGCTCTGGAGTTATAATCTTGTGTATAAGGGCTTGATATCATGAATTTCAGAGATATCTGAATAACAATTTCTTGTTTTATTTCCCTAGCACTAACTTTAGGGATGCTCTTGGACTAGGCTGTGTTAGCCTAGGGAAGCTGAGAATATAGGATTTGTTCATGTCTGAATATCCTCTGTACTGCACCTTAGCTATCACACTGTACATTGTATAACTCTGAGATTGATGAGTTACCTTGCCTAGGTGAGGCAGTCTCTTCAGAAGGCTATGTATAGGACCGGTTTAGCTTTACGTATATAAGGCTAGGACTGAAGGGGAAGTAAAGTTTCCAGAAGGTCTGATGTTATATATTCCAGAAGGTCTGAGTATTTGGAAGGTCTAGAAGCTTGCACTTTCATATCTTGGTTGATATTACAACTATATTCCTTTCTGTATCCCTTAGATATGTAAATCCAAGTGTTAGCCCTATTGTGGTATTTCTGTTAATCTGGACATTCTATTGGTATTTGTCAAAATGGAGGTTATATAGGGTGATATCAATGGATTGGTAGGAATTGAAGTCATGGTGTGTATAAGATCACTTGGGAGGATAAATTAAGAAAAGAGAGCTGGGAACAGAATCCTGGGAAATACTAATATTTATGGAGTAGGTGAAAGAGAGAAAAGTCCAAGAGGAGAATAAATGAATGATGATGAAATCTCAGGGATTGAACAACTAGCAAGGTAGATTGAGTAATATTTGTATGTCATCCTTAAACTGAGATAGATGTTTCAGAATGATATTAGATGTTTTCTTCTTACACATGAATACATGCTCATTGTTAGATTAACTTTCTAAAAGATTCATAACAAAGGCTCAGAAAAAGATGGGTTTCCTAATTTTCAACTAGAAAGTTAAAACTTGTTGATAATTAAGTCTATTTAGAAGTTAATAAAACAGCGTGAGTAATGACCTCAAAAGTTACCTTTTTCTATTTAAAACATTTACTCAACACTTAATGTGTGCTAGGTATTGTGCTTTACCTGCAATATCTCATTTAGATATTAGAACTACCTCATGAGGGGGCACTTGTATTTTCTTCTTTTAAAGAAGTAGAAGGCACCCCAATGTTCATTGCAGCACTGTTTACATTAGCCAGGTCATGGAAGCTACCTAAATGCCCATCGACAGACGAATGGATAAAGAAGATGTGGTACATATATACAATGGAATATTACTCAGCCATAAAAAGGAACGATATTGGGTCATTTGTTGAGACGTGGATGGATCTGGAGACTGTCATACAGAAAAACAAATATCGTATATTAACGCATATATGTGGAACCTAGAAAAATGGTACAGATGAACCGGTTTGCAGCGCAGAAGTTGAGACACAGATGTAGAGAACAAACGTATGGACACCAAGGGGGAAAAGCCGCGGGGGGGTGGGGATGTGGTGTGATGAACTGGGCGATTGGGATTGACATGTATACACTGATGTGTATAAAATTGATGACTAATAAGAATCTTCTGTATAAAAAAAAAATAAAATTTAAAAATTAAAAATAAATAAAGAAGTGGAAACTGAAAATTTGAGAGGTTAAATAATTTGCTGGAGTCACCCAGATAGTAACTAACAGGGCAGAGATTCAAATGGAGGGCTTTTTGACTTGAGAGCCTGAGGCTTAGCTACTATTTGATAATGCTGTAAAAGCATTACTTATGGTAATAAAAGGTTACATTTATCAGGCATTTATTAGTGTGATGTTCAATGAAGACAGATTCTGTAGGCACATTACACTCATACCAACATTTACAGGTGTGCTACAATTTTAAAAGTACTTCCTGATATACCCGAAAACAATAATACATATTTGAAAAATTTGTTTTTGGTACTAAAAGAGAAATGATTCTGTTTTCAGAATGCTAACTCCTGAGTTTATCTGATTTCTTAACTTGTGAAACCAAAAATTGTTTTTACCTTTGCTAACTTGCTTGGTTTTGGAATAAAGTCATGCATTGTTCCTGGGGCAATACAGCCTCTCTGGGCATATGTAAGTGGAAAACTATTTGTTCTTGTTTTTTTTTAAAGAAATTTACAGAATACTAGATATAGGTAATTGTTACACATTAAGAAAATTTTGGCGTTTCAAATCATTTTGTGTCACTTTTAATTAATGAATTCCAACTGCATTCCCTCAACTATATATAATAGAGATGTAAAAGACTCTAGGAAGATTGATTTTGAGTAAATCATGCCAAAGTTACTAATAATGAAAACAAGTAGGGCTTCCCTGGTGGCGCGGTGGTTAAGAATCCACCTGCAATGCAGGGGACACGGGTTCGAGCCCTGGTCCGGGAAGATCCCACATGCCACGGAGCAACTAAGCCCATGTACCACAACTGCTGAGCCTGCAAGCCACAACTACTGAGCCCACGTGCCACAACTACTGAAGTCCAAGTACCTAGAGCCTGTGCTCCGCGACAAGAGAAGCCACTGCAATGAGAAGCCTGTGCACTGTAACCACGAGTAGCCCCCCCTCGCCGCAACTGGAGAAAGCCCATGCACAGCAACGAAGACCCATAGCAGCCAAAAATAAATAAATAAAATAAATAAATTTATTAAAAAAACAAATAAATTTCAATAGAAAAATTGGCTACATAGGAAAAGGCACTAGATGGGATCTCAATCCTAGAGCAGCGGTCCCCAAACTTTTTGGCAGGGACCGGTTTCGTGGAAGACAGTTTTTCCACGGACGGGGTGGGGGAATGGTTCAGGTGGTAATGCGAGCGATGGGGAGCAATGGGGAGTGGCAGATGAAGCTTTGCTCGCTGGTCACTCACCTCCTGCCGTGCGGCCAGGTTCCTAACAGGCTGTGGACCAGTATCGGTGGCCTGGGGAGTTGGGGACACTTGTCATAGATTACTAGGCCAGTTATTAGAGGCTCATTTTTAAAAAGCTCCCTGGGACCTCAAGAATAACATCTGCCACATATTCCTGTATTCTGCCAAAGTTTTTTTTTTCTTTTTTCTTTGGAAATAAAGCTTTAGTAGAACACAGCTGTGCCCATTCCTTTGCATATTGTATGTGGCTGCCTTTGTGACAATTCTGCCAAAGTTTTTATTTTTTAGCTAAATTCACATCTTTTAATACAGCTGTCAAGTTTCCCAGAAGTTGTGTGATAGGCACAAATGATCCAAGCTACTGTTCTAGGACCTCCCTACTTTTACCTCATCTGCCACCTTTATTCACCCTTGCTTTGCTTTGTCTCAGAGGAAAAAAAAGAAAAAGAAATTGCTTAGTTTACAAATTACTTGTGGTGCAAGGCCTTCTTATTTTACAACCAACACTGCCGCCCACTGAAAATCTCATAGGTCCCTGTCTTCTGTCCTGTAAAGGTGTCATTAGCTCAGTTGTCTGAAGGTGTTCATTTCTTCATCTCCTACCTTTACCCTGGTTCAGGCTTTCCCTCTACCTTTCTTTGCTTCCTACTCGTTAGCTGCAAAATGTTTTGGACAAAAGTATAGTGACCTGGATCTTCGTAGAAGCACAGATGACGTTTCTGTTTATCTTTGCCTCCCATGTGTTTGGCACTTCAGACCTAATGAAGGCTTTTATATGGGTTCCTTATTTGAGCATCAAAATGCTGTTTTTAGTAGGGTATCCATTCATTCAACAAATATTAATCGATCACCTACTTTGCGCCAAGCACTGTTCTAAACACTGGAGATACAGCAGGGAACAAAACAGAAAAAAACAAAACAAAACAAAAAAACCCAACGCTTCTGAAACTTTCATTTTAGCGAGGAGACAGACACGCAGTAAAGGAGGTGAGACAGATCGCAGAGCGCCAGGTAGGTGAAAAGAGGAATTCTGGCTTTTACTTTGGGCAAAATGGAAAACCAGCGGAGGGTTTGGAATAGAGGGCAATTTAATGTTCCATTTTACAGATTAGGAAAATAAGTGACGGCTCCGCAGTAAGTGCACCAGCATGCTTTGTACAACTTTGTGGAGGAATTGCAGTTTAGGTCCTCAGGGGGAAAAAATTAACAGAAGGTAAGCGTTGATTTGGGGCCACTAGCCCCGAGATTCGAAGAGGCAGAAATGAAGAGGGACAAGACAAATGAAGATTAATCCGAAAGGAAGCAAACTGTTTACACCGAAATACAATTTAACACAAACATACGCAAAGAGGTACAACAACGAGTACCAGGGGCTCTATTCAGACACCTGTCACCTAAAAGGAAGCGAATCTCGAGGCAAACTGCGCCTCAAGCCGGCTCCGAGGCCGGGAGCGGGGGCCCCGGGAAGCGCCCCGGGCCTGATCCGGGCCTGCCCGGAGCGTGACCACGCCCCTGGCCACGCCTTGCCTGAGGCTCGCCGCCCGGGTTGGCCGCGGCGGAGGCGGTGGCCGCGGTGCCCGGAAGTGCAGCTGACGTGTCCCGGCCGCGCTCGGAATTGTGGGCGACTCGGCTAATGGCGTCGGGGAGTCTGGGAGGTCCGGGGAGACAGCGCTGAAGCTTCTCACCAGCTTGGCTGGTGACAACCGGTGTGGCCCAGCCTGCGTCAGCGGGAGGGACTTGCCCACCTTGTGGGCTCCTCTGCCAGAGCCGGCGGAGGCTAGCGGGGCGGGGCGACTGCGGGGGCCCCTCGGATAAGAGCCGGGGGAGTTGCGAGGAGGCTGTCGGGGGCGCTCGGGCTCGCTGCCCAGGCTGGGCCGAGCCCCCGCGGAGCCCTAGAGGCGGACAGCCCAAGGGCCGGAGGCTCCTGGAAGGAGCTGCCTGTCGCCCCACGGAGCTGACAGGTGCCGGAGTTCGTTTGCGCCGCTCAGAAATTGGCACGGAGCTTGGTGGATCATGTCTGGCACCAACAGCCCCGAGGCGGTTAAGAAGCTGCTGGAGAATATGCAGAGCGACTTGCGGGCCCTGTCCCTGGAATGCAAGAAGAAATTCCCACCTGTCAAGGAGGTAAGCTTTGGGCGACTTCGGGAGAAGGCACGGTGAGCATAGCCGGTCCTGTTAGACCCCGTCCTTCACTTGCATCCTCCAGCCCTGTCTGATTCCCCTTTGGCCCTCCACCTTTCCAGATGTACGAACCGGTGGTTTTTTCCACAAGCGTTTTCATAGTTTGCTTTGGCGAGTGTGAGGCGCTTTCATTTTCTCTACCGTCCTGTCCACCAGATTTAGGAACGAAGTTCGCGGCTTGAGCCGATTCAGCGAATTCAGCTAGGTGTATGGTACCCTCCCCTTTTCTGGCCGTTTTCAAACACTAAATTGGTCACGGCAGGATTCAGAAACTTATGTTCGTTGCTTCTAAAAACTAATAATCATAGTTGTTGTACAGTCTGTGCCCCTTTGCGTTTATAGTATATATCGCTCAATTGGAAGTAGCTTTCCTTCTTTGTCATGGGTCATGCAGCTTAACTCTTACCAATCTCATGAAGTATTCAATTATCTAGAGACACCTGACTTAGGACAAATAGTGAAGAGCCACAGGAATCATTTAAGCCTTGTTATGAGCAATACTGTACTGAGAAGTTTGGGCTTAGAGTCAAAGAGAATACACCTGAATTTAAGTGCTAGCAAAACAGAAAGACATCTTACTTAACCTCTTTGAGCTTCAGTTTTCTTTCTGATGTAAAATAGGGTTAAATAGTGGGTTTATTACATTATGATGAGAAAGTCTTAAGAGGGAAAAAGCGTATTATTAAACAGGCTCAAGTTAATAATATATACAAATTAAATTCTCCAAATAGTTCCTGAATTGAAATTATTAACATTTAGTCTCTATTGGCTTTTTATCTTAAGATGCCATTTTATTTCTCTTAAACTTTTTAAAGATGCTACTCAATTTCTTTTCACGTTTCTGAAATAAGATATTTCAGTGACATTTTTGTAAAAGCAATTATTTTATATTTCTTCCTATTTAATGTAGTTTGGAGTACCTGCAATTTCATAATTAGAACTTATCCAATAAAGTTTGAATTTTAGACTTCTAAGGAACCTTAACTTTTCTGTAAGTGCTTTGGTCTCATCATTCTTCAACAAACTCCATCTAGTATTTTTTTTAATAAAGTAAGAAAATATTACCTACCCAATGATGGAAACCAGATGTGCCACTTTTGGAAAGATGACTATTATAAGTTTTATTTCAGTCAGTAGTTTGTTGTGATATCGATTTTCATTATTTTCTCTATATGATCTGTTCAAAGTTATAAAAAGTATTTTACAGAATTTGGCCAAAAAACACACAAAAAAACAATTTGGCCATTTTAAATAATTTTAAAGAAATAGGCTGTTCTAATTGTAAGGAAATTAGAAAATTTCAAATCCTGTTTTGTAATTTTAACAATAATTTATAGAACCAGCTATTCCCAGTTCTTATAATCCATATAAAAATTGTGATTCCTCTGTATCATAGGCTTTTGTGGGCTGGTTTGTGGATTTAATTGCCATTTATTACATTATTTCTATTGGAAAATGCATTCAGAGCTCCAAACAGCTAATTTACAAAGTTCTAAAACTCAGTCCCTTTCTAATCTAGGAACTTTCAATAAAGCTCATTAGCTTTTTTTACTTGAACCTTAGCTAAAGAGGTATTTAGTAATTGCACCTAGTCTTCTAGGTTATGGCAAAAGTAACTTTTGGTGTGATTATCTCTGATACATAATTTTGTGTATAGTACAGGCTCCACAGGAATTTGTTGGATATAAGAACTTTGACTTCTTAACCAGTGGCACTTTTAATATGCTCAGGGCAGTCCTTTAGGAATTGAAAAAAAAACCTTGACTGTGTCACAAGTGTAAAACAAGAATGAAGTCATTAGCCTAATAGTGATGTTTTTTTAGGAGAGAGGCTTGACTTTCAAGAAATATTTTGGTTGAATTAAATTTTCCCTGGTAATTTGATAGCAGTGCTGTACTTTGACTTTTGTTCTTAAAAGAACTGGTAAGTTTTTAGTAGTATTTATTTTTTAGGAGGGTGGGGGTCAGGGGAGAGGTATGCTTGGTAGACCCTAAGGCAAAGCCTTTCTATGTATAAGAAGCTTTTCCATCTGTATACTGATTTGCTGGTTAACATTCTCCCAGTATCTTCACAAACATTATCTGCAAAATAGTGATTTTGAACTACTTAAAAGCCTACTCAAGAACTTAATACAATACAGTGCTAACTACATATGTGCTTTGGAATGGTTGTCTCCTTCCCCATTACTTTTTTTTTTTTTTTTTTTTTAGCTGCGTTGGATCTTCTTTGCTGTGTGAAGGCTTTCTCTAGGTGCGGCAAGCAGTGGCTTCTCTTGTTGCGGAGCACAGGCTCTAGGCGTGCGAGCTTCAGTAGTTGTGACTCATGGGCTCTAGAGTGCAGGCTCGGTAGTTGTGGTGCACGGGCTTAGTTGCTCGGCGACGTGTGGGATCTTCCTGGACCAGGGCTTGAACCCATGTCCCCTGCATTGGCAGGCGGATTCTTAACCACTGTGCCACCAGGGAAGTCCCTCTCCATTACTTTATAAACAAGGTAGAATGAAGTGAGACATTCTATGTTTAGTCTTTAAGTTTTAATAATTTCTACCTTTTTGGCCATAGTGCTTGGCTTTAATATTTTTCTTAATTAATAATAAGCTGGATTTTTTAAGATTTCAAATCTGTTACAAAAACAGAAGAAAAGAGTGTTGATAAAGGATAATGTCTTACTGATATTTATTACTTATCTTTGGATTTTCTACAGTTTTCTCCAACTTAATTGTTTTCATTTACAAAACAATTTGCATATTAAGTTGTTTTTATAGTGGCTATAATATCATTTTGTCATTTTATAATATAGTAATTAAATAATAACAGCAATAGTCCTTCCTCTTTTTTCTCCTTATTTTCCTTAAATATGAATTTTCATGCTTCAGCAGTATAACTTTCTTTCTCTTTCTTTCTTTCTTTATCTCTCTCTCTTTCTTTCTCTCTCTCTTTCTTTCTTTAATAAATTTATTTATTTTATTATTTATTTTTGGCTGCGTTGGGTCTTTGTTGCTGCATGCAGGCTTTCTCCAGTTGCCGCGAGCGGAGGCTACTCCTCACTGTGGTGCACGGGCTTCATTGTGGTGGCTTCTCTTGTTGCGGAACACGGGGTCTAGGCGTGTGGGCTTCAGTAGTTGTGGCACGCAGGCTCAGTAGTTGTGGCTTGTGGGCTGTAGCGTGCAGGCTCAGTAGTTGTGGCACATGGGCTTAGTTGCTCCATGGCATGTGGGATCTTTCTGGACCAGGGCTCGAACCCATGTTACCTTCATTGGTAGGTGGATTCTCAACCACTGCGCCACCAGGGAAGCCTTGTTTTTTTTAGTGTAGGCATACTAGCTAATTTGTTCTGGAATATTTGTATGAAAAGTTTTTTTCATTGTCTTAAAAATTACTTTAAAACTTTGTAAAATCACTTTGGTGTAATTGATATTCAGTGGCCTGCAGAGGCAGGAAACTCTGAGGTTTTATGTATTTAACGAATAAAACCTTTTTGGTCATTTCTGTTTGCAGGCACTACTCTGTGGAAACAGATGAGGGGGATCTAATTGAGCCTAGAAGTGTGGTCAGAGCGAGTTTGTAATTCCTGAGCTGAGTCTTTATAGGATGAGTAGAAGCCAGCCAAGAGAAGAAGGGGGTCATTCTAGGCAGAGGAAATAGCACATGTTTGTATTCCACGTAAAAGAAATTTCATGCTGAAGGTGATTGGAAGCCATTAAGGCTTTTTAAGAGAGGGAGTAATATCAAATTTATATTCAGTAACATTACAGTAACAGTACTGAAGGGAAGAATTAGAGGGGATTGAGATTGAGGCATAGAGAGCAAATTTTATAGAGATGATTGTCTGCACTGAGGTAGCAGTAGGGGTAGACAGAAAGTGGCTTGCATTGTGGTAGACATGGGTGAAAGAGAGAGTATGGATTAGAGAGATTTAGCAGGTAAAATTACCAGGGCACAGTGACCTTTTTATAATGTAGAAAGCGAAATCTGTGATACCTCCCAGGTTTCTGGCTTGGGAAACTGGGTAAATCACTAAGAGGAAAAAATGTTTTTGGAGAAAATGAGTAGTCATGAATATTAAGTTTAAGGTTTATGTGTGACATCCAAGTGGAAATGATCAGTAGGTGTTTGAAAATGATGGTTTGGTACTTAAGAGGGAAGTCTAGAATTTTAGATTTAGGCGTGTCAGTTATACATGTTAGTAGAAACCACAGGAGTAGATAAAATGGCCCAGGAAGAGTGTATAGAACGAGAATATCAGGAGGAACTTTGGGAAATAACAGCATTAAAGGGAAAGAGGCAGCTGGGGTGACTAAGGTTAGGGATATGGGAGAGAAAGGGAATACTTGGCTAGAGCAAGGTCCCTGAGAAAGCTGGAGTTTCAGGGGCTTAAGTGTATGAACTGGCTTTCAATCTGAGAAGGGACACATTATCTTCTGACAGAAGAAGGGTAAAAGAAAAAAAATGGATTTGAATGTAATAAATTTGAACGAGGGGCATAATGGAGGGATAGGAATTTGTGGACAGTTTGACCTATGGCCTCTGTTTTCTTGGTAAGATAGGAAACAAGCTTGTTGCTAGGAGTAGTTTGTGGTGAAAATAGTGATAGGAAGTTTGAGGGGAGCAGTGGATCACTTTGTAGAAGTGAAGGAGAAATTGACTTGGAACACTTAAGAGTCTTCGCAGGAAAAGTGGTTGAAATGATGATGGATCATGAGATCTAGGTTGGATTCCCAAAGAAGGCAATCCAAGACAACTTTGATTGATTGCAAGATGGAAAGGTTAAGGGACTAGCAGCAATTTAATTGAATTGGAACACTTTAATCCAAGAACAGTGGTATTGGGGAGTGAGAGAGCTAGAAGGATAAGGACAAAAGGGACAAAAGTGGAGATACTGGATTTCAGATTGCCAAGTGGTGCTGCACTAGAGGATGATGAAGTTCAGGGAGTGGGTGATAGAAGAGGAAAGGGAATGAAGATCATTTGACTTGAGGTGGTCAGAATTAGGATTGAGGATGGGTTTTTTTCTCTCTCTTTTTAAATGAAGTGGAATCAGTAAGGGTGTATATAATGAAGCACAAGTAGTCTTCCCAGGCTATGTACTTTGTTTCTTCTTATACATTTAAGTTTTGGTTGGCAGGGATTTTTGCCTATAAAAGCAAAGGTTCCTGTGGTAGAGTTCCTCAGTGTCTGTTGTTTTTATGCATTAGCTGGCTGAGCGGGGACCCTTGGTGAGAGAGATGCCCTCTACTTACCATGACAGGATTTTCCCTTCAACCAGCTGTTTGGGGACTGAGGCCCAAGTCAGCTGGCTCTTCTGCTAGGGTGAAGATCTCATTTTCAGGACCTTATGACAGTGAAGAATGAGGGCTGGATCATGTATACATGCTTAATTAGGAGCTGTTTTTGTTTAGTATCCTATAACGTACTATAGTTTTCTTCCTGTTGACGTTGGTCAGAGAAATTTGCTCATGATACAGCCAGTTGTGTTCTTTCCCTCAGCATAAATAATAAATCCATGTTTTATACACTGAAATAAGTATTCACAATTTATTCAAAAAACTTGTCAGCACTAGTCAGAGCAGTATGACAAGTGTGGTAAGGAGTTATAAATTATTTTGGTCAAGACTTACTTTCCTGTATAATGCAATTTTACATAGTTATGTAGACATGCTAGTGATCTTAGATTTTGACTCTACTCTTTTTTTTATGCTGCCATTGACTTTATTCCAGAAAAGGTACTTTAGATTCCTAGGGTCTATTAAATTCATCTTCTTCTGATAAATATTTTAGATGTTAACTTCAAGAGTAATACAAGCAGTAACATTTTCACTAGGACATCTAGGAAAATTTTACAAGCTTATTGCAGTATTCTAAGAGCATTTTACAATGAGAGCTTTTTAAAAAGCTTTTGATTAGTCTCTAGCGTGTTTTATATATTTATGAAAGTTAGTACCATAGCCACTGAAATTTATTGTTAAAGTGTAAAGCATACATAGCTTATTTTTTTACTAAGATTTTGACCATTGTATTTTTACTTTCATGAAAATGAATAGAGAGCAAAGGACAATGAAAACATAGTTTAGTCAAAAAAGAATGTATTATCTTCTTAGCATTGTGCTTTGGTGACATAGAAGAAATAAAAGACATTGTTTCAGGCTAATAAACCAAAAAGGAAGACAGTCTCCAGAAATGAAAATATTTTCCTCCTTTTTTCTTTTATAGAAGTGTAGCTTATTTTTAACCATGTAGAAAATAGAGGGTTTTGCTATTACTCTTATCATTTAATAGAAGTTAGTTTCTTAAGTGTAAATCATGGCAGGAAATACAAAAATCAATGAGAACCTGCCTTTATCTTCTTGAAGTTAACTCAAGAGTTGCGTAAAATACTGTCTTTCCACTAGGTTAGGAATGTTGCATCCATTGACTCTATTGCAACATGGCTGTTTGTTGCTATTTGTCATTCTCATTTTGACTTTTGTAACATTCTACTTTCCTATTTCTCCTTCCTCTTTCAGTATTCCTTCTCGTTTTCTTTACATATAGGTGTATCCCAAGTTCTGTCTTGAGACCTCTTCTTTATCTGTGCTCATCTCCTTTGCACTCTCATCTACTCCCATTGCTTCTGGTCTTACTACAGTGCTGATGACTTCTAAGTCTACTTCATTAACTCTGCTCTCTTTACTGAGCTTAGACCTGTATTTCCAGCTGTCTGTTAAACACATCTACCAGAGTATCTTTCACATACTTCAGATAGAACTTCTGGTAATTGAACTTACTTTTCTAAAACTTGTCCTGTCCCCACATTTCACTTGTTCTGTTAATGGTATTTATCACTGTTGCTTACCTTAGTTATATGTGGCTGTCTTCTCTCCCTCAACTCTCTTTACATTGTATTCATTGTCAGATGTTCCTTCCAGCTCTGTAATTTCTAACATATCTCACCTCTTTTCTATTTTCTTAGCTATTATTCTAGCTCCAGGTTTCAGTCTTATGACTGAGCTTTGATGTGCATTAATGGCACAAAAGACCACTCTGTATGTTACCACCGGAATAATGTACCTGAACAGGTCAGAAACTCTCAGTGGCTACTCCGTACTTAGGAACTCCTCAGCATAGCATTTCAGACCTTATTGATCTTCCCAACCTTTCATCACCCTCAGTTTTTCCTCAAATGTGTTTATAATTCAGCCAAACTCTATTGCCTGCTATTCATTCTCCAAATATGCCCATATTCTCTTCATATGCCAGATATGCCCATTTCCAAATACTACTTCCCTCTTCCATGCTGTGGCTTTTGAGGTTCCTTTTGCTGTCCTGGAATCACCTCCTTCCATTTTTTTATAGCTAAAATTCTACCTTTAATTTAACCCATGTTGCTTATTTATTTGTTGCCTGAATGAACCAACTTTACAGATAATGTTCTCATTTCTTCCCTAATTCACTCATTCATATATTCATTCATTTGCTCCTGAGATAATTTTTGAACACCGGCTGTGTGCCATGTACTAGCTGGTGCTGGGGCAAGAATAGTTGCAGCTCCTGCCCAGACTTTGCAAGCTAATATGTTTTCCTCTGCTTTCTTAACTTTCATTTAAGCTTACTTTATAAGTTATTTCCTTATAACTCTTTTTTTTTTAACATCTTTAAAAATATGGAACGCTTCACGAATTTGCGTGTCACCCCTGTGCAGGGGCCATGCTAATCTTCTCTGTATCGTTCCAATTTTAGTACATGCGCTGCCAAAGCGAGCACCCTTATAACTCTTATGTTTTACCTTCTGCTATGGTATTTCTTTTCTAAATTTCTCCTTAAGGGTCAGTTTTGCATCTTTCTTTGTCCTTCTGTCCATCATAGTTCAAAGCATTTGTATTTCTGAGAGGTGCTAATTAGATACTTGTAGGAGATTAAATTTTTAAAGAAGGAAAAAAAAGGGATACCATATATGTAGGGGTACCACATATATATCTTTAGCTATCCACATGTAATCTGCACTTCAGTCTTTCATTTGATATGTATCTTAAAGGAAATTTGTTTCCTAGAAGCCAGAGGTTTTTTTTTTGTTTTTTTTGCGGTACGCGGGCTTCTGACTGTTGTGGCCTCGCCCGTTGCAGAGCACAGGCTCCAGACGCACAGGCTCAGTGGCCATGGCTCACGGGCCCAACCGCTCTGCAGCATGTGGGATCCTCCCCGACCAGGGCGTGAACCCGCGTCCCCTGCATCGTAAGGTGGACTCTCAACCACTGCGCCACCAGGGAAGCCCCCAAGCTAGAGGTTTCTCTTTGTTTGTTTTGTTTCTATTTTTTAGTCCAGAGGTTTTGAATAGGATGCCATATAGGTATATATTTTTCAGAGCTTTGGGATTTTAGGCTAATTACATGTAACAGAAGAAAAGTTTATTGGTTTCAATGTAGTAATTGTTTAATGAGGATATTGTCCTCTAGGGAGTGTTCTAGGTCTATTAGGTATTCCCAAGTGAGGACTTGACTTTAGGTCTTTTGATTTTACCTAACATCTGAAATCATAAGTCTACAGGCAGCTTCATACCTCCCTAGTATCTTTTGAGTACATTATTCTCCTTAACTTGCCATTAACTTGAATTTCACATTTCTTCTTTAGCTCTTGTTTCATGCTACATCCTGTGAATAATTAATTTGGAGCTTTGGTAAATTTGTTTTAATTTTGAGGCTCTACTCTCATAGATGTTATAAAAAGTAAATATGTTTTTGTTTTGTTTTTTAAAATACAACATAGAAGCTTTGGTGAAGAGAAGCATATTATTATTATTGTAAATTTGTATGTGGTTCTAGTAGTGGACATTTGCTAACTCCCTTCCTAGCATTCATTCCCTCTTACTTCTTTCAGTGGTAGGCTGCACTCGTCCTTCATTTTCAACCCTTTGAATTTAGATGAATTAATCTCATTCCTTGCTCCAGGATACCTTGATTAGTTTAATCTAATTTAACCCTCCCTATCCGCACCTCTATTTCTGCCCAAGTCACATAATGCCAGTGAGTGATCCTGGAAAGGGAAAGCTTCCTCTCTCTTCCTCAAGAGCTACTGGAAGAGACCTTTTCTCTCTTTCTGGATAGTGTCATATGAAGTTGTGAGGTGTAGAATGGCTGGAACTAATTTTATTGCCAAGATTGGGAGCAGCCTGAGGATGAACCTACCCAGGGAACAGGACAGAACCAAGAGAATGGTAGAGAAATGAAACTGCAGTCCTGATGACATTTTGTCAATCTCTGGATCAAATTTCCACCGTATTTTTATTTTTCAGTGAGTGGGGAGTAAAGTCCCTCCCTCTGTTTAGAACTTTTCATTTGTTTATTTAGAAATGTTCATTACATAGCCCCTGTATGCTAGGCACTGTGATAGGCATTAGTAATATGGGGAGATGAATGAAATATATTTCTTATCCTCATGGGGCTTACAGCTAGAGTAGAGAAACAGACATGTCATAGGAGGAATGGGATCAACCATAGGTACAAACCATAGACAGCCCACAAAGATGGAAGGGCTTTTTGATACTTGCCATAGAAAGAAGGTGGTGGAAAAAATTATTTCTGTCACTGCTCATGGTACTACAGGAGTGCCAAAATCAGAAAAACCTGCACTATCTTCATGTTGTTAGCAGTGTTTTAATTTCAGCAAAGCTTTATTTGTCACATTACCTTAGTGTTCACTTTATTGTGAATGTGTTGGCTTTATAATTTAAGAGCTATAAAAATAAGGAGTTGATTCCGAATTTTATTTATAAATACTTAAATTTGTCACTGACTGGATAGGTCCATGAGATTTTTTTTTTTTTAACTTTTAAAAGATGTCCTTACACTACTCAGTTTTGAGAAACACTAGTAGAGGTGGGTTCTGGGGGACCGTTGAAGACTTGAGACAGTGAATGGGTGGAGGACAAGATTTGAAGTAGAGAAATCTCTTAGTTTAGGTTGATAATGAGAAGTTTGAACTAAGGTGTAGAAGTGGCATTTGAGAAGAAAAAAAGAGTATAAGAGATGTTCGCTACATAGCCTTTGTGGCTGATTATATTTGTGGGATGAGGGAGAAGCCCCAGGTGTCTGGTCAGTGACTGGATGGGTGCTGCTGCTGTTCGGAAAAATAAAGATTATAGGAAGAAGAAATAGGTTTTTCTGGGGCTGAGGTGGAAGTTGGGGGTGTGTGTGAGAGATAATAGCATCCGTTTTGAATATTTGGAATTTAAGGTGCCTTTAAAATATATAGGTTAATAAATCCTGTAGTTTAGGAGACAGTTAAGGGACAGGAATATAATTTAGGATTCTTCAGCCTTTAGAAAGTAATTGAAACCATAGGATTGAGATTGCCCAGGAATAGTTTATTGAGAAGTGAGGCCAAGCATATTCTGTGTGCTCTTGAAAGAGGAGGCAGCATTCTCTCTTGTCTCTGCTTTTCTATACTGCTAGCTTCCATATTCAGAGTTCCTGGTGGGTGTGTCTATTTGGGTAAGCAAAGAATTTTGAGAAAGAGAAAAAAAATATTTCTTGAGAGACATTAATTTTCAGGTTAACAAATATTAAATGCTGCAGTATATTTAATACTTTTGGTTTTGTTTCCCAACTCATAGATTGCCCTCAGGAATAGAGATTTTAGTTCCCACTGTAACTTATATCATCCCTATTCAAGTCTACAGAACTGACACTTTTTTTTTTTCCATAAGCGCCAATTCAGGAAAAAAATAACTATATTTACAATTGAGGGGCTTCTCTGGTGGCGCAGTGGTTAAAAATCCGCCTGCCAATGCAGGGGACACGGGTTCAAGCCCTGGTCTGGGAAGATCCCACATACCGCGGAGCAACTAAGCCCATGCACCACAACTACTGAGCTTGTGCTCTAGAGCCCACGAGCCACAACTACTGAGCCCACATGCCACAACTACTGAAACCTGCATGCCTAGAGTCTATGCTCTGCAACAAGAGAAGCCACCGCAATGAGAAGCGTGTGCACCGCAACAAAGAGTAACTAACCCCTGCTCGCCACAACCAGAGAAAAGCCTGTGCACAGGAACGAAGACCCAACACAGCCAAAAATAAAACAAATAAAATTTATATTAAAAAATTGAGTAGTTCCCCTATGGATATATAAGTATCTAATCAGAGTAGGGGTTGCTTTTAAAGCAAGAAGTTAAAGACTCTTCTTCACACAGACAGTCTCTGATAAATAGAAGGAAATCTGGGCTAAATACTTGCATTTATACAGGACACTTAAAGATGTAGGCTAGGCTGAGGTATGAAGTAGCACTGCAGTGACTAGGGGGACTGTGATATACAACTGTTGTCAATAAACATTGATAGTGGAACTTTCCAGTAACACAGGGTACCTATGAGAATAAGATCGTTCAGTTTCAAAGTTTGACAATAGAAAGTTGGATGTAAAAAATTAGGAGCTGTGAGATAGTTCTAATTATATCTGAGGTAACAAATAGTCCTTTTGGTGATTTCTTGAGTCTTTGAATGAAAATACTGGTTATATATCTTTTAAAACACTTGTTACTTTGGAACTACTTAAGGAAAAAGCACTCATTATTTTCCTTATTGTGTGTACATATAAAAATATTTGTTAAATATATATTTTTCATAACTTGTTTATGATTCATACATGGGTCAATTCTTATTTATCTGAGGAAATCAAAATAGTGTCTGGCAAATTTGAAATCCTTTACCTGCATCTAGTATCCACTATGCTACACTGCTGATTTTGGAAACTGACTAGAATTCAGGAAGTTAGGACAGATTACATTGGGATTTATGATGGTTTAGTTTGATCAGTCTCTGTTGATCCTGAAATAGAATGAAATACTGAATTGAGCATATGCAGGGTACATAGGGCCTTAGTAAGGAGGGGGAGAGTTTGAACATTTGAAAATGATGATGGAAGAAAGCTCAGTGACCACAGATTAATTTCAGTTGGCTCAGTAAGAAAATTACCTAAGAGAGTTTGAGATGGTGTATGAGTATAACAAAGTATACATAATAATTTCGGTGTTACTGAACTTTTATAGTAGTAAATTTGTTGTGGTTTGTACATCTTCATAGTGTTTCCAGAATCTGACCACTCCTTTACCATCTCAGTCACTGTCACCTCAGGCCTATCCAGCATCATCTTTTGCTTATGTTATTACAGTAGCCTCTTAAATTTTGCTGCGTATTGGAATCACCTGAAGATTTTTAAAACTACCAGTGCTTGACTCCCACTGGCAGTCATTCTGATTTAATTGAAATGGGTTGCAACCTGGGCATCAAGCTTTTTTTTTTTTTTAAAGCTCCTGGTGTTTCTAATATGCACTGCCCCCAGATAATCAGAAACTCAATAATTTTTCCCTGGAGTAATTTATTTTGACTATATTTTCCTGCTAGTAGCTATGTTCATTTAATATGGGACATTTCCATCTCTTAAAGTTGTAGAAGTGAGTTGTAGTATATCCGTTAGGCTTCTTAGCTGTGAGCAATGAAAGCTGACCCGGGCTGATTTAAGCAGAAATTAAGTTTACTGATAAAACATTGAGGGTCTCACAGAATTGGTAGAAGGCTGGATGGAGTGAGCCTTAGAAATTACAGGAGCGAAGGGAGGCTGAACAGCTAAGAACCACAGCAAAACTCATTGCCAGTGAGACCATTACTGTTGTCTCTGCTGAACAGTGACTGGGTGCCTTAGATTGCACTGCTGGTTGTGCTGGCCACCCCATGCCACCACTGGTTCTGCTGCCGTCACTGCCCTTGGAAACTAGATGCTGGCTCCACTGTGGCTGTTGTCAGACAGAATTCCATCTTGTCTCTGCTTTTCTGTGCCACTAGCCTCCGTATTCATAATTCCTGGCGGGTGTGCCTGTTTGGATAATCGGAGGCTGCCAGGGTATGTGGGAAAACAAGTATCTGGCATTTTAAATTTTGAGTAGTGGAAGATAGGCTCTGTCTTGCATCAAAACTCATAAAGTTGAGTTCTCCGATCACAGACAAGGGCTTCAGGTTCTTGGAAGCCAGCAAAATGACAAAGGTCTACTATACATCGTATAGCCTACAGTGTGTTATTTGTTTTATGCATTAATCCACTGGTCCTCAACCTAATAACCCAAAGGACACTGGGTTCTTCCATAATTATTTTTAAACCTTTAGAGCCTGCTACCACTTGTCCCTTAGTAAACAGTAGGAGATAAAAATCAATGAACAAGTAGCAAGCAAATTAATAGGAAAACTTGAACATATATGAGTATTTATTATTTTTGGAGGTATGGAGATCAGTATAAGTATAAAATAGGCATATTTCTTGATAGTAAAAATGTCCTGAGTTTCTGTAATGGATGTTATATATCAATATTTTATGTCAACAGTGTCCAGTAGAAGTATAATGTAGGCTGAATATGCAATCCATATATGTAATTTTAAATTGCATTAAAAAAGTAAAAAGAAACATTTAATTTTAATAATATATCATATTTAACCCAGTATATTCAAACCAGTACATATATAATCCAGTATATATTATCATTTCAACATTTAATCAATGTAAATATTTAAGGGATAGTTTACATTCTTTTTTTCATACTAAGTCTTCAAAATCTCATGTATTTTTTATACTTAGAACACAACTCAATTCAGGCTAGCCACATATAAAGTGCTTAGTAGCTACATGTAGCCAAATGACTCCCATATTGAACACCACAGTTCTGTGGCATAGTGTAAAATGCCATATGACTTTCAAGTACTGCCAGCTCAACATACTTATGTTGAAGTGATTGAGATACCTTATGAAAACTGAATGGGTGTTTAAAAAAACGCAATCTAAAAGTAGTGACAGAGTTCTTAGTTATTCATTCTCCTAACTCAAGGCAGTTTTACTTGATTTTGCAGTGTTTTGCAAATTTTTTTTATGGTTGAGAGAGAAGTGTGAAATGGGAAAGAGAAACCTAATTTTTTTCATTAGGCTTTGTTTTTGTTTATTATTTTTTATTTTCTGAAGATTTAAATGTGAGAGACTAGGGATTCCAGGTGCATTTTTTTTTTTTTTGCGGTACGCAGGCCTCTCACTGTTGTGGCCTCTCCCGTTGCGGAGCACAGGCTCCGGACGCGCAGGCTCAGCGGCCATGGCTCATGGGCCCAGCCGCTCCATGGCATGTGGGATCTTCCCGGACCGGGGCACGAACCCGTGTCCCCTGCATCGGCAGGCAGACTCCCAACCACTGCACCACCAGGGAAGCCCTCCAGGTGCATTTTAAGGCATAGAAAGGCAACATGCTGTAGTGCAGAGTTTACATGTGAATAATCAAATGAATCACATTTTATTCCATTTAATGTGTGTTTCACCACTAGGCTTTAGTATCTGAAGTTTGGAAAATAAAAAAATAATAGTGACTGACTCTGTGCTTGATATTTTATCATATATGATTTCTTTTCCCTAGATAATTCATGTTAATAGTAAGTTTTATGTTCTAATTATTTTTATTCTTGCAGGCTGCTGAATCAGGAATAATAAAAGTTAAAACAATAGCTGCACGAAACACCGAAATTTTGGCAGGTAATTTTTTTGCATTAAAAATTCAACAATTAATGAAAATTTGACTAATAGTAAAAGTAGAATCTTAAAACCCGTAAGTTTTTTTTATAGCATCTCTCTCTTATGCCCCAACATGCTATCCATGATAATAAAGAACATGTGAAAGTCCCTAATTTATGAACTAATTGGGTTTCCCAGAGATGAATGCTGTACGATTCTCTGAAATCAGAAAACTTAAAACTACTAACTCCTTGAAGGAAAGGATCTTTCTTACTCATCTTTGTATTGTCCTCCACCTCTTATCAATCACCTAAGATACATCTTACCCATAAGAGACATTCGATTAATATTTGTTGAATTGAATGGAAGATTGGTTCTCAGACCACCTTCTAAGACCTATTTTATCTTTAATACAATATAAGGTCATAATATAGCATTAAAAATTTAGTAGTACTATATGAGTTTTGAGTCCTGAGACTAAGACAACATGGTCATGAAGAAAAAATGGGAAAAAACAGAGAAAAGTGTTTTCTTAACATTCTTTTGATTGACCCTGCTTTTCAGGGAGGAATTTTCAAGAGTTTCTCTCTGGCACCCTTTTGATACTCAGTCTGCTTCTTTCTTTTCCTTGGTGCCTTTCTCTTCTTGCCTCAATAATGAACATGGAAAAGAAGGAAACTGGCATTTTTTGAGAATCTGTTACATGTGAGGCATTTGGGCCACTCTTTCTTATATGACAACCTTGTGGGGAAATACTCTTATTTAATAATAGAGCAAATTGAGATGCAAAGAGATTTAAGTTACTGGCCTAAGGTCGCATGGTAAGTGGTGGAATCAGATTCAAATCCCAGGCTGTTCAGAGCCCATGTTCTTCCTGCTGCAGTGTGCTGTCACGGTAT
The DNA here is from genome assembly GCF_003676395.1 of Aethalodelphis obliquidens. NCBI lineage: Eukaryota > Metazoa > Chordata > Mammalia > Artiodactyla > Delphinidae > Aethalodelphis > Aethalodelphis obliquidens. The sequence goes on from NW_020837952.1 coordinate 11,594,441, forward strand.
CGTGAGGTTTTGACACTATGTACTCCCTCCCAAGTGTTTATATTTAACCATTGCTTACTTCGCTGATCCTTCAATCTGCATTTCCAATTCCAGTAGTGCTATTGGTCTCAGCTAGTTATAGGAGAAAAGCAGTCCTATTAAGTTAATTTACACAAAGTCCAAATAGTAAAGAATCTCTTTAACTTTCTTAAGTCTCTTTACATTTTTAAAAGAATACCAGTAAATCCCTAAATGGTGGAATTTCAAACAGTATTACAAAATATAATGAAGACTTAGGGGGCAGTTTAGGGGTGACAGGTGAGAGTGGATTTCACTTGTCAGCTTAGGGTTAGCCCTGTTAAGTTGCACCTGTTTTTCACAGCTTCTCTGATTTTGAATATTCTGACAAAACACCAAAGAGTTTTATAACATTATTCACAGCATTGGATAATGCTCTGTGCGCATGTTGAGAAAAGGGGTATAGTGAAGTGGTGGGTAAAGGCACAGGTATGTATGGTTGGATTGGGAGGATGGGCAAGTGGGTTTGGGAGATGCATGTTGGGTTGATTAGCTACCTGAGGAAATTAATGTTTCAAGATAAATTATGGGCCTGGGTAATTTTAAGTTGGAGACATCATAGTCCAATCATAGTAGAATATCATTACAAATATTTACGTTTGCTACTGTCATTGCTGATATCATGGTAAGTCCTTAATCTCCAATAATAGAAAATTTCATTAAGTCTGTAGTTGATAGAATTTTTAAAAAGACTGATTTCTTCAGAGAATCACTGTCTGTTACAGAGTTCTGTACCAAGTAAAGTGTCTAATTCATATTAAAGACAAGTAAGAAAAATTTTGTCTCAGTATGAGTTTAATATATAAGCTGGCTATTAATTTCATTTTAATTCAGTTAGCTTTATTTAAATCAAGTTAGAACAAATCTTTATGCACATACAATTAATAGTTCATGCTATAATATCCATAGCATCCAACCATGTACTTGAGGAGCTATATTAACATTTAAACTTTTTTCTAGTATTTTAACCAAGTATTTATAGCAATTGATAAGTTAAAATTTGTAGATTTTAGACCACTGTCATCTTGAAAAATCAAAGGCTCCTAAGAAAAAGGAAAGAGTTTAAATTTGTCAATATGTCATTTCTAAAGTACTTAATTCAAGGTATAGTTAACACCGAGAAAAATTCTTAGTTAACTTTTTTATTTCCTGAGAAGTGTTTACTTCTCTGTAGTTCTAAAGACTATAGGTTACTACTTCTGTGCTGTAATGGATGTTAAAGATATCAAACAATTGAGGAATCTCAATGAAATGAGATACTGAATTCTCAGATATCTCTGCATATTCAGAAAATATAAAAGGTTGCTATAAAAATCAGAACCCTTAATTAGGATTGACTAATCTGATTAAACAGTACTTAGCATAGATTTTAACCAACTTTAGTTTTCTTAGATTTATTTTCCAAGGAAAGTTTATTTACATTACAGAATAAGTCTTTGCTTTACATCTCCCCTTCTTTTAAGCATCCTCCTTTAATGTTTATTTTTCTTTGTTTTCACTGCTGTCATGAATGCTGACATAAGTGGGAATGCTATGCCAGGTAATGTCAGCATCGATGCAAATATACAGATCATTATTTCAACATTGCCTTTTTCTTTAAAGATAAAACTGCAAATGAGAGATAGCAAGCAACATAAAGTTTTTCATTTAGAAGTCCAGGTGCCTTAATCTTACATTTGACTGCCATATATTACAAATTGTTTTTATTATCCCAGCTTACAATAAATATACTTGAAATTGACTGAGAAGGCTTGTGTTACACAGAAATTACATAAACAGAGAATCTGCTATTTTAATAAATATTTGAAACAAGGAGCTCAATGAAGTTGTGATATTTTAAAATTGTATATTTAACCCCTAACTGAAAACCATAACAGTTACATCCACCTATGACTGCTTTCATCTACTGTCAGTATGCATAGAGAATTTTTACATAGATAATCATTATGTATGATTTGTGTTCTTCTTTCCTCACAGTTTCCCTCATCCTTTTCATATCTACATAGTCTTATTACTAAAAGGTCTCTAATTTAAGTAGCAGTGAGTAAATATACTTTGGAATTTTTTTTCTGACATTAAAAGGTAATTTGTTGATATTTTTCAGTATATTTTATCAGTACATATACTTGTGATATTTTGCAGACATCTATAGAATATATCATATAACATTCTTAATAAAGAAATAATTATGTAAGAATCACTAGAGGAGATACGAAGATGGGTAATATAATTCACCTGCAATCTATATGTTAGTACAAGAAATATATTTGAAAAGTATGTTTGTGCCATTCATTCTGTTTAGCTTACCTGCTCCTCCATTTACTTTTTGGAGTTCTTTGCCAGAAATTTTCCCTTCCAGATGACATACTTCCTGAGGTCAGGATCAATATCTTATTCTCCCTTATATTGCTAGTAGTTAGCACATTACATGGGAAATAAATAGTAAGCCCTCCTTAAATGTAGGCTAATAAATGAGTCACTCCAAAATGCAAGTAAGTCTCTGAGTTCTGCCTTTAGTATATTTTTCTACCTTTCTTTAATTTTTCATGTTATGATTATTTGAGTACATGAATTTTGTCATATTTAGTTCATGTCAGCCAGTTAATAGAGTAATGAAGGAGACAGACCCTAAACAGAAAATTCTGAGGCTGTATGGTAAATGCCAAGATGGAAGTATAGATAGGCTTGTTACGAGAACATTGGGAAGGCTCTTAACCCAACCTGGGAGTCTGAAGCTGAGTCTTGATGCTTGAAAAGGAGTTAGCCAGGCAAACAAGGTGTAGAAGCTGTAAGTAAGGGAAGTTACTTAAATACATGCGGTATAAAACAGTTCGATCTATTTGGATACTCTATCCCACTGTTGCCATTGTGTAACTTCCTGAGCAGCTTGATGGAAAAAGTTTGAATCAGGAAGGTGACACATTCATATTAATATTTTTATACTCTGTACATTACTCTGACAGCAGTGTGAAAGGTATATTTCAGCGTATCATCAGTAAGACAGAGGTCTGTTGGTAGACTATTCCTATAATCTGGGATAGAAGATACAGGGGGCTGTACTTAATGCCTTGCTCACAAACTGACCTAATGGGTCAGAGAGATTTCTCTGCCATATAATGTGTTCTTATTTATTGTTTTCCCCCCTTTTTTAAAAAACATTAAACAGTTTTAATTTGTATCCTGCCTTTTATAATATTATATCATATATACTTTTTTTTTTTTTTTTTTGCGGTATGCGGGCCTCTCACTGTTGTGGTCTCTCCCATCGTGGAGCACAGGCTCCGGACACGCAGGCTCAGCGGCCATGGCTCACGGGCCCAGCCGCTCTGCGGCATGTGGGATCCTCCCGGACTGGGGCACGAACCCGTGTCCCCTGCATCGGCAGGCGGACTGTCAACCACTGCGCCACCAGGGAAGCCCGTATATATACTTTTTTTGATGCCATCTTTTCTAATTTTTTAAATTGTTCCATATTTCATCAAGTGATTGTAGTTTATTTAACAATTCCTTTATGTTAGACATGTTTCAATATTTAGAATTATTTCTTTAAGATACATTTCTAGAAATGAAATTATTAAATTAAAGGGCATGAACATGTTCTTAGAATTTGTCATCATACCGCTTTCTGAAAAGGTAAAAGTTTATGCCTTTACTGACAGTATGTGAGTATATTTTTATAGCATCCTTGCCAGATTATTATTTTAAAAAATCTTTTTGGTAATTGAACAAGCAATGGCTTCTCATTTTAATTGACATTTCTTTTTAATGTTGAACATTTTTTTCTGAATTATTAAATTATTTTCTTTTTATTATTACTTTTTTTGGAGTTTTTGTGTTTTCTTTATCAAGTTGAGCTATTTATATAGCAAAAATATTAACTTCTCATCATGTTTATATCATATTTTCTGCATCATTTACCTTTTAATTTTTTAGCTAGATGCTTTTAATTTTTACATAATTTAACTAATTTTTCTCATTTGTTGCTCTCCACTTAGGCAGTCCTTCTCCTTCCACATAGTTGATAATCATTTTCATTGTCTTCTAGTTTTTCTGTGGTTTGATTTTTTCTTTATAATATATGGGGTGACTTGAGGACCTAGATTTTTTTTTCTTTTGCAAAATTACTAACCGATTGTACCAACATCATTCTTCCTTTTCCTGTAATGTACTTTTAAGATGAAGCTGCTCATACTTTTATTTGTCCTCATATTGAATCATTTAAAATATTTTCAGACATTTTGAACCATTAAAATTTTTTTACTGTTAGAAATATCAGTCTTTCCCATAACTAGATTTTAAGGGTTTTGAGGGTAGCAATCATGTCTGCATCACATTTTATTTCTTTCACAAGAATTATAATATGTTATTTAATGACTGTTAAAATTTATAATAAAACTTTTATTAACCCCTATTAGTGTGATTCATAGTGGGGTATCCTAGTTTAATTCTTTTTTTCCAGGATAAAAACTGCAATTTTGCAGTGAAACTGCTCAGAGCAAGGAAACCCCTAGGATATGGGGACCTGCTGGACCTCTTTCAGGTGTGTGAAAGTGCATCATTTGATCTCACAGTTATAAAATTTGGAAGTAAAATATATTTATCAAACACACAGTGTTATTCTGTTAAAGGAGTTGTGCTTCTTAAGGGACTTAGGTAGAAATTAAACTTTTTTTCTCCCCACCCCACCGCCCACCCACCAAGTTTTGATTAAAAAGAGTTGACCTTTTCCTCTTTTTTCCATGGAATGATTTTTTAAAAAATGGTTAAGGCAAGATGTCTTTATATTGCTGCACAGCCTTTTCCTCAATGTGGTTTCTAAACTCTAAACCCGTAGGAAGCTTTTTATGTAAAGCCACCTTTAAGTGCATGTAATTAAAATTATTGTTTATAAAGAGAAAGCAGCAATTGCTCAATTAGAAGGGTAGAATTAATTTCTGCTTCTTAGGACCATTATGACATTTAACAGAAGAGAAAAATAATTAGAAACTTCTAAAAAACGACCTTTATATTACTTCATTGTGATCTAGATATGGTAGATATGTTTCCGTTTTTCACATTATGCTTCAAAAAACAGAATAGATCAGTAGGTTTTATTTTTTGGTTGTTCTTGATCATCTATTCTGGATAACAGAAATTTCCTTTGACCATTATATTCTCATATAAACTGGGAGAAAAAAAAGTAGGAAGGGTGCCTTTGACTTACATTAAAATAGAGTTAAAAATTACTTTTATTATTACCTTAACTCAGCTTGATAGATCCGGATAACTGTGACTGACATGTATACAATATTTCAGTGTAACTCACCTTATTTTATTCATTCTAAGATACACAGTTTTTTCACATGTTAATATTCCCCAAATTGGTATGCATTTTACAATTAATGGCATCTTAGAATCACTGTGGGCCAGATAGTGTTGTAGTTGTCTTTTTCAGTGCATGTGTGAACTTGTTCATACTGTCACATCAGTTGAGTTAACGGTGCATTGTTGGTATCACGTAAGTTTCATTGCTATTTGAAATGTCACCCTAGTTGTTGTGCAAAAACTTTCTGTTAACATCTTATGGTAAGGTCAAAAAAAGCACCACCATCAAAGCCTGCAGAATGGGTGTCATTAGCTTAGAAGAATATCTCAGAGACAGTAGTGAAGTACTCTCAAGCAATGAGGCATCCTAAACAAACAATCCAATTAAAAATTGGACAGAAGATCTAAATAGACATTTTTTCCAAAGAAGATATACAGATGGCCAACAGATACATGAAAAGATGCTCAACATCATTAATCATCAGGGATATGCAAATCAAAACCACAATAAGGATATCACCTTATACCTGTTAGAATGGCTATTATCAAAAAGATAAGAAATAACAATGGCCTTCTTGGCCTAGAGTATGAAATTGTGAGGAAAAAGTATAAGTGATTAGAATGCATCGTATCATAGTTTAATTGGCAAAGGTAATTGGCACTGATTTTCTTTCTGGCGATATGGGTGTGTCTTAAAAATCATTGTCATCAGAGCCTCTATGAAAGTACATTGTTTTTCTTCATTCATCTGAAGACTTCAGGCAATTGGTTTCTATTAGACACTTTTGACTCTTTTAATTTCCATTTGCATCAAATGCTGTTTACCTTAAAGAGTGGCAGCATAATGTTGTGGGAAGAATAGTGAACCAGGGATTAGAAGACATTTTCAGTTTCTGGTTTTACCACCTACTTATTGTTTTACTTGGTCCAAATCATACCCTATAAACTCTATATGAGTATTGTGATACTCAAATGAGAAACACAAGTTAATGTAATAAAAATTATAAGTGCCACTTGTTAGTATTGAAAACTTATATTTGCCTGAACAAGATTTAATAATTTGGAATGTTCTGCAGAGTTAAGGATGGCCTCATACTTCATTGATTCTGGCAGAATTGAATATAGCAGGATATTTACTGCTTCAGAATAGTATTTTTTGAGCTTTATTGTCATCTTTTAATCACTCATGTAAAATGTTTTGTGACATTGTTATGGAAATTTTATGTCTCTGGTTTTGATTCAAAATCTTTATGAACAAGAAAACAAGGAAATAAGGCAGGGGAGCTTTTTTGAAAACACTGTTCTTTGCCAGTCATATTTGCCTTCTCTTAGCTGTGCTAAATCAGTGGTTTATACTGGCATACTGAGGGACTTTGCAGAGCATGCTGTAGTAAATAGTAGTCTTTATTTGCCATACCATAAAGGGAGCTTTGGGAGAAGAAAGAAGGGGATTTAAGTGATAAAATTAATGTTAACACTAGTTTTATACTTTTAAAGGTGATTCTGGATGACTTTCTCACAATTTCTTTTGAAAAACATGTTAAAACTCAGATTTCTGTGTCTTTATTACAATTCTTAACGTCAAAAAATAATTGATGGATGTAGTACATTTGAAAACAAATACCAAACACATAAGTTTAAAGTTCTCTTGACTTGGAATTTTATGTTATTTATTCAAATTCCCTGAGGATGACAAACCTGTCTTGTTCATCTTTGTGTAGCCATTCAGTAAGTGTGTATTGATTTAATTTCATTTTGTAAATTTAATTATGTATAATTCAGTTTGTGCATTTTCTAATCTTTTACATTTTTGTTGACATTTTAAAACTTCTGAAAGTATTGGCTTGGTAGAAGGAGTTATTTTAAGATTTGGAATTACAGCATGTGCATCCAATTAGTTTAAAGCAATATTTCAGTAATAAGAGGAGTAATGTTATGGTTTTTAATGAGTTTACTTCTTGAAGAAGAAATTAGAGCCAATGAATTCAAAGCATATAATAAAATTCTAGGGATCTTCTGAATATTCATTCAGAAATGTGGTGGGGTTCATGTATATACTATTTTTAATTACTTTTCTGCTCTAGAATGTGAATTCTTATTCCTGTTTTCCCTTTTGCACTATTGAAGAAATAGAGTCTTTCTCTGACGTGGGATAGAACTTCTGAGAAATTGCCGTTAAAGAGTTTATAGAAGAAGATGGAGGAGAACCGAAGGAGTGTCAGGAGAAAGGCATGGGAGAGCTGAACTTAAGGGGGAGTAGATTAGATACAGAGTCTGTAGTATTTATGTGAAGTATTTTAACTCTTACTGCTTGATTTTTATTTTGGTATTTATTTTACATTAAGTGATTTTTATTAAGATTGTCATTACTGGTTGTAATTATATAAAAATATTCTTATTTATGAATTATGTTTAAAATTTTATTTTATATGTGTTCCAAATAAAGCATTGAAAGAGAACAGCTCAGAGGTTGTTCAGCCTTTTCTAATGGGTTGTGGAACCAAGGAACCGAAGATCACTCAGCTATGTTTAGCCGCCATTCAGAGGCTCATGTCCCATGAAGTTGTGTCTGAGGTAATGTGAAGATTTTATCTGAACTGTGCACTTACAAATCAAATCATGAGTTTTCATAAGGAGAGAATAAAACATACCTGATATTTTAATGTACAATAGTGCTTGAAGGACATTGGCTTAATTTTAAAAGGTTACCAAATTGTCTCATTATTAAACGCTCAGAATAAAGAACGAAGTACATTTTGTCAAGTCATTTGTAATCTAAGAATTCATAGTTCACTAATATAGATGAAATCTTAAGAACCAAGCAAGTTTTCAATATCACTGACGGAGAATATTATTCATAAATTATTTTTTAAAAGGTAGGAGAGAAAATCATGACTGTTTGCTAGATTATCTGAACTGATAATTTGTTGTTCGTTAACTTAAAGCTATTGTTTGTATCTGACCTTATGATGGTAAAATAAGGAAAAACATTTCATCACTATGAATCTGCATCACTTTTCTTATTTAAGGACCCAAACACCTATATTTTATTTGTTGACAATAATTAAAATCATTGTTTTACAGACTGCAGCTGGAAATATAATTAACATGCTTTGGCAGCTAATGGAAAATAGTCTTGAAGAACTTAAGCTGCTTCAAACAGTTCTTGTTCTTTTAACAACCAATACAGTAGTTCATGACGAGGCACTCTCAAAGGTAGGAAGCCTGTTTGTCAAAGTTCGTAAGTGCTTTGAGACAGTATTTGAATAAGCTGACTGAAAGAGAAAAGCCTGGTGCTGTTTGAACAGCACCTTTCCTGTAGCTATCGCAGTAATGCACATTGCATGTTAAAAGCCATCGGTGCTTTATTTTTCACAGGTTAGAAGTGAAATTAGGTTAGGGTGATTAAGCAGAGCCCCTTGGATATAGCTGACAGGCTTAGTTATGAATAGGATGTGGCAGAAGAAAAGGAATAGAGAAAGAGGAAAAGAAAAAAAAATGTGTTTTGAGGTATCAGTGTTCTCCACAATTACCTTGGGTATTCCTGATAGCTCTCCCTTTCCCCCTTTTAAAAATAATTTCACATATATATGTTATGTAAGCCAGATAGTTTAAATCTGTCCCTTAAATATCTGGAAAAATGTCCTTTTGGCATTGATACATTGATACTAGGTAAGGCTGCATTTATGATAGCTATTTCTCATTCCTTTCTTATTCCCACCCTCTTTAGGAACATATAACAGCTGTTCTATTATTTGTTTCACTCTTTAAAAAGTTTTTTAAAATTAAGAAATATTTCTAAAGAACAGAAAGTACAGCAAGTAATATAAAAACCAGTCTTTACTTAATGATTTACTATTTAGGGAAATTGTTGGAGTTTCAGTAATAGTTGTATTATAATTTGTATGCCTTTAAGAATGGTTGACTTGTAAAGTAGCGAAGTATACCATCACAGTATACTGTATAGAGACTATATCTCTTTTCTAGTTATTCATTTGATGTTCTTAGGATATAATGAGATTTTACTTAATTGCAAATAGCTTATTCTTTTACCCCATACCTGCTTTATAAAATATTTAATGTATTTTTATATATATGTTTGTTGTATATAGTTCCTCTTGGTTTCTAGCTATCAAATTATTGTTCTGATACATATATTTAAAATTTTATAAAAGGTTATCATTTGACCTACCCAAGCAATAAGAACTGATTATAGTTTTATAAATAAATATAGGATTTATTTTGGTATTTTGGTTAATTTGGAAATGTAATATTTGGGGATGAAAAATGAAGTATAAAGAAATAATATAAAATTGGGTAGTAGGAAAGCTTCTCTATAACATGTACTTTTCCTTTATGTTGAAATTTTAAAAGTGTTAGTGGTATCAAAGGCTTGCTTTCTTTTAAATGTTTAATATAATTAATATGATAAGGCATAGTATTTAAAAATACCATTATTATGTTTTCCTCCAAGAATGGCTTCTTTTAAAACTGTAAAACTTGTAGAAGAACACATAGGAGAAAATTTTTGTGACCTTGGGGTAGGTAGCGACTTCTTAGGTAGGGCACAAACCCATGAATCATAAGAGAAGCCACAGAATGGGGGGAAATATTCACAAATATCTGACAAAGCACTTTTATCTAGAATTTATTGAAAACACTCTTACAACTCATTCATAAGACAACCCAATAAAAAATGGACAAATGATTTCAACAGACACTTTATGAAATAATCTATTCAACTGACTAATGAATACATGGAAAGTGCCTCAGAATCTTTAGTTATCAGGGAAAAGCAAATTAAAACCACAAGGAGATATTATTACACACCCATTAGAATAGTTAAGATTTAAAAAGATTGACCATATCAAATGTTGTTGAGAATATGGAATAATTTTGAACTCACACATACTGCTGGCAGGAATATAAAATTGTAAAGCAACTTTGGAAAACTAACAGTTTCTTTAAAATTTTAACTTATACTTACTATGTGATCTGTCCATTTCACTCCTAGGTGTTTACTTACCCAGGTAAATGAAAATACATGTCCTCATTGAGATTTGTATGTGAATGTTCACAGCAGTTTTTTGTACAGTAGCCAAAAACTGAAACAACCCAAGTGTCTATCAGGAGATGAATGGATAAGTAGAATGTGGTATAGTCATACCATGGAATAAAAAAGTATAAATTACTGATACAAAGAAAAACGTAGATGAATTTCACAAATATTACAAGTGAAAGAAACCAAACAGAAAAGAGCACATACTGAATGATTCTATTTGTATAGAAAATACCAGCTAATCTATAGTGATAAAAGCAGATTGGTGGTTACCTGGGGCCAAGGGTGGAGGAAAAAATGGACTGCAAGAGCACAAGGAAACTTTTAGGATGGTGGAAATGTCTTATACTTGGTTGTGGCAGTAGTTCCATAGGTGAATATAACTGTCAGAACTCATAAAATCATACACTTTAAAGGGATACAGTTTATTGTATATAAATTATACCTTAATAAAGTTGATTTTAAAAGAAAAAATGATTCCTTTTTTAAAAATTATTTTATTCATTTTTATGCTTAGCAAGTTTATATAGTATTTCTCCAGGTGATTTAGTGATACAACAAAGTTTGAGTACTTGCTATTCGCAAAAAAAAAGTTCTGGGAAAATAAAAGCACAACACATTATTATATACATGTTAAAAGAACGAGATTGTGAAAGGAGTATTTCACATTACCTTGGTCAATCTTATGTGTCTGTGTATTTACTGAGAGTTTGAATTATTTCAAAATGCTGAGCTTTTTGTAGTTTTATTATATGAAAGAGTGAGACTTTTAGTGTAGGTGATTGAAGCAGCAAAACAAATTATTTAATTTTGGGTTACATCAGATAAAATAAAGATAATAACCATGTTCCTCAATCTTATTTCACACTAAATGGAAATTGTTTTTTCAGGCAATTGTTCTTTGTTTTCGACTACACTTCACAAAAGATAATATTACAAATAATACAGCTGCTGCTACAGTGCGACAAGTTGTTACTGTTGTTTTTGAGAGGATGGTTGCTGAAGATGAACGACACAGAGGTAAAGTGAAAAAAGTTGTTTCCTTTTGACAGTGGGTGGCTCTAACATCCATGCTTTTCTCTTTTATTGATTGTCAGCCATTCCCCTATGAACTTAGGCTACCTAAAAATTAGAATACTTTAAGAAGCCTGTTAGGGCTTCCCTGGTGGCGCAGTGGTTGAGAGTCCACCTGCCAAGGCAGGGGACACGGGTTCGTGCCCTGGTCCGGGAAGATCTCACATGGCGCGGAGTGGCTGGGCCTGTGAGCCATGGCCACTGAGCCTGCGCATCCGGAGCCTGTGCTCCACAATGGGAGAGGCCACAACGGTGAGAGGCCCGCGTACCACACACAAAAAATTAAAAAAAGCCTGTTCATTTTAACTTCATTATTATTGATAATGGCAATTCAAAAGATAAATCCCCCATAATTTTATCACCCTAAGAAGTGGACTCTATTTTCCATGTTTATTTCTAATATATTCATAATTTCATATCGAAGATGATAATTTCACATTTCACACCAGATGTTGCATTATAAGTATTTTCAGCCAAACATTACATTATATGAATTTTTCATGTTATTTTTGTAATTGAAATTTTAATGGTTGCACTATATTTTGTGGCTGTTCTATAATTTAATGAACTACTTGTGTTCAATAGTTTAGTATTGTTTTGAGTGTCTTCCTACATATATATTTCCATATGAATTATTTCTTTAGGGTAAATTCCCAAGAGTGAGCTTCCCTCATGTGAATCTTTGTCTCTGCCTATTAACATGTATTAATCAAGATTATTTATATAATGTAAAGTTTAATATTTTCATATTTTCATCAAATATTTGTAATTTTTAGCATCTTTTTCTTTGTGATTTACAACATTTCCTAAAAACTTAGAAACATGTCCTGTCACAGAGCTTACAGATACTATGCTTCTGTTATAATTTTTATAATTTGATAACTTTTAACCTTTTTTTCATTTGTTAACCCTTATTGGATGAAAAGTAAATTTTTTCCCATGATCAGTTGAAAAGATCATAAGGTGCTACCAAGAGCAACCTCTCTGTTTTATGGAGTCAAGAAACAAAAGATTAAACTTTTTTTTCCCTTTACATAGTTTTTTCTTTCCCCTTAAACTCTTTTTTTTTTTTTTTTTTTCCCGGTACGCGGGCCTCTCACTGTTGTGACCTCTCCCGTCGCGGAGCACAGGCTCCGGACGCGCAGGCTCAGCGGCCATGGCCCACGGGCCCAGCCGCTCCGCGGCATGTGGGATCTTCCCGGACCGGGGCACGAACCCGTGTCCCCTGCATCGGCAGGCGGACTCTCAACCACTGCGCCACCAGGGAAGCCCTCCCCTTAAACTCTTGATATTAGCAATCTTTCATATCATTTGGTGTTTTTTTGGTAATACTGGTAAAAAACGGCAATACTAGTAAGTAATGATAATGGTGCCTACTCTAATAATTGCTTCACTTTTCCTGAAATTAACCATTGGTCAGATTTTTCACATTCAGTTTCAGACATTTAGTCTGTTGGTTTATTAGAATATTCCCACTGACTTTTGTCTCACTTTTCCTAGGGGAAATGCAGGTGGAATTCTAGCAGTTTGGAATATTAAGGAATTAAACTTAAGGGATAAAACAGGGCAGTTCTCCAGTTTGAATGTCTTGTATATTCATAATCTCAATATAAGTTCTGGATTGGTAGTTTTGCCTGTGTGTCTCTAAAGACTAATATCTCATTTAATACTTTCTAATAAGGTAGAAAATACTTAGAACCTCTTTCTTTTCAAGTAGTCATTGAGTCAACATTTATTCAAAACAGGCTGTCATAGCTTACAGGGAATGATATCTTCTTAGTATTCAAAGAAATTGGGACGCCCCATTCTAGTTGACTCTTAGCTAGTCAATACCTGTGACTGACATAGTACTTGTGGCAGATCAAGCAGTTAATTCTTTTGAAGATGGAGAGATGATAGAGAAATTAACCATGTGATAAATATTTATATGTTTGATATTTAATGGTACATTCAAAGATCATGTGGATTTTAAATCCATGAAATAAAGAGACTGGAGAAAGGGGTACTGAGAAAATCAAATGTACGTGTAAAGATACTAAGTTTATTAAAATGAATGTAAGATAGTGAAGAGTGATTTTTATGGCATTTTGTGTAAAAATGGGATTCCCAATTTTTCTTTCCATTATGGAGGCATGGTTCTGAAGTTATTATTAAAGTTTATAATTCTATAAATAAGTATTTATTTTAAGCATACCTTTTGGACAGTATATATGATTTATTAACGGTCATTATGAACTCCTAAAACCCCTCTAATTTTGATTGCAGATGTTGTAGAACAACCAGTACTAGTCCAAGGAAATAGTAACAGAAGATCTGTCAGTACCCTCAAACCTTGTGCTAAAGATGCATATATGCTTTTCCAGGTATTTCAGTTGATAAGAATAATTTTTATTATACGAATAATTTTTATTATACAATATAGTTTTGTATGAATTTTTGATTTTGGAATTTTGTATCTGATTCAGTTTTTTAAGCGTCATTTTTTTTAATTGTCCAGTTTTATAGTGTCAAAGAGGTACAGGTTACCCCCACTATCTGACAGTAGCACATTTCTGTGAAACCTTTCATAAGGCAAAATGGCCTAAAGTGAAAAAGCAATTACCTTAGTACACAATTACCTAATGAATGCACAAAATAGATCGAGATAAAGCACAGATGCTCACAGACACAGTTCAAAGCTATGGCAGCTTGATGCTGAGATGCTGAGTGTAGTTCCCGGGGAAAGAGCTTGGCAGTACCACTCTTGCTGCCTGGGGTGTGTGCTACCTCTACTATGGGCTCGCTGCAAAGCAAGTGCTGACACGATTTTCACTTTTGCCTTTTTTTTTCTTTTTTTTTTTCTGTAAAAGTGAAAATCCTCTTCAGATTTCTTCTGGTTAGAGAAAACAGGTGCTAACGTAGGTCTTCTGTAAAAGCTAAGTGGTAAAGCGAACTTTTGAAAAGCCCATGATACCTGTATTTAAAAAAAATTCTAAAACGTTAAAGAGCATCTATAGCTAATTAACATGATGAAATGTTATGTTTCACTTTAAGGAAATAAAATGAATTAAACCCTGGACTAGATATATTAGGGATGACTAGTCATATAAAATACTTCCTTTAATAGGAAAATTAAAGTACTAAATTTCTGTTCTACCTAATGTAATTTGATATGCAAATACCTGATTTTTACATTACTTGTCGTGAATAAAATAAGATTAACCTGCACTGAAAATTTTATTAATTTTGTTTAAAGGGTTAAGTGGTTTTTCATTAAAACCATGTTAGAATAACCACTTATCTGTGCACTCTATATATTTAGTTTACTTACATAATCAACTATACAATTAATCAAAATTTGAATTACCAGTACTTAGTTTCTAAGGAGTAAAACCTATTATTTAAGAAGAGATACTTTAAAAAAATTTTTGTGAACTGTAAAATGAAAGGACATTTCATTCCAGCATGTGAAATATTTTATTTATTTTTTATTCATTGTTTGATTTATTTTCCCAGGACCTTTGTCAGTTGGTTAATGCTGATGCCCCTTACTGGCTAGTAGGCATGACAGAAATGACCCGAACATTTGGCCTCGAATTACTTGAGTCAGTCTTGAATGATTTTCCACAAGTCTTTTTACAAGTAAGCCATTTGTAGTATCTTGCAACAAAATTAATCTTTAATTTTTTCACAGATACTTTTCAAGAGAGTAACATGTATTTTTCCCCCACATTAAAAAATGCAAAAAATTATAACCTTAGACTTTAGACATATAATAATTTGCTGATATCTTAATTTTTGTTGTGCCCAAGCAGTTTGAAATTTTAACATTAGAAGGAATTCCTAGAGTGTCTAGTCAAGCATTTCCCAATCTAAGGGTGTACAGAGGAATGTGGTACGTGAGCTATTTTTATAATATTTAAAAGCCTTAAAAAATTGTCACTAATTTTTTTACTTGTTTGTATGCAGCTTTGTGCTTTAACATAATTTAAATGGAAAAAAGAAGTCGTCAATGCTTAATAAATTTAATGTGCTATACAGACTATTTCAAAACAGAAGGTTAATAGGGGAAAAAGTGAGAAAGAATTCAAACTTTTCATTTTACTTGTAAGAAGCTAAAGTCCAAAAGTGATTCAGTGATTTACATGGGGTTCTTTAGTTATTAGCAGATCTTGAACAAAAACTTAGAACTTTTAACTACTACTCTAGCTCCTTTCCCTACCATGCTGCCCCTCCCTAAATCATCTATTTTATCCTTGCTTTTACCTAAAAATGTGTGAATCAAGTGAGAAAAAAGTAGAAAGAAGGTCCTTTAGCCCAAGAGTTGGGACTGAAACTTTTACTACATGGTTCATAATTTTTGGTCTGTGTTAGACAACTGTTCAGTGCTTTCAATGATAACAATATTAACTGATGATTCCCTTTCTTGTATTAGTATAGGATAAGTGTAGATACAACTCGACTAATCATCTTGTATAAACTGATAGCTGTAACAGCTACCACTTTGGACTGCCTACTCCGTGCTGTGACTTTGCTAAATTCCTTATATATCATACTCTCTTTAAGCTGCACAAATGCCTGAGAAGTACCAGTTATTCCTACTTTACACAGGAGGAAGCTAAGACTTTAAGAGGGTTAAATAATTTGTCTAAGGTTTCATAGTTTGTAAGTGCCCTCACCCTCTAGCCATACTGTCATTCTTGTTGTTCCTAAATGACCCAGGTGGACTCCTGCTCCTAGGCCTTTGTACTTCCTGCTTCCTGAACCCGGAATGCTTTTCTCCCATATGGCTTGTTCTCTTACTCTTTTGAGGTCTTTACTCAATGGTCAACCTACCAGATAAACTTTCCTCACCACTGTGTAAAATGGCGGCTGTTTTTCATGGCAGCACCCTTGTCTTTCTTACTCCTTGTTATTTTTCTTTGTATCACTTATTTCCTCCTGACATATGTATTTGTACATTAGTTGATCTCACTTCCCCTACAGGAAAGTAAGCTCTATGAGGCAGGGACTTAGTTCACTGTTGTATAGGTGCCTGTAGTGGTGCCTGGCATATGACAGGTGTTCAATAAATATTTAAATGAATGAGTGAATGAATTTGTAAATGAATTTGAATTTGACGAGATCGGGTGCATTCAGGGTGGTATGGCCATAGACAATGAATTTGAATTTGAAATGTCTATAGTTTGGATTATGTTTTTTAATTTTGTAGGAAAAGATTTGAAAAAATGTTTCCAGATTTATTGTACCCATAATCTATTGTACTTTATTCTTCCTGCTATAATGCAGAGGAGAAAAAAGAATTATTCTTTGTAAGATCCTAAAATTTACACCTACAAAGTTTTCTTCAAGAGAGAAATATTTGCTTTCATTCACTCATTATTCACTCATCCAATCAAAATTTACCAATCCCTTACAATATGCTAGTCCATGTGTTCAGTGTCAAGGATACAGAATTTAAATAAGACAGATAAAATTCCTGCCCTTACGGCACTTACCAATCTAATTGGAAGAAAAACATTAACTGAATGATAAGCCATGATGAGTGCTGTGAGGGAAAAGTATAAAAAGTGCTATGGAAATGAGTAACATAGGTACCAAACCTGGTGGAGAGTTGGTGATGAATGAAGGCTATGAAGCTTTCACCTGAAAGATAAAGAGTAGTTAGTTGGGGGAAATAGGTAGTATAGGAAAAGAATATTCCAGAGCAGTGGCTCTAAGAAAGGATCTGTCTTCTCTTTTAGAAAATAAGCTTTATAAGGGCAGGGACAAAATCGAACTTAACCTTGAATTCCTTTACCTAGCACAGTGCTTGGTACATATTAAACAGTCAGCAAGTAAATGCTGAATAAATCATTGAAATGTGAATAAAAAAAGCAGTCTTTTACCTTCTTCAAAATAAAATCAGTGAGTTATAGGACTAATTATACTTACTAATCAAAGATGACTTTTGGCTTTCTGGCTTGAGCAGTGTGTTGCTTGCTACTAAGGTGGAATACTCTATGGGCAGAACTTTTGCTAGAAAGGATAGTTTATTCAGTTTTGAACTTACTCATTTTGAGATACCTGAGTGTACACAAAATGGTAGTTTAATTTATACATCTCGAGCTCAGAAGTAAGGTTTTGGGCTAAAGTTATAAATTTAAACTTCACTGGCATATAGTTGCTAATTGAAGGTATGGGAGTGAATGAGATCACCTATGGCGATAACATATGGAAGTGAGGACCTGATATTCTGGAGCTCTGAGGAACCTCATTGTTAAATGGTTGGGCATGAAAGGATGAGCATACAAAAGAGACTAAGAACATGGGGGCCAGAAATGTAGGAATGTATCTGAGAGACTGTGGCATAATAAAAGACAAAAGCAGAGAAAGCTTCAAGATGAACCAAGTAATCAGTTATGTCAGGTGCTTCAAAGAAATTTGGTAAGACTGAAAGGGCAGTGTTTGTCCACAGAGATCATGAGTATAATGAGAATAGTTTCAGTGGAGATGGAGTGGTTGATGGGGGTTGTGGAGGAAACCCAGTTGCAGCTAGTTGAATAGTGAGGGGGAAAAGTGAATAGATAAAACTTTTCAGAGTTGTCTGTAATATTTATGAATTAACCAATACCTAAGGTTATTTAATAAAGTATGAAAACGGATTAACTATGCTTTTCATTTTGTCAGTGAAACTACTGTAGATTTGAGAGTAGAATTTCAAATCACTTAACTCTTAAGATCCCATTTTTTGGGGGGAAGAATTAAAAGTACATTAAAATGGATATAAAAGCAATTATACTCCAATAAAGATGTTTAAAAAAATGGATATAAAAGACTAGAAGGATATATATTTGGAGTCAACAATGATGACTCACTAACTTATCTCTGGGAGGTGAGATGAAGCAAAGCTTTTATTTTTTACTTATCTGTGTTTTCTTTCTTTTTTTTTCTCTAGTGAAACTGATTTTTTTCCTTGAATGAACCTGATTTTTTTTAAAAAATACATTTTACAAATTTTGTGATTCTGAACAAATAAACTGCTCTATGCCTTATTTTTCCTTTTTTTGGTAAGATTAAAGGATTAGATTGGTAGATTTTTATTATTGTTTCTTTGCGGCTTCAATGAAATTGAGATGCTTAAAACAACAGAATAATATATATTTGAGATTAGACATTAAATATAGACTGGACTTTGTATTGTCAGTATAATGGGACTACTTTTGGCTAATATAGTCAAGGCATTAATAGGTTAAGGGAGCTTTTCTGCATAATATGCCATAATTCTAAGTAAAATTTAAGAATTCTTTGCAAGATTCCCAGACTTTAAAATAATTATGCTTGTTTGTCATTGTGTTTTTATCAGCTTTTTGTGTTCTGTTCAAGCAATCTAAGTAGAACAAAATATTAATTAGTAAATCTTCTATGCATGAATAGAATTATCTTTGCAAAATAAAATCTGAATTATATAACTTATTATACTTTATTAATCAGATTTTTTTGTCAGCTGCCTATTTAAATGCTTTATCTGTTTGAATTTGTGTAATGTATTTTCTTTCTTTTGTTCTTTATGTTTTTAATTGCTAGTGTCCTACTAAAATTAAAATTCCTAGTAATAAACATCGTTTTAATTCCAAAATTATTAAATGTTGAACTTAGATTCTTTTTAAAACTTCTTGAAATATTGTTTGATCTTATATTCTCAAAGAACAATACTAATTTCAGAATTGTGTGTAAAATGGTAAAATAGTAAACTGTATAAACTTATAATAAAGCTAAATTATTCATACTGATTATTAAAGATTATTATTAACTGTGAGACTGTTTTATAAGCATTAAGTACAAACTAAGTTAATTCTTCTTTTTTTTCTTTTTTTTTTTAATCTTTGCAAATAGCATCAGGAATTTAGTTTCCTCCTCAAAGAAAGGGTATGTCCTCTTGTGATAAAGCTCTTTTCTCCAAATATAAAGTTCAGACAAGGTTCCAGCACTTCATCTTCTCCAGCACCAGTTGAAAAACCATATTTTCCTATCTGCATGCGTTTGCTGAGAGTAGTATCTGTTCTGATTAAGCAATTTTACAGTCTTTTGGTAAGTGCTAATTTTTATATGTGTGTGTGTGTGTAATCGCATGAAGTCTCTTCTGAGAAGATGATGTATTTAGCTTTTTCACTTCAGTTAAGCAAACTTTTTTTTTCGAGTACCTATAGGTATTCTCTTAGGTACTCAGAAGTTCATTCTTCCCTTTCTTATGTTTATGTGACATTTTTAATGTATGTAAAGAAGAGTGATGGCCTATTATCAGATTTGGTGAATTCTAGCATAAGAAATCAATTTTTACTTTCAGTCTAATATTGTATCTATTTTGCATAAATTTTTGGATGCAAGGTATGTTGTGATATTCCAGATCATAATTCTTTCAATGTGATGATTGACTCTTAAATATTTTTCAGAGAAAATGGTATATGATGGTATGTTTCTTTTTAATTTTATGTTAAGTCAAATTCAGCATTTTACCTTAATTTTAATTAACAAAAGTAATTGGTTAGGGCTTCCCTGGTGGTGCAGTGGTTGAGAATCTGCCTGCCAGTGTGGGGGACACGGGTTCGAGCCCTGGTCTGGGAAGATCCCACATGTTGCAGAGCAACTAGGCCCGCGAGCCGCAACTACTGAGCCTGCGTGCCTGGAGCCTGTGCTCCGCAACAAGAGAGGCCGTATTAGTGAGAGGCCCGTGCACCGCGATGAAGAGTGGCCCCCACTTGCCGCAACTAGAGAAAGCCCTCGCACAGAACCGAAGACCCAACACAGCCAAAAATAAATTAATTAATTAATGTTAAAAAAAAAAAGTTCTCATCACAAGAAAAAAGAATTTAAAAAAAAAAAGAGGGCTTCCCTGGTAGTGCAGTGGTTGAGAGTCTGCCTGCCGACACAGGGGACGTGGGTTCATGCCCCAGTCCGGGAAGATCCCACATGCCGCCGAGTAGCTAGGCCCGTGAGCCATGGCCGCTGAGCCTGCGCGTCCGGAGCCTGTGCTGCGCAACGGGAGAGGCCACAACAGTGAGAGGCCCGTGTACTGCAAAAAAAAAAAAAAAAAAAATTGGTTATAGATCATCTATGAAAAGTCAATCTGCTACATGTTAGCAATAACCAACAACATAACAAACTATTAGACCGTATCGGTAGTTTATACTAAATTCTGTGGAGACTATTTTTTAAAAAAGATTTTTTCCATATTTATGTTATACTTGTCATAGATGTTCTTTTCCTATTCCAAGTTCATTTATGTAAAATGCATTTAGAACTAGTCTTTATAAGCACTGTAGTTATAATTATTTCTGGCCACGTGAGGTATATCTATAATATATTTAATACATTGTTTGGCAATACTGTAGGAAATCAAGTCATTTCAGAATGTGTTGCTAAAAATGAAATTACAGCACTCCCTAACACCATACACAATAATAAACTCCAAATGGATTAAAGACCTAAATGTAAGACCGGACACTATAAAGCTCTTAGGGGAAAACATAGGAAGAACACTCTTTGACGTAAATCACAGCAAGATCTTTTTTGACCTACCTCCTAGAGTAATGAAAATAAAAACAAAAATAAACAAATGGGACCTAATGAAACTTAAAAGCTTTTGCACAGCAAAGGAAACTATAAAGAAGACAAAAAGACAACCTCAGAATGGGAGTAAATATTTGCAAACAAATCAACAGACAGAGGATTAATCTCCAGAATATATAAACAGCTCATGCAGCTCAATATTAAAAAAACAAACAACCCAATCCAAAAATGGGCAGAAGACCTAAATAGACATTTCTCCAAAGAAGACATACACATGGCTACGAGGCACAAGAAAAGGTGCTCAACACCACTAATTATTAGAGAAATGCAAATCAAGACTACAATGAGGTATTACCTCACACTGGTTAGAATGTGCATCATCAGAAAATCTATAAACAACAAATGCTGGAGAGGGTGTGGAGAAAAGGGAACCCTCTTGCACTGTTGGTGGGAATGTAAATTGATACAGCCACTATGGAGAACAGTATGGAGGTTCCTTAAAAAATCTAAAAATAGAATTACCATATGACCCAGCAATCCCACTGCTGGGCATATACCCAGAGAAAACCATAATTCAAAAAGACACATGCACCCCAGTGTTCATTGCAGCACTATTTACAGTAGCCAGGTGACGGAAGCAACCTAAATGCCCATCCACAGACAAATGGATAAAGAAGATGTGGTACATGTATGCAATGGAATATTACTCAGCCATAAAAAGGAACAAAATTGGGTCATTTGTAGAGGTGTGGATGGACCTAGAGATTGTCATACAGAGTGAAGTAAGTCAGAAAGAGAAAAACAGATATCGTATATTAATGCACATATGTGGAATCTAGAAAAATGGTACAGATGAACCAGTTTGCAAGGCAGAGATGGTGACACAAACATAGAGAACAAACGTATGGAGAACAAGGGGGGAAAGCGGGGAGGGGGGTGATGGTGGTGGGATGAATTGGGAGATTGGGCTTGACGTATATACACTAATATGTATAAAATAGATAACTAATAAGAACCTGCTATATAAGAAAAACAAAGTTAAATTAAAAAAAAAAAGAATGTGTTGCTATTTAGGGAACTGTAAACTATCAGGGCTTGGTGCCAAGGGTTTAAGAGTCTTTTAAAGTTCTTTTTTAAGAAAGGTAGATTAGTTTCTCTAAAGATGGAAAGTTTTTACCTATCAGTTGTTATATTTTCTGTATTGTGTTTATTTATAGTCTGTTTCTATCCACAAAGAAACTTTTAAAAAAATGTACAGCAGAGTGACAAGATGATAGAATAGGAAGCTCCAGGCACTCTACCCCTCATGGAGACACCAACTTAACAATATACAGAACAGATTGCCCTTGTGAGAACTTTAGAAACCAGCTTAGAAATTACAGCACCCCAGGCAAGTCCAAGGCTAAGAAAAGGTTCATTAGAGTGGGTAGGAAAACCCATTGCACTTACCCACTGTACCTCATCCCACTCCTGGCACAGCACAGCATGGTACGATCAAGGGAAATTCCCAACTTATGGCTTCTCCTACAGGTGGAAAAGAAGGGTGAAATATGCAACCAATGTCCTGACTTTTGGGGGTACTGCCCAAGGGACTGATTTTTGTCTCAGCTGACTCTTGGACACTTAAAAGAAAGGCAGCAACATACTTGGGTGCCTGGGGGCCTGCTGAGATCAAAGTCAAGCCCTGTGGCTTGCCACAGCACCAGGGAGATTATAGTAACACAGACAGACACCAGGGGAAGCACCAATACCTTGAGTTGATAAAGCACCACAGACTGCAGTACTACATACAGACACCAGGGGGAGCTCCTGAGTAGAATTCGGCAAACGTCTTTAGCTGGGAAATTACGCACATAAGCCCAGAGAGGACACATTGACAGAAAAGGTTTGAGAGGACCCCAAAATCTCTAGCTGGGCTGATTGGTAAAGATCTTTCCCTGTACAAAGCCAGTCCATAAAGACTAAAAGAGTTAGCTGTTTTTTCAAATGCCCAAATTTCAACAGAAAATAAGAAGACATACAAATAAACAGGAAAACATGGCCTAACCAAAGGAGCAAAATGAACCTCCAGAAATTGTCCCTAAAGAAATGGAGATAAGTGAGTTACCCAACAAAGAATTCAAAATAACCATCACAAAGATGATCAGAGAGCTAAAAGAGAACACAGACAACTAGTCAGGAAAATGGTGTATGAACAAAATGAGAATATCAGCAAAGAGAAACTATAAAAAAGAACCAAACAAATTCTGAAGCTGAAGAATACAATAACTGAATTGAAAAAATTCACTAGAAATAGACCACAGACTGGATCAAGCAGAAGGAAGAATCAGCAAAGTTGAAGACAGGTTATTTGAAATTATCAAGTCAGAGGAGCAAAAAGAAAAAAGAATGAAGAGACCCTATGGGACACCTCAAGTAGACCAGTATATGCATGTTCTAGGAAGAACACACTGTATTTTACTTTCACACTCACAATACCTCTGTAACCAAACGTGGATATTTTTCCCACACTGACCAGTTCTCTGACAGCCAGGTGTCTTACATTTTGATTAAATTCTGATATCTGCCAGAGTTAGCACAGGCCCCATAGGTTAAGGGATCAGTCCGCGAGACTGTCCCCTGTTTTAGATGCCAGTCCCAAGTAGTGGATCCCCAGGTTACCAACAACTTCTGTCTAACTTGGCTACAAATTGGAGGTTCTCACGACCCCTTCTTGGAGTTCAATAACTTGATAAAGTGGCTCACAGAACCCAGGAAAACATTTTACTTACTTTTGCCAATTTCTTAGCAAGGATATTTTAAAGGATATCAATGAACAGGCAGATAAAGAGATACATAGGGTGAATTCTGGAAGGGTCCTGAGAGCAGGAGCTTCTGTCCCTGTGAAGCTGGGGTATACCACCCTTCTGTCATGTAAATGTGTTTGTTCACTAACCTTGATGTTCCCCAAACTCCATATTTTGGCAATTTTTAGGGAGGTTTCATCATATAGGCATGATTGATTATTAACTCAATTTCCACCTCTCTTCCCACTCCAGAGAATGGAGGGTGGGGCTGAAAGTACCAAGCTTCTAATCATGGTTTGCTCTTTCTGGTAACTAACCCCTATCCCAGAGTCCATTGAGAGTTGCCTCATTAGAACAAAAGGTACTCCTGTTACCTACAAAGTTCCAAGGGATTTAGGAGCTCTGTGTCAGATGCTCCTATCATTCAGGAAATTACAAGGGTTTTAGGAGATATGTGTCAGGAACTGGGGTCAGAAGTCAATTCTTAGAACAAAGGACACTCCTAGCCACCCCTATTTACAAGGGTTTTAGGAGCTCTCCTAAAATCAGGGGTGGAGACCAACATATATATTTCTTATTATTTCACAATGCATTATGGGAGTCTTAGATGAGGAGCAAAGGGCGCAGAGAGCTTATTTGAAGAAGTAACGGCTGAAACTCCCCAAATTTGAAGAAGGAAATGGACATACAAATTCATGAAGCTCAAAGAATTCCAACTGGGATTAATTCAAGAGACCCAAGCCAAGACACATTATAATCAAGCTGTCAAAAGTCACAGACAAAATATCTTTAAAGCAGAAAAAGAAGAGTGATTCTTCATGTGCAAGGGAGTGTTCATAAGATTTTCAGAGGACTTCTCAGCAGAAACCTTGCCAGCCAGAAGGGAATGGGGTGATATATTCAAAGTACTGAAAGAAAAAACTGTCAATCAAGAATACTAATCAAAACTTTCCTTCAAAATGAAGGAGAAATGAAGTCTTTCCCAGATGAACAAAAACTGAGAGAGTTTATTACCTGTGACTAGGCCGAATATATATCACTTCACTATTTATTCCCTAAGTATTATCAGAGTTGTCTTGGGAGGGCTTCTCTCTCTTCCCTCTCTAAAATACATGTTTAACTAATTAAATTAACATAAATCTATAGAAAGAGAGGACATTTCTCCTTTTCCTTTTCATATCCACTAATCAGAAATGGAGAACCCCATCTTTTTTCTGTTCTCCACAATAATGCAGCATGCTTACATCTTCACCACAGCAAATGCAGAATTCACATTTTGTTTCTGTTCCCAAATCAAGAATTACCAACTTAATTATCTTTTGTTTTTATAATACTTGATGCTGAATTGTATCCCTTCAAAATTTATATGTTGAAGCCCTAACCCCCCCCCACTGTGACAGTATTTGGAGATGAGATCTTTGGGAGACAATTAGGTTAGACGAGGTCATGAAGGTAGGGCCCCCATGATAGAATTAGTGACCTTATACAAAGAGATACTGGAGAGCATGCTCTCTCTCTCTGCCTGCCATGTGACAACACAGTAGTAAGGCAGCCGCCTGCAAGCCAGAAAAAGAGCCCTCACCAGAACCCAACCATGCTGCCACCCCGATCTCAGACTTCCAGCCTCTAGAACTGTGAGAAATAAATTTCTGTTTTCTAAGCCACCCAGTCTATGGTATTTTGTTACGGCAGCTCAAGCAGACTAAGGCATTTGGTTTCTGTTCCACTTCTGTTATCTAGCGGTTCATCCAGTGACTTTTTCATAGCTATAGAAATCTTATTCTTTAGTAATTTCAGTTTTAGATGAAATTGCTGATATTGAGTGCATATATTCTGGATACTAACAAGTGCTTTACATTCATTCATTTAGACTTTACTACAACCCTATAAAGTAGGCCTTCGTATTTCTATTTTACAGCTGAAGAAATGAGGTTCAGGATATTTATGTAGTTGCCTGAGATCATACAGTTTATAAGCTGCAGAGCTGCGATGTTAAGTAATTCTTTTACACCCCCAAAACCCACACTCTTAACCCCACTGCATTTTATTCTTCACTGTTTTCTTAGTTCTCATTTCTTCCTCTCTCCAAGGCTGCCAGTGCCACGTTTCCTGTACTGCTCCTCTACCATTCTCTATATTTTGATCTTAGTCTCCTTGATTTGGGGGGACAGAATGGGGAGAGATAAAAGCACAACCAGCTACAGTAAAGATTGAATGTTGCTGTTTGAAGGAAGAGAAAAGCCTGCTTCTATTCTTCACTTATCTATTGGGCATGATGACCAACTGGTGAAACTTCCCTTCATAACAAGGCAGCTCTAGGACTGTGCTGCAAAGATGAATTCTTCAGATATGACATTAATTCCTAGTGTTATAATTTGTTACATGGAGACTTGACTCATTAGGATGGAACAGTTCAAACATTCTAGTTTCTCCAAGGGCAAAAGTTAGAAGTGTGGTTGTTGTGGGGTGAGGTACGTGATTGGTGTGGAATGCATCTCTCTTATTTCTCTTGTGTTTTCTGTATTTAAACCTGGAAATGATACATCTTAAAGGACATACTAGAGTAGTACTTCTTACACTTTTTGGTTGTAGGACCCCTTTGTACGCTTTAAAAATATTGAGGAGCTTTCATTTATGTGGATTATTTCTAGTATTATTTACTGTATTAAAAATTAATCTGAGATGATTCTAAAATCCATTACATGTTAACAGAAAAATTTATTTTCATGAAAGATACCTATATTTTCCAAAGAAAAAAACACATTGTTTTATATTTTTTGCAAATTTCTTTAATGTCTGGCTTAATAGAAGATAGCTGGATTCTCATACCTTCTTCTATTTTCATTATTTTGTGATACGTTGTTTCAGTCAAAGCATATGAAGAAAATCTGTCCTCACAATGATATACAGTTAGAAAAGGCAGAATTATTTTAATGACATTTTCAGGTAATAGTATATATTCTTCTTCGATCTCATACCAAACTGAACCAGTGACTCTTTCTTAAAGGTGTAGAATATGAAACCATGGTAATGACATTTTTATACGCTGTTACGTTAAAATTCATTGATTCATCTGATGCTTCAATTGTATCCTTTACCCATGCATCATTTATTATGGTTGAGCAAATGTTCCAAATGTTAATACTTTATACAGTACCAAAAATCACACATGTTAATATCAGCAACCATTTATCAGAAGAGTCTTTTGTTTTTAAAAAGCTGTCAAGGTCACAACAGCAGATATAAGTTTTCCAAAATTCTAATTTTTGTTTGAAAGCTTGAATCTTATCATTGACTTATATATCTTATCCATTGTTTCCCCAAAAGTGACAGACTTACTTGGTTAATTTTTGAGAAAATATCTGCAATATACACAAGTCTAAATAGTCATAGTTTGCCATATACTCTTTTAGTTAAAATGGTTCTCATAGGAGAAAAAAAGTGATTAGTTCAGTTCCCGGCTGTGCCTTTCCTTCAGACAACCATTGTGCTTTGATACACAGCAAAAGTACTTCATGTGTACTTCCTGTTTTGTCACACAGAAAATTACAAAGACATGCACATATGGGTCAGCTTTAATAAAATCAATAATTGTATTTTATTTGTTATTTTATTTTTGTTCATTGTGATTGTGGTCCTTAGGTGAAATAGACCCTTTTACTTTTCTTAATTGTGTGTGATGGTGAAGAATACAATGACACTAGTACAGTTCGGTGCTACTGCCTTGATTCTTGCTAAAGCACCAGCTGTTTTACCCACCATTGTTTTGAATCATCAGTACAAATGTCAATACTTTAAAAATGGCAAGTAATATCTTAGTCTTATTACGAAAATAGTGTGATGTTACAGATGTACTGAAATGGTCTGAGGGACCACACTTTGGGAACCACTGCACTGGAGAATCAGTGTTCTTCCCCAGTATTCACCAGCTTATCTCTTATTCTATCAAGTAACTCAGGGCGGAGAAGATAACTAATCTTCTGTTAATATATAGAGAGTGATTAGAAGAAATTAGAATGCTCCAGTCATTCAGGTACAGATATAATATAGGTAGTACACTATATTCTTTCCACGTCCTGTCATCTGAGCTAGGTGCTCTTCTGCTCTCTGATACACTTAGGCTCCATGCCCAGATGTCTTTTTTAGGAACATATCTTTAAGGAGTTTACTAAACTTAGTTGTAAGTGGCTAGCATATCTCTCTTCTGCCTTTGACTTACTGCTTTTAAAAAGGAATGAATGGGCTAAATTGACTTGTGCAACTTAATTTTCCACATCTTTACATATATTTCTCTCACAAAGAATCTTATCACTGACAAATCCACTAGCTATAAGGTTGTTAGCACTAAACAGCTCCTGAGAAATAGACTCCTGCATTTAAATATTCTACAAGACTTTCTTCATTGTCTCCTAAGCAAACAGTTATCTTATGTACATTATACCATATCAGACATCTATGTGGTATTTCGATGAAAATTTCCACCAGGATGGCTTTGATTCATCTTAAACATCAGTTGTCTCTTGACTATTATTTGGTACCAAAGGACTATAGGAATTCAGAAACATTCATCACCCTTCACGCTAGTATAATGGTGTTCACGGAGTACTTTTGTGCCACAAGAGTTGGACTTGGACCATAGATACCTGTTTCATATGAGTGCAGCCTCTTGGAGGAAAGGCTTAACTTAGATTCACAATAGGCACCTTCCATTGATAGATACCCTTGAGGACAATTCATTGTCCTCAGACACTAGTTCTCTGATCAGAGTTTCACACTTGGCAAGGAGGGAAGAAGCAAGAGCAAAGCTCCAGACCCCAGGAGAGAGGCTCTCTCTTTTACCCAAATCACAAGATTTTAGTGGCTGTAGTATAAAATTGAGTGATTGTTTGATTTGTACTGTAGTCACTTTTTCATAGGAGAGGAAATGAAAGGAAACTCTTAAAGGCAAGTTTTATAACATTAATAATTTCTTTGGCTGTGATGTACTTGATGTTTCTGAGAGCCTTTATTTTCTGGCTTGAAAACCTAACCAGTGAGCTTCAATTCTGTCACCATTTTAAATTCTACTTTTACTCTAAAGCAGATAGTACACATTTTGAAGGACCTACTCATGTTAAAACTCTTCAGTAGATAAAACTGTTGCCCAGTGAGTCACTAGCATGATTCTCTCCTTTTCAGTTCTTTACTAAAAGGGGTAATTTTACTTATAAAAAAGAGTAAGCACTGTGCACTTGCATGTCACTTTGTCATGTTTAGGGGATTTTTTTACTCATATTTTTCTCATTTGAGTTCTCAGGAAGGTGCAGGTACTTTTATCCTTTATTTATAAGAAGATTACCTAGCTTGTTGTCATCTACAAAGTTGATGGATAAAGAAGCTGAGCCATGTGATTTCTGATCTAGTGCTTTTCAACCATATCAAGTTTAGGACAGTGACAAAGCTCTGCCTTATGACTTACCCAGTCATAGCAGTCTAAGGATGAAACTATTTTTAGTTATCCCTCTTACTTTATCCTTATAATTATGTCCTATTTTTAAGCATCTACCTAAAAGGCATTAGAAAATACCAACTGCTGAGACTTCGGGCTAAAATCCTGAGGGCTCCTCTATTCTCATAATTCCTTGCCTCGCATTATGCTCACTCATTTTGGAGCACCGCCAGCTAAAACCTCCAATAACCTGCTGTCCTTGGTGTGGAAGTATGATTTAGTTTGGCCTAGCGATCACAATGTCAGGTTAATTCTTACTTCCCAGAGGTCCTGCTGTGTCCTCAACAAATATGTAACAGAAACAACCTTTGAATAAACTGGTGACTTTTCCTTTGTTCATTCGTTCAGTTATCAGACATTTAATGAATAATGTCAAGAATATGCTTTAAATGTTATTTATTTATAAAGAGCTTGCAAAGGAGATGGCTTATATTAATACCAAAGGTAATAACTAATAGTTAATAATGCAAAACTATGTACCAAGCCTTGTTCTCAGTACTTTATATATCTTACACCTGTCAACTGCTACAGGTTCCTTCTTGATTTCCTACTAGAAAATATATGCCAGACGTTCTTTGGCTTATTGCCTCTTTGTTTCTGAAGCAGCATAAGAACATATGGAAAAAGTGTTGGGATATTAATGAAGGGTACATGAGTGTACATGATACATGCTGCCTTCCAGGAATGAGGATGGCATGATGGTGCATAGTGCTTTCTAAAGAATAGGTATAAAAGATTAAACATGTTAGAAGATCATTAGTGTGAGTTTTCAATGATATATTTAGAGAGACACTGACTATTTTTACTGTTATCTTTTCCATATATAACTACTTTTCCCTTCTTTTCTTTTTCTCCACTCCCCATTAAGGATCATAATTTATTTAAAATTAAAAGATTTTATTGGTTTGTCCGTAGGAGTAAGAATAAGAGTATAATTTATAACTCTTAGATTTAAAGAAATATTATTAAAAATGTTGTATTTTTTAGGTAACTGAATGTGAAATATTTCTGTCACTTCTGGTGAAATTTCTGGATGGAGATAAACCACAGTGGCTACGAGCTGTTGCAGTGGAATCAATACACAGACTCTGTGTGCAGCCTCAGCTACTGAGGTAAAACTTTACTCAGCAGTATTTTGTTAAATGGATAGGTTAATATTTATGCTAACAGGAAGAGCTTAAATATTTATTTCAATAATAATTTCTAAACAAAGAAAATTGTGTATTGTATGTATATGGAGGGGTGTATGTGTGGGCAAAAAGTGTGGTTAGGGATTGCCATCAATTGAATTTACTGAGTTAATATGGCCAAGATAATTTTTTTAGAACACTGACCTCATTCTGAACCTTTGTCCAGAGTTAGTAAAATCACTCGGGTGTGCTGAAGAAGTTTTAAGTATAGCATTGAGACTGATTTATCAACATTACTTGCTATTAAAAAAAAATTAAACATTTTTAATCAAATATTTTCTCCAAAAACATTTAAAATTATTTTACAGGTCATTTTGTCAGTCCTATGATATGAAACAGCATTCTACCAAGGTTTTTCGTGATATTGTGAATGCACTGGGATCTTTTATCCAGTCCTTGTTTCTTGTCCCTCCGACTGGAAATCCTGCTACGACAAACCAAGCTGGTAAAGGCTTAGTCATATTTTGGTTTTTATATTCTGGCATAATTTACAATATTCAATATTCTGAGAGGATATTTACAGAAATCCTGTGACTAGAGAAATTGAGGTTACCTAAATATATACATTTATTTTATAATTTCTTATATTTCTTTATAGTATTTTAAGTTTTATATATAAATATAAAGATTTACACTTAAAGAATAATTTGATTTCACTGAGGTAACTATGTTTCTTTCCAGAATATATATTCTTCTCTGATATACTTTCAGTTCCTCTCATCACATAAGAACAAAAGTTTAGATGCTAATTTTCATTTTAGAAGAATCTTCATTTGGTGCCTCTCTTTAAAGAGTGTGGTTACTACTAAGGTAGTAACTAAGGAGGTCTGTTAGTCATTCTTTTAACAAAACAGGTGAACGTGATTTAAATTTGGAAATCAGTGTATAGCTTCTTGTTCCCTTTAACTTCTTTCTCTTCCATTTTTAACTTTCTGATTAGTGGTCTCTTTTGTCCTTTAATCCCACCTCTGATAAAAAGTGATTTAACAAAAGGTATGTTACATAGTTTGTCAGTATTTTTACTCATTAGTACCTTTTATATAAAGAAGGAAATGGTGTTTTGGGGAAACAGGGAGACTCTCTAGTAGCCAAAATAGGATTGGTAAATTTCATTTATTTGTGCAGTATCCATTCCTATAGCATAATTTTAAAAAATTGACCAAGTGTTTGAATATTATGGATTTGTAATTAAGTAGTAAATTGGTGTCTTTGCTTGCTTTCCCTTATCTAACAGGAAGCAATAATTCAGGTGGCCCTGTCTCGGCACCAGCTAACTCAGGAATGTTGGGGATTGGTGGAGGTGTTACTTTGCTACCAGCATTTGAATATAGGGGAACTTGGATACCTATTCTGACTGTAACAGTACAAGGCAGTGCTAAAGCAACCTAGTAAGTAGTAGTAGCATTATTTTGTAAGGAATGTTATTGTTGGGGTTTATATTTTATAGTAAAATGTTTCTCTCTGCATTATATTTAAAATTTTAGACCTACTATTTCTAACATATTTAAGAACTAATTTTCTTTTGTTATATTTTGAGAATTTTATCTAGGACTGGATTTTGTTTGTTTTCTTTTGTACTACTTGAGGACTATTAACAGCATAACAAAACAGAATGTGATTTCTTTACCTAAGGACCTATCCACTTGTTCTGTATGGCTTTTTGATTTAAGTATGTGGCTTGATTTCAGGCCTTGTGGACTTAGGTCTTCTGATACTGAGTTATCTTCAGCAAATTAGTTTACCTATTTAAAAATCTCAATGTACTCAACTATAAAATGGGAGTAGTGACATATCTACCTTTCAGGATTCTGTATGTGGATAGTTAAATGTTTGGCTGATCACATTTTTAGGGTTTACCACATGGAACTTTTAGTTTAATTAATTAAAGTGTTTAATGGATTCCACATGTGTTATTTAAAAATTTGTCATTATGGGGCTTCCCTGATGGCGCAGTGGTTGAGAGTCCACCTGCCGATGCAGGGGACACGGGTTCGTGCCCCAGTCCGGGAAGATCCCACATGCCGTGGAGTGGCTGGGCCCATGAGCCATGGCTGCTGAGCCTGCGGTCCGGAGCCTGTGCTCCGCAACGGGAGAGGCCACGGCAGTGAGAGGCCTGCGTACTGCAAACAAACAAACAAACAAACAAAACAAAAATTTGTCATTAGACATTTCAGTTTAACAACTACATATTCAACAGTGTATTGTTGATTTTTCTTAAGTAAGTCTTAGTGAACTGTAGTGCTTACAGAGATAAAGCAACCAATACTACATGTGTTTAACATTGCCACAGTTGTGAGGCAGTTAACTAATATATTTTGAGTAATTGATATGCATAATTAAAACACTGTTCCAGTGACAGTAAATCAAGACTTAAACTGTGAAGCAGAATCTCTGACTAGTTTAAATCATGAATTTGTATGATATGTCAGCCTGCATTGTATCATCACAATGATATTTTACTGTGCAGCTTTTTATTTTGCCTAAAATTATAAAAGTAAAGAGTCATGGAGGACAGAAATATTGTTATTCTTAGTCACTTAAAAGATTGAAGTTACTGTCTCATATAGGCTTTGCCTTGCTACAAAGGCTAATGATTGAGTATACTACAGTATCAAGTTATAAAAGAATCAGATTTCTAGCACTGAAGGAGACATTAATAATTATCTCATTCATTACCCCACCTCATTTTTTAAATTGAAACAATCCCAACACAAAACAAAATTGCTGCTCTTGTGGACCTTACATTTTAGTGAGTGAGATAGTCAATAAAGATGCAAATAAACATGTAGTATCACGTTGGGTAATGGTTAACTGTTTGAAGAAAAAGCAAGTTATAAGGGTGTAGAGAGTGATCACAGTGAAGATAGGAACAGAAAGGATATATCTGAGGAAATAAGAGTGAGCAAAGACATAATTATTATTTTTTTAACATCTTTATTGAAGTATAATTGCTTTACAATGTTGTGTTAATTTCTGCTGTATAACAAGGTGAATCAGCTATATGTATACCTATATCCCCATATCTCTTCCCTCTTGGGTCTCCCTCCTACCCTCCCTATCCCACCCCTTTAGGTGGTCACAAAGCACCAAGTTGATCTCCCTGTGCTATGTGGCTGCTTCCCACTAGCTATCTATTTTACATTGGTAGTATATATAACTCCATACCACACTCTCACTTTGTCCCAGCTTACCCTTCCCCCATCCTGTGTCCTCAAGTCCATTCTCTACGTCTGCATCTTTATTCCTGTCCTGCCCCTACGTTCTTCAGAACTTTTTTTTTTTTAGATTCCATGTATATGTGTTAGCATATGGTATTTGTTTTTCTCTTTCTGACTTACTTCACTCTGTATGACAGACTCTAGGTCCATCCACCTCACTACAAATAACTCAATTTCATTTCTTTTTATGGCTGAGTAATATTCCATTGTATATATGTGCCACATCTTCTTTATCCATTCATCTTTTGATGGACATTTAGGTTGCTTCCATGTCCTAGCTATTGTAAATAGTGCTGCAATGAACATTGTGGTGCATGACTCTAATTATGGTTTTCTCAGGGTATATGCCCAGTAGTGGGATTGCTGGGTCGTATGGTAGTTCTATTTTTAGTTTCCTAAGGAACCTCCATACTGTTTTCCATAGTGTATCAATTTACATTCCCACCGACAGTGCAAGAGGGTTCCCTTTTCTGCACACCCTCTCCAGCCTTTATTGTTTGTAGATTTTTTGATGATGGCCATTCTGACTGGTGTGAGCTGCTACCTCATTGTAGTTTTGATTTGCATTTCTCTAATGATTAGTGATGTTGAGCATCCTTTCATGTGTTTGTTGGCAATCTGTATGTCTTCTTTGGAGAGATGTCTGTTTAGATCTTCTGCCCATTTTTGGATTGGGTAGTTTGTGTTTTTGATATTGAGCTGCATGAGATTCATCCTTTGTCAGTTGCTTCATTTGCAAATATTTTCTCCCATTCTGAGGGTTGTCTTTTCGTCTTGTTTATGTTTTCCTTAGCTGTGCAAAAGCTTTTAAGTTTCATTAGGTCCCATTTGTTTATTTTTGTTTTTATTTCCATTTCTCTAGGAGGTGGGTCAAAAAGGATCTTGCTGTGATTTATGTCATACAGTGTTCTGCCTATGTTTTCCTCTAAGAGTTTTATAGTGTCTGGCCTTACATTTAGGTCTTTAATCCTTTTAGAGTTTATTTCTGTATATGGTGTTAGGCAGTGTTCTAATTTCATTCTTTTACATGTAGTTGTCCAGTTTTCCCAGCACCACTTATTGAAGAGGCTGCCTTTTCCCCATTGTGTATTCTTGCCTCCTTTATCAAAAATAAGGTGACCATATGTGCATGGGTTTATCTCTGGGCTTTCTGTCCTGTTCCATTGATCTATATTTCTGTTTTTGTACCATACTGTCTTGATTACTGTAGCTTTGTAGTATAGTCTGAAGTCAGGGAGCCTGATTCCTCCAGCTCTGTTTTTCTTTCTCAAGATTGCTTTGGCTATTTGGGGTCTTTTGTGTTTCCATACAAATTGTGAAATTTTTTGTTCTAGTTCTGTGAAAAATGCCATTGGTAGTTTGATAGGGATTGCATTGAATTTGTAAATTGCTTTGGGTAGTATAGTCATTTTCACAATGTTGATTCTTCCAATCCAAGAACATGGCATGTCTCTCCATCTGTTTGTATCGTCTTTAATTTCTTTCATCAGTGTCTTATAGTTTTCTGCATACAGGACTTTTATCTCCTTAGGTAGGTTTATTCCTACATATTTTATTCGTTTTGTCGCAGTGGTAAATGGGAGTGTTTCCTTAATTTCACTTCCACATTTTTCATCATTAGTGTATAGGAGTGCAAGAGATTTCTATGCATTAATTTTGTATCCTGCTACTTTACCAAATTCATTGATTAGCTCTAGTAGTTTTATGGTAGCATCTTTAGGATTCTCTATGTATAGTATCATTTCATCTGCAAACAGTGGCAGTTTTACTTCTTTCTGATTTGGATTCCTTTTATTTCTTTTTCTTCTCTGATGGCTGTGGCTCAAACTTCCAAAACAATGTTGAATCATAGTGGTGAGAGTGGGCAGCCTTGTCTTGTTCCTGATCTTAGTGGAAATGGTTTCAGTTTTTCACCATTGAGGGCGATGTTGGCTGTGGGCTTGTCATATATGGCCTTTATTCTGTTGAGGAAAGTTCCCTTTATGCCTATTTTCTGGAGAGTTTTTATCATAAATGGGTGTTGAATTTTGTCGAACGCTTTCTCGGCATCTATTGAGATGATCA
This sequence comes from Aethalodelphis obliquidens, assembly GCF_003676395.1. NCBI lineage: Eukaryota > Metazoa > Chordata > Mammalia > Artiodactyla > Delphinidae > Aethalodelphis > Aethalodelphis obliquidens. The sequence goes on from NW_020837952.1 coordinate 11,630,209, forward strand.
TACGGTTTTTCTCCTTCAATTTGTTAACATGGTGTATCACATTGATTGATTTGCGTATACTGAAGAATCCTTGCATTCCTGGGGTAAACCCCACTTGATCATGGTGTATGATCCTTTTAATGTGCTGTTGAATTCTGCTTGCTAGTATTTTGTTGAGGATTTTTGCATCTATGTTCATCAGTGATATTGGCCTGTAGTTTTCTTTCTTTGTGACATCTCTGTCTGGTTTTGGTATCAGGGTGATGGTGGCCTTGTAGAATGAGTTTGGGAGTGTTCTTCCCTCTGCTATATTTTAGAAGTATTTGAGAAGGATAGGTGTTAGCTTTTCTCTAAATGTTTGATAGAATTCACCTGTGAAGCCATCTGGTCCTGGACTCTTGTTTGTTGGAAGATTTTAAATCACAGTCTCAATTTCAGTGCTTGTGACTGGTCTGTTTATATTTCCTATTTCTTCCTGGTTCAGTCTCAGAAGGTTGTGCTTTTCTAAGAATGTGTCCATTTCTTCCAGGCTGTCCATTTTATTGGCATATAGTTGCTTGTAGTAATCTCTCATGATCCTTTGTATTTCTGCAATGTCAGTTGTTACTTCTCCTTTTTCATTTCTAATTCTATTGATTTGGGTCTTCTCCCTTTTTTTCTTGATGAGTCTGACTAATGGTTTATCAATTGTGTTTATCTTCTCAATGAACCAGCTTTTAGTTTTATTGATCTTTGCTATTGTTTCCTTCATTTCTTTTTCATTTATTTCTGATCTGATCTTTATGATTTCTTTCCTTCTGCTAACTTTGGGGGTTCTTTTGTTCTTCTTTCTCTGATTGCTTTAGGTGTAAGGTTTGGTTGTTTATTTGAGATGTTTCTTGTTTCTTGAGGTAGGATTGTATTTCTATAAACTTCCCGCTTAGAACTGCTTTTACTTCATCCCATAGGTTTTGGATCATTGTGTTTTCATTGTCATTTGTTTCTAGATATTTTTTGATATCCTCTTTGATTTCTTCAGTGATCTCTTGATTATTTAGTAGTGTATTGTTTAGCCTCCATATGTTTGCTTTTTTTACAGGTTTTTTCCTGTAACTGATATCTAGTCTCATAGCGTTGTGGTCAGAAAAGATACTTGATATGATTTCAGTTTTCTTAAATTTACCAAGGCTTGATTTGTGACCCAGGATATGATCTCTCCTGTAGAATGTTCCATGAGCACTTGAGAAGAATGTGTATTCTGTTGTTTTTGGATCGAATGTCCTATAAATATCAGTCAGGTCCATCTTGTTTAGTGTGTCATTTAACGCTTGTGTTTACTTATTTATTTTCATTTTGGATGATATGTCCATTGGTGAAAGTGGGGTGTTAAAGTCCCCTACTATAATTGTGTTTCTGTTGATATCCTCTTTTATGGCTGTTAGCATCTGTCTTATGTATTGAGGTGCTCCTATGTTGGGTGCATAAATATTTATAATTTTTGTATCTTCTTCTTGGATTGATCCCTTGGTCATTGTGTAGTGTCATTCTTTGTCTCTTATAATAGTCTTTATTTTAAAGTCTATTTTGTCTGATATGAGAATTGCTACTCCAGCTTTCTTTTGATTTCCATTTGCATGGAATATCTTTTTCCATCCCCTCACTTTCAGTCTGTATGTGTCTCTAGGTCTGAAGTGGGTCTCTTGTAGAGAGCATATATATGGGTCTTATTTTTGTATCCATTCAGCCAGTCTGTGTCTTTTGGTTGGAGCATTTAATCCATTTACATTTAAGGTAGTTATCGATATGTATCGATACTCACTTCTGAAATCATAAATAGACAGAAAATACTGGGTTTCTTTTGTAAATGGGTTAGTATGTTCACATTGGGACCTACCTGTTGAATTGGTATCTTTTATTCATTGTGAGTTTTAGTATAAAATGATTTTCACTGTTTTCTTTGAAGACATACATATAAATGTTAATTGTGTATACAGTTCTTTTTTGACTTCTTAAGTGTGTAATAATTTGAAAACTTAAGTGACATATAGACAAGTAGTTTTGACATAATTAATGACAGTATATTCTTTCAGATTTATTATACTATGGCTCCCTTCAAAGTTGGACTTGTGACAGTTTTTTCAACTTGACCTTAATTTTAAAATATTTAAATAAATGGGTTACCTTTAATCTAAAAGTGGAGTTTGTGTAGTAATTACAATAAAGCAGCACTGAAACAGTTAAAGTGTGGGTTTGTTTAGGTTTGTGGTATAAATTACCTTTTTCTCTTAACTATTCTGGTGCTTAAAGTCTGTACCACAGAATTTGGGAATTAGAGTTTGTGATGTTTAGGAGTATTTTATCTGTTTTAGATGCATTTTCCCAATAGATGATATATTCTTTGAGAACAGAGATTTGTCTAACAAGATGCTTGGCACTGATTGGTTTAGTATGTGGCTCTTTAAGGCTAATTGGCCTGGCAAAGATTAAACCCATAAACTTCACTTCCCCATTTGAGCTTAAATATCTTGATCGATAATATAAATATGTTAGTATTGGTTACCTAAATTTTAAAAATACTGAGAATTGGCCCATATGGGTTAAACTGATAGGCTTTAGAGTCGGACTTGGGTTAAAAACTGCTGACTGATAACTGTCACCCTAGTTCACAGTTTCATCATCTGTATCTCTTAGGGTTTTTGTGAGGAGTTAAATGAGGTACATTAAAAAAAAAAACCCTTAGTATCCCAGGCTGAGAGTAAATTGCTCAATAAATGATAGGTATACATAGGTGTTTTTATTGTTTATTGTGAGTTTTACATCTTTATAAATTTCCTACCTTATACTGATTATGATTAGGAGACTTTTAGAATTTGAGTTTGGAAATTACTTTTATTAGCTTTTCTTATTACGATCTTTAGTGATTTCAATTTTGTTTTTGAGATAGAAGTAACATAGGATTAAATTTGCCCTTTTACAATTGTACAGTTCATGGTTTTATTATATTCAGACGTTAGGCAACCATAAGCAGCATCTAATTTCAGAACTTTTTCGTCACCCCAGAGGAAAAAAAAGCCATATCCATAAGCAGTCATCCTGCAATCTCCCTTTCCCTACCCCTTAGCAACTACTAATCTACTTTCTCTGTTGATTTGCTTATTCTGGATATTTCATATGAATGGAATCATACAATAAATATTCTTGTGTGTCAGGCTTCTTTTATTCAGCATAATGTTTTGAAGGTTCATCTATGTTGCAGGTTGTACCAGTACTTTCTGTTTGTGGCTGAATAATATTCCACCTTATGGTAGTACCACATTTTGTTTATTTCATTGTCAGTTGATGGGCATTTGGGTTGTTTCCACTTTTTGGCTATGAATAATGCTGCTATGAGCATTTGCCTGCAAGTTTTTGCATAGATATTTTCATTTCTACTGGATGTATACGTAGGGGTGGAATTGCTGGGCCATGTAGTTACTCTATGTTTTACTTTCTGTTGAACTGCCAAGCTGTTTTCCCAAGCAACCACACCATTTTACATTTTCACCAACAATGTGTGAGGGTTTCAGTTTCACCACATCCTTAGCAATACTTGTTACTGTCTTTTGATTATAGCCGTCCTAGTGGGTAAGTGGTATCTTACTGTGTTTCAAATTGACATTGAGTATCTCATTCATGTGCTTATTGTCCATTTATATATCATCTTGGGAGAAATATCTATTGAAATCCTTTGCTCCTTTTTAGTTGGGTTTTCTTTTTATTATTATTGAGTTGTGAAAGTTCTTACATATTCAACATCTAGTCCCTTATCAGATATATGATTTCCAAAAATTTTCTTGCATTCTGTGGATTGTCTTTTCATTTTCTTGATAGTGTCCTTCAGAGCACGATCATTTTTACTTTTGATGAATTCAGTTTATCTGTTTTTCCTTTGGTCACTTATGCATTTTGATATCATACCTAACCATTTCATAATTTGAGGTCATAAAGATTTTTGCCCATGTTTTCTTCTAAGAGTTTTTAGTTTTACATCTTACATTTAGGTCATTGATTCATTTTGAGTTCATTTTTGTATATGGTATGAGGTAAGGCTCCAGTATCACTCTTTTACATGTGAATATCCGTTAGTCCTTTCCCCATTGAATTATTCTTTCTCCATTGAATTATCTTGACAGATTTCCATTTTAAGGAATTTAAAACCTGTTTGTCATGATTTGAAACAAAAGGTTTGTTGTCTTTCCGTCTGAAAGCTCTGTCCTAATTACGGAGTATAACTTGCTCTAAAATTTGAACGTGACACACTGATGCTTTAAGTATTACCTTACCCTGTTGGCCGATTGTATCTGAGATGATAGGATGACAGATGAGCTGGATATCTCACAGTAATAATTTTCCCTAGTATGAAAGCTTCTTTTCCTCTTTATAGGATTGATTTGATCTTATAAGATCTTATTTTACTTATTTATTACCTTTTTAAAATTACAGTTAATTTACAATATTGTGTTAGTTTCAAGTGTACAGCAAAGTGATTTCAGTTATACATAAATATTTGTAGGTACTCTTTTTCAGATTCTTTTCCATTACAGGTTATTACAGGATATTGAGTATAGTCCCCTGTGCTATATAGTAGGTCCTTGTTGTTTACCGATTTTATATAGCAGCTTATTTTAAAAGCAGCTAAGTCAGAGTTTGAGATGGCTTGTAATCTGTCTTTTTCTATTTTGTATGTAAGTATTTTTTCTAATGTCAACAATTAATGAAAATACTGGCACAACTTGGGGGAGAGGCAAAAAGTGAATTATTAAAATAATCAGTTATCATACTGGTCAGGCCTTAATTTTTCTAATCAGTTTCTTAGAATACCATGAAGGGATCTGTCCTCCAAAGGAAACCCAGTAGTGACCATTTACTTTTGCTATTCTGTTAATCTTAATTTCTGTAGTCTACAGATTATGGAAATAGTTATATGTATTTTCATCATTGTGGCTTCTCATTAGCATCTGATTTTTTCATAATTTCAGCCTAGAGATGTTGGACAAAGTTGAGCCCCCGACTATACCAGAAGGTTATGCTATGTCCGTGGCATTCCATTGTTTGCTAGACCTTGTACGTGGAATCACTAGTATGATTGAAGGAGAGTTAGGAGAGGTTGAAACAGAATGTCAGACAACTACCACTGAAGCAGTTTCTTCACCAGCACAGTCATCAGAACAGCAAGAATTACAGTCAACATCAGACCAAATGGATAAAGCAATAGGTATATTATTATGATTCTGTATTTTTAATTTTTATTTTGAAATACTTTTAAATTTACAGGGAAATTGCAAAAATAATAGTTTCCATATATCCTTCACCATGATATTCCAATTGTTAACTACAATATTTGCATTATCATTCTCTCTATATACATGTCACTATACTTTTTTTTGAACTATTTGAGAATAAGTTGCAGACATGATGCCCATTACCCCTGAGTACTTTAAAGTGTATTTTCGAAAAATAAGGACAGTTTTCTACTTAACCACAGTATAGTCACCATCAGAAATTTAGCATCAATTCAATATGTCATCGAATCCCAAATGTCCTTCAAATTTTGCCATTTGCCTCAGTGATGTCCTTTATGGTCTAGGATTACATGTTGAATTCAGTTGCATGTCTCTATACCCTCCTTCAGTATGGAACAATTCCTTAATTTTTCCATGTTTTATATGACCTTGCCATTTTTGAAGAGAACAGCCCAGTCTACTTGGGTTTGTTTTTGTTTCCTCATAATTAGATTCAATATATTCATTTTTGGCAGAGCTACCACAGAAATGTTGCTATGCTATACACTGGTGATGTTAACTTTTATCATTTGGTTAGTATGATGTGTGCCTTGTTTCTTCAGTATAAAGTTAATTATTAACTTTTTCTGGAGAAATACTTTGAGACATCTGTAAAAGAGAGCTTTCCCTTCTTCCTCATTTATTTTGTTTCATTTATTTATTTGTATTAGTGTAGACTCTCGGATTCCTATTTTATTCAAAGAGTTACAATCTTTGATTATGATTATTTGGTTTAATGCTCATTATCCCTGACATGGCCATTTGGGACCCCTTTCAAGCTAGCCCCTGTGTCCTTTTATCATCCCATGTCCTTTTGTCATTTTCTGAGCACTACCTTACTGCCTGATACAGCAAAATGTTCTAAGGTCATCTTGGATTTTTCTTGCCTAACCTAGGAGTCAGTTATTTTTCCAAGGAGCCCTAGTTCCTTTTAGTGGAGAATAGTATTTAGAAACTAACACATGGCCATTAGGTATGCTTCTTGGTACGTGAATAGAAATACACACATACATGAGCACACATCTATCTACATTTTAAAAATATGTATCTTGGGACTTCCCTCGTGGTGCAGTGGTTAAGAATCTACCTGCCAATGCAGGGGACACATTCGAACCCTGGTCTGGGAAAATTCCACATACTGCGGAGCAGTTAAGCCCATGCGCCACAACTACTAAGCCTGCGCTCTAGAGCCTGCAAGCCACAACTATTGAAGCCTGAGCGCCGAGAGCCCGTGCTCTGCAACAGGAGAAGCCACCACAATGAGAAGCCTACGTACTGCAACAAAGTGTAGCCCCCAATCGCCGCAACTAGAGAAAGCCTGTGCGCGGCAATGAAGACCCCACACAGCCATAAATAAATAAATAAATTTTTAAGAAGATCTTCAAAAAATAAATAAATAAAAATAAAAACATATATCTCTCTATATTGAATACCATGAGGTCACACCAATCTTTTCAATTCCAGTTTAATACCACAGGGTTTACTTTTAACTTTCCATATTTGAAATTTCCTTCTCCAACAGTGAGAAACTTGATCCTGTTTTACTCTGTTTATTTACTTACTTGCACGATATACAGTGTATGTAACCAGTCTCGTGGCTGAGCCTGCTTATCACAGTGTCTCACTGCCAGCTGGTCATACAGGCCGAAAGTTTGGCCCAATGAAATGGAAGGGAATAGGAACTGATATTATATATATAAATATATGTATATATTTTGAAGATCACTTTTGTAAGAAAGATCTTATCATTGATATGTTAAAACAACTCAGTTTTAAAACTTCTTGGGAATTCCCTGGCAGTCCAGTGTTTAGGACTTTTGCGCTCTCACTGCTGAGGGACCAGGTTCCATCCCTGGTTGGGGAACTAAGATCCCACAAGCCACACAGCACAACCAAAAAAAAAAAAGACTTCTTGAATTCTGAAACTATGGTATGGTTTAAAATTTTTCATTTATTCAGATATATATTAAATGTTACAGCTTTATTATTTAATAATTGAGTTGTTTTTGGAATATTTGCTATATTACCAAGTGATAAGGGGGATTATAGAGTTTGACATTGTCAAGTGCTGTGACATCTATAATTATCGTTAAATATTGTTTGTTTTTCCTTTAAGTTAGTAGAGCTGTTTGGGAAGAAATGGTGAATGCCTGCTGGTGTGGTCTGCTTGCTGCACTCTCACTCCTTCTTGATGCCAGGTATTAAGTCTTTGTAAGTTTTATATTGCATGTGGCAGTTATAAAGAAAACAACAAACCATTAAAATGGTTTCCTTAAATTTATCCTGAGAATTATTTCCTAATACTAGTTTTTATGTTCGTGGAATGTTATTATTTTTCTGCCATCCTCTTCCCCCGTCCTATTGTCACATGTTATAATGGAAAATACAATCCTAAAATAATAGAATGCCTTTTTCTTTTCTTTTCTTTTCTTTTTAACATCTTTATTGGAGTATAATTGCTTTACAATGGTGTGTTAGTATCTGCTGTATAACAAAGTGAATCAATATACATATATCCCCATATCTCCTCCCTCTTGCATCTCCCTTCCCCCCTCCCTATCCCACCCCTCTAGGTGGACTCAAAGCACCGAGTTGATCTCCCTGTGCTATGCTATGTGGCTGCTTCCCACTAGCTATCTATTTTACATTTGGTAGTATATGTATGTCAGTGCCACTCTCTCACTTAGTCCCAGCTTACCCTTCCCCCTCCCCATGTCCTCAAGTCCATTCTCTACATCTGTGTCTTTATTCCTGCCCTGCCCCTAGGTTCATCAGAATCTTTTTTCTTTTTTTTTTAGATTCCATATATATGTGTTAGCATACGGTATTTGTTTTTCTCTTTTTGACTTACTTCACTCTGTATGACAGACTCTAGGTCCATCCACCTTGCTACAAATAACTCAATTTTGTTTCTTTTTATGGCTGAGTAATATTCCATTGTATATATATGCCACATCTTCTTTATCCACAGAATGCCTTTTTCATTTTAAGCTTTACTACTACTTTTACAATGATGATGATTATATTATTCAATTTTTTTATGTTTTTCTTTAGAATTATAGAATTTACTGATTTTAAAATGCTTGATATTTTTAAGTTATATCTTTGAGTTCTTGACCATTTTCTTCATTAATGAATATATGTGTCATAAATTGCTTTTAACCAGTTCAAATTTTCAGATGTTTATTAGTTAAAAGTTCTTCTTAAGTAGACTGATTTTGACAATGTTTTAAATAGATTTTCTTAAAACTTTACTGACTGCCTAATTCCACATCATGTTTGGCAGCATAATTTAAAAGAAATTAATCATACTAAATAAAATACTTTTTCTTTTCAGCACAGATGAAGCTGCCACTGAGAATATTTTAAAAGCTGAACTGACTATGGCTGCTCTTTGTGGAAGACTGGGCCTTGTAACTTCAAGAGATGCCTTTATAACTGCAATATGCAAAGGTTCCCTGCCTCCCCATTATGCTCTTACTGTATTGAATACCACCACTGCAGCCACACTTTCCAACAAATGTAAGATTTCAGCTTCCTCTGAGTTCTCTTCATCTATCGGGGTGACATGGCATAGGGAAGAGATTATAGAAATTCTGAGTCCAAGCCTCTGCTCTTCCACTCACTGAGTCTCTGACCTCTATGGGAAGTTAATGTCCCTAAGCCTCAATTTCTTCCATCTTTTTAAAACAGTGGATGTGGGAGTAGGGCAGAATAATACCAATTTTAAACAGTGATTGTGAGGATAAAAGAAGATAAATCTAGAAGTCCTTTGTAAACTCTAGCATACTGTTGAAATGGGAGTGGTTAGTTTGTTTTGTTTTTAATGGAACTAGTAGAACAGTAATGTTTGCCACCACTTAGATTAAGTTGACATTCAAAAAACTTTTTTTTCTTGTTGATTACTTTGTTACGTGTTACATGTCATATAAAAAAATTTCAGTGTGATGCTCAGTTTTCAAACTGAAAATGTGAGTATTGGTCTCTCTTCAACTTTAAGTAGAAAAGTTTACTGGGAATACATGTTTAAAATAGTAAGTGTCCTAAATTCTATTTTGCTTGTGAAGCAATCTACCAAAGTTTTATAATTTGTTAAAGTTATATATAAAATTACTTAATATTTGCCTAACTTGTCTTTGTTTTTTCACCTCCTTAGTTTTCAAAATGTTTGCATATAGATAATAGGTAACTAAATAAATGTCATAGTTGAACTTATTTTAATCAAATTAATGTTTTAAAATATAACATTACTTTGAGTACAACGTGAAAAGTATATTTTAATTATTTAGGTTTTCCTTTGTGTTCTAGCATATTCCATTCAGGGCCAAAGTGTTATGATGATCAGTCCATCAAGTGAATCTCACCAGCAAGTTGTGGCAGTGGGTCAACCGCTAGCAGTCCAGCCTCAAGGGACAGTAATGGTAAAGTACTTTTTCTTTTCTTGGTAACCAGTTAATACTAATTAACTATCAAGGAAATCTTTCATACCTTTTTTAATGTTTCTCAAAATTCATCATTATACTTACTTTTATCTGAATGATACTTTTAGAAAAACTAGATAAATATGGAGTGACATTATTATAACCAACTATGATAACACAACTTTTAAGCAAATGAATTTGTTCTGTACAAAACCATCCAAGCCTATTTTGTTAATATTTTTGTTTTTTTAGTAAAAAAATTTGAATACGTTAATACTTCTTTATAAGCTTGTAATTTTCAAGAATGCATAACAGTTCTTACAAATATATCCTTTTTTAATATAGCTAACTTCCAAAAATATCCAGTGTATGAGGACTTTACTTAACTTGGCACACTGCCATGGGGCTGTTCTTGGAACATCATGGCAACTTGTCTTGGCAACTCTACAGGTATGTTGTAGCCTCTGGGTCAGAGGCCAATGTTGTTTTTATATCTCACCAGTGCCTATTGGTCCTTTGGGCAGGCCTGAATAGACAGTAAGTATGAAAAAGGAGAAGTCAGAAAAAGAAAAAAGACATGGCTCATATTGTACAAAGCAATGGGATGTTTCTTATAATGGCCTGTTCTACTGCCTATGCTTGGTGGAATAAGTTTTTTGTATGAATATCAATTACTAATTTATATTTAGTTATTAGATACCTACTACTGATTTTAGTTTTAGTTACTGGAATTTTTGTAGGTTTATAAATTTCTTTGTTTTGATTTTTTTTTTTTTTTTACAGCATCTAGTATGGATTCTGGGATTAAAGCCTAGTAGTGGTGGTGCCTTGAAACCTGGGAGAGCTGTAGAAGGACCCAGTACAGTAAGCTCTAGTCATTCTTACTCAATTAGTACTTTGCAAAATGTTTATATGTTACATTTAATTTTATTCTCCTCTTAGGTTCTAACAACAGCAGTGATGACAGATTTGCCAGTGATTTCCAACATACTTTCAAGATTGTTTGAAAGCTCACAGTAAGAGTCAGTTTTTTAATTGATACAAACATTATTGTTAGCTGTATATTTTAGATCAGAATGTCTTATTTCATCATTTTTTTTTTTTTAGGTATCTTGATGACGTATCATTGCATCATTTAATAAATGCACTTTGTTCCTTATCCCTAGAAGCAATGGATATGGCCTATGGAAATAATAAGGTGTGATATTCTACCTTTCTGTGTTAAATATGGTGTATTATTTTGTTTAATAAGGTGTATATTCATTATGATCTTAGCGTTTTACAAGTGGGACTAATACCTTGTAGGCTAGCCCTGTTCTGTTGGGTTTTTATATTTATGGTTGTTATTTGTTGAAGGGGGAGTGAAGAGGACATTTTTTGGCTTATGGTATGTGCCAATATGTATTATGATTTTAAATTGTGTCCATTTCTCTCATGTACTGAATATTTTTTAAAATATTTCTATAAAGAATAATTCAACACCACATTTATAAATGTGTTCCACAAAATGTTACAATAATCCTCATGACTACAACTTATGATTGGAGCAGTACAAGTTTTAAATCAAGGAATATATGTCTCAATTTCTCTTGCCTTCGTTGGGCTGGAAAATAAGGTGTTAATCATTTCTTTCTGAAGGTAATGATTCTCCCTACCTTGAAAATTAAGCTTTTGCTTTGTTTGTTGACTAAATGAATAGAACAGTACTTTTGAGAACATTTCTTTCTATACTCAAAATATCATTTTCTGTTAAACTTGGAAAAGCATGGGAATATTTGGGTTTATTTATACCTTAGAAATTATTTAAAATAAAATACTTTCTACATTTTAAAATGAATAAATATAGTACTTGGACCATTTACAAATAAATGAAGAAACCCAGAAAATAATTAGAAAAGCAGAGAATGCAGCTTATGGTTTATTTAATATCCAACTGTAGGATCCAAAATTATGTTGTCTGCCTAGTCCTTAATTATAATTCTGGGTACTGTGGCTTGTCATCTTGGCTCATGTAATTCATTTAAAGATTAGCCAATAAGATCTTATTGGGACAAAGTTTTGTATATTAAAGCACGTAGAGAATTACATAAACATGCAGGTATTTGAAAATATATATTATAGTTTACTCCAAATCAAGGCAAGGATAATATGAAACACAGTGAAGTAATCAAATTCTTGATACCTTCAATAATCCTACATCCTTAAGATTAATTCTTAACACAAAAGTATAATATTTTTAATAGAGTACCTTAATGAAATCTGAGCAAGTTTATATGGTAATGGCTTGAGAATTTATGTATTCACTCAACAAGTACAGTATGTTTACTATGTACATGACACTCTGCTAGAAAATATAAAGGAAATGTAAGATTTCTACTTTCAAAGAGCATGTAAACCACTTGGCCCATGGATAAGTGGCAGTTAAGGTGGTAAGAGAGTCTAAATAAATGGTATAGATATTAAGTGATATGAGACTTATTTTCTGAATCCTTATTGACTTGTTACATAAGATTTTTTAGTACATATTTTTACTAAAATGAATTAAAACTAATCAAGATAAATTAAATTTGTGATTGGAGCTGAATATTCAAGGAACAGTAGGAGATATATGTGTATGAAAGGGCAGGTTCATGGAAGTCAAAAGAGAAAAATGTTACATGAAGTCGGGATCAATGAGGATTGAGAAAAAAATAGATTTGAGTATTATTAGTTTATTGTTCACCTTGAGGAGTATAATTTCAATAGAGTTGTAGGAGTAGCTGTGATATTTCAGGGAGGCTTGGGGGGAACAGATGTTGAGAAAATGGATACACTGGAATAGAGATGACTTCCCTGAGAATGGGGTCACATCTCTCCATTTTAGGGTTTAATTTTGTAAAGTAATGTAGTGAATAAGGAATGGAAATAAAAGTTTTTAGAAGTATTCAAGTATGAACTTTATAAAAATTATTTTTATGGAGGTGTAAAACAGTTTATTATTCAGTTGTGCTTTCTATAAAAATTTATAAATGTTCAGATGTTAAAATAAGTAGAAACGTTTGTATTTTTTTACTTTTTTTTAAAGTTTATCAATGTCAGCTGTTCTGAGTGAGTTATATAGCTTAGGAATTAAAATGTATATATCATTGTCCTTTAGGTGTGGCTTTAAAGTGACCAGTCATCTCATTTTTGGTTCTCACTTCAGGAATTTGTGCTAATGTGTTGAGGAGGTAGCTGATGGTAAAGCTTGCAAATTCTTTCTTAGAAGGGGGCAATATTGATGATATTTGTGTAGGCATATTACCAGACTCAGTATCACAACAACAAAAATAATTAAAGAGCTATTATTCTTTGTTTACTGTATGTCAGGTACTAACGTATTTTTATTTAATCACTTAAGACAACTCTGTCAGGTTCAGTAGTAATAACCCCTTTTTACAGATGAAATATAAAACTAGCTTAAATAACCTGCCTGGGGTCACCTATTTAGTAATTGGTAGAGCTTGGATTTGAACCCACATATGTCTCATTCCAGAGCTCCATTCTTTTTTTTTTTAAATTTATTTATTTTCTTTATTTAATTTTTGGCTGCATTGGGCCTTCGTTGCTGCACGCAGGCTTTTTCTCTAGTTTCAGAGAGCGGGGGCTACTCTTCATTGTGGTGAGCAGGCTTCTCACTGCGATGGCGTCTCTTGTTGCGTAGCACCAGCCCTAGGCGTGCAGGCTTCAGTAGTTGTTGAGCACAGGCTCAGTAGTTGTGGCTTGCAGGCTCAGTAGTTGTGGTGCATGGGCTTAGTTGCTCAGCGCCACGTGGGATCTTCCCGGACCAGGGCTCGAACCCGTGGCCCCTGCATTGGCAGGTGGATTCTTAACCACTGTGCCACCAGGGAAGCCCCAGAGCTCCATTCTTAACCACTTCACTTGTGGCTCAAAGTTTTGTGTGCATCAAAGTCAGGTATGGCATTTTTAAAAAATGCACAAGTCAGGGCCAGTTTCTAGGCTTCATGAATATAAGAATCTTTGGGTATGAGGTCTGGACATATACATTCTTTTAAATGCTACGTGATTCCTCTGTGTATCCTCATTAGAATAAGAAGAAGGAGGAAAAGGAGGAGGTAATACTAGGCAATTTATGAGGATTTATTATGTGCCAGGTACTTTCTAACATGAGGTCATTTCTGTATATTATTATCTCCATTTCATAGATTAAAAAAAATTAGTAGCCTTAAAAAAGCATGAAATTTTGCCATTTGCAACAATATGGATGGACCTGGAAGGTATAATGGTTAGTGAAATATATCAGACAGAGAAAGACAAATACTGTATGTTATCACTTATATGTGGAATCAAAAAAACCCACAAAACAAGACAACCCCCCCAAAAAAACTACTGAATATAGGAAAAAAAAAAAAAAAAAAAGCAAACTAGTAGTTACCAGTGAGGAGAGGAAAGGAGGAAGGGGCAAATAGGGTAAGGGAATTAAGAGGTACAAACTGTTATGTATAAAATAAATAAGCAACAAGGTTATATTGTATGGCACAGGGAATATAGCCAATATTTTGTAGTAACTATAATGGAATATAATCTATAAAAATTTTGAATCACTGTGTTGTATACCTGAAACTAATACCATAAATCAGTTATACCTCAATAAAAAGAATTACTCAAGGTTACATAGCTATTAAGTGGTAGTACTGACATGTTAAAAGTTCATAGACATCAGTCTTAACTACTGTATCATATTGTCTCTAGAATGGTGAATTTTTCTACCACAAACATTTTTAGGGTACCTACAGCATTAGCACATGCAGGAATGATCAACCTGACTATATTTATCTTAGACCCCAGGGTACTTGGTTCAATGGCTTTTACTAGGAAAGAAAGATAATATCACACATTTCCATAATAGATTTTTATCAGCCCTGTAAAAATGTTGAGTATAGAATAATTATGTAATCTTTTTCCTTAAAAATTGTAAAACTATTATCCTCTTAATTTGCTTTTAAAATTTCAGTTGCCTTTTGTTTTTTCTAATGCATTGTCTCCTTTTGAAGTACCACAGCCACTCATCAAAAAATTCTCATGGTTTTAGCTTAGTTTTCATTTAAGTATATTTTACTACCTCTATTAATATTGGGTTAGAGATAGTTGCCCTTTGATCTTTTTACTGAAACTGTTCTTATAACACATGGACCAGGTACTCTAATTTAGCCACTTATGAGATACACTGACTCCCTTTCTGTTGTTGAAATGCCAGCGACTGAGGAACGGGGTTTGTCTTCTGTCTCTGCAACTTTTCTGTTAGTGTCTAAACTGACAACGCTTATCTCTGCCTCTTCTTGACGCCACGCTTCTTTCCCCTGATCTCTGTTGCCTCCTTTCTGCTTTTTGGTTTTTTTTTTTCATATTTCCTGATATTAACACATAAACCCTGAGCATTTGAAGACTTCACTAATAAGAATATATATCAGTCAGCTTAGCCTGCCATAACAAAATACTGTAGACTGGATAACTTAAACTATAAAAATTAATTTTCTCATAGTTCTGGAAGCTGGAAGTCCAAAATCAGGTTGCCAGCATGATCAGTTCTGGTGTGGACGCTCTTCCTGGATTGAAAGATGGCTGCCTTCTCACTGTGTCCTCACATGGCAGTGAGAGAGGGAAAGGGAGAGGGAAAAGGGGGAAGAAAAGGGAAAAGAAGTGTGCCTGAGCTCACAAGCTCTTTGGTGTTTCTTCTTATAAGGACATTAATCTTATCGTGTTGGGGCCCCACCCTTATGATCTCATTTAACCTGAATTACCTCTATATAGACCCTATCTCCATATACCATCAGACTGGGGGTTAGAGTTACAGCATATGAAGTTTGGGGGGTGGGGGTCACAATTCAGTCCATAGGCAAATTCTTTCCTTCTGGTCAGAAGACTAGCCATTCTGTGTGTCTGGTATAATTTTTGAATTTTCACTCTTTCCCCACTAAAGCATTCTCTTCTCAATCAAATTTTCCAATTAGGAGCTATTCTAGATACTTGAGGGTGGGCAGAAAGGCTTGTCTTATGATAACTGAGGTTTTGTTCTATTTACTGCTAATTAATCATATATTAATTATAGTCATGCTCTTCACAGTATCCTCAGTTTTATTTACAAGTGAAATATTCAAATTCTCCTTATAATATAAAAATGTATTATGTTTTCTCTCTAGGAACCATCTCTTTTTGCTGTTGCCAAATTGTTAGAAACTGGTCTAGTTAACATGCACCGAATAGAAATTCTATGGAGACCTCTAACTGGCCATCTACTTGAGGTAACCTCTTTTTCTTAATTATTATATTTACTTTTTGTTTAGGATAAAGACATACACAGTGAATTAATAATTGTGGATAACCATAAGAAAAATCAGCATTAACATTTTTTTCCTTGTACTTCTGTCTGTATATCTTATCAGGAGCTAAAGTTCTATAGTAATTGTTTTGGTGAAGGAATAGGTTGACTTTTTTGACTGAAAATGGGTGATATATCAATGAAATCTCTGAAGTCTCCTTCAGCTGATAGCTTGGGACCCCTTTCTTTTATTATGTAATCTTTTGATCCCCTCACCTTCAGCTAGTTCTGAAACTTCAAGGCAGTTAGCACTGAGACTTCATACTAAACACTGCTCCTTTACAGCCTTTCCTGTGATTATGAGGTAGCTCTTCTACAAAGGGAAAAAACCTATTTGGTATCACTAATTATAAATAGTGCCAGGGAATTTTATTTGGATTTCTCTTCTCCTGTATTCAGACTGGGGTGAATCTGAAGAATTAGCTGCTTCTTAACAGCTGCTTCTATGGAATACATGTTTATGTGCAGTTTAGGTTTAGGTTGCTGTGATTGTTTCACATTATTTTAGTAATCTGAGAAAGGTATTATTCTTAATAGGAAAAAAATGTGCTTGTCTTTTCTTTCTTTTTTTCCCTCCATTTCATTGGGATTACTTTTATGAGCTATTAAAGATTATATGCAGATTTCTTCATTATGTAATTGTCATCAAATGGCAAAAAATAAGTTTTTTCAAATTTTAGCTCAGTGTTTGATTATGAAGATAGACCTGATTAGGAACCTGAGTATCTGCTGCTTTTGTTTATTCTGATGACATCATTTACCTTTATGAAATCCTTTCTTTTCTGTGACTTGTTTAGTTTCATTTTTTATCTTCTGTCTCTCTATTGCTTCCTCTTGCCTCTTATTCAGAAGGTAAGCTTTTGGATATTTTCATATATTCTTCAACCTTTATTGATGCACATTTGATATAACTTTTTACATATGAAAGAATAGAAAATGTGATGTTTTAATTTTTCTTTTCCCAAACTGATGTGTGATGCATAGCTGAAGTATACAAATTAAATATTAATTTTTTTCCACATGTGTACCCTTAGGTGTGCCAGCATCCAAACTCTCGAATGAGAGAGTGGGGAGCAGAAGCTTTAACTTCACTTATTAAAGCAGGATTAACATTTAACCATGATCCTCCACTTTCACAAAACCAGGTAAAAAAAAAAACCTCTTTTTTAAAAGTACTTAATGTAAGATCATCCTCTCCCATGTGTAACTTTTCTTAATTTATCAAATAGATGATAGTCTAAAAGTGGGTCTTGTTGCTTAATATTCTATTTTATTTGTAGGCCATGGATCTCTTACAGAAGGTTGATATGTCTAGATTTTTAGAATTATCTGTATTAAAATTTTTTCTTGTTAATAACACTGAACTAAGTTAATAAATTACCTAGAATTGGTCTCCCGATCTAGAAGTTTTCCTCTTCATGCAGTGCCAAGGCTTCATTTGGGGGCCATACTTTATTAGCCTCTTTTCCTTTGGTCCTTACCTGTCTCTATTTTTATTTTTCCCACTCATTACCCTTACATTGGGAGAAACAAGTGGCAGAAGAGGAAAGCACAATAAAATAGATTTTTATTTTTAAATACTTTTAAAGGTTATTTTATACTTTCAGAGTTTACTTTTGTCATGAATCCTTTGTCCTGACTCCCATAATCATTCACATATATCTTATACAGTTTCTAAAAAGTACACCAAAGTTTTATTATTTGAAGATGGAGTAGGAATGAGGCATTTAATAGCCATTCCCATTGCCCTATTATCTCACTGTATTGTATGTAGTTATAGTCTACAAATTTCCTCAACAAATAATATTGAGTGCATGCTATGCCAGGCAGTATTTTAGCTGCCTGGGAATAGAATGATGAACAGGACAGAGAAGATCATTTTTATAGAGCTTTCATTTTAGTGATTTCATATTTTTTTCCTACTACAATTTAAGTTTTTTATAACGAAAGCCCTGTTTGTGTATATATCCTCAGCATCCAGCTTAATACCTGGCACATGGTGAGAGCTTAATAAATGTTTGTTCAGTCAGTGAACCAAATAAATGAATCCTTGGAGAGAAAAAAATTAAAAATGAAGCAAGTGCTTTCAAATGCTGAAAAGAATAGAACAAAGTGCTTTTTTCACTCTGCAACAGTAAAAAAATTTTGTGGTTTTATGTCATCTTTGTCTACTGTACTTGTTCATTTTTAGGAGTACTGAGACTTTTAAATTTCAGTACATGGGGTATGCATTACTAGAGTAAATGAAAGGTAATTTTAGAAATTGGGAATTGTTTTCTTCTCTCCAAATAGAGCTAGGTGTATATATAGATATATTTCCTTTAGTGAGATTCATTTATATATGTGTCTATAATTAATACCTTTTAACATAAGATCACTCCCTGTTTATCCTGAAATGTAGCATCTTGAAGATTGATTTTTATTTTCTCTTATTAAAAAAAAAGACATAGATGACAAAATAATCCTAATGATTACTGTTAGAGAAATCTTTTTCAATGTTTATTTTACTAAAAGAATTCTCTTTACCATTGCAGTCTGAGTGGAGGTGAATTTAAACTTGAAAGGCAATAGCAGAGCCTTTCCGTGTTCTGGGACTTCTCTTTCTAATTAGCCTCTTGCGTCCTTTTCAGAGGCTGCAGTTGCTTTTACTGAACCCATTAAAGGAGATGTCCAGTGTTAACCATCCAGATATCCGACTCAAGCAATTAGAATGTGTGTTGCAGATTCTGCAGAGTCAGGGAGACAGTCTTGGGCCTGGATGGCCGTTAGTGCTTGGAGTTATGGGAGCAATCAGAAATGATCAAGGGTAAGTGTTTAAAATTAACATCCAAAAAGTGATAGGGAAAGGGAATCCCTCCTAAAATCTTGGGATGATGGTTAATTTTTTATGTATGCCTTTCCTGCTTAAGTTTAAGATCTAGAATAGTTTTTCTTACCCTACCTTCAAGTGGCTATAGGGAATTCTTAGGGCTCACGTTTGTTTTGGAAGGATGGAAAAATTGCTGTTTCTTTGCCATTTATACATGAATACAAGGTTCTTACTTAACAATAAGAAAAATGCATCAGTCTAACAAACTTTGAAACACATCCAAAGGCTGAGTTTCCTTTTGGTAAACAATTTGGTAAGATGTAAATGAGCATTTAGTGTTTGACCTCTCTATATATGCTATACTTGCTAGTTAGCCTGATTACATGGATAAGTAGTTCCTGCTCTGAAAGTAGAAACCTGTGGAAAAGGAACAAGGCCTAGAGCCCTAGTAACAGAGTAGTTTGTTATGCTACAAAAGAATAGGACTCCAGTGGGAGGGGTATATGCCTGTGGAGTGGGGCAGAGCCAAAACTATAAAGGACCTTATATGCCTTTACAAATTATTTGGACTTATCCTCAGTACATTTGGGAGGAATTTTAGGATTCTAAGCAGAGGAATGATGTGATTTGTTATGTGTTTGAGATACCTCATTATGTCAGTAGCATGGAGGGGTAAATGGGAAATCCTGCAGCGCTCTCTAGAAATAGGAGACGGATTTGAGCTACTTAATAGATTGACTGTTGGGGTGAAGGCAGAAATAGCAGACAGAGTCAGGGATGACTCCAAGATTTGTGACTTAGGCAGCTTAGTGGATGGTGGTATTATTAACTAAATAGGGAATACAGAAGGAAGAGCACAGTTGGAGGAAATGTATGGACTTGTTTAATTTAAGGTAGTACATTGCAGTGGCGAGATTTAGCAAACATTTGGATATATTTGTCTGTAATTCTGTGGCAGGACTTAACCTTGTTTTGATGACTAGTTTAGGAGTTTTACATGATTGAAATGCTTGAGACTCCTGTGGAAAATTAATTTTTCTTATTTATCTGTAATAACAAATTTCCTTATATACTATAAAATACAAGATGATTAAAGTGGAAAGATGTCAGCCAAAGCCTAGATCATCCGAACAGTTATAAAATAGAGTGTGTTGTAAGGATGAAATTAATTAATACTTGTAAAATACTTAGAAAGTATATGATATAGTAAATGCTCAAAGTGTTAGCTGTTTTAATGTTTTTATTATTTTTTTCACCACCAGAATTTTTCTCCAAAACCATATACTTCTTATTGTCTTCATTTGAAATACAAAATTACTCTTTACTTTTACAGACTAGATGTAGAATTTTAAATAAAATATAGTATAGCTATAAAAGAATAAGGAACTCATTTTCATTCAGTGAGTGAATTGTGTGTATTCTCCTGTGCTAGGCACCATGCTAGTTACTGAGGGTACAGTGGTGAGAAAGTAGCTGTATCCAATTTCCCTTTTTCATTCAATGTCTATGTTTTGTTTGACTAATTGATGCAATAGAAATAATATGGCATTAGTACATAGTTTCTTTTTTTTTTTTAGTTTACTTATTTCTTATTCCTGTGAGTACTTTATTTTTATTTGTTAATTATTTTTAAGTAAGCATATCTTTTTTTACATTTATGTAAATGATGAAGTACTCTATGATCTATGTTAGGGAAAATTTTCTTGTTCGAATTTTAAAATAAAATTTTACTTCAAATTATTGTAAGGTATATATTTTTCCTTGCATTTCTGTTAAATACATGAGTATAAATTTCTTTTCTTTTGTATTTTCAGAGAATCCTTGATACGAACTGCATTCCAGTGTCTTCAGTTGGTTGTGACAGATTTTCTACCAACAATGCCTTGCACTTGCCTGCAGATAGTTGTAGATGTTGCAGGTAGCTTTGGACTTCATAACCAAGAACTTAATATTAGTTTAACTTCAATAGGTTTATTGGTAAGTATCATTGCCTTCCTTATATAATCTAGAAATCACTGTTTGCAACTGAGAGTGAATGCCAAGCTAATGCTATGCTTTTGACTCTATAGGAGTCATTTAAATGACTTTTCAGTACCAAACTTATACCTTGTATGAAGGGTTAAAAAATATCATTTAAGAAATAATTATTTAAAAGCAGAGTATTTGGAATAATTTTGATATATTGAGCTGAAATTTGGCTTTTGTAAGGTTTGTTATGGGAGAATTTAGTAAACAAATAATAGTACATACAAGAGAAATGTTCAGTTGACTCTGCTGTGAAGGGTAATTGATTTCTTTTTAAATTTAATTTTATTTATTTTTTTATACAGCAGGTTCTTATTATCTGTTTTATACATATTAGTGTATATATGTCAATCCCAATCTCCCAGTTCATCCTACCACCACCACTACCCCCTTTCCCCCTCTTGGTGTCCATACATTTGTTCTCTACATCTGTGTCTCTATTTCTGCCTTGCAAACTGGTTCATCTGTACCCTTTTTCTAGATTCCACATATATGCATTAATATACGATATTTGTTTTTCTCTTTCTGACTTACTTCACTCTGTATCACAGTCTCTAGGTCCATCCACATCTGAACAAATGACCCAATTTCGTTCCTTTTTATGGCTGAGTAATATTCCATTGTGTACATGTACCACATCTTCTTTATCCATTCATCTGTCAATGGGCATTTAGGTTGCTTGCATGACCTGGCTATTGTAAGTAGTGCTGCACTGAACATTGATGTGCATGTGTCTTTTTGAATTATGGTTTTCTCAGGGTATATGCCCAGTGGTGGGATTGCTGGGTCATATGATAATTCTATTTTTAGTTTTTTAAGGAACCTCCATACTGTTCTCCATAGTGGCTGTATCAATTTACATTCCCACCAACAGTGCAAGAGGGTTCCCTTTTCTCCACACCCTCCCCAGCATATGTTGTTTGTAGGTTTTCTGATGATGCCCATTCCAACCGGTGTGAGGTGATACCTCATTG
The DNA here is from genome assembly GCF_003676395.1 of Aethalodelphis obliquidens. NCBI lineage: Eukaryota > Metazoa > Chordata > Mammalia > Artiodactyla > Delphinidae > Aethalodelphis > Aethalodelphis obliquidens. The sequence continues at coordinate 11,652,075 of NW_020837952.1, forward strand.
TAGTTTTGATTTGTATTTCTCTAATAATTAGTGATGTTGAGCAGCTTTTGTTTTTTTGTTTTTAAGCCTTCATGCTTCTTATTTTTTTTTATTTCTAAATTTGTTTATTTATTCATTTATGGCTGCGTTGGGTCTTCATTGCGCGCGCTTTCTCTAGTTGCGGAGAGCAGGGGCTACTTTTCGTTGCGGTGTGTGGGCTTCTCATTGTGGTGGCTTCTCTTGTTACGGAGCATGGGCGCTAGGCACGTGAGCTTCAGTAGTTGTGGCATGCAGGCTCAGTAGTTGTGGCTCGCGGGCTCTAGAGTACAGGCTCAGTAGTTGTGGTGCACGGGCTTAGTTGCTTTGCGGCATGTGAGATCTTCCCGGACCAGGGCTCGAACCCTTGTCCCCTGCTTGGCAGACGGATTCTCAACCACTGCACCACCAGGGAAGTCCAAGCAGCTTTTTCTGTGCCTTTTGGCCATCTGTATGTCTTCTTTGGTGAAATGTCTATTTAGGTCTTCTGCCCATTTTTGGATTGGGTTGTTTGTTTTTTAAATGTTGAACTGCATGAGCTGTTTATATATTTTGGAGATTAATTCTTTGTCCGTTGATTCGTTTGCAAATATTTTCTTCCATTCTGAGGGTTGTCTTTTCGTCTTGTTTAAAGTTTCCTTTGGGGCTTCCCTGGTGGCGCAGTGGTTGAGAGTCCACCTGCTGATGCAGGGGACACGGGTTCGTGCCCTGGTCCTGGAAGATCCCACATGCCACGGAGCGGCTGGGCCCGTGAGCCATGGCCGCTGAGCCTGTGCATCCGGAGCCTGTGTTCCGCAACGGGAGAGGCCACAACAGTGAGAGGCCCGCGTACCGCAAAAAAAAAAAAAGTTTCCTTTGCTGTGCAAAAGCTTTGAAGTTTCATGAGGTCCCATTTGTTTATTTTTATTTCCAGTACTCTAGGAGGTGGGTCAGAAAAGATCTTGCTGTGATTTATATCAAAGAGTGTTCTTCCTATGTTTTCTTCTCAGAGTTTTATAGTGTCCGGTCTTACATTTAGGTTTCTAATCCATTTTGAGTTTATTGTTGTGTATGGTGTAAGGGAGGGTTCTAACTTCATTCTTTTACATGTAGCTGTCCAGTTTTCCTAGCACCCCCTTTTTTTGTGTGTGTGTGTGTGTATGAAATTACAAAATATTATTAAATGATAGTAAGGGATTGTTTAATAATTTTGTTAGGTTAATAATGGTATCATGGTTATGTTTTTTAAAGCCTTTTCTAGTAGAGATTATAAAATATAGGCATGAAGAAAATATGACAAAATGTTAACAATTGTTATATCTAGATGTGGTGGTTATATCAGTATATTGATATATTCTCCCTGTTTTTCTGTATGTTCTTGAAATTTTTCATATTAAACATTTTGTTTCTTTTTCATTGTCCTTCATTTCTTTTAATTTTTACTGTGAAGTAAAGATACACCCAGACACCTCAGTACCCATCACCCAAGCCAGGAAATGGCACATCACCCTACTTAAGACCCTTCATATGCCCCTCTCAGATTGCACTGGTCTCCTCTGTCAAAGTCATTTGTATCCTGAAATTTCTGTTACTTGCTTCCCTGTTTTTCTGTATAGTTTTTATCACTTTATGCTTTTACACTTAAATAATATATTGTTTGCAGTTGCCTGTTTATGAAACAGAATAAGTAGAATCATACTTTAATCTTCTGTTGTTTCTTTGCTCAACATTTATTTTTGAGATTCACTCCTGGTGATTTAATCATGCAGTATTTCATTTTATGATTATACCACAATTTAATGATCCAGTCTACCTTTGGTGAACATTTGGATTATTTCTTGGTCTTTGCAGTTATGAGCAATGCTGTCATAAAGATTCTTGCACTAGTGCAAGGAATTTTTTGAGGGCACATAGCCTACATTGGAATTGCTGGGTCTTTATGTATGTGCATGTTCAACTTTCTAGGTAGAACCAACTTGTTTTCTTTTTTCTTTTATTTATTGAGGTATAGTTGATTTATAATATTATATTAGTTTCAGGTATACAACATAGTGATTAAAAATTTTTATGATTATACTCCATTTAAAGTTATTATAAAATATTGGCTCTACTCCCTGTGCTTTACAATATTTCCTTGTAGCTTGTTTATTTTATACATAGTAGTTTATACCTCTTAATCTCCTATTCCTATATTGTCCTTTCCCACTTCCATCTCCCCTCTAGTTTGTTCTGTATGAGTCTCTTTCTCTGTTGTTGTATTCATTTGTTTGACTCATCTTAGATTCTGCATATAAATGATAACATACAGTATTTGTCTTTCTTTGTCTGACTTATTTCACTAACCATAATACCTTCCAGGTTCATCCATGTTGTTGAAAAAGGCAAATTTTCATTCTTCTTTATGGCTGAGTAGTATTCCATCGTGTGTGTGTGTGTGCGTGTGTGTGTACGTGTATATATATAGAGAGAGAGATAGACAGATATATATATAATACATACAATCTATTTATTTACCTATCTAGCTACCACATCTTCTTTATCCATTCATCTGTTGATGGGCACTTAGGTAACTCTATATCCTGGCTATTGTAAATAGTGCTGCTATGAACATTGGGGTGCATGTGTCTTTTCAAATTAGTGTTTTCATTTTTTCCAAATATATATCTAGGAGTGGAATTTCTGGATCATATGGTAGTTCTATTTTTAGTTTTTTGAGGAACCTCCATACTGTTTTCCACATTGACTGCACCAATTTTTTCAAATTATTAATGTTAGCATAAGATTGCTCCCTCAAATTCTGAAATCAGTCAGAGACACTTGACAGAAGAGGAGATATTTTCATTAAATCCATTCTACTAGAAAAGGAGTTTCTGAAATAATTGTTTTTTTAATTCTGAAAAAGTATGTGTTGCATATCTATGTGTTTAAAATAAAATCTATGAATAAATTGATATTTTCTCCTTTGCTTTTTAGTGGAATATTTCAGATTATTTTTTCCAAAGAGGAGAAACTATTGAAAAAGAATTAAATAACGAAGAAGCAGCACAGCAAAAGCAGGCAGAAGAAAAAGGAGTGGTTTTAAATCGGCCGTTCCACCCTGCACCACCGTTTGATTGTTTGTGGTTGTGTCTTTATGCAAAATTGGGTGAACTATGTGTGGACCCCCGTCCTGCTGTTAGGAAGAGTGCAGGGCAAACTCTATTTTCGACAATTGGTGCACATGGAACTTTATTACAGCCCTCAACGTGGCACACTGTTATTTGGAAGGTACTGTAAAATAGCTTCAGTTATCAGTTCTTAATTGAGACATGCTTATATACTTTTTCAATTAAACTTGTTCCTATTAATTTAAAAAAAAATTTTTTAATTTTTAGTTTTTTTATTGAACTCTAGTTGATTTAAAATGTGTTAGTTTCACTTTCACTGAATGTGATTCAGTTATACATTTATATTCTTTTTCTTCCTATTAATTTTTAAAGAAGAGTTTCCGTCTGTGCATTTGGCAAAACAGAAAATGTTAGCTTTGTTGTATTTTTAATTGCACCTGACATGGATCAGATTAAATACTAAAAGCCTCATCTTTTTATCTCTTTATCTCCTTTGCACTTCCCTTTCTCCTCGTTTTCCCCTGTGGTAATAGAACTAGTAGTTGGTAAACCACTACCTATAATTCAAATATAATATAGTCAAATGAAAATTTTCACCAGTAGTGAAATTTACTTGCAGGCTCACCAAACAAAAACCACCTCCAATTTGTAAATTCCATGTTCGTTCATTAAATATGCAGTTTCATTTTTTTAATTTTTCAATTTTATCTTCTTTTTAAAATGTTCTTACAGGGTCAACAGCTTGTTAGTGAGCATCCCCTCTTTGCTAAAAGCTCTCTGTTTTTTGTTTAATCTGTTCCATTTTAATAAAATTCTATTTATAATCCTTCCATTGCTTTTGTGAATTTTTGAAATCAGCAAGTTTGATGGTAGGCAAAATGGTAAACCTTCATTGTATTTAACAGTGTTTTCAGTTTAATAAAAAGACCCCAGAATGTCTTCTTAAAAAATTAATATGTTCCCTAATAAAAATAATTAAAAGCCCTGCTCCCCACTCCTATGTCTTCTGGTTTTTTTTCGTTTTTTTTTTTTTTTTAACTAGCTGCACCACGCGGCATGAGGGACGTCAGGGATCTAACCCGGGCCCCCTGCATTGGAAGAGTAGTCTTAACCACTGGACCACCAGGGAAGTCCTCTCTTGTGTCTTCTGTTTCAACTCTATCCCCTGGCTTCTCAGTTCACAAACATGCTGCAGAGTCCTTTACTGTTTTAAAAAACAAACTGATATTTTCTCTGATTTTTGTTTTCTTTTCAGACAGCTTCATTGTTAATCTTCCTGCCTAAATCTCAATAACTTTTTTTCTTTCTCAATTCCCCTGCATTCCCTTACCCCCTTGTAATTTGATATCCAGATTATTCTACTTCAGAGTATCTTAAACCTTAGCATGTAACAGAATCTCCTAGAGGACTTAATAAAGAACAAATTGCTTGAGCCACTGTCCCCAACCTCCTAGAGTTTCTGATTTCTTTCAAACCCTGGCGCAAGGACTGAGAATTTGCATGTCTGTGAAGCTCCTGGGTGATGCTGATGGTTCTGAGACCATATTTTTAGAACCACACAAATTGTTCATAGGCTCTACAGGTAGTCTTCTAATTGCCAAGTCTCTTGCCCCATGCTCAATCCTTATCCTGCTCATTTTTTGTAGCATTTAATACTGCTGATTATTTTTTCCTTGAAATTTCTCTTCCTTTGGCTTGTGTTCCACAGCATGCGTGTGCTTCTCTACTCAATTTTTATTTTATTTTTTGGGCTCCTATTACTTCCTCTGATTCTACATTTTAAATGTAAACATTCCCCAAATCCCAACCGCTTCCTGCTTGATTTTTTTCAAGCACCTTCATCCAGTCCTGAAGTTTCAGCAGTAACCTCTGTCCAGATGTCACTCATAGTTATATATTTGCCTGGATCCCTCTCCTTAGCTTCATTCCCTTCTTGTATGTTACCCCCTAGATGCTCCATTGGCACCTCAGCTCAGTAAGTCTTAGACAATAGTCTATCCAATTTATTTTAATTTTTCATATTCCATGACCTTAAGGATAAACTTAATATAAGGATACCTCAGTTGGTCAGTTTCGTTTAATATATGGGGATTGATCAGAATGTCAGGTGTAATTCTTTGTAACAATGCCTAATTTTCTATGCTGTTACTTAAGCTGTGTTATCAGTACTTTTTATATGCATTGTTATAAATATTTAGGTTCTCTTTCATCTATTGGACCGAGTTCGAGAGTCTTCTACCACTGCAGACAAAGAAAAGATTGAGTCCGGAGGTGGCAATATTCTCATTCATCATTCAAGGGACACAGCAGAGAAGCAATGGGCTGAGACATGGGTTTTAACATTGGCCGGAGTAGCAAGAATCTTCAACACTAGAAGATATTTACTGCAACCTTTAGGTAGATACACTTTTTTTTTTTTTCTGAGGATACAAGTAATTAATGTTAAAGGAAATTTGGAAAATACAGGAGATTCTTTAAAGTTCATATACAATGCTACTTTCCAAGAAGAATCCATCTTAACTGCCAGTCTTTGTGTTATGTGTGGTGTGTGCACGAGCATGCACGTTTTCATTCATTTCACTGAAAAAGTATGTAATGTGCACCTACTGCGGGTGAGTCTCTAGGGATACAATGTCCTTGCTATATCATGGGTATGAGGGAAGAGCTATAATTACATAAATAAATACAAAATTGCTACAATGATCAGTGCTAAAAGGAGCTTATAATAGATTGTGTGCTTATAATAGATATTTGACCAGGCCAGTGAGGTATGTATAGGCTTCCCTGAGAAACCAGTATTTTATCTGAGTAGTAGTTCATCAGGCAAGGGAAGGAGGAACTGGGAAGAGCCTTACAGGCAGAGAGAATGTGTAAAAGAGATGGGAGAAGATTGAGGAGATGGGGATGGTGGGGACCCCGGCATGTTTGAAGGTCTGGAATGAAGAGAACACAGAAAAGTGTAATTCCACATGAGGTTGTAGAGGTAGAGAGAGGCCAGAGCATGGAACACTTTGTAGGTTATGTTCAAAAGTTAAGACTTTATTCTAAGAGCACTGGCAGGTTTTAATCCATGATGTGATGTGATCAGATATGCAGTTCAGAAATATCACTTCAGATGGTATGTGTGGAATGGAATGGCCACAAAGAAGAATGGTAGGATACTGTTAGACTGGTGAGGAAACTTGGTTGTGTAGATCAATGCCTCTCAACCAGGGCCAATTTTGCCCAACCTACTCCCTCCCCCCACAGGATATTTGACAATGTCTGGAGACAGTTTTGGTTGTCACAACTGGGGAAGGACATGCACTACTGGCTTCTGGGGGGAGTAGCAGCCAGGGATGCTGCTACACATCTTACAATGCACAGGATAGCCCCTACAACAAAGAGTTATCCAACCCAAAATGTCAGTAGTATTGAGATTGAGAAACTCTGGTGTAGATTATAATAACTTCCTTCAATTCTGGTGGTAGGGCTGGGAGTGGTTGAGAAAAGTGAACAGAAGTACTTTTGTACATAATTGTGAACAAGTACATATTATTTTTTTAATTTATTCTTTTATGGTTGGCTTTCCCCCCCATTACGTTAAAGCATAAGCATATTTACTCTTTTTGTGGGCATTTTTGTGTGGTGTTCATCATGTACACTTTAGGGCTCTCTCTATTTTATATATACATATACATATATATATATAATGTACATACGTATACATTTTAAATCTTAGTTTTTTGTTTTCATGTAAAATTTACATATAATGAAATGTGCCAATCTTAACTGTATGTTTGCTGAGTTTTGACAAATAAGCATCATTTTTAATACCTCTGTGATAGTTACTTTATCTTAAAAGCTAAGAACTAATAGATTTAGATTTTTTAAAATGAAGACATGATGCAGTTCATGTAGCTTTGATGATTTTTTATAATTTGAACACTAGGAAATGGTTTTTATTATTTTAGAATAAGGTGGTGTCAGGGTGATGCTCATAGAATGGTTCAGAAGTGTTCCTTCCTCTGCAGTTTTTTTTGAGTAGTTTGAGAAGGATAGGTGTTAACTCTTCTCTAAATGTTTGGTAGAATTCACCTATGAAGCCATCTGGTCCTGGATGTTTGTTCATTGGAGTTTTTAAATTACTGATTCAATTTCATAACCAATAATTGTTCATATTTTCTGTTTCTTCCTGGTTCAGTCTTGGGAGATTCTTTCAAAGAATTTGTCCATTTCTTCTAGGTTGTCCATTTTATTGGTGTATAGTTGTTCATAGAAGTCTCTTATGATTCTTTGTATTTCTGTGGTGTCAGTTGTAACTTCTTTTTCATTTCTGATTTTATTGATTTGGGCCCTCTCCCTTTTTTTCTTGATGAGTCTGGCTGAAGGTTTGTCAATTTGGTTTATCTTTTCAAAGAAGCAGCTTTTAGTTTCATTGATCTTTTCTATTGTTGTTTTAGTCTCTATTTCATTTATTTCTGCTCTGCTCTTTATGATTTCTTTCCTTCTACTAACTTTGGGTTTTGTTCTTTTTTCTCTAGTTCCCTTAGGTGTAAAGTTAGGTTGTTCATTTGAGATTTTTCTTATTTCCTGAAGTAAGCTCGTATGGCTATAAACTTTCCTATTAGAACTGCTTTTGCTGGCGTCCCAAAGGTTTTGGATCATTGTGTTTTCATTTTCATTTGTCTCTAGGTATTTTTTGATTTCCTCTTTGATTTCTTCAGTGATCCATTGGCTGTTTAGTAGCATATTGTTTAGCCTCCACATGTTTGTGGTTTTTTGCAGTTTTTTTCTTGTAGTTGAAAATTTTGCCATTTGGAGCAACATGGGTAGACTTGCAGGGCATTATGCTAAGTGAAGTAAGTCAGACAGAGAAAGACAAATACTGATATGATATCACTTCTATGTAGAATCTAAAAAATAAAACAAACTAGTGAATATAACAAAAAAGAAGCAGACTCACAGATACAGAGAACAAACTAGTGGTTACCAGTGGGGACAGGGGGCAAGTGGGGCAATACAGGGGTGGAGGACTGGGAGCTGCAAACTATTGGGTATAAGATAGGCTGCAAGGATGTATTTTACAACACTGGAATATAGCCAGTATTTTGTAATAATTGTAAATAGAGTGTAACCTTTAAAAATTGTATAAAAATTTTTTAAAATATTCTTAAATAATGCGGTTAATATTTTTAACATAACCATGTGCAATATATAATTATACCTAGTCTTTTAGAAAGAAGACTTCTTCCTAGACATAGAATATATTAATGAAAGAATTGCTGGGTTTTTTCCTAACTATGGCGTAGAATATTCTAAATCTGAGACTTGGTCACCATTCTGGTGGGGAAATGTAATGTTTCATCTGACTTTTGGACTGGAATGGCAACAAGCAGAAGTATTTTGTTTTGTTGTTTTGATAGTTTTTAGACAAAAATTTTTTAAACTCTTTGAACAGTTTACTGAAAAATCTGTTTTTTATTGTATGTAAATTATACTTCAATTTTTTTTTAAAAATGTATGGAGAGGAAGAGGCATATAACTGGGCAAGTGTTATCATTTATCCTGTAAAGGCAGAGCAATACTTACTGTTTTATACCAGACTTAGTTCCAGCTTTCCAATTAACTGAATGCTTCCTCAGTCATATATGGGTTTATCCCTTCCTGAAAAAACATCTAGTCTTTGATAGCTTTTGTGAAGTGAAATTCTTTAAACCTCGATTATCTCTATTTCATAGCCTACTTATGTTATCCTTTGCAGAATGTCAGTTCCTCTGATTTTTGCATTATTTAAATACAAATAGGTGGGTAATAATCCATGCTACTAATAAAGCCATTGGGCTAGATGTCTGTAGGAACAAGATCATTTTTTGCTGGGCTTCATAGGAACAAACCACGCCGGGCCATAGAGAGTTTCATTATAAACGTGCTTAGTTGGTCACAGGAGTAGAGCAAGAGATTGAATTGATTAGTGGAAACAACAGCTACCATTCAGCCCATGCTCTGCTGATGGTAGATCATTCGACTCGGTTTTACATGGGAGAAATAAATTTAGACTCATTGTAAAAGGACAGTCTAATCTTTATGGTGCATTTTCTCCTGGCAACTCACTGATGGGGGAAAAATGTTTAAGAAAATTCCACAACTGTAAAATTACTTAAATATGAAAACCAAAGTGTAAAGTTAAGATTTTTATGGAGTATGATTTACAGTTTATTTTAAACATTTAGACGGATAAAAAAACGTGTATCATTGTTATAACTTTTCCAATATGCTTAAGAATGGGAACATCTTACTTAATCATTAATAAAGGTAGATGGATAGACTGAAGATGTTACTGAAAAGTTTTTGTTTTCACCCTCTTAAGTTTTTATTCTGTTCTCCTTAGGCAGAAGTACTAGAATAGAAACATGTATACATACATTTACAGAGTTTTATTTTTAAGACCAAAACCGTGTTTGATATACTCATTGTCCTCTTCTTGATGCTGTATGTTCCTGTAGCTGACAAAAATTTTTTACTGGGTTTTTGGGTTGTAATGATTTTAATTCACATTGTTAGTACCTTAGCATATTTTTTCTAGTTCTATAGGAATTTAAGCAGAAAAATAAAGCAAATAAACTTTAAAGTGTCTAATAGTAAGAGAAAATTTGATCTCTTTTATGGTGATAAATTTTTTTTTCCCTCTTCCTAATATAGGAGATTTTTCAAGAGCATGGGATGTTCTTCTTGACCATATACAATCAGCAGCACTCAGCAAAAACAATGAAGTATCTCTGGCTGCGCTGAAAAGCTTCCAGGAAATTTTACAGATTGTGACCCCTGTCAGAGACTCAGATAAGCCTGAGACACCACCTGCAGTTAATGTCCCTGTGCCTGTCCTTTTAGGGTCCATATCAGGCCCTGGCCTGAACAGGCCATTTGTAAGAACAGATTCCATTGGAGAAAGACTTGGAAGATATAGCAGCTCTGAGCCACCCGTAGTTACTGATGAGCTTGAAGATTTGAATCTCTGGTGGGCTGCATGGAATACCTGGTATAGAGTTGGATCTGAAAGCACTAAGCCTCCTATTACTTTTGATAAACTAACTTTCATTCCCAGCCAGCCTTTTCTTACAGCTTTAATTCAAATATTTCCAGCTCTTTACCAACACATAAAAACTGGTTTCAACATGGATGATTTGCAAAAGTTGGGAGTCATACTACACAGTGCCGTTTCAGTCCCAATAAGTTCAGATGCATCCCCTTTCATTCTTCCATCTTACACTGAAGCAGTTTTGACAAGTTTACAGGAAGCTGTACTTACAGCTCTAGATGTTCTCCAAAAGGTAATAGAATTTTAGTGGCTATCTAAGCAATATTGAATATGGTTCTCTGGAACTTTTTTTTACTTCGCTATATATTTTTTGGGATAAATTCTGGATCATCAAGATTGTTGTGTGTGTATACTTTGGGATGAATTCAAGATTGTAAAGATCAAAAAAAAAGATTGTAAATATCCATTTATTTTTAAAACTTTTATTTTTCTAATATATTTTAAAAGGTATTTCAGGTTTATTTTGAGAGTCTTTAAGAAACTGCCTGCATTCTCTTGCTTCTGTTCACCAGCTTTTTTTGGTTTGTTCATGTAACTCTTCACAAGAGGATATACTTTTGGAATGACAACTTTAGTAAAGTATCTCTATAATTAGAAAATTAATAAGCCATAGGATTATATTTTGTTTTTTTCATCTGTACTTAAATTTAGCTCTGGAATTGTTGGAAGCCTATATTTTTTAAAAAAGAAGTAAGAATAAATTTATAAAGTATTTTTCTCACAGAAATTTTAAAAAGATATATTTTAACCTATGTGTGTTTTGTTCCTGCAAAATATATATGTATATATATATTAAAACAGACCTAAAAATTATTGAGCACATTCCAGTTAGCAAGCAAGACCAGATCAAAATCAAAGAATGTTTTAAACTGTCAAGGTAATTATTAGCACCATTCACAACAACCAAAATGCTAAACAAAAAAAATGCCACCTGAAGAGCCAGCAATCTCAACAAAGTAGCTATGACATTCTAACAAAATTAGAATGGAAGTATTAGATTCTGATTACACATGTGTTATCAGTAGCCATTTGTGTACTGAAGATCATGTTTTCTAATTAAATGATTGCCTTATATGCAACTGGATTGAAGAAAACTTTCAAAGTAAGAATGGTGGTTTCTACTACACCATAATATGCCTTGAATGACTCTGGAGGAAGTCTAGCTGAGCAGTAATTCCTTGATCTCTTTACCCCTAGTTACACTGTGCAGAGAAACAAATTGTGTAGAAACTTAAAATCTAAGAGAATTTGGCATTTTAAAAACTTTATTGTAGGGATATCAGTTTTCCATAATTGAAATCAAAAGAGCTGCTTTTATTTTCAGTGGGGGGAGAAAAGTAGCCTGTCAATAATAACTTTTTTCTCCCTGACTGTGAACATAAGTTGCTTATAGACTGCCTTAGAGGGAATGGAAAAGTTAATATATTAGAGAAAGAGAGCATAGGCCTTGTGAGATACCCATAATCTAGAACTTTCAGATGTTTAATTCAAGCTTTTATATATGTGTAGAGGATAGTAAACAAAAGGAAACAACAAACCCCCAAAATTTTTTCCATGGAAAAAAGCATATAATTTTATTTAGGAAAAAACTGCTGCTTTCGCAATAAAAAAACAAATAGAATCATTCATCCCAACTACTAGGAATTTGTTCTAAGCTTTGAACTTTTAATGGCTTTGAAAGCAATATATACCTTCGATTGGGAACTTCGGAAGTTTTATTGTTGGAAACTTAGGAAGTTTTATTTATATAAATTGATATCATTTTGTATTACTAATTTTCACTCTAGCCATTGTTTATTACTTATGTGATTATCTAAATGATGTTTCATAATACTTGAATGTGATTCAAATATATAGGGTCTTTAATATTTCCTAACAGAAAACATATTTCATTATTAGTAAAGAGTGTTTTTATTTTTTCTTTCTTTTTCTTTTTCCAAGTAAGGGTGTTTTTATATTTCCCCCCACAGGTGTCAGAAAATTTTTTCACAAGCAAAATTTACTTGCTTTGGGACTTTATTCATAAACTAATAAGCTATTCTGCAAAACATTTTATTGATTAAAAGCAGTTTTCCTTCCTAAAGGAAAAACTCATTTCTAATTTCATGTTTACCCTTACATTGTTTAGGGTTTCAGGGTCATAGTCTTTTCCTTGGTTTTCAGATCACTAGTTCACAACCAAAATGATTTAGTCATGTAGGCCAACTTTTTTTTTTGGCCAAGATACTTTGGCATACATGGGGGACCTGAGAATTTGATTATCTGCTTTCCCTAAGTTCTGAGATCAGGAGACTGCATCTATCTTATTTATTGCCACACGGATTGAATTATTTCAAATGACTTAATAAGAGAAACCTTGAACCATGTGAGAGGTTAGATGTCCAGTTTCTTTTCTTTTTTTCACGTACACAGTTTTCAAGGACTAATAAGAACTGTTGTCCAGATTGCTTATGGATTCTTAGCTTTTGGACTAAAATCTGTTACCAGATTTATATATAGGCTTTTCTGATAAACTTCAGAATACTGAAGAAAGCCAATAATAACTTTTTCTTAGAATGAAGTTTGTTGTAAAAAAAAAAAAAAGAAAAAGTTGGTTCCATATTATGCATTTTAAGATTCCAGAATTCAACTGTAACACTATTAGTTTTTTTTTTTTTTTTTAATAAAGGACCACTGAAAATTAAAACATATAGTCCAGGTCATTATTTGTTGCTAAGGTATTTTCAGAAAAATTAGTTTTCTAAGGTCTCCACACAGACTTTTCCCTCCCTCCCTTGCTTTGTCACTGAAAATAAAAGAATTCATTTAGGGTAATTATTTCTTTTCCACAGTAATTTCTACTTGTTTACTTGTAAGAGTTAAGACTCAGCAAGGGGTTAATAAAGAAGACCAGTGAAACTATTAGAAGTAGTTAGTAGAGAGAATTTTTTTAGGCTGTATACCTTTCAAGTTCATGATTCACTGTTTCTGAGAAAAGTAACCAAGTAGGGAAAGATGGTATTAGATATCTTTGTTCTACTTTCACATTGTAATTATAGGATAATCAAACATACTAATGGGCAGCACTTTGCTTATCTACTTTGTACCTCAAGATAATTTTATCTAAAACACCAGTTAAAGCTAAATGGCTACCTCTTCTCTGAGGGAAAATAAAACTAGTCTTTTATCTGACAGGTTAAAAAAGCCATGATTGCATGAAAATATAAATGTTGTGCACATCTTTTTAAAGAAATTCCTTAAAATTTTGAAATGCTTTGAATTTTGATTTTGTATTTTGAGGGTACCTCAAGTGTAGAATGATCATGCTTTTTGTTTTGTAAAGCACAAATATATTTTAGATACTCCATAACATATCATTAAATATTTTTCCCACAGAGAGAAACGAACACTAAAACAGGAAAATATGAAAGGATGGGAGGAGAAAACACATATGTCGCTAGAGAAAATAAAAACATAAGATTTATTTTTAAGTATTTTCAATGTATTTGAAGTAATTAAAATCTGCAGTATCAGAATATGTATTCTTTGTTTTATGAAATTATTTGTAGCATTAAGTTTAATTTCTATTAAATTTTTAAATTTTTCTTGTTTTAAATCAAGTCTATATATTTAGATACATTAGACACTAAATATACTCTGCCCTGTTAAAAATTAATATACTGTATACATTTCTTTTAGAAACAAATTTTTATTCATAACTTATTTTCCCGACTGTAATGAACATGATTATTTGTTAAAGTCTGTGGACCAGGCATGATACAGGAATCAGCTGTCATTTCAATAAGTTAATGCCATCACTTAAGTAGAAGTCAACATCATCTTAGTCAGTGAAGCATTGTAAATGGTCTGATGGGTATATTACTGAACAAATGATCAGATTGTGGAACCTCAGAACTGCCAGGGTTTTCTCTTTAAGTGCTTGCCCTTTGTTTAGTCTGCTGAGTAATAAGCCACACTTTTAATTAAAAAACGTTTTTTAGCTGATTAATACATTTAGCCTACACTTTATTCAGTAATAGTTTAAAATAGCTTAAATGTCCTTCAGGGCTTATAAAAAATTGTATAATACTTAACATAAAATAGGACAGCCTTTTCGATTCTTTGGTTAAACAAAAGCATATACAGTAAAGAACTTAATGGAGTTCAGATTATGCATTCTACTATTCATATATTGTTTTTATAGGCCATCTGTATAGGACCGGAAAACATGCAGATAATGTATCCAGCTATATTTGACCAGTTATTGGCATTTGTAGAATTTTCCTGTAAACCTCCACAGTATGGACAGCTAGAAACAAAACACATTGCAAATGCAAAATATAATCAGGTAATTTGCTATAAATTATATTTACTCTGTAAGATTTCATGGCTTATAAATATAGTCAGTTCCACTTAAGATGGACTTTGATTATCCCAGAAAATTTTCATTCACAAATAAACTTTCATATGTATGTTAACGGTTTAAGCTGAAAAGAAACACTATTTGGAAGACCTTTTCTGTGTTCCTTTTGTGTGTTTGTTTGTTTATTACTTTCTTTTCCCAAGTGGTTCTCCAGAAAGTTTGGCCTTGCATGTTACTCTTTCTTCGAAGTTCCTTTCTTTGTGTCCTCATCCCGCTCTAAAATGGCTTCTAAATCCCTAAGCCTAATCTTATCTAAAATAGATATCTGCAATACAAAATGAAGAAATCTGTGTGTACTAAATAAGTCTACTACTGGTGTGAAATTTAGTTGGATTTTACATAAAAGATTTTTATAGCCATAGTTGGCAAATTTTAACTTTGTTTTGGCTTAGGGGAAAAGTAAATTTCTGAATGCATGCACATGCTGATTTTGTTCACTCAACATAAAAATTATAATTTTACATGGTCCGAAACGTAGTTTTAATGTGTATTAACTTTTCTCATTCTATTTGTCTTGCAACACAATGGAATCACAATAGATCCAACTATTTGCACCGGTGAGTTAAATTTCCTAAAATTGTCCTAACCTATTGGCAACAAATAAAGTACATCTTTCCCAGTTTTTGATAGAATGCTCTATGTGCTTTTTCTGATAGTTTTAATTTTTGTCTGGCTGAAAATTATTCTTTCATGAAGTACATATCTCTTTGAAAACTTTGCACGTAATATAATCTGGCCTAAAACCAAGGCCTAAACTTTAAGACAAAGAAGCTTTCGCTTTGAAAACAATATGATTTCATTTAATCTCATTTTTATTTTAACTCTGTGAAAATATTACTTTCTAGGCGGAATGGGTAGCCTTGAATTATGTACCATTTGCTGAAAGGTCTTTAGAAGTAGTTGTGGATTTATACCAAAAAACAGCCTGTCACAAAGCAGTGGTGAATGAGAAAGTACTCCAGAATATTATTAAGGTATTTTTTTTAATTTCCATACTTTCATTTAATAATGTCAGTATTATTGAAATTTCTCTTTAGGTAATAATATATTATCATATATTGAGATAAATGAAAAATATAATTTGGTATTATTTATAGTTACTCTTCTCCAACATTCATGGATATTATTTAGGAAGCCGTTTTTTTTTTTTTAATTAATTTATTTATTTTTGGCTGTGTTGGGTCTTCCTTTCTGTGTGAGGGCTTTCTCTAGTTGTGGCGAGCAGGGGCCACTCTTCATCGCAGTGCACGGGCCTCTCACTCTCGTGGCCTCTCTTGTTGTGGAGCACAGGCTCCAGACACGCAGGCTCAGTAGTTGTGGCTCACAGGCCCAGTTGCTCCGCGGCATGTGGGATCCTCCCAGACCAGGGCTCGAACCCGTGTCTCCTGCATTGGCAGGCGGATTCTCAACCACTGCACCACCAGGGAAGCCCAGGAAGCCGTTTTTTTAAAACGAGAAGGTTTTTTTAATGAAAAATATTTTAAAGTAAGAGTGCATTAGATTTTTTATGATTCTTAAATTTTGCCACATAAGACAATAAGCATCCTGTTTCTTAGGACAGGATGCTCTATGATTTTGGGGCAGATGAGCCTGAGAGTGTTTCTCATCTGTAAAAGAAGGGTAATACCAGTACAAATTTCATGTCTTAACCATTAAGAGATTCAATTGAGATATGGCATTTAATGATACTTGCCAAGTAGTCAGTGTTGAATAAAAAGTTAGGTTCCCCCTTCCCTCAATAGACAAGGAAATAACTGCCTAGGGGATCTTGGCAAGGATTAACAGAAGTAACATTTGAAGAAGGAGTACCAGCAAAAAGGGAGAAGGAGATGTAGATCAATTAAGCAATATAAAAGATCATGGTATATTTTTAAAGCAGTGTTGAGAAATCCCACTTAGGGAGGTGGCAGGGCCTGGAATAAGTCTGAAAAAGTGGCTATGGGTATTACAAGCCATCATAAGGCATCAGATTTTATTCTTTAACCATTGAAGGTTTGAACATGGAGGAGTGACATGAATCAGTTTGTATTTTTTAAGGAATTAAATAATCAGTTTTCTGTACTCCAGAACACTTCATTGATGCCACTTACTACATTGCATTGTGGTTAATTGGACAAGGCTCTTCCTTCCTCAGAAATTGTGAACTTCGTGACAGCAAGAACTGAACTTTCCAGTTCCGTATACATTTACTGAGTATATACTATGTGCCAATCTCTGTATTAGTTGCTTAAATATTTTAAAAAATAAATGTATAAATCAAATATATTTGCTGTGCTTAATATTCCCTTGACATTGGTAAAATATTAATCTAGTAGTAAACCATACTTTTCATTTATCTAATCTTGAGTTATAACATGTTAATTCAGAGTGGCCGGTGTATAATTTAGTATTCTTTTGTTTGCATATGACACAAATTCAGGCTCTGACTAGCTTTAACAATAAAGGGACAGGCTTAGTTGGAAAATTCAGAGATGGAGGGCTTTAGGATTGGTTGATCCAGTGGTTCAGTACTATCACCAAAAACCAAAATTTTTTTCCCTGTTCTGCTTTCCAGGGGGTTGACTGCATCCTAACTATGTTTCTTCTCATAGTTGTAGGCTAATAAAGGGATTATATGTCAGTAGCAGGTGTGTGTTTATCAGATTCTTCTTAAGTTACTAAAATCAAGTGAATCGGCTTTAGTCCCATGCCCAGTCGTGAATCAGTGATTATGGCCAGAGAAATGGAGTAGATTGATTGGCTTAATAAACTAATCATCTCTTTACCCTAATTTCCAACTGGATGTGGGGAGGGGAAAGAGATAAATAGATTCTGGGTAGGCTAATTATCTGTTAGTGGAGGCCCATTTCATGCTAATATGTAATGGTTCACATGTTCACTGTGTGAGTATTCAGTAATCATTTGTGTGGAGGATGATGAAATCAGGTTTTATGTTCACTCCATAACATTAAAATATGAAAACGTATCTCATCTACTCTTTATCTTTCTCAGACTAGAATTTTTATATAAAAGCTGAATTTTCAGTCTAATGCACATTATCAAACGGTATGCTGAAACTATTTATTGATGGTGCTCTGGGGTAACTCACTGTGATAGTTTCGTCAGTCTAGTCTTCTAGTTGTTGGATAGTACTATGACCAGAGAAATTCATTCTGAACCACTGAATTAGTTCTTTAATGATTAACAGCAACCTGTCTCAGAAGTTGACCAATTAAAAAGTAAGTCTCAATATTTTAGTCACTAGACATAGTTCAGATGCTGTGCTGTGTTCTCAAGGGTTAATGATAAAATAAACCAAGTTCTTGAATTATCAACTTTTCTCAAATATTTGGAAAAGGAAAAAAATACATTAAAATGTTAGTGTAGAGTATAAAATTCAAAGAATTCTAAAGATAAAGTATAAGACTTCAAAGTAATGATACTCTAGGCCATATTTACCTAACCATTAGTGAAAAAATATAAGCAGTATTGATCTCTCTTGGATGGGAGAAACCCC
The DNA here is from genome assembly GCF_003676395.1 of Aethalodelphis obliquidens. Lineage (NCBI taxonomy): Eukaryota > Metazoa > Chordata > Mammalia > Artiodactyla > Delphinidae > Aethalodelphis > Aethalodelphis obliquidens. The sequence goes on from NW_020837952.1 coordinate 11,670,152, forward strand.
ATCAGTCAAATTATTTTCTGCCAGGAGAACTATGGCAGAATGCTCTAATTTTATAACGTCAAGTTGGAGAAGCTGCAAAATTGTAAGTTTCTTACTCTTAACTTTTCAGAAAACATCTCTATTTTTTATGATGCGAAACCGAGGTTCAAAAAGGTTATTATTCAGTCCTTATTCAGGGTCATTGTTTATAAAATGGACATAGGACTTAAAAGTATATCTTTCTAGGGAATTCCCTGGTAGTCCAGTGGTTAGGACTCTGCGCTTTCAGTGCTGAGGGTGCGGGTTCTATCCCTGTTCGGGGAGCTAAGATCCCATATGCCTCGGGAAGTGGCCAAAAAAAAAAGTATATCTTTCTAGGCAGTATGATTTGAGGACCATGTCTGAGAATTGGTCTTTCTAGAAAATAACATCCTATTTAAAATGAAAATACCTATGTTATTATTTTTTGCTCTCAGCTATAGTTTTTTTTAAGTAATTAAAGCTGTGTGTGTTTGTTTTAATTAGTATTTATCTTAAACTGTCTTTATTTTCACAGACTCTTAGGGTTCCTCTCAGTTTGAAGTATTCCTGCCCTTCCGAAAGCACATGGAAACTAGCAGTATCTTCTCTCCTCAAAGTTCTTTCTATTGGGCTACCTGTTGCCCGGCAGCATGCTTCTTCTGGAAAATTTGACAGTATGTGGCCAGAACTAGCCAACACTTTTGAAGACTTTCTCTTTACTAAAAGGTCAGCTTATTCATTTTTACAGTTAAGACAGTCTTTCAAGAAGTACACATTATACCTGTAATTGCTCTAAAAACAGTATTTCTCATTATTCATTAACAAAGTAATTCACTCTTAAGATTGCTAGATTGTATACAAAGAAGAAGTGGATTAGGCATTTATCCACTGGGTACATTATCTGTGAGCAGTGGAGATTTTTGCTGTTTACAGTGTTTTGGTTGTAAGACAGGGGTCTATATATGAGGTCACATGAATGCATCATAATTAAGGAGCCATGGTTTTAACTCGATGAAGTTAAGAAGGTCCATTTTAAAAATCTGATGCCCATTTAGCATTACAAGAGAAAAACAACTTCCGAAAATGAGTTTTTTTAAGAATAAATAAGATCATTGGTAATAACGAACAGCTCTTTAAGATGTTTAAGTTTTGCAAAGAAGAATGTAATTTTCATTGTATACATTCCAACTGAGGGTGTGTCTTAAGGATGCTATTTTGACCCCTCACTGAATGAGAATAGGGTAATTAGAATACGGAATTTTTTGAATGAGGAGTCTGCTGCAGTCTCTCTAGAGCTGTACTATCTAATACAGCAGTCACTAGCTACAATTAACTTAAATTTTTAATTAACGAAGTCACATTAATAACTCAGTTCTTCATTCTCACTAGCCACGTTTCAACATTGCCATGTGTGGCTAGTGGTTGCTCTAGTGGGTACTGCAGATCATTGAACATTCCCATCATCACAGGAAATTCCGTTTGGCAGCACTAATCTCAAATGTGCCATTTTACTAAAGATGGACTTAACCAGTAATAGCTGTGATAGGTAGGTAGTCTTCAGTACTCCTACAATCTAATTTTCCTTTGTGCTATAGTGGTGAAATTCTATGACAACAAAAGTTTTTCTATTTTTTTTTTTTTTTTTTTTTGCGGTATGCGGGCCTGTCACTGTTGTGGCCTCTCCCGTTGCGGAGCACAGGCTCCGGATGCACAGGCTCAGTGGCCATGGCTCATAGGCCCAGCTGCTCTGCAGCATGTGGGATCTTCCCGGACCGGGGCACGAACCTGTGTCCCCTGCATCGGCAGGCAGACTCTGAACCACTGCGCCACCGGGGAAGCCCCATTAATCATTCTTTAAAACTATAGAAGGATGAATGTGTCATGCACTGCTATTTAATCATTAAAAATTGTTAGTTTGAAACCATTTAAATTATAAATTTCATATACTTGAAGAAAAACCTACATTGGCATATTGATAATGATCAGATGAGTCTACACAGAATGATTTAACTGAAGAGTTTCTATCTTTCTAATGTGGTTTAGTTATTAAGTAAAGAAAAGTTGTAGAGTGCAGAAGGTTAACTTACATTTTTCTCTGTAGAGGTTTATCTGATATTTCAGAATTGGAAGTAATGACATGTGATCGTAATTTCTGTTTCCATAACTGGTCAGACTTTGTTTTGCTTTCTTATATATTTCTCAACTCTAGAAATCTTATTAATACCAATGCAAGCATATTCTTTGTATTGAATATATGCAGGAAAATGATAGTGACTCACAAAGCATATCTAAGCAAATTCTGTTTTCATTTTTAAAATAACCCTGGGTATTTGAGTTCCTTTGTGGACCCTGTTGCCTATGTCACTACGTTAATTTGTATGAAGCAAACAGATTTAGAAATTTAAACTTTTCTTTTTCTTTCTCAATTATCTGTCTGTATATGCATGTTGCCCTATTAATAAGTTGAATGAGCTTAGATCAGTTTTTTTGAAATGAGTAAAACTTCTTTAAGAATTTCTTTTCCTATGACTGAGTCTTTCCACCGTCTTTCTTATTCTCAAGTTTCTTATTGAACATTCTTCATTTTCCAAGCTTTGTTCTTATTTTATTAAATTCAGTTTCTTAAGTACTTTCTTTGTGTACAGGAAAGTAGGTAGAGAAACAAAGGCCTAATAATAGGTAATTAACATTTTATGTAATTTTTGTATTCATGCAGTTGTAGTATAATTTCATTACAGTATTTTGCCTGTTGGAGGCCCTACTTACATTAAAGGTTTGAGTATATTGAGTATGTTGAAAAATCACACAGTTTAAGAAACAGTTAACATAGAGGATAAGAGCATTGACTCAGGAGCCAGATTACCTGGATTCAAATCCCAACTGTACAACTTTGTAACTGTGATATTTTGTACAAGTTATTTATGTTTCAGTGACTAATTTTCCTCATCTGCTAAATAGGAATAGTAATGCTACCTAACTCATAGGGTTATTGTGAGGATTAAATCATTTAAATGAATGCTTAGAATAGTTCCTGGAATGTAAGTGCTTCTATTAAAATGCTTGCTCCTACTATTATCCTCATAATCATTATTTCTTTCACTTAAGAGAAACTGACATTATCCATATCCTTTACCGTGAAACAGCTATATTTTAAACTAAAAACTTAACGACCAAAACTTTAAATAACTGGGACTAGGAAATTTACCCCTAAATTTGGGGTTTTTTTAAATGGCTAGAAAAAAAATAAAGGTACTAAATTCTGGTACTAAGTAACACAGAATCAGTGTTCTAAGTTGTGGTTATTCTAGTTACACATTTAAGCCTTCTACTACATGAAGTAATAGAAAGATACCCTGTATTGAGAGTCAGGAGACCTGTGGCCTACTCTTGACTCTGCCGCCTACTTTCTGTTCACCTTGAACTGGTCATTTCCTCTCAGTTGGCATCATTGTCCTTAATTGTAAGACTAAATTAACTGATTTGACTACTTGTAAAAGTCCACAATTATTTTATGTATTTTGACTTAATGTTTTAATCAGTGTTTTTAATTGAATAGTTTACATTGATAAAGCCAATTTAGTTTTTATTTCATAGTCCAAAAATACCTTAAGGCTCAAAGTGAAAGCTTTTATTAGTTAGTTGATGATAAAAATGCAGTGCTCACTAAGAGAACTTAAAAACCATGCACACTTTCACAGTTTCATGAGAAGATTTTGCCTTTGTTTTTGTTTTCCAAATAATTGATTACTTTGGAAAATCACAAACTGTTAGATTTTAAATTTTATTTTATGGCACATATACACAATGTTCTATAATTGAAATCTATCAGTAGTAGTATTTGAACAGTAGGAAGAGTGTTTGGAATAGCATGACTTAGGTTTTTAGATAATATGAATATTTGAGTATCTTTTATATTGGAACATTTATAAGTTTTTTAACCTAATTACTGATACTCAAAGACTGTGTGAATAACCATACCTTTCTCTGTGATGTTTCCCAACTGTTTATGGTCTGCAAGCTGCTTTCATACAGTAACAGCAACAGTACAGTAACAAAGAAAACAAATAAAACCAAAATCAACTAGAAGAAACAAGAGGCTTTGGACATCACTGAGGACTATCATAAGTGAATGAATTGTTTAAATGAGTGAAAGAAAAACAATTAAAAATGAGCAACATAAGGACTGTAACCTGGTGGACACTTAAAGTCTGTTAGGAATTCATTCAGCCACCCTTTGAGTACCAAAACATGGTACTTGTCCTCTAGAAGACACGTGGGCTAGTGGGAATTGATACAATTAATAGTCTGTTGACCTTCAGTTAAAAATCACTAAGTACTACCCAAAAGAATTGAAATGAAACGTGTTCACACAAAAACTTGTACACTAATGTTTGTAGCAGCATTATAACAGCCAAAAAATGAAAACAATCCAAATGTTCAACTGATGAATGGATAAATTAAATGTGATATGTACATCCATACAGTGGAATATTCAGCCATAAAAAGGAATGAAATACTGATGCATGTTACAACATAGATGAATCTTGAAATTATTATGCTAAGTGAAAGAACCCAGACACAAAAGGCCATATATTATATGGTCTCATTTATGTGATATGTCCAGAATAGGCAAATCAGTAGAGATAGAAAATAGATTAATGGTTATCAGAGTTGGGAGGAGGGTAGAATGGGGAGTGACTACTAATGGATACAGAGTTTCTTTGGAGGTGATGAAAATGTTCTAGAAGTAAAAGAGGTGACCATTGCACAACTTTGTGAACATACTAAAAAGCTGAATTGTGCAATTTAAAAGGGTGAATTTTATGGTGTATGAATTATATCTCAAAAAATAATTTTAATGTACCATTCAGAGAGAACTGATGAAAAATACACATAATACTTTATCAGTTTGAAGCCTCTTTTCTTTCAAATAAAGATTCATGAAAAAAATTTTTTTTAATTACTAACTACTGTACTCCTCAAGCTTAGAGACTATACGGATCTTATATGGCCCATTTGTACCTGCAGTATTGACTATCTCCCTTTATAATTGATAGGTAAATTCTGTTAATCATCTGTGTTTTTAAAAGCTCGACCAATGTTTTTTGATATGCTCACAGTATCTAGAAAGGATACTAACTATAAATTAAAATAAATAAACATTAGTGTGAGTTCTGAGATCAGAAGATTCAACCTGTGCACAATTGAATAAATTCTTGATTTTATTGATCACTAGGATTAGGAGGAGTTAACCTTTCAGCTTTGTATGCTACTCTCTTCCCTCATTATAAGATATTTTAAAACTACAGTTCAGGGGCTTCCCTGGTGGCTCAGTGGTTAAGAATCTGCCTGCCAATGCAGAGGACACGGGTTTGAGCCCTGGTCCAGGAAGATTCCACAGGCCGCGGAGCAACTAAGCCTGTGCGCCACAGCTACTGAGCCTGCGCTCTAGAGCCCGTGAGCCACAACTACTGAAGCTCGTGCACCTAGAGCCTGTGCTCCACAACAAGAGAAGCCACTGAAATGAGAAGCCCTCGCACTGCAATGAAGAGGAGCCCCACCCCCGCCACAACTAGAGAAAGCCCGCGTGCAGCAACAAAGACGCAGTGCAGCCAAAAATGAACAAATAAATAAATGAAATCTATTTAAAAAATTGGAAGTCTCAAAAAAAAATAAGGTTCAGTGTTTCTGATATGTGATCCCAATAATATTAATACTGTATGTTCCTGATAAGCTTTTTTTTATTAGTACAATAGTTAGCCAGTTGGTATTTGTCTTTGTGTGTGTGTGTATTTTAATACCTGTGGTTAGATAAACCAAATAATACCAAATAGAGCAAAAATAGCTCTAGATACAAAACTCTATACTGTACCTCTAAATCTAAATATGATAATACTGTTTTTACATTTATAACTTTTATAAAAGAAAAGAACTTAGGCTCAAATATCATATAAATCTAGGTTCAAATTGTGGCCTTGTCATTTATTTACGATGTGTTCTTGGTCATATTACTAAGCCATTCGAACCTTCAGTTTCCTCTTCTGTCAATTACATGATAATACATGTGGTTACTGTGGAACATAGGAGATAATGTAAATAAAGCTCATAATACAGTGGCTGGCTTTCTAATTTTTGCTGTCATTATTATTGTTATAATCATTACCATCCTATTCTCAGCTGTTTTTAAGTGCTTAATATTTCATTGTTTCATAAGTTTAATAGAACTATACTGCTCATTCTTATTCAGAGCCACAGGGTCTAGAATTAGCTTTGGTTCCCTCGGAACTGTTGATTTATTCTGATCTTGTTGGAACACTGTTCTGTTTTAGAAAGTCTGAATCAGTCCACTTCTTTCCAGATGTTCTCTTTTACTGTAAAGATATTTAGTATATTGTATTTATTACAAATTAATGCGCAGTGGGCTGTTGCTGAATGAATAATTCAGCATCTTGACCAAGGCTCTTTTAACTTTCTCTGAAATTACTGGCAATATAAGTGAATTCAGTTTTTGTCACAGTGGTAATTTTTGCTGTAACTCCAGATGATAGTATCTTTACTTTTCTTCGTTTTTCATTCATAGTATTAAAAGAAGTTTTGTTCTACAGGTTTTATTTAGTTCAAGATTGTACTAATTATTTTTGTAGCTAGAATTTCATGTTTGTAATTAGCTTAGTCATTTATACTAATTAATTAAAAATACTGTTCTTTTAAATAACTGATAATATTCTAACTTGGGTGAGAAAATATATTTTTTTGATACTTGAATTCTGTTTATTTTCTGTTTGTATTTTAAGGAGATATTTTACCTTTAAAAATCAAGTCTTTTATTTATTTTTCTTTTAGCATACCTCCAGATAACCTCTCTATTCAAGAATTTCAAAGAAATGAAAGTATTGATGTTGAGGTGAGGAAGCTATTTAAAAGATTTTCCTGTGACCATTTATGAAAACCAAATAGTAGAAATGTTGAAACTGTAAAATTGCTAAAAAAAAAAAAAAAAAAGTAAAGTGATAGGTTGAGCTTGAACCTAAAAGCATTAAAACACAAAGGTTAAAGTTTAATTTTTAAAGCACTGACATTTAAAAAATTAATTTCTTATATTTGTTAGCTTTGTGCTGTGTGCGTGTCCAGATACTTAGCTGTGTCCATTTAATAATTTTAAAAAACAGTTGGTTTAGTAAAATAAATCCATCAGTCAGTGAGCATGTATTTGAGAGCATACTTTATAGTTTGACAAATCAGATATTTGTATTTAAATTAATCAATAAGTTGCTCAGATTTTTTATTTTTAACCAGATGTAGAAGTAAATAATGAATGTTTTTTTAAAGAATATATTTTGCTGATTATAACTGGAATTTAAAGAAGTAGTTTTTGGTTATGGATTTTTTTTGTTCGGGGGGGTTATTTTTTCCCTTTAAGTGGGATAAGGGAACTTTTAAATAAAGCAAATCAAATAAATTACATAGAAAGCATAGGCATCCTATCGATATATAGATGCAAAATATTGCCTTTTGTCCCATTGCTATGTTAACTCTTGAAAACTCTCCTCAAACTTTTCTTCTTTCTCTTCAAAAGGCAAAATCACACATTGTATGTTAGAAATAAACTAGTTAACAAAAATGAATATAACTTCTTAATGGCGCATTTTTATGGTTCTAAAAGGAGATTTAAATCATGTTCTTAACCCTGTTTTAGATACTTTATTCTAACATGGATACATTTCATATGCTGATTTTTTTCTCCAGAGCTCTCTTTGCATTTATCATGTTGCAGATCAAAATTTATTGAAGTTTTTATATAGTAAACAGTTTATAGTATTGACTATTTCGTAATAAAGTTATTTACTAAGACAGATGAGGGAAACAGACTTATTATCCTGCATATTAACATTAAAATGGTTGTATACTTCTATTAAGAAAGATTCTTTAACTGATTTTCTTTTAAAATAAAATTTAAATTTTACTCTAGAAATTATCATTTGAGTTAGTCTCTTTCAAGAAAAAAAAATACCTTTGAATTTGCATCTTTTGTTTTAGGTAGTTCAGCTTATCAGCACTGAGATACTACCTTATGCCAATTTTATTCCTAAGGAATTTGTTGGTCAGATAATGACTATGCTTAATAAGGGATCAATACATTCTCAGTCATCTTCATTTACAGGTATGTTATTTCAATATTTATTTTTTTTGATGTTAATAAGTATTGAAGCACTTTTGAAGAAGCTGACTTCTACTAGAAATGTTTACTCCTACAATTGTGGTAAATGTAAACAGGAGAATGGTTAAGAATGTGATATAGAATATTAAGCTTTATGAGGGGAAAACGTGGTAAATATTCTGTGATGAATTAAATTGCAAAGCACTTACGGAATCCACCTAAATCATTGCAGGCTGACATAAATCACCAGTTTTGTGAAGTCATGGATTATTGGGAGGTAATGAATGTGTATTCTGCCACTTAGTAGTTGGTTAAGTGTGGTTTTTTTTTTTTTTTTTTTTTTTTTGCGGTATGCGGGCCTCTCACTGCTGTGGCCTCTCCTGTTGCGGAGCACAGGCTCCAGACGCGCTGGCCCAGCAGCCATGGCTCTCGTGACCAGCCGCTCCGCGGCATGTGGGATCTTCCCAGACCGGGACACGAATCCGTGTCCCCTGCATCTGCAGGCGGACTCTCAACCACTGCGCCACCAGGGAAGCCCCCTAAGTGTCAGTTTTGTCATCTGTAAAATAAAGATATTAATACCAACCTCTCAGGACTATAATTGCAGAGCTAGTTCATTAAAAAAAAAAAATCCTTAACATTTGTTAGAACTAAGATTTAGTGAATGACCACAATGTGCAGGGTTATGCTAGAATATTAATCTCATCCCTCACAACATTTCTGTGAGGATAGGTTCTACTGTATTACAGAGGGGAAATGGGTTTAGAAAGGTTGAAAATAATTGCCCACAGTCTTAAGCCTGGAGACCAAAGTTCATCCTTAAAAAGAACCACATGCTTCTTTTGATGTACCATATTGGGAGATGAGATGTAAGTTGGTTTTTGCTATTATTTCTTTTTTTTAAACCTATGCTCAAGTGTTAAATGTAATCGTGGCACCATAATGTGATTTTTTTGGTGAGATAATTAAAAAGTTCTAAATTTGTGCCATTCATATCCTTTGTCCCCAGAATTTACTGGAGCTGTGACTAAATTCTACTAAACTGTGGTAAACACTTTAAAGAGCATTTCTATGTACAGTTTGACCACTAGATACTGCTTACTTCACAAACTGGTTCTTTTTCCTAGCCCAGACAGTTTTTAAAATTAATCTGGTAAAGTACAGGTTTGAAAACATTAGCACCTCAGAGAAAAAATTTTGAAGTCCATTTATCTTAATTTAGTCAGCTTTTTATTAAGTATATTTAAAAATTATAGATAAATTTTTTATAAAATACATTTTAAGAACCATGTTTATAATTATATGTAAATATTCTAAGCTAAATAAGGATTACCAAGTTACCATGTATACTTTTCTAGCAGTTTTCTGATGATACCTCTTGCCATTTATAATATTAAATGTACCAAGATAAAGAAGGTACATGTATGTTCTTCCAGTGACTTGACCATTGGACACAAATTTCTCAGCTTTAACTTGGACTTTTCTTTAAACATATACATACAGAGTCTTTCCTGCTAATAAACAAGACCAAGCTATAAACACAGAGGTTCCAGTGATTATTTTTGGTCCCCTGCTCTTAGGTATGATTTGACAGCCACAGCTCACAGGCGTTTGAGGAAATCTTCCAACACAAAAGACAAAGACCAAAACAAATGAAGAGAGGGTGAAAGAAACTGGTAGGAAAGAGATAAAATGCAGAGCCATAGAAAACATTTATTTAAAAAAATATATAATTAGGATGCTTAAGGAGATAAAAGATTTTACATTCATGAAACAAGAAGAATGATATTAAAATGGAACAATCAGAACACGAAAGAGCTCAAAGAAGCTAAAAATATGATAGCTGAAATATGTTCAATGGAGGGTTGGAAGAAAACATTAAGAAAATATAACCCAGAAGTAGAGCAAAGACAAACAAGTGGACAGTATGAGAAGAAAGAAATAAAATGGATCCGAGGGATCTAACATCTGACAATAGGTCTTCCAGAAAGAGAGAATAGAGAAAAGCTAGGAGAGGAAATTATCAAAGAAACAAACTGAAGATACAATTCTGCAGATTAAAAGTGGTCTCTCAGTACCCAGAATAGTGAAAGAAAAAAGACTCACAATAAGACATGTCATCATGAAATACCAGAATAATAGAAATAAAGAGAAGATGCTAAAAGATTTCAAAAAGAAAAGAAAAAAGTTCAAACACAAAAGAGTTGTATCAAAAGGCCATTGCAATTCTCAGCAACACTGGATGCTCAGAGACATTGAGGCTATGGTTTCATAGTCATAAATGGAAAAGATTTTTAACATGGCGTTTCATACCTAGGCCCACTGTTGGCCAAGTGAGGAGTGTAGAATGGTAATTCTCAAATGTCAGTGTGCATTATCCTCACCTGGAGTGAAGTCATTGCTGGACTGTAACCCCAGAGTTTCTGATTCAGTAGGTCTGGGGTGAGGCATGAGAATTTGCATTTCTAACAAGTTCTCTGGTGGTGCTGATGCTGCTAGGAACCACACTTTGAGTACCACAGTAAAATGACACTTTCAGAAATGTAAGGTCTCAAAATTTTTACTTCCCATTCACTTTCTCAGGTACTACAGAGTATGCCTTGTGAAAACAAAGGAGTAAATCAAAAAAAGGGAAAGCATGAGGTCTAGAAAGTAAGATATAACACAAGAGAGGAAAAAAACAACTCGCAGGGTCAGGCCAAAGACTAGTTCCAGGATATAACTGGACAGTATGTCCAGAGAGCAACTAGTCCAGACTGGAGCAGAGGTCAGGGTCCAGGGAAGATGTTGCCAAGAGAAAAAAAGAAACAGACAGACAAACGGATTATTCCAAGTTTGACCATGTAGAAGATTGTTGAGAGGTACTCTAGTGCTGTAGAAGTGTATAAAAAGACCAAGACAAGACAAATGTTGAAGTGATGAGAGTGGATAGTCTTGCCTTGTTTTTTAACCTTGCAAGGAGGAAAACTGTTTCTGTGTGTGTGTGTGCGTGTGCGTGTGTGTGTGTGTGTATGGTATAAGTTTTTCATAGATGCTCTTTATCAGTTAAGGAATTTCCTTCTATTCCTAGTTTGCTAAGAATCGTGTCATTAAGGTGTATTTATTTAACCTTGTATTAACCATCAAACATTGTTAATTCTACAGAAGCAGAGATTGATATTCGTTTGAGAGAAGAATTTTCTAAAATGTGTTTTGAAACACTGCTCCAGTTTTCCTTCAGCAATAAAGTCACAACACCTCAAGAAGGCTACATCTCACGGATGGCACTCTCAGTGCTTCTAAAGAGGTCTCAAGATGTACTACATCGTTATATAGAGGATGAAAGATTAAGTGGTAAATGCCCTCTTCCAAGGTATATGTATATATGTATTTTTTTAATTAAAGAAGGAAATACACTGTCATAGTTATTAATACTTTTAAAAAGCTCTGGAAATCAAGTGTTTTCATAAGTGATCTGAACTTAACCTGAGGCTGTTTATAATTTTATTTATCCCATACAGTGTAAATATTCATAAGTTTTGCTGCAGATATATTACTGTGTTTTATTATGGGGTGCTTTTTCATACTGCTTATGGAGGTTAAGTAATATATGGTATATATACCAAATTACTTATTTTAATTCGAAAAAAATTGAATTCTAAAATATATCTTCTCAAGGATTTCTGGGTAAGGACTTGTCGATCTGTATGAACACATGATCGTGAATCTCTCTAGAGAGAAAATAATAGATAAATCATACTTTATGAACTTCCTAATTTGTTTTACAGTTATTTCTAGGTTTCTCTGTAAGTCATCTAGCCATATCTTTGATCTTCTTTTCATCTAATTTGCTTAATTAAGCCCTTGTACCTAAACTGATTTGCTTCTCATGTAGTCATGCCATGCCAGTTGAAGGGGATCTAGGTCTTTCTGCTAAGCCAAGGCTAATCAAAGTTGGGGTATATATCAGAATTCATCAAAAAATACAATCATAAATTGCAGTTATGTTGCCAATCTATTTTTTTTTTTGCGGTACGCGGGCCTCTCACTGTTGTCGCCTCTCCCATTGCGGAGCACAGGCTCCAGATGCGTAGGCTCAGCGGCCCTGGCTCTCGGGCCCAGCCGCTGCGCGGCATGTGGGATCTTTCCGGACCGGGGCACGAACCCGTGTCCCCTGCATCGGCAGGTGGACTCTCAACCACCGTGCCACCAGGGAAGCCCCTCCAATCTATTTTTTAATGTGTAAGTTAGAGGTTAAGGCAAAGCAAATGAAGCAAACAGAAAATAATATTGGAAGACAAAGTTATCAAAGAAGCAAACAGAAAATAATATTGGAAGACAAAGTTATCAAAGTCAGGAAAGAGTTAGGAAAATCATTCCAGGTCCCATCTCATAAGGCAGTAAATCAGTAACCCTAAGTCTTTGTTTACATTCTTATTTACTTAGAATAAATCTCCAGAGTTGGGATTGACCTGTCAAAAGATACAGACATTTTAAAAGGTTTTGATATATATTAAAAATTGCCTGTTAGAGACTTCTATCAGTTTATTTTCTCCCAGGAGTATATGACTGTCTTTTCCCTCAATTTTTAGCAGTTTAAAATTATTTGCCACTTTATCACTTATTTTTTCTTTTTAAAAATTTGATGAATGAAGAAATATCCGCTTTTTTTAAAATTTTTCTTTTCTTTTTTTAATTACCAATGCTTATTTGCCATTTGTATTTCTACTTCTAGCATCCACTGTATTTTGAATTTCTAGAACATAAATTATACCTCCTAGTGGATTTTATACAAAAACATTCCAAAGACATGTTAATAATTTGGTTATTGTCATGATTGAAAATTGATTTATTAAAATTGACCTCTGAAGCATACTTGGAAAAGCAGTAATGGAGTTGTTGCCTTGATTGGAATATTTTTATTGGAGTATAAGATATTATTCGATTTCAGAAAGCAGCTTTCCTTCATTTTTTGTGTTTTAAGTGTTTATTGCTTTAAATTGAGTCTTATTTATAGTTGTTATATTGTATCATCCTGTGTTTGATGCAGTATTATTGCATTATTTTCTAAAAAGCTACACTGCAACACAATAAAATATTTGTATACTTACAAAGGGAGGCTTGAAATAGTACCCTGTCATAGTATTAGGAAAATCTTATCTGTTGAGTGATAACACAGATTCATACCAGGAGTAGGGTGTGGGGGAGGACTATAGAGCAGAAGAGATATATTTCTGCAAGGATAAAGAAAGAAATCAAACTACTCTTGTTGGTCCTTTACTCCAAGTTTATTCTTCATTGCTAATGTCTCCAAACAGTGTCACCTTGGGGTTGATTTTGAGCATATTTCTTATTTGTTGTTTTAGAAAGTTAAATAAGTACTATTGTGATTTTAAAGATACTTTTCACAGCATGATAAAATATGTGAAGGGGGTAATAGTGATCTTTATTTCCCTTTAAGCTTTGGCAAATCTCTTTTAGTACTAATAAGTTAAAAAAAAAAAAAAAGAAAAACTGCTGTAGAAGTTTTAAAAGCACATCTTGTACAGTGTTTTAATTTGAAGTAGTTCTATGAAATACCTTACTAATAAATTTAGATTTGCATGAGTAGATTGCCTCCCCCATTTTAATGTTGATAACTTAGAATAACTATAAATCTTAATTGCACACTGAAGTACATGTTAATGAAATGATTTTCTTTTATAAGAATTTAAAACTGATATTAACTTTGCATTGTTTTGTGTTTAATGTTTTCCAGAGTATGTCTATTTGTATAACTTAGTACAAAACACACATGGCATATCTTGAAATCTTGATGGAAATAATTTCCCATCTTTTTTTTAGGCAACAAGTAACAGAAATCATATTTGTCTTAAAAGCAGTCAGTACTCTCATTGATTCACTTAAGAAAACTCAGCCTGAGAATGGTAAGTGCTTGGAAACTCAGTTATTCTAAATTTATAACATTTATGTTCTATTTGTGTTGTATTTTTATACTACTATTAAGTTAACTGAGTTTTAGGAACATAACAGCTATAAGACATTTTTCTCCAGACCTTATGACAACAAAGCAGCAAGTCCATTAGGATATCAATTAAGTAAAATTACTTTGTAATGTTTTCTTTATTTTAAGCAAATTTTGCTGACTTTTTTCCCCCCAGCTTTGAGATGTGGTTGACATACAACCGTGTATAAGTTGAAGGTATACAACTTGTTGATTTGATACCTTTTTATATTGCAATATGTTTACTATGGAAGTGTTAGCTAACACCTCCATCATGTCACACAATTACCATTCCTTGTCTGTGCTGAGAACATTTTAAGATCTACTCTCTTAGCAACTTGCAAGTATATAACACAGTATTATTAACTGTAATCACCATGCTGTATACTAAATCCCTGGAATTTATTCATCTTATACCTGGAAGTTTGTACCCTTTGACCAACATCTACCCATTTCCCTGACTCTCCCAGAATTGGCAACCACCATTCTACCCTCTGTTTCTAGGAGTTCAGCTTTTTTAGATTCCACATATAAGCAATATCATAATATAGTATTTGTCTTTCTCTATGTGACATTTCACTTAACATAATGCCCTCAGGTCCATCCCATTGTCTCAAAAGGCAGGATTTTCCTCTTTCTCACGGGTGAATAATATTTTGTTGTGTGTGTGTGTATATGTGTGTTTACAAATACATATAAATATACATATACACATGTAGCACATCATTATCCATTCATCCATTAATGGACACTTAGGTTGTTTCTATGTCTTGGCTATTGTGAGTAATGCTACAATGAACATTGGGAGTGCGGTTATCTCTTTGAGATCCTGTTTCCTTTTTCTTTGGACATATGCCTAGAAGTGGAATTGCTGGATCATACGGTAGTTCTATTTTTAATTTTTTGAGGAAACGCTATACAGTTTTTCATGGTGGTTGTACTAAATTACATTCCCATGCACAGGGCACAAGGCTTCCCTTTTCTCCACATCCTTGCTAACACTTAATATTTCTTCTTTTTTTGATGGCACCATTCAAACAGGTTTGAAGTGATACCTCCTTGTGGTTTATTATTATTTTATTTATCGAGTACGATTGGTTTATAACATTATATGTTTCATGTGTACAACATTATATTTTTACTTGTGTATATACTACACTACTGTGCTCACCACCAAAAGTTTAGTTTTTATCCATCACCATACAGGTGTCCCCCTTTATCCATTTCACCCTCCCCCATCTCCCTTCCCTTCTGGTAACCACTACTCTGTTCTCTGTATCTATGTGTTTGTTTTTATTTGGTTTGGTTTGTTTATTAATTTTTTTAAAAAATATTCCACATATGGGTGAAATCATACAGTATTTGTCTTTCTCCATCTGACTTATTTTGCTTAGCATAATACCCTCAAGTTCCATCATGCTGTTGCAAATGGCAAGATTTCCTTCTTTTTTATGGCTGAGTAGTAGTATCCCATTGTATATATATGTATATATGTGTGTGTGTGTGTGTGTGTGTGTATAGAGCATTGTCTTTAGCCATTAATCCATTGATGTTTCCATTTCTTGGCTATTGTAAATAATGCTATGATGACCATGGGATGCATGTATCTTTTCAGATTAGTATTTTCGTATTCTTCAGATAAATGCCCAGAAGTGTAATTGCTGGATCATATGGTAGTTCTAGTCTTAATTTTTTGAGGAACCTCCATACTGTTTTCCATAGTGGCTACACAAATTTACATTTTCACTGACATTGTATAAGGATTCCCTTTCCCCCCCACATTCTAACATTTGTTATTTTCTTGCCTTTTCAATAGTAGTCATTCTAATGGGCATGAGGTTATATTTCATTGTGGTTTTGATTTGCATCTCCCTAATGATTAGTCATGTTGAGAATCTTTTCATGTGCCTATGGCCATCTGTATGTCTTTTTTTTTTTTAATAAATTTATTTATTTTATTTATTTATTTTTTGGCTGCATTGGGTCTTCGTTGCTGCACGCAGGCTTTCTCTAGTTGTGTTGAGCGGGGGCTGCTCTTCGTTGAGGTGCACAGGCTTCCACTGTGATGGCTTCTCTTGTTGCGGAGCACAGGCTCTCGGTACGCGGGCTTCAGTAGTTGCAGCACGCAGGCTCAGTAGTTGTGGCACACGTGCTTAGTTGCTGCAGCCTGTGGGATCTTCCCGGACCAGGGCTCGAACCCGTGTCCCCTGCATTGGCAGGTGGATTCTTAACCACTCTGCCACCAGGGAAGCCCCATCTATATGTCTTTTTTGGAAAAATGTCTATTCAGATCCTCTGCCCATTTTTTAATAGAGTTGTTTGTTTTTTTGTTGTTGAGTTGTATAAGTTCTTTATGTATTTTGGATATTAACCCCTTATCAGATATAATGATTTGCAAATATCTTCTTCCATTTGGTAGGTAATCTTTTCATTTTGTTGACAGTTTCCTTTACTGTGCAGAAGCTTTTTAGTTTGATACACTCTCATTTATTTATTTTTGCTTTTCTTACCCTTGCCTGGGGAGATATATCCAGAAAGATATTTCTAAGACCAGTGTGAATGAGTGTACTGCCTATGTTTTTGTCTAGGATTTTTATGGTTTCAGGTCTTACATTCAAGTCTTTAATCCATTTTGAGTTGATTTTTGTGTCTGGTGTAAGATAAGTAATATAGTGGTCTAGTTTTATTCTTTTGCGTCTGGCTGTCCAGTTCTCCCAACGCCTCTTATTGAAGACACTGTCTTTTCTCCACTGTATGTTCTTTGTTCTTTTGATGTAAATTAATTTTCCATATATGTGTGGGTTTATTTCTAGGCTCTCAACTGAATTCCATTGATCTGTGTGTCTGTTTTGCTGGCAATACCAGGATGTTTTGATTGCTACAGTTTTGTAGTATAATTTGAAAACAGGGAGTGTGATACCTACAGCTTTGTTCTTTTTTTCTCAGGATTGCTTTGCTCTTCAGGGTCTTTTGTGGTTCCATATAAATTTTAGGATTTTTTTGTTCTATTTCTGTGAAAAATATCATTGGGATTTTGATAGGGATTACATTGACTCTGTAGATTGCTTCAGGTAATATGGACATTTTAACAATGTTAATTCTTCCAGTCCATGAGTATGGAATATCTTTCTATTCCTTTGCATCTTCTTCAGTTTCTTTCACCAGTGTCTTATAGTTTTCAGTGTACAGGTTCTTTCACCTCCTTGGTTAAATTTGTTCCTAGGTATTTTATTCTTTTTGCTGCGATTGTAAATGAGACTGTTTTCCTGATTTCTCTTTGATAGTTTGTTGCTAGTGTACAGAATGCAACAGATTTTGTATGTTGATTTCATACCCTGAAACTTTAATATATTCATTTATTATTCCTGACAGTTTTTTGGTGGAGTCTTTAGGATTTCTATATATAAAATCATGTCATCCAGAAATAGTGATAGTTTTATGTCTTCCTTTCCAATTTTGATGCCTTTTATTTCTTTCTCTTGCCTAATTGCTTTGGTTAGGACTTCCAATACCATGTTGAATAAGAGTGGTGAGAGTGGGTATTCTTGTCCTTTTCCTGATCTTAGAGAGATGGCTTTCAATTTTTCACCACTGTGTATGATGTTAGCTGTGGGTTTGTCATACAGCTTTTATTATTGTTGAGGTACAGTCCTCTATATCCATTTTATTGAGAGTTTTTATTAGAAAAATAGGCGTTGAATCTTGTCAAATGCTTTTCCTGTATCTGTTGAGATGATCATAAGGCTTTTATCCATTTTGTTAATGTGGTGTATCATGTTGATTAATTTGCAGTTGAAATTAATTTGTATCTCTGGAATAAATCCCGCTTAATGATTGTGTATGATCCTTTCAACTTATTGTTGAGTTCAGTTTGCTAATATTTTGTTGACAGTGTTTGCATTTATGTTCAACAGACATATTGGCTTGCAGTTTTCTTTTTTCTTTTTGTCCTTATTTGATTTTGGTATCAGGGTAATGGCGGCCTTGTAAAATGAGTTAGGAAGCATTCCCTCCCCTTCTATTTTTTGGAAGAATTTAGGAAGCATTAGTATTAAATTTTCTTTGAATGTTTAGTAGAATTCACCTGTGAAGCCATCTGGCCCTGGATTTTTGTTTTTTTTTTTTTTTTTTTTTTTGGATTTTTGTTTTTTTATGAGGTTTTTTATTACCGTTTCAGTCCCCTTGCTAGTGATCAGTCTATTCGGATTTCCTGTTTCTTCATGATTCAGTCTTGGAAGATTGTATGATTCTGAGAATTTATCCATTTCATCTATGTTGTCCATTTTGTTGGCATATAGCTGTTCATAGTATTCTCATAATGTTTTCTATTTTTGTGGTATCTGTTATTTCTCTTTTTTTTTTTTTTTTAATTTTTTTGGCCATGCTGCATGGTATGCGGGATCTTAGTTCCCCAACCAGGGATCAGGCTCATGCCCCCTGCAGTGGAAGCACAGAGCCTTAACCACTGGACCACCAGGGAAGTCCATCTCCTCTTTTGTTTTTGATTTTATTCATCTAAGCCTTCTCTTTTTTCCTCAGTGAGTCTAGCTAAAGGTTTCTCAGTTTTATTGCTCTTTTTTAAGAAGCAGCTCTTAGTTTTATTGATCTTTGCTATTGTCTTTTTAGTCTCTATTTCAGTTATTTCTGCTCTGCTGTTTATTATTTCCTTTCTTCCACTGACTTTGGGCTTCATTTGTCCTTTTCTAGTTCCTTTAGGTGTAAGGTTAGATTTTTTGAGATTTTTGTTGTTTCTTGAGGCAGGCCTGTATTGCTATAAACTTCCCCATAAATACCACTTTTGCTGCATCCCATAGATTTTGGAATGTTGTATTTTTGTTTCCATTTGTCTTCAGGTGTTTTTAAAATTTATCCTTTGCTTTCTTCATTGACCCAATAGTTGTTCAGTAGCATGTTTCTTTAGTTTCCACATATTTGTGATTTTTCCAGCTTTCTTTTTGTAGTTGATTTCTAGTGTCATACCATTTGTGATCAGAAAAGATGTTTGATATGGTTTCAGTCTTCTTAAATTTATTGAGACTTGTACCCCAACATATGGTCTGTCCTTAATAATGTTCCATGTGCACTTGAGAAGAATGTGTATTCTGGTGCATTTGGGTGGCATGTTCTCTATAAATCTATCAAGCCCATCTGGTCTAATGTTTCATTGAAGGCCACTATTTATTTGTTGACTTTCGGTCTGAATGATCTATCCATTGCTATAAGTGAGGTGTTAAAGTCACCTACTATTACTGTGTTGCTGTCAGTTTCTCCCTTTAGATGTATTAATAATTGCTTTATATATTTTGGTGCTTTTATGTTAGGTACATACATATTAACTATTAGGTACATATATATTAACTGTTATGTCTTCTTGATGAATTTTCCCCTTTATCATTATATAGTATTCATCTTTGTCTTTTGTTACCTTTTTTGGCTTGAAGTGTATTTTGTCTGATATGAGTATGGGTACATCCACTTTCTTTTGGCTGTCATGTGCTTGAAGTATCATCTTCCATCCCTTCATTTTGAGCCTGTGTTTGTCTTCAGAGCTGACATGAGTCTCCTGGAGACAGCATGTACTTGGGCCTTATTTTTTAATCCATCCAACCAGTCTATGTCTTTTGATTGGTGAATTCAATCCATTTACATTTAGGGTGATTATTGATGGATGAGTACTGAGTACTGCCACTTTATCTTTTGTTTTCTGGTTGGTCTATATCTCCATTGTTTCTCTTTCCTTGTGTTTCTGCCAGTTTCATTTGTTGGGTTTTTTATGATGTTTTTATCAGTTTTCTCCTTTTTTATGTTTTGAATCTCTGCTCTAGATTTATATTTTGTGTTTACCTTGATGTTTATGACATGTCTCATAGATGAAATATTTCTTTTTCTGTTGATAGCATGTTATTTGCCTATACAGGTTCTGTCCTTTTCCTATTCCCCTTTTGTGTTTTTTGTTGTCTCAAATTATCCTTTTTTATGTTGTGATTTTGTTACTAAATTAAAATAGTTATAGTTATTTTTTTACTGCTTTTTCCCCTTTAACCTTCATGCTATAATTAAGTATTTAAAAGATTTTGTCTGTATTATCACCTTATTCAATGTTTTGTGTACTTTTACCTCTTTCAAGTAGAAGAGCTCCTTTCAACATTTCTTCTAAGGCAGGTCTGCAGGTCTTTGTTGATGAACTCCCTCAGCTTGTTTGTCTGGGAAAGGCTTTATTTCTCCTTCATATCTGAAGGATAACTTTGCTGGATAGAGTATGCTTGGCTGATAGTTTTTAATCTTTCAACATTTTGAGTATGTCATTCCATTCTCTCCTGGCCTATAGATTTTCTTATGAGAAATCTGCTGATAGCCTAATGAGTTACCTAATGATAGGTTACCATTCTTTTTTCCCTGGATGCTTTTAAAATTCTTTCTTTGTCATTGATTTTTCACAGTTTTAATATGTCTTGGAGAAGGTCTTTTTGCATTGAGGTAATTAGTTGTTCTCTTAGATGCATGGACTTGTATATCCAGTTCCTTCCCCAGGTTTAGGAAGGTTTCAGCTATTATTTCTTTAAATAAATTCTCTGTCCCCTTCTCCTGGGATACTCATTATTCTGATGTTGCTTTTCCTAATAGAGTTGGATAGTTCTTATAGAATTCCTTCATTTTAAAAAAATCTTAGCTCTCTTTCCTCTTCTACTTGTACTGATTTCTTGATTTCTATCTTTGAGCTAGCTAATTCTCTCTTCCATATGGTCTGCTCTATTTCCCATATGTTCTTATGCATTCTTTATCTCATTTATTGAGTTCTTTGGCTCCAGAATTTCTGTTTGGTTCCTTTTCAGTTTCAGTTTCTTTGGTAATGTATTCCTCTGCTCATTAATATTATTCCTAAGCTCATCGAACTACCTTTCTGAGTTTTCTTGTAGCTGGTTGAATTTCTTTAGGACAGCTATTTTGAATTCTGTCAGTTAGATTGCAGTATTGTTTAATTTTAAGTTTGGTTTCTGGAGAACTTTCGTTTTCTTTTGTGATACCATATTACTCTGGTTTTTCATGGTGGTTGAAGAGTTGTTCCTCTCATATATTTGAAGTAACTCACACCTCTTTTCTTTAGTAAGGCTTCTTTTTTACTTGACTCTAACAATTTAACAGGTTAGTAATTAGAGGCCTTTCTTTTGTTTTTCAGTAGGTGGCACTATAGTACAAGTTTTTGGTTTCTCTTACCTGAGTTGCCTATGGTTATATTTGAGAAATGGCACTTTCCATCCTCCACTGCCTCTGCTAGAGGTGTCGTCTGGTGCCCTTGTTGTCATTGCTTATGCTTTCAGGGTTGCTGGTACCTTGCTGCTGCCAGTGTCGCTGTTGTTACTGGTGTCGCTGCCTATGGCACTGAGATAGCAGGTGTGTCCACCATGTCTGGGATCTCCTGGATCCATGCTTCTGGGTCCAGTGCAGTGGGGACAGAGGGTGGTTGGGGTGAGGAGCTGAGGTCTTGGGTGCTTTTGCCACATCCAGGGTTATCAGTTTCATGGACGCTGCTGCTATGGGCCAAAGGGCCAGAGTCATATGTGCCTGCATGACTGGAGGGATAACGTTGCAGGCCCTGTTGTTGCCTAGTTCCCTGTAGCCTTAGCCACTGCTGTGGCTGAGAAGCTGGAGTCATGTGCATCACCTGCCCTGCTGCTACCAGGTTTTCTGAGGCTGCAGGCTTAGCTGCTGTGGCTGGGGATCTAGGACTGCAGGCACCACCTCCACTGTTTCCCTGGTCCTGCCTCTTCTGTGTGTTTCAGCCCATCCACTCTTTTTTTTGGCCACACTGCTTGTGGGATCTTAGTTCCCTGACTAGGGATTGAACCCAGGCCCTTGGCATTGAGAGTGCGGAGTCCTAACCACTGCACCACCAGGGAATTCCTAGTCCATCCACTCTTATGTATAGTTGTACAGATGTGTGGAATTCTCTGGAATCCTGGTGTATTGGGCAGAGATACTTTTATTGAGTTATGGATGTTTTACTCGTTATAGATTGAAGGGAAGAGACAAAGGGAGCTTTTCACACTGCTATGATCCTGACCTCACAGTCTGGCTGGATTTTTTTTAACTAAATTGGTCTGAATATAGATAATTTATATTTTATATATATATATATATATATATATTTTTTTTTTAGATGTTGGGGATAGGAGTTTATTAATTAATTTATTTAGTTTTGCTGTGTTGGGTCTTCGTTTCTGTGTGAGGGCTTTCTCTAGTTGTGGCAAGTGGGGGCCACTCTTCATTGCGGTGCACGGGCCTCTCACTATCACAGCCTCTCTTGTTGTGGAGCACAGGCTCCAGACACGCAGGCTCAGTAGTTGTGGCTCACGGGCCTAGTTGCTCCGCGGCATGTGGGATCCTCCCAGACCAGGGCTCGAACCCATGTCCCCTGCATTAGCAGGCAGATTCTCAACCATTGCACCACCAGGGAAGCCCCGATATTTTATATATTTTTAATGTAGAACATGACTGACTTTTTGGGGTTGTAGGAGGCTTCTGCATTTGTAGTGATTTATCATATAGATATAAGAAACTTTGAATTATTTTTATAGCCTTTTCTCATTTGTTTCCTCTTTCTGTCACTCATTTCTATCCAATCCATTCTTACATTAATGCCAGAAATGATTTTTCCAAAAGTGTAGCTTTGGTCATTCATTTTTCCATCCTTGTAAAACAAAACAAAATAATCTTTTTCATTAACCATAACCTACCAAATACAAAGAGTACTACTGTCTGACTCCATTCTGTTCATGCTTTATTTCCCACTAGACTTCATATATCCTACTCTCTCACCAAACTAAAATTCTTAGTCTATCCGAGTATTCCTAGTCCTTTGCTCATTCCATTCTCCTGCCCATATCCACCCTGTTCAGATATCACACCACTTTTAAGCCTTGTTTTTATTCCTTAAAGGTGAGCAATTTCTTTTTTTGGTGAACTTGTAGCTCTTTTATGTGTGCCTTTGTCTTAAAGCACTCTGTTTGTATTATAGTTATACATGTACATGACTCATGCCTCTTAAAGTGTAAACTTCTTGACAGGCTATTTGAACCGTGTTTTATCCTATTTTGAATCCTTTACAAGACTGCTGCTCAAAGTGTGTGTGTGTGTGTGTTTTTTTTTTTGGACCAGCTACTGGTCCAGGACAAGATAAAGAGCTGGCATCAGAGTATAAGTCAATTGTGTCACTGAGAACACTGGTTCAGCTGACTTTTTATATAAGACTTTGTTATAGAAGGAAGTGTGTTTACTTACATTCAGGCACAAGCACCTTAGCAGATTGGCGCTTTAAGCAGCATTTGCGGAGCACAGGCTCCTGACGCGCAGGCTCAGCGGCCATGGCCCACGGGCCCAGCTGCTCCGCGGCATGTGGGATCTTCCCGGACCGGGACACGAACCCGCGTCCCCTGCATTGGCAGGCAGACTCTCAACCACTGTGCCACCAGGGAAGCCCAGCATTGCTTTTAATAACCAAGAAAAATTAGGTTCCTAATAAATGCCTAATAAGTGAGTCCCAGCATATTTGTTCCTGTCAGTTGTTACACAATTAAATACATATTTTTCTGTTTTCAAAATTCACTGACTGTTACTTTGGCCTAGAAAGCGTGAGTATTATACTGGATATTAAGAGGCAGTAGACTTGTGTATATTCAACCCAAAAGAAGGGGTAGAATTTCTAAGAAAAATTCTGGAACAGTGTCCTTAATTTATCCCATCAAGTTCAAATTTGAGTTATCTTAATAAAATGTTCTGGTTGAATTTTCAGAGAGGGAGACCATGCATTGATTTCCTGGAGACCAGTAAAATCTTTATTAGATCACAGGATAGAATTTGATTCTTAGAGATATGTTATACTTAAGAAATAAACAGGAACTTCTCTATTTTTCATGTTATTGCTATAGATGTATTAAATACAGCATACGTATTTCAGTGCATAGTACTTGCATTCTTTTTTATTTATTTTTTTTATGATCTTTAGATAGCTGTCAAGAATGTAACCAGAATTTGTATAAAGGAAGAAAAGGGAAGGAAAACTTAGTAACCTGCTTTTTACAAAGTCAATGGGCCATGGGTAGGGCAGCCTAGTAATGATAGATGATCTAACTAAATTAATGTTAAAAATTGTTTGAGTTTGAATTATACCTTTGGGCATATTAAGTGAAGATTTAAATTAAATGTAACCATAATGATGATGATGATATAGTAACATATTAAAATGGTATGATAAGCTTCATTAAGAAACAGAAAAGAAGAAGACAACTTAGAGAAGTCCAAGCCTTCCCAGCAGAAATATGTTGGACATGCTCGTAGTCAGTCCAAAATTAATTCTAGGGGATGGCTACAAGGTTTGGAACCAGTGTTCACCCAACATTTGTTTAGAACATTTGTTATTTGTTTTAGGGTTTTCTAGTGGGAGAGGAGGCATTTGTTGGACTTATTTATCACATTACTTGATCTTTAATTAAAAATTTGAATAGGTAGTAAACATATACATGGTTCAGAAATTCAAAAATATTGAAAGATGTACAGGGAACATGTCTTTCCCCTGTTCTGTATCTGCCCAGCTCTTACATTACCGTAGTCAACCATTTTTATTAGTTTGTGGATCCTTCGATAAGTTTATTATGTAAATACAAAATACATATGTAGTCGGCCCTTGAACAATGCAGGAGTTAGGGGTGCTGACCTTCCAAGCAGTTAGATGGTTCTTCTGTATCCGGTGTTCTACATCCTTGGATTCAGCCAGCTGGGGATTGTGTAGCACTATAGTATTTACTGTGTATAAGCGGATCCACACAGTTCAGACCTGTGTTGTTCAAAAGTCAGCTGTGCTCCAGTACACCCCCAGTTTTCAACACGAATTAATATGCATAATAGCCCCAGGTTTTACCTACTGTTCGGAACACTCTTCATATTTTCCACTTCATTAAATATCATGGAGATTCTTCCATATCAATACATACAGCTTTTTCATTGTTTTTCATAGTTAAATCCAAAGTGCCCATGAAGATCTATGGTTAGTTTTTTAAAACATTTTAATTTAAGAAATTTGAGTAGCTTCCCCTGAATTTAAGGTGTTATCTTAAATAATTTATTTTTGTATTTTCCTATAATAAACCAAGAATAAGTTTGGTCAGTTGACTATCTGGGCCAATCTAGATAGCTTTCAATCTATGCAGTCTTTTTTTTTTCCCCAGATTCTTTTATTGCAGTAAAATACATGTAACAAAACTTACTATGGTAACCATTTTTTCAGTGACATTAAATACATTCACAATGTTGGCAACCGTCACCACCAGCCATGTCCATAACTCTTTTCATTTTATAACTGAAACTCTGTACTTGTTAAACAATAACTCTCCATTCCCCACTTCTCCTAGCCCCTGGTAATCACCATTCTACTTTTTTTTTTTTTGCGGTATTCGGGCCTCTCACTGTTGTGGCCTCTCCCATTGTGGAGCACAGGCTCCAGAGGCGCAGGCTCAGCGGCCATGGCTCACAGGCCCAGCCGCTCCGTGGCATGTGGGATCTTTCCAGACCGGGGCACGAACCCGTGTCCCCTGCATCGGCAGGCAGACTCTCAACCACTGCGCCACCAGGGAAGCCCACCATTCTACTTTTTCTCTCTATGATCTTGACTACTCTAAGTACCTCATATAAGTTGAAACATACAGTATTTGCCTTTTTGTGACTGGCTTATTTCACTTAGCTAATGTTGTTAAGGTTCATCCATATTTTAGTATGTTGCAGTTTTCCTTCTTTTTTGAGGCCAAATAATATTCCATTGTGTGTGTGTATATCTATATATCCATTCATCCGTTGGTGGACACTTGGGTTACTTCCATGGTGTTAGCTGTTGTGAATAATGCTGC
The DNA here is from genome assembly GCF_003676395.1 of Aethalodelphis obliquidens. NCBI lineage: Eukaryota > Metazoa > Chordata > Mammalia > Artiodactyla > Delphinidae > Aethalodelphis > Aethalodelphis obliquidens. The sequence continues at coordinate 11,696,190 of NW_020837952.1, forward strand.
TATGAACATGTGTGTACAGATATCTCTTTGAGATCCTGCTTTTAATTCTTTTGGGTATATACCAGAAGTGGAATTGCTGGGTCATATGGTAAATTCTATTTTTTATTTTTTGAGGAATCACCATACTGTTTCCCACAGTGGCTGTACCATTTTACATTCCCCCCAACAGTGAACAAGGGTTCTGTTTTCTTTACAGCCTCACCTACGCTTGTTTTCTGTTTGTTTGTTGTTTTATAGTAGCTATTCTATTAAGCATGAGGTGGTATCTCGTTGTTTGATTTGCACTTTCCTAATGGTTAATGGTGTTGAGCATCTTTTCATGTGCTTTATCGACCATTTGTATATCTTCTTTGGAGAAATGTCTATTCAAGTCCTTTGCCCATTTTTGAATTATTTGTTTTTTCTTTTGTTCTTGAAGCCTCTTTGCACCTCTGTGATCAGCAATTAGAGCACAGACCCCTGATATTTGGAGTATAGAGTCCTGTTTTCCCACCCTGGCCTCCCACAAGCTGCGTGCAAGCTGCTCCAGGAACACCTGCACAACTGCTTACCACATGGCTAGGAATAGAGGATGGGTAGCTGCTACTGTGCTAAGGGCTTAGATTGACGAAACTTAACTGCAATATACTATCCTGGTCTTCCTCTGGAAGTTGCAAGCCTTCAGTAGACTCCAGAGTTCCAAGATAGTTGCATCAAATTCTGCCAGTTCAGTTGTTGTCTAGGTGGGCAGACAGATTCCTGGTACTTACTACTTTGCCATTTCCCAGAATTCTCTCTATGTAATCTTTTGTTAAATGATTAGTGGAAAGCTTTATAGACAACAGCTGGAGCAGACTGTTTAAAACTACTTAGGCCATTGTTTTTTTAATGTTTCTTTTTTGTTGTTGCTATTAAGCAGCAAAATTCTTTTTACAAATGAAATCTGATGTGGATTTCCAACATACAAAACAGCTAAAAGCAGAGCAGCTCTGGCCTGACATTCCCTCCCTCACCAATACCCATCAGCTCCACACCCCTTTTCTTCTTCTCACCTCCACTCTGAGGAAGCCCTTGTTGAGGTGGAGAAGAGATTAAATGAGCAGGTTAGCATTTCCCAAGATATGTACTAAGGAATGAATATTAATGATGAGGGATGTCAGTAGATATTGAATGGGGAAAAATTCCATAATCAAATTAATTTTGGAAACCTTGGATTGGATAAGAGTTAAACCTGTTCTTTAACTATGAACCTGTGTGAATTATGAATCCCCCAAAAGGAAGGTTATATGTACAACATTTGCCAAACTTATTTGACCATCAGTTTTTTTAAAGAAGTAACTTGAAGGACACTAGTTTGAGAACCTCATTTCTTTATTCTATAGTGAAAGTCAAGATATGAGAAATTATTTGACTTGTTCAGGGACACCCAGCACTAACTTATTTCAGAAAGGTTTTTAGACACTTAGTTGACACTCAGTAAATTGGAGTGAAAAACGGAACCAAAGCTCGTTATGCGTAGTATAGTGTTCTTTCTTTTATACTACACTGCCTCAGCAATTTGAGATGCGTTCTGCCAAGTGCCATATACATATACTTTCTAAGAAAACTGTCATCAGGTTTTATCGTGTATTGCACTCTCAACAATACACACAGTACTTATAGGAAAATAGAAATGTAATATGTGATCTCAGAGTATAAGGAAATCACAAAGTAATTGTGATACAACACTTTTTTTTTTTTGCTGTACGCGGGCCTGTCACTGTTGTGGCCTCTCCCGCTGCGGAGCACAGGCTCCGGACGCGCAGGCTCAGCGGCCACGGCTCACGGGCCCAGCCGCTCCATGGCATGTGGGATCTTCCTGGACCGGGGCACGAACCCGTGTCCCCTGCATCGGCAGGCGGATTCTCAACCACTGCGCCACCAGGGAAGCCCAATACAACACTTTTGTTCATTCACCAAATAACATATAACTGTACTAGCTGTTCATAATAGTGATGAGGAAGGCAGAAATGTCCCTCCCCACTACAGCTTAAACCTAGTCAGATACATTAAAGATTAGCAAACAGTGTAAGAGAAGAATGGATCTATGTGTGGTCATTTGAAGTTAAAATCAATATTGAGGACATTATTAGGAAAATTATTTAAGATATATGTATATTTTTAGCATATAACTGCATAAAAAGTTGAATTGTTTTCTAATTGTTCTTGAAAAGTACACTTTCTTCTTTGGCTATTATACTGAAAATGACAAAGGTTTGAATTATTCTGAGTTGTTTTTTTAGCTTCCAAGACCTTCACATATTGAAGTATCATTTTAAATGTACTTTGTCAAATTTGGTGGTATTGATGATTCTTCACACTGATCATATATTTTTCCCTCATACCTTATTAAATATTGCAGGAAGTCTTCCAAAGTTTAAAGAAAGAAAAGGTACAAGCTTGAGGAATTTCCATATTTTGGATTTTGTTTTTTGCATTGTGTTTAAAGGATTGTGTTTATGTTAACTGGATAATCTGCCATTTCAATCCACTCTTTTTTGAGGTTTTATACTTTTTGCATTACAGTTGATGGAAATACCTGGGCACAAGTAATTGCCTTATACCCAACTTTAGTAGAATGCATCACCTGCTCATCTTCAGAAGTCTGCTCTGCACTTAAAGAGGCACTAGTTCCTTTTAAGGATTTCATGCAACCACCAGCATCCAAAGTTCAAAATGGAGAATCTTGACCAGCTACAATAAATCTTAAGAAGAATGATATACAAAAATGTTTGCTCCTCAGTGAATTTTCTGTGAGAAGGACGTTTCTTACTACAAATAATTCTTGGCAGCTGTTGTTAGCCTCCTTTAAATTGTACTTACCTGAGTTAAGTAATTCATATTACAAGCTTACATGTCAACAAAGGTTCCTGAATGAGTAGCAGTGCAAGCCTTTAATAAATTAAACTGATGGGAGAGATAGTTAATACTACAGCATACCTGCTACCATATCTTCAGTTGGTGATTTAAAAGTAAGCTTATGTACAGTTTGTGGTGTATGTGTTAATGATGTACTTTTTAAAAAGAAAGAAAAGATATTTCATTTTGTCAGATTTATTAGGCTGGTGTTTTTGCACCCCTTTTCTAGTACAAAATTGTACTAAAATTTTATGCAAGATGGTACTGTAACATTCCATATTGTCTATAACCAGCCTTTGTAAACAAAGGGAACTGATATACTTGTGTGTATAATAAATGGTACAGTTCTGTATAAAATAGTTGCATTTATTATTTAAATTTTTAAAATATTGATAATGTTAAATGCTTGAAACTGTATTTATTACTAATACAAAATTGTTTGCTTACATTTTTACTTATAATTTGCCTTCTTAAGTGGCAGATATGCTTATCGTATGATCACGCAGTTAGCTTAATGCTTATTTTAAATGTATTTACTAGTGACTAGTAAACATCTGACCAGAAAGGTCATGAGAACACAGCAGCAGATAGTTTATGATTTGCTGATATTGCAACTTTGAAGTATAGGTTATTATTAAAACTTAATATATTGAGATAAATTGTAGCACTATGGCTCCATCATACCTCATTTCTTTAAATATCTTTCCCAGATTTCACTTAAGTCTGTCTCTTTTTATATTTGCTGTCTGGATTTTAAAGACTATTTTATATTTCTACTGATCTTTTTTTTTTCCCCCACTGACTAACAACATTGATCACTGTCTTTGAAATATGACCCAGGCAAGATAATCTTAGATTTCCTAAAATTTTGCAGTGAGGTTTTGTTCATTTGAGTGCTTCATTTTGTAACATATTCTCAAGAAGCAAATAACTGTGCTAACCCACAAATATAAAATATGTGTGTATTCTAAAACAATGAGAAGTGTATTTTTAGAGATGTGAAGCATTTAGAAGTACAGTAAACTTTCTGCCATGGAGTAAAATGCTAATTTTGTTTCACTTTCCTATCTTAGTGAAGAAGAAGAGTGCTCTTGAATACACTAACTTAATTATTTCTTAAAAAACTGACTGGCCTAGCTCACTGTATTTTTTCTTTAATGGATTATGATATTATATTTTTCTTAGTTAAATTTTCATAATTATTTATGTGAAGACTCAAAGATGTTTAAAAATGATTATTCGTAAGAAATTACGATGGTCTTAGTATTATTTTAGTGTTCTGGAAGGCCTTTAATTTTAATAGAATTTATAAATTTCAGCCTCTCTAGAATAAGTATAAAACTATAAGAGGATATTAAAATTGAGTAATGAATTAGATACAGTGTTGAGGCTGTTGTAATTGTGTATTTATTTAATTTGCACTAGTATCTGTAAACATGTGATAAGGTCTTTTTTTTCCGAGGGGATGTTATTTTTCTTAACACTAATTAATGAATTTCTATTTTATAATTTCACCTAAAATTAAGGTAAAATATGGCATTTCCTAGTTTCTATCTTCAGCATTTCCTTAAAGAAAGTTGTGGAAAAAAAAATTCAATCTGTGTATTTAGTTTATTTTCTGTATTTGGATATGTTAAACTGGGAATTAGAAAAATCTGCATATCACTGATAAAGTGTTGAAATTGAATAAGAAGGGTAGTGTTCCAATTCAGTAACACGTTAAAAATATTGCCATGAATTTACATGAAGTAAAAATATGTCTGTTCTTGAGAAATAACAGATCAATTGCAATCAGAATAATTATTCTCCAGTGAAAGTTAGATGTGAGTCAAGGGTATGCAGCATATATTTATATAAACTGAGTAGTTTTAGCTAACATTGTATTCGTTTTCAATACTAGGACCATGCCTTACAGAAAAAAAAAGGCATAAATATAGTGAATTTGTAAATACCATATAGTATGGTAATCATCCCAGTCTTAGTGACAAGCAAAGTGGGCTGCCCACTTCGTGGTATAATTTGACAGGGTTTTCCTCCCAGAATATCTCCTGCCGCCCCCAAGAATCACTACTAGCAATTCATTCCCTTGAGTCAAGGCTGCATTTTCTAAAATATCCTGATCCCTGGGGAGGTTAACACATTGCCCTTGTCTTGTTGGTATAAATTGCCTTCTTTAGTTACTAGAAGAACTGGGCTGTGTGAGATTACTATTGATAGATGCTAGAAGATTCAAAAAGGAAGCTCCCAAAGCTAAGATCATTTTATAGCACATTTGAGAGTATGACTGGTCCTTGAAACAGTAGTAATAATGTCCTGTGGGATACATATTATAAATACAATGAGTTTTAAGCCTCACGTAATCACCTTTTGTCCCTGACAGTACCTGTCTTATATGGATTGCAGGACAGCTGGCATATGCCAACAATTGGATTAAAGTCCTTTTCTAGCTATTTTTTCCACTAAAAAGGAGACAAACTAATTTTCAACTTGAATAACGTACTTTTTAGTTTCCTATAATGCCAAAAAGGAAAAGGTCATTTTGTAGTTTCTTATTTCGTATTTCTTTATAAAAACTAGTGTTAAGTTTTGTTAGTTTTACTGTATACTTTTGTGAGTAACATTGATTTCTGAGAAGCCTGTTAGGTGCATAAAAGTCTGGCTTAGACCCACTTTTCACTTGCTTTCATTTAAAATTTTATTAACAGCTATGTTGTTTCTTACCTATTTTTCCCCTGTGTGATTATTATTCATCTCTTGCTATATTCCTTAAATTATATTTAGTACCAGAAGGAAGAGATGAACAATTCAGCACATATATTTTACTGTGATGAATAACATTCACTTAATTTAATTCTGTAGCAGGCCAATAACTAGGTTGTCCTTTCTCATTGTAACCTTAGAGTATTTTGTTCATCATCACAGTTTGGTACCTCTAGTCCTAGGTAACCATTGGGCCAAAGAGTCAACTCAAGAGTATTAATGAGGTTATCATTGTTACACTGTGTTAATGAATGACAGTGTAGTTATTATATAATGACTAATATATTCTTCTCAAATGTAGAATAATTCAGAGAGCAACCAAATCCTTAAGAGTCTGCTGTAGGTGATGTGACATCTGGCTAGCCAAGGCACAGTTCTTGTGATTCACAGTACCTGTGATTGCTATAGAAATTAATCATGGAGATGTAGAAGCCTCTGAAGAATTAATCTATGTCCAGGCCGAGAATGTTGTTGATTACTTTTTTTTTTTTAATGGAAAACTACCACAAATGTAGACAAAAATGGTCTCATGAAAGCATTGCCAGCAGCCTAGTATGTTCTTTAGATTTCTACTTATCAGGTTTGGCCTTTGGGGCAGATATGCTCATCTTGTGTAAAGTACCACATTTTACTATGCTTAGTGTTGCAGGGTTGTACTTATCTACATTATTAGAGTGAATTTTGCTTTTTTTTTTTTTTTAACCATTTGTGAGAAGAACCAGGAGTTCATACCACCTGGTGTGTTACCAATTTATATACTATGGGAAAGCAGTTTTTAATGCTTCAAAATCACTTGAATTAAATTTGCTTTTAATCTCTGGTAAGTAGAGTAGTGCTTTCAGTTTGAATGAAGAGTTTTTATAGATTGGGAAAGAAAGTTATAATGTCTATCTTATATAAAAACTATTTCAGAGGATTTAGATAAATACCACTTTCTTACAAATCTAGTAATTTTGAATGTCTAACAGTGTTGGCTCTCTTTAAATAAGGAGCATGTTGTGATCCTTTTGTGAATATAAACAACTCTTAGTAATCCTGAGGAATTGTGAGGCTGTGAGAAGCTGAGGCTCTGCCTCTTATTTAGTTTCAAGCCTGTTAACTTTTCAAAGCCTCTGTTTTCTTATCTTTAAAACAGATGATAATGAGTTACTCACTTATTCTTTAGAGAAAACAAAATAGTTTGAATTTTGAGTTGATTTGGTAATGACATTCTTGGGGTAGTTGTTTGATAAATTTATTACTGTACTATTAATTGAGATCTTTGACTATATATTTTTCTCCCCTTTTCTCCTTTTTTAAATTGTATGTTTACCTTATTTCCTTTCTTATACACTCCCCTAGTTTCTCTTTTTCTCCTCTCATTTCTCTTTCATTCTCTGCCTCTTTTCTTCCAGGTTTTCTTCTAATTTCACCTATATCTGTTCAGAAGAAACAGCTGTTAGTGGTAGAGCCACTGCCAATTGCCTTTCTATTAAATGAGACTCTGGAAATACCTTCTACTTTGGCCACTGTTGGTTTTTTGCAAAGGTGGAGTCCCCCTGCCATTTCAAAATAGCTGAACAAGTTAAAGTAATATGTGGCTATAGCTCCTACTATCTTTCCGAATCTACAAGATTCGGCAGCCAGGATGCTCACAAAATGAGATTGCTATAAATATGATGAATTCAGCAGCTAAACTTGGAACAATCATGTCTTTTATGTAAATAGAGAGATCATACCACTTTTCTCAAAAGGGAGTCTTTAGACTCATTCATGAGTTTTTGGTTTTTTTGTCCTTTTGGGGGGAGGTCTTTGTTTTTGGAGGCAGATACTTTGAACTATTTATGTTATCTAAATATTCGTTGATTTATAATATTTGCATGGTGCCTACTTTCAAGGAGGACTTAGAAGCAGCATATTGCCCATGTATTTCAGCTGTTTCTATTTTTCTGTTGAAAGCAGTATTCTTTGATAGAAGACCTGGAATGTTATAGTACTCATCTTCAAGTCTTTCTTGGGTGTATTTGGTATCCATATGGTTGATGCTTGTAATGATACAGAGGTCAGTTGAAACATTCTTAATCACACTGGGGGATTGATTCTAGCCCCTCAGAAAAAAAGAAAATTATTGTACTCTAGAATTTTGAGATCATTTTCAGTTGCTGCAAATGTGGCTATATTAAATTTTATTTTAAACATTCAATAAACAGTGCCACCAGGGAAGATCTGCTAAACCATGTCACCATTGTGGGAAACTGCTGCAATATAATACCAACTGCTCCTTTCCATGAACTTTTACTAGATGGAGAAAAACTCCAAAGCTATAATATTGCAATCTTATTCTTTTTATCTAGAAAAATAAAATATTAGACTTCAGACCCAACTGTGCAAATTGCATTTGCTTTCCAGCTTTTACTACCTCTGTGTCATAATTTTAACACATAACATACAACTCCTGTCTCTTAAGGCAGTTACCATATGGTGTTTATGTCAGACTGGATATATTTATCTAATTTTGTGAGATTCTTTTTTAGTTCCCGACACAGTTCTTGAAAGTAATACTGCTGTTGTTACACTTCCTCCTTGCAATTTTTATGTTGTTGAGATGTATCAGTTATGTATTATAATCATGAAAGTCTCTTGGCTTCAAACCCAAATTTTCTTTGTGGCCTAGGATAGATTTTTCGCAAAAACTGCATAGATACGGCTGTGATTACATAGATCCTTAATTTGCTTTACAGTTACCACTCAGCATGATTCTAGGTTTTTAATTATGTTGCAGCAGTACTAGTTTTCTCAGTATAACTTAAAGTCATAACCACTTTGAGAATTTACTTTCAGACCTGATAAATTATTCATTTTTTTTCTTTCATATACTTTGTTTGCATCCTCATCCCCACGAGGTTCAACACTTCAGTGACATCCCATGTCATTGCCTCTGTTTAAAGACTTCATAAGTGATTGAAACATTTGTATGAACTTGGAAAAACTTTCATAAAATATAATAATGGAGATGTGTTTTTGAGACCTTTGTTGAAACTATTAATATATAAAATGAAGAAAAGAATATACAGTCAGAAGGACATTATGAAATATCAGCAGTTTAGAAAGAAAGATTTATAACTTAAAATTTTAGGTCAAGTAAAGAACATAATCCTCATCTGGATTAGACTCTCCTAATTATCTCTTTAGTTTTATGAGCACTCCTATTTATTTATTTATTTTTTAAATTTATTTTATTTATTTTTGACTGTGTTGGGTCTTCGTTGCTGTGTGCGGGCTTTCTCTAGTTATGGAGAGCGGGGGGCTACTCTTTGTTGCGGTGCGTGGGCTTCTCATTGCGGTGGCTTTTCTTGCTGCAGAGCATGGGCTCTAGGCTGCAGGCTTCAGTAGTTGTGGCACAGGGGCTCAGTAGTTGTGGCTTGTGGGCTCTAGAGCGCAGGCTCAGCAGTTGTGGCGCTCAGGCTTCATCGCTCTGCGGCATGTGGGATCTTCCTGCACCAGGGCTCAAACCCGTGTCCCCTGCATTGGCAGGCGGATTCTCAACCACTGCACCACCAGGGAAGCCCTCCTATTTATTTTTAATTTAGTGAGGCTAATTTTGAAACTGCCTACCTATAGCAATGACAGACCATCCCTCCACCTCTCAAAGACAAATAATTTGTTTTAAAATTTCCTTCTTGAAAACCTGGCTTGCGTAATAAATGTATTCTGAAAGATTCCTCCATAGTATTTACAGAAGTTAAGTGTAGTTATAGTAATTTTTCTAACTTCTAATTTTAATCATCATTTCTGGAGGACCTAGTATGTGTCAGCCAGGGCTTTGCCTATATTATTCCTTTTAATTCTCACAGCAGTTCCTGCAAGAAAGGTATTAATTTTACTCATTTTACAGAGGAGGAAGTCAAGGTTTAGCGGGTCAAGCGACTTACTTAGAGACACATAGCTGAAGTCCCTGAATAAGCATCTCTTATTTCAAAAGCAGTTTTTTCTACACCATGCTAGATTCACGTTTTACAAAAATGATCCGCACTTCATTAAAATCCAAGCCTTACTGAAGTAAATTGAAAATGCTTTTTAGACAGTTACTATTTCTATGAATAGGAATTGGGACAAAAACACTTGAACATAACTATGAAGTACTGTGAAAAAAAGATTTGTCTAATGACTGGGACCTCCAGAGCTGCATTGGGTTTTTATTTGGTCTGAGAGTTTAAAACATCTTACTGATTTGTAGTTTGTTATAAGAGGTTATATTATAACCAGTAGCTTACTGGTTAAGAGCCCAGAGTTTGGGGCTAGACTTCCTAGATTCAAATTTCAGCACTGTTACTTACTAGATGTGTGACCTTGGGTTAATTAATCTGATTTGGCTTCCTCATCTGTAACATAGAGTTCATAGTAGTGTTTAACTCATAGAGTTGTTTATTAGGATTTTAAAAAGGAGTGTTGTGAAGAACTGTCCCAGGGCACACAGTACCTGGTGGATGTTACATAGAACAAAAATTTTGGCCCACGTCATTCAAGAAATGGTCAGAAAACCCATACCTTCTCACAAAAAGATAGTTTTTTTGTCTTTTACTGGACAACCACAGCATAGTGAGAACCTACTATTGTGTATATTCATAACTGTATCCTTGCTGTATGGACAGAAGTCATTGGAGGGTTCCAGGTGCTGATAGCTAGTTGGGTCCAAAGGATATTTGAGGGTATTTCAGGTAAAGACAAATAATGCGAGCAAGGCATATATCTGAGATATGAGGAAACAGAGAGAGTACATTTCGATGTGTTGTGTGAAACAAGGTTGATGGTAAAGGATTGAGGCCCGTTCATGAAATTCCTTGAAAGCCAAGCAGAATAATTTAGATTTGAGGTGGCAGGAGTTTGGAGTGATTATTTTTAGGAGTGTATTATGAAACTAAGGAAGATAAACTTGCAGTTATAAGCAGGATAAAGTGGAAGGAGTATAGAGCAGGGAGAGCTAAGGTAGGCTACAGCTGTTGCAATTTTTCTGCTGTGAGGTCATGGTGAAGGATTGATAAGGTGAGCATGCTCACATTAGGAAAGGAAAGGATGATTAGATTCTGGATATTATGGGTGGAGGAAAAGAAAGAGTTGATAACAGCACATTGTGTCTGGATGATGAGTACATTGGCGTCAACACTGTCAAAAACAGGTTAATTGTGGAAAGGAATCTGATACAATTAGTGTAATGACTAAATTTATTTGGAAATTTTATTGCTCTAATGTATCTGTATACTGTAGACCAAATAACTGTTTGATGACCATTTGAATATCTGGACCATTATGACAAATGACATTTGCTATGGTGGAGGATAATGTGGTCCAGTGTACAGTGAATGAGCAGTGGGGGATGACGGCCATGGCAACCCAATCATTGCTTATGGGAACAAGGTGGTGTGAATCATAAACTATTAGTGAAGTTTCTACAGACTTTGTGGTAAACATCACTGTGATGCAGTCAATTTTGTCAACTTTGTCAAGTAAGGCACTTAATTGCAAGTATGTTCAATATATACAAAAATACATATTGTTAATTGGAAGTAGTTCAGATTGGACATCGCAGGCAAACTGCCTTTAGCAGTTGCTTTAAAATGCGTACAAGCATGACATTGAGATCGGTCAGTTTGTGGGCATACCCAAGTATATTTTATTTTTATTTATTTATTTTTGCTGTACGTGGGCCTCTCACTGTTGTGGCCTCTCCCGCTGCAGAGCACAGGCTCACGGGCCCAGCCGCTCCGCGGCACGTGGGATCTTCCCGGACCGGGGCACAAACCCGTGTCCCCAGCATCGGCAGGTGGACTCTCAACCACTGCGCCACCAGGGAAGCCCCCCAAGTATATTTTAATGAATTCCCTGATGGTCCAGTGGTTACACTCTGTATTTTCACGGCCAAGGGCCTGGGTTCTATCCCTGGTCAGGCAGGGAACTAAGATCCCACAAGCCAAGTGGCACAGCCAAAAAAGCCCAAATAAACCAAGTATATTTTATTTTCTTAATTTGCATATTACAAATTTTGTTTTGAAACATGTCAGGCAGGATGCCTTTTAATTTGAAAATTTGTTCAAGAAATTGTGTCCCATCACCAATACTATATAGAATAGAAATGAAAACCCAGTGTTACGTAATCTTTAATTTGCATGAAATTCTTTGGCTGAGAGGATGTTATCAAAATTAGATTGTGCTGTTTTAAAGGAATAGAAAACGTACTTGTCCAAAAAGCACATGGATGTCCCTTGTGCGTAGTTTGGAGTCTGGACCTCAGCTCTCTGGCCTTCGTGAAGGGATCAAAGTCTCCACGCAGAGTCAGTTCCAAATCTGAACACACTCTTCAGTTCCTCCATTCCTTACTTTTGTTATGTGGTCTGGATTTTCAGGAGCGTGATGACTAACAGTATTGCCAGATTTAGCAGATAAAAATATAGGACGCCAGTTAAATTTGAAGTTCAAATAAACAATTTTTTGTGTGTGTATGGGACATACATATACTAAAAAACTATTCGTTTATCTGAAATTTGAATTTAACTAGACGCTCCGTATCTTAACTGGCAACCCCTGTTTACTTTTTCTTCACAATGATTTGTTAACTTCACAGAAAGTCTCAAAATGGGAGACAAAAAGTAACTTGCCTGCCCCGAAGCAGATGGGGCTTACGGCAGTCGGCCTTTTCCCAAACTTGGCCTTTAAAAAAAAAAAAAAAGAAAAGAAACCACCCACAAGTCCCAGGAGCCTGCGCGTTAAAGTAAGCTGCGCAGCAGCTTTCCCGCCGGTTTTCTGCGTAATGTAGCACGGCGGCCACGCCGCGGGGTGGAGCGCATGTGGCGGTGTCCTTGCCGGATGCGAAAGGAGGTGCCAGAAACTTTAAACCCCGGCCAGAAGACAACGTGTCCACTTAGACGGCGGTAAGTGCCGCCATTTTCTTTGCGGGCAAAGACTGAGAGAAGTTAGGGGCTCCTCTTTGCCCCGTAAAGCGGATTGGGGGGAATGGCCCACGGCCTCAGCACTTTGGTGACGTGGAATCGGGGTCCCCCCCTTTGGGGGCTGATTTCTAGTGACACGTCGAAGTTTTGCCAAGTCGGGGAAAAGGGACGCCGCCTCGGTCCCGGATGTAAGATGGCGGCGCGGGGGGCGGCCTGGCGGGGCGGTCACGTGGTGGGAGTAGCGCGCGAGCCTCCTTAAGTGATCTCTATGGTTCGTCCGGACTCACTGGAGCAGCGGAGCGCGAGACGGGGCGTGTGTCCGCGCTCGCCGGCTGCTGCCGCTGCCACTGCCACCCATGCCGCCGCCCGGCCCGGTTTCAGTTTTACGGGGTTTTTGTTTGTTTTATTCTCGCCTCCTGCAGAGGTGCACGAGATTTCCCCGAAGGGTGCTGGGGAGCCGGTGGCCTGGGGACTTCTGGGCTGTGCCGTGGTTTCTGGTTGCGGCGCCGGAGTCGGTGTTGCCTCTGCGGGAAGCGCTCCGGCGTTCTCCCGGGCGGAGAGCCGGCCTCGCGCGGGTGTAGGGAGCGCGGCAACGGTGGGGGCCCAGCCGCCGCCCAGCCCCCACCGCAGGGAGGGGAGCGGGCGGCACAGCCCGGAGACGTGGCGGGAGCGCGACGGGCGAAGCGCGGGAGCGCTGCTTGCTGCCTCTCGGGGACCGTCCAGGTCCCGTAGGCGTCTGCTGTGCTTTTGCCGCCCATTTCATGCTTTCGAGTGGCCCGGGGGACGGCGTCCCCTCGGGGCGGCGGAGCGAGCGGGTGCCTCCGCTAGGACCCCTCCGCACCTTTTCTCTTTCCAGAGCTGTCGGTTACGTAGAGGACGCCGGCCCGGCCTCCCCCGGGCGCCGGCGCCGCTGTGATGCCCGGAGCTCCCGGGGCACGCCTGGTGCGGCCGAGCGGCTCGGCGCTGGGCGGGGTCTTGCGGGCGCGGCGGGGAAGGGCAGGGGCGCCGGGCCGACGTCGGCGGCTGAGGATGGACGAAGGAGCGCCGGAGTCGCTTCGCTCGCCTCAGCGTGGTCCGGTGCCTCCCTGACACCATGGCCCTGGCTGAGGTAGTAGTTTGTGCTGTTGGTCGGGTTGTGACATTGCCCGCTGTGGAGATAACTGCGCAAGCTACTGCCTTGCTAGTGCTGGTGATGCTCAGCGCCGCGGAGGACAATGGCTGGGAATCCCCTTTGTTTTCCGGGGCGCGGGGGCAGCCCGCCGAGCCCCGGCAGGGCCGGCCACCACGGAAACCGTTAGTTGTACATTTTCCCGGAGGGAGGAAGGGACTGCGGGGAGAGGGGTGGACGGGGACTTTTGTAAAGCTGGGGAAGACCTAAGTCTTTGGATTCGGTATTTGCTCGAAAAGGAAGGAATGCAATTGTGAGAGAGATTGACACATAACTTTTCCACCCTAAATAATTTTACCGCTTCGTTCAGTAGTTGATGCAAGATTTAGTTTGTACCTATTTTACTTCATTCTTTATCTGTGGGTCGGAGTGGTGTGAGGTATCTTGTGCAGAACTGGCATTAGGGGCGGAATAGTAGACCCATTAATTACAAAGTTTATGCCTTAACAGTTCAAATCTGTTTTTTTTTTTAATATGTTCTCTCGGTAAATCTAAGAGTTTTTAAAATGTGTAAACCCAAAGCAATTAAAAGTTTCTGTTTAAACTTTGCAACTCTTTGAATAAGAAGATTGAATTTATAGTTAAATGCACTATTGAGATTTTTTAATGTATGAGGCAAATAAATTCTCTTTACAGTGTGCTGTGCTTTTTTTTTCTTTCTAGTTTAACTTTGGGGGCTCAAATTCTGCCGGTGTGGTGGGATTTTTTGGCTTTTGATTCTCATGTTGTAATCATTTATATCATTGCATTTCAGTGTGGGAGAAAAGGATCTAGGTAGGAGCTAGAAGTGTGGTTTCTGGATACTTTGAGTTTAAAATCTAAGATTGCTCATTTTGATTTGTGAGGGACCACTACGCCAAGCAGGAAGATCCAATTTTTATTAAAAAAATGTAGTTTGGAAAACTAATGAAATTACTCGGTATTCCAAATACCCTGAAGTCTGGGTGGAAAAGATGATTGTATTTCTAAAATTTTAATTTCACTGAGAGAAATTGGTGGTAAATTTTAGTACTTTTCTTAGAAAACTGATCCGGTTTTGATTTGTGCAGAATAATTAGCTTTGTGATGTAATCACAAACATTCTGCGGTTTAATTTTTGATGCATAATTGAAAAAAACTAAGGCAATTCTTTACTAAGAAAAAGGCACATATAAGGAGAAAAAACTAAAGCCAACCGAATCCTTTTTGTCCCCTTCAGGAGGAGTTTGATGCTTTCGTAATTCAAAAGTTATCTAATAAGTATGCCTTGGTTTGGTTTGGTTTAGCTTTGAGAGAGAACCTTGCTCAATCTGATCTCATCTGGATGGAGCTGCCTCATTGTGGGAAGGACAGTATAGAACCTTACGTTGAATCTTAAAATGCATAAAATATGTGAGCGTTGGCTCTTGGAGTTTGCTTTCTTGATATCAAAGAAAATTCAGGTCTTTATTAAAAGCCAATTCTTTTAAATGATGAAAATCTTTGGGTGCTATGTCAAATCTTGATTTATGGAGAAACTAATAAAATTCTAATTGTAGTATAATAATTTTCATTTTCCAAAATACTCCATTCAGCCAGCCATGCTAATTCTCATCCGACAGGTCATCTTTCCCACTACGCTTTTTAACATTTTATAGGGGATCAACAGTTGTTAATTTGTGCCCAAAAGTATTACAGATTCTGCCAGTAATTTATTGAACTTTAATGGATCAGCAGATAGGAAGCTGAAGTATACAGATAAAGTATTCACAGTTTATCTTCTGCTTTTAAAGTAAATTTCATCCAGAACTATATGTTGCCCACATAGTAGGAACATTTTGTTGTTGGATATAAAGGTACTTCTATATGTTATTCTTGTTTGCTAAATTACAAGAGAAAATACTGCCCTCAGCCAACTTGTTTTTAGTACCATAGTTATATTTCTGCTCTAATCTCCAGTATTAAAAATTAGCCTTTCACTTTCGCATTTCACTTTTACATTTCTGTACACACCGATGAAAATTATCTACTGAACATTTTTACTGTTGACAGTTTCCTACAAGATGAATTTGCCTTATCAAAAGTGCAACTTTCCAATCTTGATGTTTTTGACATTTACTTGGCACAATTGACTTTTTTGTTGATCCGTTGTCAGGCATTTAAGTAATTTGTATTAGCAAAAAGCCACAGATGGGAAAGAATAAGGCAGTGTTTGGGTGTCCTCAATAAATACCAGATCAAAGGAAAGCTCAGTTATGGTAATAACATTTTAATAAATGTCATCCTCAGTTATTGGAAATGTAGATGTTAATTTTGTGTATGGGACACCTGGAGAAGATTCTTGGGAAGCAGTTTTGCTTCAGGCCCCGAAGTCAGAATTCCTGATTGTTAATCTTATATACTAAAGCTTTTGTTTATAAGCTGTTTAAACATAACAGTTGCCTTTTGGTAGGTGGGCCAGGGTGTACTCAAGACATTGTGTCTGTGGAGTGGCCCCAAAGAATTCTTGTCAGAGGAGCCTGACAGCAGAGAGATGCTCTTCAGTGTATGGGAACTAGGTGCCAGGAAGGCTGGGATTTCTTCATGGCTACCCATCCTTTCTCCCTCTCGTATGTCACATCTCACCTCCTCCATAGTGGGAGGGTGGGGGAGAACTGACAGGAGAGGTACTACTTCCCCCACTGAACACTCCTTCTATAATTTCTGCAACAAAAGGAAAATAGGACAGTTGCCTTCAAAAGTGAATTAGGCCAGATCGGTAATACCCAAGAGGACAATTATGGCCATTGTCGTAAAATCTAAGAAGTCATTGGTGCCACTGAAATCTAGACAATTCAGGCAAAAATATTAAAATCACTTGAATGATTGTCTAACACAATTCACTAAGTGTTTTTGTTAGGATATTGCTGTTAGGCACCATGGGGAAAGCAGAATAATTGTATGGCTACGTCACTGCCCCGAAGGTCAATGCATTTAGAAAAGGTAGAACATGAAGTGCCTAAGAATCAAAATGTGGGCAGGTGAGAAAAGCATTAGTGACCTAGGTTACCTTTGAGACCTGGCAGAAGAAAAAGTGGGTGAAAGAGCTGAGGGGAGGGAAGTACGGAACACTTACAATAGATCTTGTAATTTAGATGTCTTGATGTTTGTTGCCTCTAGTAGTCATTCTAAAAGTGGCATTAGAGTCTTGGAGATGAGCATTACAATTGTGGTTGATATTCAGTGATACTCTGGCTGTCTTACCTTTTAGCCTTGTATTATCTGCTGTAATACGTTGAGTTGTTTTCTGAATTTGTTTAAGAGAAATATTACTTTTACATGGACTAGAGTATGCTTTTTTTATCTGAAGTTGAGAGTTATTTTTTTTGTTGTTAGATTTTCATTTTGCAGTTATCTTTCTTTAAAAGCGCTGTTCTGTGCACATGTAATGGAATTGTGCCTACACAGACTTCTGGGCACTAAATTTGTGGATAGGATCCTTTTAAACTGCACCATTGACGCCCAACAGTACAGATTTGGTTATGAACAAACAAACCCAAGATAGGAGCCTTGTGTTGATTTTACAGGGGAAGTTCCTAGCTCTTTCTTCTTATTCCACCTCAAACAACTCTTTTGAAAATATACCGTTCTGTTTGCCTTTAGCTGGGTTTCAAATATAATTGAGAGTGTTAGTTCCGTTATTATGTAATCGAGAGTGTTTTATCATGAAGGTCAAGGTTTCTCAGAAGGCCAAATAGTGTCAAATGTCACAGAAAAGTAAACTAGGAACTAAAAAGTGTCCACAGACACTGGCAGTTTAGATCATACATGTAGTTGTAGCGCTGTTTTCTGTTATAAATGAATAATCTCTAATTGCTCTCTGGTGGAGTAACAGACTACAATTATGTGTGTTTCATACTGCTTTGAACTTGAACAAAAATGTATTAAGATTCCTGGGACTTCCCTGGTGGTCCAGTGGTTAAGACACCGCGCTCCCAATGCAGGGGGCCCGGGTTTGATCCCTGGTCAGGGAACTAAGATCCCACATACCGCAGCTAAGCCCTCGTGGTGTAACTAGAGAAGCCCGCGTGCCTGTTCTTTTTTTTTAATTGAGATATAATTGACATATAATTTTATATTAGTTTGATGTGTACAACAGTGATTTGGTATATGTTTATATTGCAGAATGATCACCACCATAAGTCTAGTGAACATCCATCACCACACATAGTTACAATTTTTTTCTTGTGATGAGAACTTTTAAGATCTGTGCTCTTAGCAACTGTCAAATAATAACATACAGTATTGTTAACTTTAATCACAGTGCTGTACATTACATCTGCATGACTTAATTATTTTATAACTGGACGTCTGTACCTTTTGAGCACCTTCAACCCGTTTTGTCTACCCCCCACCCCTTGCCTCTGGCAACCACCAGAATAACTGAATTCAGTTATTTAATTTTATTTTTTAGATTCCACATATATGTAAGATCATATGGTATTTCTTTTTCTCTGACTTATTTCACTTAGCATAATGCCCTCAAGTTCCATCCATTTTGTCACAGATGGCAAGAGTTCATTCTTTTTTATGGCTGCATAATATTCCATTGTATTTATATATGCCACATTTTCTTTATCCATTCATCCATTGATGAAGACTTAGGTAGTTTCCATATCTTGGCTATTGTAAATAATGCTGCAGTGAACATGGGGGTTCCTATTATCTTTTTGAGTACATGTTCTCATTTCTTTCAGATAAATACCCAGAAGTGGAATTGCTGGAATTGGTAGCTCTATTTTTAATTTTTCTATACTGTTTTCCGTAGTGGCTGCATCTGTTTACATTCCCACGAACAGTGCACAATGATCTCATTTTCTCTACATCCTCGCCAACACTTACTTCTTATCTTTTTGATAATAACCACTCTAACAGGTGTGAGGTAGTATCTCATTACGGTTTTGATTTGCGTTTCCCTGATGATTAGTGATGCTGAGCACCTTTTCATGTCCTATTGGCCATCTGTGTGTCTTCTTTGGAAAAATGTCTGTTTGGATCCTCTGCCCATTTTTAATCAAATTGTTTGTTTTTGCTAATGAGCTACATGAATTCTTTATATATTTTGGATATTAACCCCTTTTCAGAAATATGAGCTGCAGATATTTTCTCCCATTCGATAGGTTGCCTTTTTGACTGTTCTTTAGGAATAACAAACATTTATGTCTTTTGAGGAGAGAAGTTACACAAGGGGAAAAGAAAATTGCACACACAAAACTTGAAGGAGGTGGTAGGGGAAGAAAGATTGCTTATTAATGAGGAGATAAGACTGTTGGTAGGTGGATAGAGGAAAAATGAGAGGGAATATGGAGATTCAGGATTGAATATACAATAGAAAAGGGATAATTGATTGGGCAAGATCCTGTGTTGTTATACTATCTACTCTGTTTTTGTGAGGAAACTCTATATGTTAAAAGCATCCTAGCAGTATGTTTGCTGTTTTATCTGTAGTAACATCTGAAAACATTTGAAAGTGCTTTAGAGTAGGGTCAACAAACATTTCCTGTAAAGGGCCAGATATTAAATATTCTAGGCTTTGTGGGTCATATATGGTCTTTATTGCATATGCTGCTGTTTCTCCTCCTTTGCTTTCTTCTTTTTCTGCCCCTCCTCTTCTTCTCTTTCTTCTTCCTCTTTAAAAGTGTAAAATCATTCTCAGCTCATGGGCAATACTAAAAACAGGCCATAGGCCAGATTTGGCCTGCAGGCCAGTTTGCTGACCCCTGCTTTAGAACTTAGCTATCCTGATAGAACATTTGGTTCCACCCTTACCCCGCCCCCCTTTCTCTCATTAAGTGAGGAAAGAAATAGGTCTTTCTTGGAGAACAACATGTTGGAATAATTTAATACATTTGAATGTATGTGACCCTGATCTGCTTTTGACCATCATCACTCAGATTTGTGACGA
The DNA here is from genome assembly GCF_003676395.1 of Aethalodelphis obliquidens. Classification (NCBI taxonomy): domain Eukaryota; kingdom Metazoa; phylum Chordata; class Mammalia; order Artiodactyla; family Delphinidae; genus Aethalodelphis; species Aethalodelphis obliquidens. The sequence continues at coordinate 11,715,820 of NW_020837952.1, forward strand.
TAGTCTGTGTTCCCTTCTCTTGACCCTAATGGCATTTATAGAACAGCTACCCTGAAGTTTCCATTCTGAAAGGACCATGGGGAGATCACATAGACATAGGGAGAGAGATCTGAGGAAACCCAGCTGTGCCTGCCCCAGCTATTTTAAGTCTTCCCAAACTAGGCACCATGCAAGTCCCAGATGATTCCAGTACCAGCTACCATCTGCTGCAAGCTTAGGACACACCCTAAGCAAGAACCATGTAGGCAAGTTTAGTAAAGCCCCAGAACCATGAGAGAGAATAATAACACTGTGGTGGTCGTTGTAAGCCAAAGTTTTGGGGTAATTTGTTACATAGCAGTAGATAACCAGAAATGGTTTGGGGACCTGGAAATGGAGTATTACTATAACAAAACCTAAAACACATGACAGTGGCTTTGCAACTGAGCTGCCCACATATGTTGGAAGGGCCTTGAAGAGATCAGTAGCAGAAATCTGATGGATCTTGAGGTTGTCAGTAGGGCTTAAAGGAAAGTGAGGAAAAAATTATTAAAGTTGGAGGAAAAGCTCTTGTTAATAAAACTGCTGCTTAGGATAATGTAGAAATAGAAAATAATACTTAATGAACTGATGCATCAGCCCAAACAGTTTCCAAGCTAAAGTTTTAAAGTTTCAACTGGTTTCTTTTAGCTGATATCATGAAATACAGATAATGATGAGCTAGAGAAGAAATTATTCAGTTTTCAAGCAAAATTTTGAGGAAATATATAAAAGTCAGGACTTGCTGGGTTAGAAAAGAAAACCCTTTTCTGATGACCAGTCTCTTGCAGCAGAATATTCCCAAAGTAAAAAAAAGGCCTCAGGACAAAATCAAATTCACAGCTCCGTCATGAAAAGTTCTCAGGGTAAAGATGAAACTAAGGATTAGACTGTGAAATCCTTTATTAAGACCCCAGAAAAATTAAGGTGATGCCTTACAGGGAGCCCCATGTAGACAAGATTTGTTGATGTGGCTTTTGTCTAATGAAGTAAACCCCAATGAGATCAATAAGATTCATAGGAAACTTACAAAGCTTTTAAGAAAATTATATTGTAGAAATACTATTAGCTTGAACTATAAGGAATAGAGACGGCTTCAAAATGAAAAGAAGTTTTAGACCCTAGAACTTCTACAGGCAGGAATATTTTATGGAGTAGGAAGGATAACTCAGAGGATGGAGCGAAGAGCTGAGGAGAATCATCGCAGGCAATAGAAGTGAACCTTACTTAATCAAGGAATTGGCAACATGTGCCCAGTTTGATTTGCTGTGGGTGAGAGACTGCCACATGCCTATGGTGTTTTCTCCCTTTTTGAATGGGGGTATTTATAGTGATTATCCTATGCCTGTCTACCCTACCATGTATATTGTGTATGTGGGGGACAGAAAATTTGTCTCTCTAGTTCACAGGTTTTTAGACCTAAGAGGAAGGGTACTTTTCCTCTAGGAAAAGGTACTATTCTCATTGCTTTTCTACGCCACCCCCTTTTTTTGTAATTTTAAATCACATAATAAAACAACAGAAAATATATTTGAATGTAGCTTGAGTGACTGTAAGTAAGCACAAAAATTCTCTTTTGTCTTGAATCTCGTATTTTAATATATGCTAAGTACTGAACACAGGGCCTACCTGGTGTGTAATTATTTTTTTGTAAATGCTGATTTCCCTTATCATTCTCTTTCCTTGCGGTGGCATTATCTTTACCCATGGTGTCCAGTTCCCTCCTGCTGATTTTTTGTTCACCAGGGCTCTCTACTCCCCCAGCCCCTCCTCCACACCACCAGGCCTCTCCATATGCTCCAGACTTTCTCTGGCATTTTATTACTGTCATCCAAACTCTGAACTTGCCTACCTTATTTTTTCAAAGACTTACAGAGTGACCAGATAATTAACATGAATAATACTAAAGTGTTAACACAAAAATTTTACTTGGATAATTGCAATAGCAACCTTCAGTGTTTACCCTGTGGAGTTACTAAAATTTCAAGCATTTTTGTAGGCTGCCTGAGTCTATTTTTGGTAAGGACCCTGAAGTTGATGCTCAAGTCATGCCATTCATGTTCTTTTCTAATAGACAGTGGCCATCCTTTAGGGATGGAATATAGTGTAGAACGCTGTGCTAAAATCTGTTCTGGCTCTTCTCCATGTTATGGACCATCTGTGAAGCTTGGAGTCTAGGTCAAATGTATCTTTTGTCTCCTCTTCCCCAGCATTTTGTAGAGGATTCTAATCTAATTAAAATTAATGTCAATAGCAGTGTTGAAGAAGAAAACCTAAAAGGAAGAGAATTTTTGAAAGAAGGGGTATGGGAAAAGAGGAGGGCAGTTTTACCTGAATTGTTTTGCCTTGAAAAATAAATGTGCTTGTGTAATTCTGTGAGTCAGTGAATATGTGTACATAAATACACATTTCTTTATTTAGCCAATATTAATGAGTATCACTGTGACTCCTCCAATATACTAGCTTCTATGGGGATAAGATAAATTAGAGAGACCACTTATTCTGCAGGACTGGTTCCAACAACAGTTGGGCAGTGTGCACTGTGTGGGGCCTGGGAGATGGTTTCTGCATAATATTAGAATGCATATGCACTCTCAGCTTTAAAAATGATGCTGAATTCTCAGGAAAACTGAACTCCATTAACAGTAACATCTTCTGTAAATCAAAAGCTTGCAAAGCCTTAATGAAAAGGAAGCCATCTAACCTTAAAAATGAATTTATTACTAAATGAATTTAATTCACAAAAGGAATTTTCCCTAATATTTAGGCTCTTGTTGATTTTGGTTTCGTTTGTTTTTATGAACATTTTTAGTTGTTTGGTTTGGTCAAATATTGAATTTGAGTTAAAAGATAGATCTTCTCTGAGGATGCAGTCTAATAATGAGGCCAAGTAAATAATGGAAAAATCAGTTTCCAAGTGTGGCAGGGCAGTGCTCTGTAGTCTTTGCATGGCAAATAGTATGTCTAACTTTTTCAGTGATCTGCAAAATTGAGCTACTCATTCCTACACAAATGAATGTGCTGATTTTGTCTCCCCCCACACCTTTTTTGCTCACTTTCTTCATTTCTTCCCTCTTCTTGTTTCCCTGACCTCTGGGGAGAAGGGATGTGACACCAGAAACAAGAGGCACACTCACAGTTACATCCTGCTGACTCGTCATGGGGCTCTAGGCAAGTCACTAATCAGGAAATTGGGGGAGTCAGTGCTGGCTGGGGAGTTAGTAGGTTGAGGAGGTGAGGACAGACCCTGGTGACGTCAGGGCCTCGGCAGTGCAACTTCTATCGATGCATATTTCCATTGCCACCACTTAACCTTAGAGGCGTGGGTGATCCAGCAGTGAGTTATTCTGTGCAAGAGGGAGCGAGGGCTTTAGATCAGGTGGCCAGAGGGTTATTTCCTCTCTCTGCTGTTTAACAGCTGTGTGGCCTCAGGTGAATTTCTTAATCTCATTGATCCTCAGTTTCCTATTTGTAATACCTACAATGAAAGGTCGTTCTGAGGATCACAGATAATACACCTAAAGTGCCCAACAAAGTCCTGACACAAGGAGTGTTTATAAATGGTAGCTACTTGAAGTAGTCTGAAGTCTCTTTCACATGCTTAATACACTTATATAATTTCAATCTTAATGTCACAGACACACACACACACACACACACACACACACACACACTATTACCATTCTACGCTCCTGAAATTGTATATGAACCTTACCACTTAAAGAATGGCCTTTTGTCATCAGGGAAATGGTCCTATTGCCAGTTTAAAGGAATATTCAGGAAATGGCTCAGAAAAAGATAAAATGCAGAATGTATTATTTTCTTAAAAAATTATTCTTTGGTAATGTTAGCTCTTTATCCCCCCTGCTTAATTGTGATGTCTACCAACATTGTCGAAAACAGTAGCCAATCCAAGTCTTTTCTTGTTGATTGAAGTCTAGCCTGTCTGGGACTAGAGCACCCCTCTTAAGCTTGCTAGCAGTTGCGTCACATTGCTTGAGTCGACAAATAAATGGCCAGGAGTCATTCTGCATGATAGCCTTTCCATTCTATAGAAACTATGAAACTGATCCAAATAAATGGCTGGGTCTCCCAGGCCGGTGGATCTGTATGTTGCCCCTTTGTTACAGTGTCATATCCTCTTGACTGCCTTTCAGGGCAAAGAGCAACTGTGCAGCACAGGTAAGAGAGTGGAGCCAGGTGACATGCTGATGGGATGTTGCAGCCCCTGCAAGAGGGGCTCTGTCTTTGCGGAAGGGTGTAGTATTGCTATTGTGACAAGTGTCTTTTTAGTCAAAAGCAATAAATCTTCCCTTGTTTAAATGACAGATGGTTAGGATTGTTACTTCTGTTTCCAGCAAACCCATAAGAGGAAAAACAAACAACTGACGTTGAGTTCTTCTTGGTTTTCAAAGAGTACTAGGAAAAATTTGAAACAGTGTAGTTTCAGTAAGGTTATACAGTGTTTGAGGTCAACCCCACCCACTCCCACCGTGATGTCCACATCCTAAATCCCCAGAACCTATGAATATGTTAGGTTACACAGCAAAGAAGAATTATGATTGCAATGGAGTTAAGGTTGCTAATCAGCTGCCCTTAAAATAGGGAGACTATCCCGGATTACTGGTGAGCCCAATACAATCACAGTGTAGTAGGGACCCAGGTCGCCTCTAGAAGCTGGAAAAGGCAAAGAAGTGTAGTCTCTTCTAGAACCTTCAGAAAGTCCTGCCGACACCACGATTTTAGCCCAGTGAGACCCATTTCAGACTTCTGACCTCCAGAATTATATGATAATAAATCTGTGTTGCTTTAAGTCATTAAGTTTGTGGTGATATTACAGCAGCAATAGAAAACGAATATAGCATTTAACTGTGAACAACTAAGTATCTAAAGTTGATGAACCCAAGTTTCCTCCTCCTCTCTTTCCAAGTAAGGTGCCACAACCAGGGAAATGACAAAGCAAAAGCAAGGGAGAGGAAAGCCAGCAAAGGGCAGGCTGGCCGGCTGGCTGGCTGGCTGCTGCTTAGCGTGGTCTCTTCGCTTCCTATCTCAGTATTTAGCCTCTGCCCTGCCTTGGGCCAGGGGGGCGCTTCCCCACATTGCCTCGGGCCTCGTGCTGCCTCCACCTCTCTTTTCCCCAGTGGTCTTCTCTCCAGGTCCCCTCTTCTACTCTGTGGGAGCTAGCAGAAGCCCAAGCTAGCAAGAGGAAAATGGACATTCCTACCAATTCCCTCCCTTCCCTTCCATACCCACATAGTCTCTGGGGAAGAATCTTGAATGAAAGCAAGCAAAGAACAAAAGGAAAAGAGATGCCTGAAAACAGGCTCGAAACAGTAATGGGTAGAGTGACAAACAGGAGATGCCACCTCATCTGTTGACTTAGCTGTCACCATTTTCCATAGCTGAGTTATTCCAGTGTACTCTGTACCAGGGCTCAGTGTGACTATTATTCCTGTGCCCTCGGTAGTACGGTAGAACCTCCTCCATTTCTCTAAATAGTTAACTGCACACTTAGAGCTCCTGACATAGAGTTTAGGATGCAGAGTTAAGTACTTTGTGTACACCCCATTGCCATCTGTGATCTGTAAAAATCTGATACACCCTAGCTAGTCAAATATTCATTGATCCTCCACTGTGCATTTGGCGGTACACTAGATGTAGGAAGCGGTGCTGGGCCCAGCACCATCACTCGGAGGACCAAGTGGAGCCCCCTTTCTGGTGGAAAACGATTTCTCTGGGATTACGATCAGCAGTCCTGTTTCCTTGGAACAGCACATAAGCAACTTACTGCAGGTGTTGTCCTAAAGACACAAGCTTATCTAATGTAGACAAAAACAAAAAAATCAAAATTCCTCCCGGAAAGGTTACTGAGTGACTCTGTGTGCCTCTGAGAGTACAATAAGCTCTTTCTTTGGAATCTGGGAGGTGCTTCCGGGGCATGAGAAGGAACACTCTACACAGCTGCCTTTGATGTGATCTCCCAGGTGTGTCCAATAATGCCTTGGTGCTTTTCAACCACCTGTTGTCATTTTACACGTTTTATCAGATGACTTTATATATCGGGTAGGACCAGATCTTTAAAAGGGAAGATGTGACAACTTTAACGCCTGTCATGCTCTAGGCATACTCCCTATCAGGGCTGCATCTTCATTCACTAGAGATGGCGATTTACAGTGTCTAATTCTAATCACCTGTCTAGCTACAGTGCTCTAACTGGTCTCCTTGGCTTCTGTCTTTCCCTCCTCCAATCTTGCCCAGGAACTTTTGTTAGAGGGATCTTTAAAGAAAATAGAAAAAAAATTGAGCTACCCCTCTTCTCCCCTCCTGCTTCCTTATCTGAGTTAGATGTTCTCATAATACCCTACACTTTCCCCTTTGTTAGCAGTCATCACAGCGAACTGTAAGTGCCTGTTCACTCACGTGCATCTCCCACTAAACTCTGATCTGTGGCGGCTGGCCCGTGCCTGCCTTGTGTATGTTTGTATGTACACCACTCCACCCTGATGCCAGCAGGCGAACAATGCACGTGGGTTTGTTGAGTGAGTGAAAGCCACTTTGCTACCTAAGAACTTAGAGTGATTTCCCCCGTTGTTTATCAGATCTGACCCAGACACTTCATTTCGGTTTTCAGCTCCTTTGATTTTTCTTGTATACAAGCTCTCAGATCTCCCCCTGGCCCCCATCTGGTTCTTGCATCTTCATGCACTAAGTTGTCTGCTCTGCCTGCCCATCTGTGGTAGCTTGTCTCCAGAGATGGCTGCCATCAGTTTCTTTGTGCACATGCCACTCCCCCACTGAGAGATAGTCCTCTGCCCCCTTGAACCTGGGCTGGACTGTGACTAATTTCACCAATAGACTGTAGCAGAAGTGACACTCTGCCAGTGCTGGGCTACTCTTTAAGAGAGGACAGGCGGTTTCCTATCTCTTGGAGCCCTGAACTGCCGTTAATAAGTCCAGGCAGACAAGCCACGTGGAGGAGGCTGAGCCATCAGCATGGGAGTGAAGAAGCCACGTTAGACAACCAGCCCAGCTGAGCCTTGAGGCAAGTCCAGTCCCAGCTACTCTCTGACGTAACTACTCGAAAGATCCCAGGCAGGACCACCTAGTTGAGTACAGTCAGCCTACAGAACCATGAGATAACGAGAGTAGTTATTGTTGGGTTTTTTTAAAGATTTTTTGATCTGGACCATTTTTAAAGTCTTTATTGAATTTGTTACAATATTGCTTCTGTTTTATGTTTTGGTTTTTTGGCCCCGAGGCATGTGGGATCTTAGCTCCCCAACCAGGGATCGAACCCGCACCCCCTGCATTGGAAGGCGAAGTCTTAACCACTGGACCACCAGGGAAGTCCCTCGATAGTAGTTTTAAGCTACTAAATTTCGGGGTGATCTGCTCTACAGCAATAAATACCCTAAACAGCGTCCTCCAAGGTCTCAAACTAGATTTTCAGTAAAGTTTGCCTTTCAAGTCTAGTTGACCTTGGTCCCTCCCTTCTCTCTCATAGAACTTCTCAGTACCACACGTTTTGTCATCCCAGTGTACATATCATTATTTTCCATTTCCTGTGTGCTATTCTGGACTCCATGACCAAACTCCATGATCTCTGAAGATACCAAACAATGAGTCCTAGTTCTGGACAAAATGTAATAAATAAGCTGTTGAATTAGAAGCATTCGTGGTCATTTCACCTCTCTGCCAGCTATTTTAGCTGTGACTCTTCGTGGTATCTCTTGGAGCATTCTTTCAAGCCATGGTTGTGAAAGTATGTGTGACCGCAGGCAGCCCTTAGGATCCTTCCACCTGCAGACAGTATGAAAGCAGTGGTTCTCCAAGTCTGGTCCCAGATCAACAGCATCAGCATCTCCTGGGAACCTGTTAGAAATGCAGATTCTCAGGTCTACCCCAGACCTATAAAATTTGAAGTTCTGGGGGTGGGGCCCAGCATTCTGTGTCTTAACAAGCCTTCCAGATAATTGTGATGTATGCTGAAGTACGAGAATCACTCTTGTAGTGGAAAGAGTCCTGGTTTTAAGGTCAGAAGGTCTAGGAATCCTTTGTTAAACATTTATTAAATGTGCATCTGCTTATGCGAGGTGTTGCCTTAGGGGCGGGGGATACTAAGAGGGCTGTAGGTTTGTCTCTGCCCTTGTGTGTTGAGGGAGGATGGTGGTGGCTGCACTATTTACATACGTATAAATGAGACATAACCCAAATTATCTGTACAAAGCCTGCACACTGAATGAGACAGTCCTAGATTTTTACCTTTGCTTTTCTATTTAAGGATCAGATACCATTATCGTGAACTTAAATAAACTTTAGGAACCCTTTTATCAGGAAATGTTTTATTAAAGATTACTCAATTAGTAGCCTATGAAGTAGTATTCACGCTCACCATAGGACAGAAAATCCAGATAACTAAAAAGAAGAAAATTAAAATAATTCATAATCCTATCACCCAGAGCAAATACCATTTCAGTGTATCTTCTTCACAACTTTTTAACGCCTGGGTCTTTTTGTCCTTTTTCTATATCTGCCTTATGCTCTTAGTAACTTATTGTGACCATTCTAAGTCACTCGTTTCCTGAAGCTTCAACATCTTTTGGTGAAATGGATATAGTATAGTCATGATGGTGTCTGCCCTGGGAGTGCACCTGGCTATTCAAGGCATGGGTTTAGCTAAGTAGTAGTGGAGACAATTACTGGTTCCCCTTTTCACTCCTGTCCATGTCCATCTTTCCCTTTGTTTATTCTCTTTTCTAATCGACCCCATAGATGCCTCCCTGCCTCTTCTCTCCACCTGTCCTACTTTTCCTCCTCTCACTTAAGCTTTGTTTTTCCACCCGTGGCTGGCGTGACCTTCCACCCCTTCTCCCCTTGATTCCTCTTTATCCTTCCGGACCCAGTGCCATGACCAACTCATGTGGGAGAGATTCGCTTCCTTGCAGACGCTTAAACGCGTTCTCTGATTTTCCACAGCTCTCTTCATACCTCTCTCATTGTACTCTCTCATGTGAGCGTTACACACTTAAGGTGTACGGCCCGAGACCAGAGGCTTATTCTTCTCCACATCCCCTAAGAGAAGTGAAGGGGCTTCTGTAAAGTTTGCAAAATGAATAAATAAAACCCCAAGGCCTGTCAGTCACCCAGGACTGCTGTTCACAAGTGCAAGACCCATTGGCAAGCCCCTGGGCTATACAGGCTCCTGACCTTGATACACAGGCAGTGTGATTCCTTCAAGGAAGCCTCTGAAAAAGCTCAAGTCCAAATCACAGGGAAGTATTGAAACAATACTGCCAAAAAGGGAAGGAGCTACTTTCAGGTAAGATAGGAAATGGGCTGCACATGAGAATAGAGGACTTGGGAATGCTGTTTGTGATGGCCCAGGACCCACAACTAAGGCAATGTGTATTCTCTGAGACAAGATTAGTACCACTACATCTTTATAGAGAAAACTAGAGCTGATACAAGACACAGCCTGTGAGGTGGACTGAAGTAAGACAAAGGAGGTGCTTTCCTTTTTTCTTTAACTGAGGGCAGCAGTCAGTTCCGCAGTCATAACTCCGATCTTTGACAACGAGCAGGTCAGAGGGAGGAGGAGGCTGGGAGGCCGAGGAAGAAAGAGAAGCGTCTACCGAGTGGCCTGGGAGGGAGCTTCCCGGCGAACAAAAGACGGCAAACGAACGGAGCTGATTTTTGTTGTGATGACAGATGAGTTTCCTGCAGTGTCCAGAGAGCAGCCCAGTGGGGAAAGGCGGAGGGGCAGAGCCAGACCTTTGTGTGGATGGAGGGAACGCCGCTGCTTCGCTGCCAGCCTGTCTGTCCTTAGAGACCAGAGTTCAGTTGGACAGCTGGAGAGACAGCACTAAGTATTTGTCTCTGGGTCACATGTCAAATTAGTGGAGAAGGATTATTTTAAGCTAAAAAACAGTTAATACTCAGAGTTCAGAGTTTAGTTCTCTTTTGTGGTTTTGGTTTGCTTGCAGTCATTACAGCTAGATGTGCTTAAAGAAACATACATGGTTTTCCATTATGGTCTTGAGAAAGTTAGGAGACACCTGACTGCTAATCTTTATTAGGGGGTGAAATTTCTAGCATCTTATAAACGTTTAGTTTCACAAAGAGGTGAGATGCAGCTTGAACTTGTACTCACAGGATCCTCATCAGGCACTAAACAGGATTGTTCTTTGCCTCCTTTCCTTTATGCTCCATGATCCACCCGTGGCCGGCATGACCTTCACCCTCTATCCTGGACCAACTGCTACTCATCCTTTATGACCCAGTGCAGTGGTCAACACGGAAAACCTTCCCTGACCCTTCTAGACTCTTTTTTTTTTGCGGTACACGGGCCTCTCACTGTTGTGGCCTCTCCTGTTGCGGAGCACAGGCTCCGGACGCGCAGGCTCAGCGGCCATGGCTCACGGGCCCAGCCGCTCCGCAGCATGTGGGATTTTCCCGGACTGGGGCACGAACCCGTGTCCCCTCCATCGGCAGGCAGACTCTCAACCACTGCGCCACCAGGGAAGCCCCCCCTTCTAGACTCTTAATCTCTGATTCTCCACAGCACTCCTTCATACCTCTGCTAACTGGACTTATTTCATGTGTTACACATTTGGGGAGGTGGACGCAGGACCTGTGTGTCGCGTGCATATTCTATGGCCTGTGGCCCAAACAAGTCCCCGCTCCTAACCTCCAAATCCATTTCTGTTGTTCTGGAAGGTAACCCTTACCTTCTGCTCTACTTGGCTCATGTCATAGGACTAAACGGGCCACCTTCATTTCTACTCAAGCAGCACTTGATGAGATTCCTCAGTGATGACAGGCAGCTCTCATCCCCCACTGGGCCAATTCTACCTGGCAGGATTGCACTTGCCCACCTTGATAGGTGGCAGGACAATTACTGGGCGCCTTCTCGATCTGCTTCAAAGCTTCCTGTAACCTGGCAGGGAATGAAATGCACAGCCTTCCAGCTCAATGACATTTAAGGCAACCACTCATCGGTTCAGGCAGCAAAAGAAATTGGTACTCAGCTGCTTGCAGTCTATTTTTCTGGTTAGAGCTATAAATGAAAGAAGTGATTGTGCCGCTGCACGTGTGACACCAACCTGCCCCCTCCCCAAGCAGTCACGTTCTCTTGCTCTCACTCTGGCTTTGCTCTGGTTCCCCTGAGGAACGGGGTGTTCAGGATTGTTTTTGGGGGTTGCCTAGTGCTGTGTGTCTACATTTGAGTCCTACACGCACAAATAAATACAGTAAATGAATATGTGTACATTTAAATTGCATATTCACCCCTACTGAATTTGTAATTCATTCATATGGAAATAGTTTCCACTAAATATTGTAACTCCCCCAATATTCTTATTTAGTCCCTTTTATTCAAGGGGCTAAGTTGCATCACTCAAGGGTGACATTTAAACGACAGTTACTACAGTGACACAGAGTAATGACCTTGAAAGTGTGGTACGCTGGTGTGCTTATCCAGTAATTTATATATACCATAAATACTAGTTGTGATGTCTGAAGAGAACGCAAAAGGCAAGAAATCTTTTTTCCCACACAAATGATTGTGAAATATAACATTTTTAGAAGGATGTTCTGGATACGTTTTTGCCCCATGATTCCCCCAAATTCCTTCCCTTCTAAGCAGTAAGTGTTGCATCCCCCTGCCCCTCACTCAAACATTAAAAATAAACAAAAAAATCCTCTTCCTGCTCTCCCTTCTACCCCCAAGGCCTATACAGACACAAAGGGTGGGGGGGGGAGAAGGAATTTGTCAAATCAAAAGATCCTTACCCTCTCTCAAACTAAATCTGCTTTAATCAGTATGCTAGCACATTCTGTCAAACTCCCCGAATTTTTAAGCAATACATTATTCCTTCAGTTTGTGCCAAAGCTAAACCTTTGCCAGGCCCCAACTGGCTCTGTGTAGAGGCTGCTGCCAAGTTGACTTCCTTGTCTCAGTCAAGAGGCTGCTGCCCAGCTCTGCTCGAAATTAATAAGGCCAATCAGAAATGCACAAAGCCTGCCCGGCCAATCATTCATCTCCAGGCGTTTGCCATCTCCTCTGCGGTCAGATAAATCACGTTAGAGCTATTACACCAATGACCATAAATTAGGGGGCCTGGCGGTCCGTCCCTCCCAAGGACACAGCAGGCTAGGATGATTCCAGTGCGGGGGAGGGGAGGGGGCCCGCCGGGCGGCGCGTTATCTGTGGTTGCAGAATCCGGGCCCGGCGCGCGGCCTCCCGGAGGACTGGCGTCTGGGCTGCGCCCAGCTGTGGCCCTGGCGATGCTCAGAGATGGCCCGATCCCCCAGGTGCGGGGACTCCATCTGCGCGGCTCCGCCAGACTATTTACAGCCGAGGTTCGGCTGGTGATTGCTGGCATGGAAAACTCATTTCTCAGCCCGGTTTTTATTTACACTCTTATTAAGGAGCCTTCACTCACATCTGAATGGCAGAGAGTGGCTGCGGCGGGAGTTGGCCTTGGGCCAGGCAGCCAGTCTCGGGACGGGTGAGCCCCCTGGGCCGCCCTCGCCGGCGACCTTCCGCCCAGAGCGCGCGGTGGGCCCGGGGACAAAGGTGCCAGAAGCTGGGGCACAAGAACCTCAGCGGCTCACCACCCTGGAAAAGTTCAGTGGTTTTGTGGCTGGATTTCCCCCTTGCACTGTTAGCTGGTTCCCCGCCGAGCTCTTTGCAAACGTGGAACGTGAGAAAATAGGAGAGTGCTGTGCTTTAACCCCCATCCAAAACCCTAGGTCAATATTTCGTCCTCCCCCAGGTCCTTCTGCACCCGCCCAAGCCCTCCCTGCCAGGTGTAGCCCACGCATCCAGCGGGGATGGACTCGCAGTAACAACCCCCAGGAGGGAAACTTCTTGGCTGTTCTTTCCGTTGGCACCGCCTAAAACCCGAGCAGACCGGCGCGTGTGCTTGTGCGCCTTCAAGTCCTGAAAACCTGCCAGCAGCCTCGGCACATCTGGGGCTCCTTACCATGCATATTCATGCCCGAGAGCAGTAAAACCCAGGTCAGCTGCTTGGAGACAATGAACTGTGTTCTTAAAGGCTGACCAAGCCCGAGAATTCAATAAAATGACGACAGGGCAGGCCCCTCTCTGTGTCCTGTGCAAAGCGTCATAAAACTTGAGGCAATTTTTTCCCCCTAAAAGGGACAGAGGAAACAGGCAGCAGTGTTGCTAGGGGTCAGTTTCTACGGTTTTCCCCTTGGCTCTAGAAATCATGATTTCTACTCCCTTTCCTAGTGCCCTCAAGCTCCGGAAGAGTGGGTAGTGTGTTCATATTCCTTTCTTCTGCATACGATCCCTCTTGGTTTAACATGTTCCCCTTCCCTTCCTCTAATCCTCTTCCCATCTGATGGCATCACTCTTAACCCCTTTCTTCCCAGAAAAGAGTGGATCCTCTTCTGCCCTCCTGTCGCTTTCCTCAGAAACTCCCCTTTCCATTTGCCTGGTAGCTCAGGGGCACAGTCACTCTCCTGGGCTAGGGTGGCACTGGGAAGAGGACATCAGACCATGCCACCCCACAGCCTCCTGCAGGCCTGCAGTCCAGTGAGGGGCACCGTTACGGGCTGAATTGTGTCTCCCCAAAAAATCACTTGTCAATCCAAGCCCACACTACCTCAGAATGTGACAGTATTTGGAGATAGAGCCTTTAAAGAGGTAATTAAGGTAAAATGAGGTCACGCGGGTGGGGCCTAGTCCGATGGAGGAAATATGGACAAAGAGACGCCAGGGATGCATGCACACAGGCAAAAGACTACGTGAGGACAGCAAAAAAGGCCAAGCCAAGGAGAGAGGCCTCAGGAGAAACCAAACCTGCCAACACCTTGACCGTGGACCTCTGGCTTCCAGAATTGTGAGAAAATAATTTCTTTTGTTTAAGCCACCCAATCTGTGGTGTTTTGTTATGGCAGCCGTAGCAAACTAACAGAGGCACTAAGGAAGCCTGCCTGCAACATTCCTGTGGCTCTCCCTCCTCCTCCAGGACTTGAAAACTCTCTCCCTCAGGATGGCGTTGGCCTGGCACGACTTTCTTTTTGTTATGTTCCAGGTGATCTTCTTTTTTGATAAGAAACTAACCAGCGAAATTTCTCTGTTGGTGGAGCTTTATTTGTGCCCCTACTGTTTAATTTTCAGTTTTGTCCTGTAGGTTTTACAGATAAAATACAGGACATCCATTTAAATTTGAATTTCAGAGGAACAGCAAATAATTATACAAGTATGTCCAAAATAGTGCATGGGACATACTTATATTTTAAAAAATTCTTTGTTTATCTGAAATTTAGATTTAACTACATGTCTTATACTGTTTATTTGTGAAATCTGCCAACGCTAGTTCTGGTGTGTGTGTCCTTAATATCTTTACATAGTGGTTCTCACATTAGAATCAACTGGAGAACATTTCAAAAATACTAATGGCTGGGTCCCTCCCTGGGGGGATTCAGATTTAATTGGTTTGAGGACTTTTATTTAAGCTCCCAGGTGATTTTAGTGTGCAGGCAGGGACTAAAATCCCTGCAGAAAGAGATACGTATTAACTAATTAAATGTTCATGGCTACTGCATTGTTGGATTTAGGTTCCCTTAAGCTTAAATTCTTTGGGTTTTGTTCTATTAAAAATGTCATCTTATCACTCTTATTGCTAAGCCCAGAGGCAAAGGTCAAAGTGGATCATCGAAAAATGCCCTGTTAGTATGTGAAATGGTTTTCTTATTTCAGGTCAACTGAGCCCATAAAGAGAGATGTCAAGAGCTGTAATACTGATACCACTGCAGCAAATGACTCTCCATCCCGACACTTCAGGTTTTGTAATAAATAGTGCAGCTGGGCACCCTGGTAAAAGATTTACCTTCTACATTACTTTTATTACAGGTCAGTGCTCAAGAATGTAGGATGTTTGAAGCACACTTCTAGTTCAAGAGGAATTTGAACATAATTTTGTTCAGTTCTTCCAGACCCTGGGTATCTCCTCTTCTTCAGCTATTAATTGGCAAGCATGGAGAGCTGACGCTTACCTGCTGCTCACTTGTTACTGAAAAATTTATAGAAAGTTCAGGTATTGTGCCTAATAGCCCTGGGGTAGCACACTGTTTATTCTGCTTGGGTAAGGACCTTATATTTGACTCTGGTACTCAATTTCATCCTGAAAATAAGTCTTGCCAACGTAAACCTTCATCATAAGTGCTAAGGAGATGCTGGCATAGAGCTTCAGCTGAGTAAGAGTCAAACTAGAGTGAGAGGGAAATAAAATGCCTGTGGCAGAAATACATTTTATAGAAGATGATATTGGTGGGTCAGATGATACTGCTTAATTGGTACAAAGTTCAGGAATGGAGACTCATGTGACAGGGCTTTGTTAAAAATGTTGTCTAAATAAGTATGTACATGATGGAGGTTTTGTAACCACTGCTTATTCTCTTATGAGATGTTCCAGAAAACTGTTGTAGGGAGAGGCAGTTGAGTGTAAAATAGAGCCTTGGATTTGAAATCCTGGCTTTGGTGCTGCTTGGCTCTGGGTCCTTGGGCAACTACTTAACCTACCTGAACCTTTATTTCCTCATCTGGAGAAGTGCTTCTGGAATGGTAGAATAATGACCTCTAAAAATCCACTACTCCATATAAGCAAAGAGAATACTGGCAAAAGTTGCCCAAAATCACCTTTTTCAGAACTCTAGAAACTAAGCAAAGGATCGCAACAATCCAAGGAGTGTTTATTCAAGAACAGCTGAATCTTGATAGGAATGAGGCAGCACTTTAACTGGACCAGTTTCCTTATGCTCTCTCCACTTCTGTGGTAGCCTTGAACAACAACAGCCTTGCAACTATACTATCTATCTGAGATCCAGCAGACTAGCAGATTTGGGTTTGCAGATTAGGGGTAGATAGGGTTTGTAGCTCCCCCAAAAGCCCCAGCCCCAGAGAACTGTCACTCTTTGAATCTCACTCTCTGGAAAGGCCCCATTCTCAGGGCTTGTCTTAACTTGACCAGCTCTGTGTGAACAACTCTATCCCCAAGGTGTTAGTTGAAAAGAATCAGCAAAAATTGTTTAACATCATAGCTATCTAAGGCAGTCATACCAATTGAGGTTAACAAGAAGCTGACCAAAAAAACCTGAAAAAGGAAAAAACCGGTGAAGATGTCCATAGAGAGCTTTGAAAAGCTACAGCGTATTACTGAAGACCTAAAAGTCCTTGCACATGTGCAGGGCAGTGTGCATGCCCAGGAAAGACCTGCCTGACCTTAAAGCTCTGCAAAAGCAGGAAGTGAAGGCCAAGGTAGAGTTGTGAATTGCTTTCCACAGCACTGAAGGTGTGCTCCAAATTTGATGAAAAACATTAATCTACATATCCAAGAGGCTCAGTGAACTCCAAGTAAGATAAGCTCAAAGAGATCACACCTAGACACATCACAGTCAATCTCCTGAAAGCATCAAGAAAAAAGTAACTCATCACATGCAAGGGATCTTCAATAAGATTAATGTCCCAAATTAAACCATGGAGGCTAGAAGGTGGTGGGATGATATATTTAAAGTGCTGAAAGGTCAAAAAACCAAACAAGACAACAAACCTGTCAGATAAGAATTTGATATCTAGCAAAATTATCCTTCAGAAAATGAAGGAGAAATTAAGACATTCCCAGATCAACAACTGAATTTGTCCCAAGCAGACATGTTTTACAAGAAATACTAAAAAGAATCCTCCAGGCTGAAATGAAAGGATACTAGATAGTAACTGGAATCCATAGGAAGAAATAAAGAATATATATGGGAATTATAAAAGACTGTATAAATGTACTTTTGTTTATAACTCTTTCCTTCTATATAATTTAAGAGACAGTGCATCAAACAATGATGATTAAACTTTTGATAGGCTTATATTGTATAGAGATGTAATTTGCATGATAAATAATAGCACAAAGGAAGAGGAAAGGAAGTGTTTACTGGGGCAAAGTTTTTGTATACTATTGAAATTAATTTGGCATTATACAAACTAGGTTGTTTTAAGTTAAGATGCTAATTGTAATCTCCAGGGAAACCACTAAGAAAATAACTTTAAGAATTTAGTAAAGAAACAAGGGAATTAAAATGGTGTACCAGAGATTATTTAAAAGAAGTCAGTAATGGAAGAATAGGGAAACAGAAAAGACATAAGACACACAGAAGACAAATAATAAAGTGGTAAACATAAGTCCTACATTATCAATAGTTACATTAAAGGTATATGGACTAACCATTTCTATCAAAAGGTGGAAACTGCCAGAATGAATTTAAAAATACGATCTAACTATATTCTAAGAGACACCTTAGATTTAGAAATACAAAATGGCTCATAATGAAAGAATGGAAAAAGATATACCAAGCAAAAAATAACCAGTGAAGAGCTAGAGTGGCTATACAAATAACAACCAAAATAGACTTTTTTTTCCTGTACTTAAGGGATCTTGTTTTATTTGATTAGAGAATGTCTTTAAAATCATATGCACTTTGTCAGTGCGTTTCTAGGAATGTCTGGCATGTTTATTGGTCAAATGCCTTGCAGATGGAAATGAAATTTTGTGAGGACTCTTCTGGATCAAATACGGATCTATTTTTACTTTAATAAAACTATTCAAAGCATAAATAAAATAGACTTTAAGATAAAAATTGTTACTGGAGACAAAGAAGGACATTTTATAATGATAAAAGGGTTAATCCATCAGAAAAGGTTAACAAATATAAACATATATGCACCTAACAACAGAGTCCCAAAAGACACAGAGAAAAATATGATGAACTGAAGAGAGAAACAGACAATTCAACAATAATAGTTGGAGACTTTAAATACCTCACTTTCAATGATGGGTAGAACAACTAAACAGAAGATCAACAATGAAATAGAAGACTTCACTGATTAGATCTAATAGACACCTTACAGAACACTCTATCCAACAGCAGAATACA
Organism: Aethalodelphis obliquidens; assembly: GCF_003676395.1. Classification (NCBI taxonomy): domain Eukaryota; kingdom Metazoa; phylum Chordata; class Mammalia; order Artiodactyla; family Delphinidae; genus Aethalodelphis; species Aethalodelphis obliquidens. The sequence goes on from NW_020837952.1 coordinate 11,733,790, forward strand.
TATTCTTCTCATGTTCAAAGGGAACGTTCTCCAGGATAGAGTATATGATAGGCAGTAAAACAAACCTCAATAAATTTAAAAGGACTGAAATCATACAAAGTAGGCTCTCTGATCACAATGGAATGAAATTATTTGCTCATTTATAAAATGTGACAATATTTACGTGAGAAGAAGATAAAAGAACCCAGATCTCAAGTGCCCAGCAAAGGGCCTAATAAATATATAATACATAATAACACATAACAAGACCATACGCATGCATGTTTTTCTTTGCCTCATTGCTGGAGTGTGGTAAATGATGGGTTAACATCCTCCTTGAAAATCAAAAAAAAAAAAATTTTAACTGCTTTGAGTTGGTGGCAGAATATAACTGATGGTGTCTTAGTACTGAGGAAATAAAGTATCACAACTCTGATGCATCCACCACCATTGTGGCAAAAAGCTGAATATAAGACTATCTTAGCAATAAAAAAAATGGCAAATTAATAAATTATTTTGTTGGTAACCCAATAAAACAAGGTAAATGATTACTCATCTGTTTTTTCTTAATTAGAGGCCACTAGTGTATACTAATGTATTTGACTTTTTCATCCATTTCACAAGAGAGAAGCAAGATCAGGCCGTATTTTCATGAATTAATACTTCTGATCAAGATATTAAGCTTGACTTTTTACCATTTTAGAACAGATCCTAGCTCCGATACAAAGCAGATTTTAGTGACAGAGTCTAAATGACCCCTGAAGCCTAAATATTTACTGTCTGTCTCTTTATAGAAAAAGTTTGCTGAACCCTAACCGAAGAATTGAATCATTCTTGGGTGGACCTGGTAGATGGTATTCCAGGAAAGACACTGAAAAAACATGCATCATCCTTTTATTTCCAAGTTTGCATAACTTTCTCCAACTGTTTTTATCTGTGTGCCCTCAACTCCTCCTCACTTAATGTTTGAAGCAATTCCCAGGTATTTATATATGATGTTGTATATTTGAGTCTGTTTGCATTGTATTTTAAGGCATACAATACTAATAATGATAGCACTTATATTGTTCATAAGTATGAAAACAACCACACTGTTAATTTTCTTTCCAATTCTATTGTGCAATTGGTAGACTTGCCAAATGTCCCCTGACTTAACGTTTAGAGCTTCCAGGAATCAGAAATTTGATTTTTTTTTTCACCTAGGACAGGAGAGTAGAAATTTCACAATTCTCCAGCGTGTCCTCCCAACTTTTTTTCTCACTGACCAAACTCAAAAAGGAGGTAATGTCTAACTCAGAACTGCTAAGACTACTATTTTCAGGTTCCGCAGTTCTTTAATCAGAGATGACTGGTTACTAAATACTAGTAGTGCTTAAAGAGTGTGAAATGACTTGTTCTGAGATATTTTGCTGCTGCAACTTCTTTTCTCCTATCCTTATGTCAACAATTTCCCCAAACCCACTCCCACCTCACAACAGTGCCTTCTGAATGGGCTTATCTACTTTTACTTTTCTGTGACTAGATTTGTAAATTAAAATTTAAAAAGAGGGTAAAAGAGAAAGCTCGTATTTGTATGCCCCTTTTAGAAGAGTGTTGTCCTCCAGATCTGCATTCACATTTTCCAAAGGTCTGTCCATGGCCCCCCTGGACCACCAAACTGATCAGACCTGGTCCTTGCAAGGGAGTCACAGTGCACCCTGCCTCCGTCTCATGCTCAGTCACTATCTGAATCTCTTGAAGGCAGCCTAAGTGGAATCAATAAAGCAAAGGAGGTTAGGTGGCTGGAAAATCTCATCAAAAGTGAAAGACATGAGGCCAAAAAATGCAGGGAGATGTACTAAGAGAGCAGCAGTCTTTTCGGGGCTCTACTGATAGAAAAAGCAATTAAAAAGGCAGACTAATTGCTACGATATCTAATTGACTCTTTGGCCCATCATTTAATTAAATGAAAAAACTGGGATGGCAACAAGTTTGAAGTATTTTGTAGATGGGGATTTTTAGATGAGGATGAGAATTTTTTTAAATTCTCATACTCACAATTTTAAAATTATGTTTCTACTCAGATATAAGCTAACACTCTCAAGCAACAGTCTTGGGAGCCAAAGAACCACTTGACTCTCCCAACAGTCATAAAGGTACAACATGGGATGGGCTTATCATTATTGAGAGTTTAAAGACCTTTTGTTTCCCCGATCTAGAGCCATAGCCCCAATAGTCATAATTTTCCTGGCTTACTCATGATCATTTTAAGCTGCACAAAGAAACAAAACACAGGTGTGGAGGAGAACTCTTGCTAAGATACCATCACAGCCACGTTAGAGTCTCTGCATTATTGCTATAAGTTTGTTTCCCCCATTCACTCTACCAGGTTCCAAAAGGAGGATTATTTCCCAAGTTACAAATGTACTTTCTCAATGCCATTTTCTTCTTTTAGTTGATATTTTTAATCACTTTACCCCAAATCCTCCAGAGCCAGGTTGTCTATACTTTGTTTCAGTTATCTACTGCTGTATCATAAACTACCCAAATGTTAGTGGCTTGAAACCAAAACCATTTATTTGCTCATGTTTCTGTGGATCAGGAATTCGGGCAGGGCTCAGTGTGGATGGTTTTCCTCCCTGTCCTGTGATGTCTGTGAACTCAGCTGGAATGGCTTAAACAGCTGAGAAGTGGCTGGGCCTCACTTACGGTATCAGACCTCTAGAGACCTAGGCTTGGAATTCTCAGAGTGTCATTTCTTCATTCTATTAAGCAATGCAAGTCACAGGCCAGACCAATTCAAGGGATGGGGATACAAATACCACCTCTTGATAAGAAAAGGAGCATTTGCAAACCAACACAGAAGGCATAGTTGGCAGCCAGCTTTGGTGACAGTCTACTACAGCTTTCAAGAGGTAATCTGATATGCTAAGCACTACTCGTGAGACAATGCTAGAAGACTCCTCCATCTTCCACAGAGAAAAAAATGTCCCAAACAAATGTATCTAATCCAAAGAGTGACTCTTTTAGTTTTTGCTATTGAGTAGGGAGGAGGAGACACCATAAGCATTAGGGTAAACGTGAAGGTGAAAAGAGCTGGATAGACTTTGCAATGAAATCATTTTTAATATGAGTATTTTTTTTTTTTTTACCTAGTCTGCTCTTCTGAACTAAGCTTCAGATGAGCTATAGTCTACTTTTTAGCTTTATTTTGTGAATCAATACTTTGATTATTTTTAACATTGTGCCAGTGTTTTCTACATTACTTTAACTTGCTGGACTCTAGAAGTAAGCAGAATTAGCATTTTTTGGTGTCTTGTCCCACCTGTAAGGTAACTTTTCTCTATAAGATGGTACATTTTACTAACACTTTGTAATTTTTTAAAATGCTTAAATGACAAAGGGGAGTCTTGAGTCTTACTGTCTTCAGCAAGGATACTGGTCACTAGCCCTCTCACTTAAGAATACCTCTTTGGGGGCTTCCCTGGTGGCGCAGTGGTTGAGAGTCCGCCTGCTAATGCAGGGGACACCAGTTTGAGCCCTGGTCTGGGAGGATCTCACATGCCACGGAGCAACTAAGCCCATGAGCCACAACTACTGAGCTTGCGCATCTGGAGCCTGTGCTCCGCAGCAAGAAAGGCCGTGATAGTGTGGGGCCCGCGCACTGCAATGAAGAGTGGCCCCCACTTGCCACAACTAGAGAAAGCCCTCACGCAGAAATGAAGACCCAACACAGCCAAAAATAAATAAAATAAAAAATAAGAAGACCCCAAGATCACTATATATATATATAAAAAAAGAATACCTCTTTGGATAAAAGGGTCAATTCAACAAGAAGATATAACATTTGTAAATATTTATGCACACAACATAGGAGCACCTAAATGTACAAAGCAAATACTAATACCTAATGGGAGAAACAGACAGCAATACAGTAATAGTAGGGGACTTTAATAACCCACATCAATAGAGAGATCACTAAGACAGAAAATCAATAAACATATGCCTTAAATGACACATTAGACAAGATGGACGTAACAGACATATACAAAACATTCCATCCAATAGCAATAGAACATACATATTTTTTCCAAGTGTGCATAGGACATTCTCCAGGATAGACCATGTGTTAAGCCACAAAAAAGCTTAACAAATTTAAGAAGACCGAAATCATATCAGGCATATTTTCTGACCACAGTGCTATGAAAGTAGAAATCAATTACAAGAATAAAATTGGAAAATTCACAAATATGTGGCAATTAAACAAGCTACTGAAAAAAATCAGTGGGTCCATAGAGAAATAAAAAAACCCTTCAGACAAGTGAAAATGGAAGTATAACACATGAAAACCTATGGGATGCAGCAAAAGCAGTTCTCAGAAGGAAGTTCATAGTGATAAATGTATACCTCATGAAACAAGAAAATCTCAAATAATCTAACTTAATACCTCAGGGAATTAGAAAAGAACAAAAAAAGCCCAAAGTTAGTAGAAAGAAGGAAATAACAAAGATCAGAGCAGAAATAAATGAAATAACAGACTAAGAATAGAAATGAAGTAATAGACTAAGAATAGAAAATTTCAATGAAACCAAGAGCTGGTTCTCTGAAAGATAAAATCGACAAACCTTTAGTGAGACTCATCAAAAGAAAAAGAGAGAGGGCTGAAAGAAATTAAAGAGGAGACATTACAACTGATGCCACAGAAATACAAAGGATCATGAGACTACTATGAACAATGATACGCCAACAAATTGAACAAGGTAGAAGAAATGGATACATTCCTAGAAACATACAACCTTCCAAGACTGAATCATGAGGAAATAGGAAGTCTGAACAGACCAATTCCTAGTAAGGAGACTAAATCAGTAAGACCTCCCAAGAAAAACAAAAGTCCAGGATCAGATGGCTTCACTGGTGAATTCTAACCAACTTTCAAAGAAGAATTAATACTAATCCTTCTCAAACTCTTCCCAAAAAAGAGGAGGGAACACTTCCAAACTCATTTTATGAGGCCAGTATTACCCTGATACCAAAACCAGATTAGGACATCACCAGGAAAGAAAATTATAGGCCAATATCCCTGATAAACATAGATGCAGAAATCCTCAACAAATTATTAGTAAACCAAATTCAACCATACATTATTAAAAGGATCATACATCATGATCAGGTGGAATTTATTCCAAGGTTGCAAGGATGGTTCAATATCCACAAAACAGTGTGATACATCACAGTAACAAAGTGAAAGATAAAAATTATATGATCATCTCAATAGATGCAGAAAAAGCATTTGACAAAATTCCAACATCCATTTATGATAAAAACCCTCAACAAAGTGGATGCAGAGGGAATTTACCTGAATAGAGACCATATATAACAAGCCTATAACTAACATCATACTCAGTGGTGAAAAGCTGAAAACTTTTCCTTTAAGATTAGGAACAAGATGAGGATGCTCACTCTTACCACTTTTTATTTATTTATTTATTTTATTATTATTATTTTTTTGCGGTATGTGAGCCTCTCACTGCTGTGGTCTCTCCCACTGCGGAGCACAGGCTCTGGATGTGCAGGCTCAGCAGCCATGGCTCACAGGCCCAGCTGCTCCACAGCATGTGGGATCTTCCCGGACTGGGGCACGAACCCATGTCCCCTGCATCGGCAGGCAGACTCTCAACCACTGCGCCACCAGGGAAGCCCATCTTGCCACTTTTATTGAACATAGTGTTGGAAGTCATAACCAGAGAAATTAAGCAAGAGAAAGAAATAAAAGGCATCCAAATTGGAAAGAAAGAAGTAAAACTCTCACTAGTTGCAAATCACATGATAGTATAGGTTAAAAAAAAAAACCCTAAAGACCTTCTACAAAACTGTTAGAACTAATAGATGAATTCAGTAAAGTTGCAAGATACAAAATTAGTACATTGAAATCTGTTCCATTTCTATACACTAATAACAGATTATCAGAAAGAGAAATTAAAGGAACAATCACATTTACAACTGTATCAAAAAGAATAAAATTCCTAGGAATAAATTTAACCAAGCAGGTGAAAGAACTGTACACTGAAAACTATAAGACATTGATGAAAGATACTGAAGACACAAATAAATGGAAAGATATACTGTGCTGATGGACTGGAAGAATTAATATTGTTAAAATGTCCTTACTACCTAAAGCAATCTACAGATTTAATGCAATCCCTATCAAAACTCCAATGGCATTTTCCACAGAAATAGAACAAACAATTCTAAAATTTATATGGAACCACAAAAACCCTGCATAGCCAAAGAAACATTGAGAAAGAAGAAAAAAGCTGTAAACATCATGTTCCCTGATTTCAAACTCTATTACAAAGCTATAGTAATCAAAACAGTATGGTATTGGCATGAAAACAGACACACATATCAGTGGAACAGAATAGAGAGCTCAGAAATAAACTCATGCATATACGGTCAATTAATTTGTAACAGAGGAGCCAAGAATATACATTGGGGAAAGGACACTCTTTTCAATAAATGGTGCATTGAAAACTGGACAGCCACATGCAAAAGAATGAAACTGGATCACTACTTACACCATAAACAATTAAAGACTTGAGCGTAAATACCTGAAACCATAAGGTTCCTAGAAGAAAACGTAGGTGGTAATAAGCTCTTTGACCTTGGTCTTGGCAAACATGTTTTGGATTTGGCACCCAAGGCAAAAATAAACAAGAGGGACTACATCAAACTAAAAAGCTTCTGCACAGCAAAGGAAACCATCAACAAAATGAAAAAGCAACCTACTAAATGGGAGAAAATATTTACAAATCGTAGACATTTATCTGATAAATGGTTAATATCCAAAATATATAAAGAACTCATACAACTCAAGAAAAATCAATTAAAAAATGGGCAGAGGATCTGAATAGACATTTTTTCAACGAAGACATACAGCTGGCCAACAGGTACGTGAAAAAAGGCTCAGCATCACTACTCATCAGGGAAATGCCAATCAAAACCATGAGACATCACCTCATACCTCTCAGAAGGGTTATTATCAAAAAGACAAGAAATAATAAGTGTTAGCAGGATGTGGGGGAAAAGGTTGTTGGGAACGTAAACTGGTGCAGCAACTATGGAAAACAGTATGGAGATTCCTCAAAAAATTAAATAGAACTACCATATGATCCCACAATTCCACTTCCGGGTATTTCTCCAAGGAAAATGAAAACACTAATTTAAAAAGTTATATGTACCCTCATGTTCACTGCAGCATTATTTACAATAGCCCAGATATGGAAACAACCTAAATGTCCCTCAAAGGATGAATGGATAAAGAAACTGTGGTGTGTATGTATTTTTATAGATAGATTGATGATAGGGATAGAGATGGAGCTATAATAGAATATTATTCAGCCATAAAAAAGAATGAAATCTTGCCATTTGTGACAACACGGGTGGACCTTTGGGGCATCATGCCAAGTCATTATGCTATGTCTTATGAAAGACAAATCTTGTATGATCTCACTTACATGTGGAACCTGAATAATTAATTTTTAAAAAACCTAATTCATGGATACAGAGAACAGATTGGTGGTTGCTAGAGGCACAGGGTTGGGGAGTTGGTGAAATGGGTACAGAATTCCAGTTATAAAATAAATCAATCCTGGGGGTGTAATGTACAACAGGGTGACTATACTATAATTGCATAGTATTTGCTAATGACACTGTAGTGCGTACTTGAAAGTTGCTGAGAGAGTAAATCTTAAAAGTTCTGGGCTTCCCCGGTGGCGCAGTGGTTGAGAGTCCGCCTGCCGAGGCAGGGGACACGTGTTCGTGTCCCGGTCCGGGAAGATCCCACATGCCGCGGGGCGGCTGGGCCCACGAGCCATGGCCGCTGAGCCTGCGCGTCCAGACCCTGTGCTCCGCAACGGGAGAGGCCACAACAGTGAGAGGCCCGCGTACCGCAAAAAAAAAAAAAGTTCTCATCACAAGGAAAAGAAGTTAGTAATGCTGTATGGTGATGGATGTTCTCTAGACTTAATGTGATGATCGTTTCACAATATGTACACACTGCATCGTTATGCTGTACACCTGAAACTAATATAATGCTGTCAGTTATCCTCAATAAAAAGAAAAAAAAAAGAATTACCTGTTGGGAGTAGTTCTTGGGAGTAATATCCATGGTAGTTCTAAAGGCACTGGTGAAATGTACAGCTCTTACCGCTGATTCCTGTGAAGATTTATAGTGTTGGCATCCATTCCCGTCTGATTTTGAGTCTGTTCACAGTTGATGACTCCCCATGAGGCCATGACCCTCTCAACTCATTCCACTACCTGGTATGAAGAAACTTCTTAGTGAATTAAACGAAATGACACAAAAAGGTTTTGCTAAAGGTGTCCTATATACATATGTATAATATTTTATTTTAAAATGGCATTGAGCATATACATTTCTTTAGCTTTTTCCAGGGAACATTGCACCTAAGTTTCAAAACACACAAAATAGATCCCCTTTACTAAACAGTTTTCATTTTTGGGTTACAAAAGTCAAGGTTTCACAATCACAAAGCATAAAGGTACATGGTTCCGAAACCATTTTCAGGCAGATTCCTCTCATTCACTGTACGTAGGGTATTTTCTTGGAAACCCAGACCATGATACATTGCTTACAAATGATCTCCACTGTGGACCTCCCTGGGTTTCCAAAAGAAACAAAGAAAGTGGAGGCAAAACAGGAGTAATAGAGTAACCTCAGGACACCCCAAACACAAAATACTATGGAAGACTGGAAGAGTGGAGGACACGAGATTCTCCTTCAAGTACATCACAGTAGAAAACAATACATTTAAAGCCTCATTTGGTCACTGTCTACCTGGGCGCTACATAAACAAAACATCTAAGACGCAAAGGCAAAATTAAAGCTATTTACACAAATCATGTGGATTATAAAGAGCAGCACTCCCTGGACTGACACTCAAACCACAAAGAGCCACCACGGTACTTACAGAAGAGGCAGGTGGGGCTGCTCATGTAGTGTCCTTTGAAAAATCCCAGTGTATGCACATAAGTCACATCACCCAACACAGAACCAAAGTACACTTGGGGGGCTTATGGTGCGCAGGCTGTGACATGTCTCTGCAACTGAAAGTCTTCAAAAATCCAAGTTCCTAATGTAAAATTCTGTCCGGTGGCCAGATACTGTTTTAGTATTTTCTTAGATCCGCTACCTTTTAGGGTCAGCCTGGTGGGTTTTTGCATAGATAGTGACTCTCACTGCTTTCTTCATGTGTCCCAATAGCACGAACTTACCAAAAATAGAATCTCATTAAAGTTTAACATGTTCAGTCTGAAAGCAGTGGAGCTGCTGGGCTGCTTAAGGAAAGGTAAGATCCTCAGACTGTGGTGGAGAAAGAAAACCACTGACTATTCGTGGCCTTGTAAATAAAGTTGATTGGCAGATGAGGAAGGAGGGTAGACCAGAGTCGTAAAGATGTGAGAGTTTTTTTTCCAAGTGTTTCCACGCTAGTGCTCTTGGTGAACCGAAAACCCTGCCCGAATGGCCAAGATCTGAGGCCAACTCTGGATACTGGGACTCTCATCCTTGCCCACCAGTATCTACTGACAGCTGTGATTCTTTCCAAGAAGTAAATGAATACTTAGAAGAGCACAAAAAGAATGAGCACAGCTGACCTCATGCAGCCTCATGGAGGTAAATTGCTAGGGATTAAGAAATTAAATACCCCAAATTCCCCAAAACTGTAAACTGTGGAAAATAACAAATTCCCACTTTGGGGGTTCTGTCCTATTAGACAGCTGAGTACTTGGCCTAGCCCGACTTTCACTTCTCTGTTCCCTCTGTAAGAACAGCAGTTAGGCAAGCACAACCACAGGAGAACACACCCTCCAGTTTTGTGGGTCTGGTACTGCTCCGATTTCAGGTTTTGAGAGAACACAGGTTTGCCTGTTGCCTGACAAAATGCCACAGTGTGGATGGAGTGCAAGTTTGCTCTCTTTAAGGAAAAGAGTGTCACCAAATATTCTGAAGAGCTAGTGCCAGTCCAGCAAAGAGATTTAGAACTGAGAGAGGCTTTCATTTAAGGAAGTGGCCACACCCCTCCCCCCCCAGATAACCGTAAAGACTTGACTAGGAAATCGAAAGCTTTTTATTAAATAAGACTTCCTTTGAGGCTACTGGGGCAAGCAGACTTGACTGTAAGTCAGATACGCAAGATCACAGAACCACGTATAAATATGTTCTGCAGAATTTTGAGTGTGTTGCCTTTTGACCTTTCCAGGAATGCTCCAAGGGGGAAAAATGAGGCTAAAACTGAGTAAGCTCAATTCACAGAGCAATATCGGTGCTGGGCAGACCTGCCGCGGGCATTAACAGATCATTTTTGTTCCACGTTTGATTTATTCATCTCATCTGTGGTTTCCCTCCAATCCCCCAAACTGACAACATGGCTTCAGCTTGCTACTAAGATCTTTCCACCCAAGGGGGCTTATGAGGAGAATTCCTGGACACCTTTCTAACTAAATCCAGTAGGACTAAATACGCAAAACTTCAGGATAAATTGAATCAGGGGCTTCCAGAGTTTTTGCTGAGACATGCCTTGGCAGGAAATGAATTGGAGAATTGAGTCCAGGCTGTCGTGACATCCCTACGATATGCACATGCAAACTCTGACTCTGGTGCCTGGAGTAAAACCAGAGCAGCTCAAGGTAGGGCCCAGAGAGAAGCCCAGGAAATAAAAGAAGTGAAAGGCAGTGGAGACACGGGGGAGAGGTGACTGCTTGCGAGGACAGCCTCCCAAAGAAGGCAGCTCAGAGCCCTCCACGTACAACTTTCTCATTTCCGAATTCGTACGTGGTTTTGAGAGTCAGAGCAGCAACAGAAAGCGGACCACGCTGTTGTAGGATGCCTGCCTGTTTCCCCAGAGCATCTTGTTCTGCCAGGGCAGCAAATGGTTTACCACAGACTTCTCCCCACAGAGACGCTGGGGGTGGCTAAGATTTCCTGAAGGAGGAGGGAAGCCGTCAGATGACGATGACTCCCGACAAGGGACCAGTGAGTCCAGTTCTTCCCAAACAACATTTTGGCAAACACTCGGTGGGTGAATTCCCGCCATACTTCACCTGCCAGACCAGCGGTTGTCTCCACACTGTGGGATGAATACATTCCGAAGCAGGAAGGCTCCAGGACATTCCTAAGAAAATAGCTACATTCCAAGAATGTAAGCGCAGGCGACCCACTACCCAGAGGAAAGGTTCCTGTCCTCCCCTCTGCGGAAGGGACTGAACACACAGGAGAAGTGGAACTGGCTCTCCAGCCTTCTGGGGGGAATCACATCAATGACCTCTGTCTTTAATGGGTGGGAAGCACGTCTTATTACAAAAAGTAGTCAAGATGGTGACGCTACCACAGGAGGTCCGTAGGGAGAAGACTCGGTGATTGGACACTGCTCTATAAGGTCCCCCATGCCCAGAAGCGGTCTGCCTAAAAGTGATTTCTAAAAATCTATTTTGCGAGTCCTCCTGGCCGAGATGCACCAGGGAGGTCTGATACGCTGGCTGCCGCTGCTCTTGTGAGGAACACCCAGAGGTGGAGTGACAGTGGGAACAGGGATCTCGGTACCTGGGGGGCTGGGAGATGATTCCGTGGAGAAGGAACAGAGGGTCCAGCCTGAGAATGACCAGTCAGCCTGATTCAAATTCACTTTTATCAAACGGCCACTCCGAGCGGGCCTTGCCCAGATATGATGGGGAGGCAGAGACAGCGCTTGACAGAACTCTGCTCCTTAACATGTTATTTGGAGGGGGCTTGGGGACGGTCCTGGTCCACGGAACCTGGATCCAGATGGAGGAGTGGTCCTCAGATGGGGTGTGGTGAACTGACTGATACAAGGAACCTCTTAACCTGCTCGCTTCAACCCTGCTTTGTGTCTGTCCCTATGGTACAGCGGGTGGGGGAGGGCCAACCGTTCCAGAAACGAAATCCCGACTCTCCCAGAGAGACCTCACCCACACCAGGGGGGCCCTTGAAGATGACAGAGGAACTGTGGGTCCAGAGAAACACCCATATTTCCACAAAAACACACTGATTTGGTGAGAAAATGCAACTCAGGGAAAAACCGTTACATAACAAAGACTGAACTCCATTAGCCAGGGCACCGCTCCAGATGGCGGCCTGGGTGGTGTGGGCCACGGGATATGGGGACAGTCTGGGCTGGACTTGGACACACAGATTCCTCGACAGGGGCCTGGAAAGTCCCAGACCTGTTCTATGGAAGGAAAACAATTAAGATTCAAGGAATGTCAAAAAAGAAAAAAAAATTCCCTGCCACACCCCACCGGCACCAAAAAACAGTAAAGAGACAGAGACAGAGACACACACACACACACACACACACACACACACACACAGTGTTCCCTGACACACACACACACACACACACAGTGTTCCCTGAAATAAATCTCAGGCTTACTAGAAGATGGGCGCTTACATTTTCTGAGGCATGATCCCCAACTCTCCAATGCAGCACTTTTAACCCGTAGGGAAGTTGGCAGCTTGGCAGGCTGAAGAGTCTTCTGCCAGTGACACCCGCAAAGGGCTGCCCCAGCTACTCTGGATAAAATAAATATGACGGATGTGCTCCCAAATGGGCAGTGGCCACCTAGGAGGCCTATGAAAGGAACCGACAGAAGCACAACACTCAGTCGCAGCCTTTATGTTTTGCTCTTGTTGAGTATCCAGACCTGTTACTAAAGAGGGAACTGAAACCCAAGGGTCCTCTTGGAGCTCAGCCAGAGGCCTTTCGGCAGCAAGCTTCCCACCTGGGCAGGGAGGAGGGGCATCGTCTGGAACTCTGCTGGGGCACTTCCCAGCCCCGCCCCGCCCAGAGGCATCCCAGCTTTCTTCCCTTCTGTCCTTCTAAAACCCTGGGCTGTTTTCATGACAGTTTGTTTCCATGTATTAAAGGAATGACATATACAGAGATGTCATCTCCTGAGCCCAGTCGGTCATTGGATATCCGCCATCCTCTGTCCTTCAGGACGCCACGGGCACGCATCACCAGGTCCTGAGCCGCCAGTGTGTACCTGTACAGGGAGAGGCAGGAATGAGACTGTCAGTGTGGCATCAGGCAGAATCGGGGGTCAGGCGAGGCTGGGAAGGAGGCATCACTACAGTTGTATGAACTGTTTTCAAACACCCTTAAAGTCACAAAAAACCTAGGCCATCTTTTTCCCAAATGTGTGATGCCTAATGTGAGACTACTAGTTAGGTGGTAGATGGACAAGATTCTACATACAATAAATAACCTCCTAAATTGTTCTGCTTTTCAGTCCTCTTTTGAGAATTTTGATGTCAACAAAAGAGTCCCAGTTTCGTGCTGGTGTATCTTTAACACATATCTGCTCAGGCTCAGAGCTTTCTACAGCAAACAGTGTGTAGCTAAAAAAGTATATGGGAAAAATAAGAACTTTTGTTTCCAATGTTTATTTTTAGAGCCACATTGCTTTTAGGACAAAGGATCGTCATTTTCCACTTATGGTAGGGGTAAATCTCCTTTTTAAATAAATTGTTTTTAAAGAGTGAGTTGATTTAAAGAAAAATGTTAATGATAGCGCAGGTAGCAAAGGAGCATAGTAAAAATGCAAAGGTTTTATTGGTACATGACTGGGAAACCTCGGTGTGGTCAAGCTGCACCGTCATCAATGCCACACTCTTCTCTTCACCACTGTAAGTACAGTGAGGGATCCCCAAGAATTTGAAAATAAGATTGCTCCCTGAGACTTAGAGCATAAGCTCAAAGAAGAATTAATGACTATGCCATAAATGGATGGAAAGCATTAAAATCTAGAAAAAGACTAATGTGGGAGGTGATTTGGGTGTATGTAGCCTAGGTTAGCCTGGAGGCCTAAAACAAAGAGACAAAAACATTGGCAGGTGTCTGTCCAAATACAGATTGAGGCAGAGGGAGTCTCATCCAACAGATTTCAAAGAAATGTAGTTCCACTGGTAGGACCATATTTAGTGAGGATGGATGACTCTTAGCTTCTGCCATAGAATACACAGTTGCCCTTGATTTTGATTTCATGTTCACCATATAACCTTCTAATTATGACCTGCCTCCCTGTGTGGCCTGCCGACAGAGAGTGAGCTAGTCATGTGTACTTTAAGAACGTCAGTCCTATTTCTCCATATAAACGTCAACTGGCATTTCTTCAGTTTGCAGATCAATCGTGAAAGCTTGGTTAAGGTGAGCCCAGCTCTGATAATGAATCTGTTCTTTGTGTGTTGATTAAACCAGTTTCTGAACCTGAGAAGCTAAAAGCCAGCCTCTGGTAAATCACCACGATAATAAATGTCACCCTGTAAGGAAGGCCTCTTGGAAGCCAGCCTGTGGACCTTAAACAACAGACCACCCTGATGTTACTGTGGCCTTTCCCTGCTTGGAATGTCACTCGGCCTTGCCTTCAGAACTGTGAGTTGTGGAATTCAGAACACCAGAAGCCTCTTGCATTTCTTCTGTTAAAACCCCTTACGGATTAAGCGACTCTCATGTTAAAAGAGACCTGCATCTAGCCCCATTGTTACATTACTTAAGAACAAGGTCTGTAGCAAATAATCTCAGGATTGTTAAGATTCCAGGTTGTGGAGTCTCTGAGACTCAAGTCTACTCAGACAGCCCAGGCAGAGAGAGGCGAAGCACACACTAAAGGTGGCAGAGAGAGGCAATTTTAGTTAATACAAAATAAGTGACTTTCCTCCTAGAGGATGGGTGGTAGGTGAGTAGGAGAGACACCTTCTTTTTCTATCCTTATTGAGAGAATTATCAGTTTTGAGGCAGAAGTATGTCCAGTTACACTTGAGGGAAGGGGCCACCAGTTAGCCTCCTGAGGATTCTCTTCCTACTGGGATCACGAAATAAACAGGAAGGACTCCAAAGAGGCCTTTGGCTAAAGGGGCAAATACATGCCCCCTTATCCACATGCTGCCACTCATATACTACATTCAGAAGAGCTCTCATGCTCACCCCAGGTTACTCTTGGGTTTATATTGAATTGTATGTCTGAGATAAAACCTCACAGGGAAAGGCTACCATCAATATCAGTTGATGTCTATTACCCTAGTGATTGACCAGGGTCTAGACCTTAGCCTTTCAAGTTCAGAAAGCTGGCTGAGGCAATATACTAGTTCATAGATTCATCTGTCAGGGCTGAACACACCTTAACTCAGCTCATGAGCAAACTAGACACAGAAGATTATGGCAAGTAATGAGAAAAGATGGCTGGCAGCAAAAGGAAGTTACTTAAAAATGTTAAAAAAAACCGATGAAGGAAGTCAGGACCGGTCTCTGTGGTAAATCACAGGTCCCACAGTCATGGGGCAACGGCTGAGATCAGAACAAGGTTAAATGAAAGGTTAAATGAACAGGATTTCCCTGGTGGCGCAGTGGTTAAGAATCCGCCTGCCAATGCAGGGGACATGGGTCCAATCCCTGGTCCAGGAAGATCCCACATGCCACGGAGCAACGAAGCCCGTGCACCACAACTACTGAGCCTGTGCTCTAGAGCCCGCGAGCCACAACTACTGAGCCTGCACTCTAAAGCCCGTGAACCACAACTACTGAAGCCGGTGCGTCTAGAGCCCGTGCTCCGCAACGAGAGAAACATGCGCACCCCAACGAAGAGTAGCCCCCGCTCACTGCAACTAGAGAAAGCCTGCACACAGCAGCGAAGATCCAACGCTGCCAAAAATAAGTTAATTAAATAAATTCATTTTTAAAAAAAGTCTACAAACAATAAATGCTGAAGAGTGTGTGGAGAAAGGGAACCCTCCTACACTGTTGGTGGGAATGCAAATTGGTATAGCCACTATGGAGAACAGGATGGAGGTTCCTTAAAAAAACTGAAAATAGAGCTACCACATGATCCGGCAATCCCACTCCTGGGCATATGTCCAGAAAAGATGAAAACTCTAGTTTGAAAAGATACATGCATCCCAGTGTTCACAGCAGCACTGTTTACAATAGCCAAGACATGGAAACAACCCAAGTGCCCATTAACAGATGAATGGATAAAAAAGACGTGGGGGGTGTGTGTGTTGGTGTGTGTGTATACACACACACAATAGACCATTACTCAGCCATAAAAAAGAATGAAATATTGCCATTTGCAGCAACATGGATGAACCTAGGGAATATCATACTAAATAAAGTCAGACAGAGAAAGAAAAATATTATATCACTTATATGTGGAATCGAAAAAAATAATACAAATGAATCTATTTACAAAACAAAAACAGACTCACAGACATAGAAAACAAACTTATGGTTATTACCAAAAGGGAAAGGGGGGAGGGGATAAATTAGGAGTATGGGATTAACAGATACATACTACTATATATAAAATAGATAAACAACAAGGATTTACTGTGTAGCACAGGGAACTATATTCAGTATCTTGTAATAACCCATAATGGAAAAGATTCTGAAAAAAATACATTTAAAACTGAATGGCTTTGCTGTACACCTGAAACTAACACAATATTATAAATCAAGTATACTTCAGTTTAAAAAAGTTAAGATCAAAACAGTGCCTACCTCATTTTATTTAAGTCACATAAGAGCATCATCCGTAGTTAAAGGCAAGAGACCATCCTGATATTGCTATTGCTGGAGACTTTGGGTATTGAAAAAATGGTCAAAATTAGCTTTGGTATTTTAAAAAGCGGCATTAGGTCACCTAGAAAAGATGGTTACCCAGGAAACCCAAGGGCTCTAGAAAATTAAGGTTTTCTTCTCAAAACTGGTTATTGCCTATGCCAAGATAACGTCCCTTGAGCCTGCATTTCTCTGTCATCCATTCTGTCTTCCCTTAGGTGAACTCTCGAGAGAGAGAAGACCCATTTTTGCTTCCTCCATTTCTTACTTCCCTTTTTCTTCCTTCATTTCTTACCAGTAGGCCCAATACCCTGCTAATCCGGCCTCCTACACTTCTCCGTGCTCATTCCACTTGACCTTTCTCCAGCACAGACACCATACTTCTGGCCATCTTCTTTATTCTTGACATCTCCTGTCTTTTCTTCTGAGTTCTCCTTTTTGTTTGCAGAGGTGGGAGGTGTTGAGGTTGGCTTGCCCACCACACCACGGCACACTTCAAGTTCTCCTATGTCTGGGCTTCCATGACACGTGGCACAGCTCTTCTTACTTTCCTTGGTAGGCCCCAGTTAGGACTCAGGAAGAGTCAATAAATGTTAACTTACTTTCACTGCCAAGGTGGGACTTTCTCATCTATCATCCTTAGTTAATGCTGTCCGCAGTCTCTTAAGTAGGAAATCGTAGTCGTTTTCAGTGCTACCTTCTCAACCTGATATTCGCCAATGATAAATTCCACAAGGCACTGTAGGACTTCTAAACTTCGTATTATTTAAAGTGTATTTCATTATTGGTAGATGGCTAATTAAAATAAAATCTCACCTTTATAGTTACTAAGATGCACGTTAAACCTGTTGTAAAAAACGCTATTCTGAATTTATTTTTGCCACCACTCACACATACATATACATACATACATACAATTTATTTAGTATTTTCTATTTTTCTTTCCTTTCTTGATTTCTGTCAGGTTGTTTGCTTTCTTGAATACCTTTTTCCTCTCTCTACTAGTTGAGAAGTGATTATTTCTGTTGTTTTAGCGGCTATGCTTAAGTTTTTAATATATATCAATCAATATTTGTGTCCTTCTCCAGAAAATAAAAAGATATTAGAATGCCTTATTATATCTGTAATGTTATTGCCTAGTATTTTAATTTTGCCTTGTTTTTAAACTCCTATTAAGTCATTATTATAATGTATATAAACCAACATAGTAACTTCTTTGCTTTTCGAAGTCCATTCCTTTCTTCTGGACTTGATTTCCTTCTGTTGAAGTACATTTTTAGTAATGCTTTTAACAGTGGTCTGTGAGGGATAAACTCACCAAGTTTTGGGGCCACAAAAATCTTTATTTTTGCCTTTAATCTTGGATCATAGCTTTATTAGGTATAGAATTCTAGACTGACTTATTTTACCTTAGCAGTTTGGACATAATATTTCATCTTTTCTGACCTCTCTTGTTGAGAAGTCTGTCTTGTTTCATTTTTTTAAAATAAATTTATTTATTTGATTTATTTATTATTTTTGGCTGCTTTGGGTCTGTCGCTGTGCACGGGCCTTCTCTAGTTGTGGCGAGCGGGGTCTACTCTTCGTTGCGGTGCACGGGCTTCTCATTGCAGTGGCTTCTCTTGCTACGGAGCACGGGCTCTAGGCACGTGGGCTGCCGTAGTTGTGGCGTGCAGGCTTCAGTAGTTGTGGCTCACAGGCTCTAGAGTGCAGGCTCAGCAGTTGGCAGTGCCCAGGCTTAGTTGCTCCGTGGCATCTTCCCGGACCAGGGCTCAAACCCGTGTCCCCTGCATTGGCAGGCGGATTCTTAACCACTGTACCACCAGGGAAGCCCTTGTTTCATTTTTTTATAAGTAAACGTCTTTTCTCATTGGTAGTTTATTAAACTGTTATTGTTGACATTTTGTTGTTGATGGTATGAAGTTCCACTGAGACATAAAAATGAGGATTTCTTTTTATTTATCATGGTTGGAAATTAGTTTTACTCCTTCAAACTGAGAAGATATTTCTGATTCTGGAAAATTTTCAACCATCAACTTTTTGAATGCTGACTCCCCTCTATTTTTTATGTTTTCTCCATAATTTTATATTTTCTCCTGTTAGAGCCTTCTCATTTTACCTTCCAGATTTCAACCTATTTCCTGTTTTTTTTAAATCTCTTGGTAATATCTTTCAGTTCACTAATTCATACTTTAGCAGTTTACTATTCTCTCCATTCAGCGAGTTACTTTATTTCAATGACATATTTTTCACCATTGCAAATTTCTATTTGGTTCTTTTCCAAATCCGTCTCTTCTTACCTTATGGTTCTATTTGTACATGTTTAAAGTTTCCTTCATCCTGTTCTGTTAGGTTTTCTTTGAGGGGACAGAGGGAAGGCTCTGTTGTATCTAGTTATCCTTTCTCATGGTAGGCTTGAAGGTAAGATAGGAGCCTCTCTTCGGTAGGGCTGTTTACTGTGTGCCTTGGGTTATCTACAGAGATTTTTAAATGTGCCTTTCCTGGGGGACGTTCTGGGTTCTTCCGGTTCTAGAACATGTTTTAGGTGCGATTCTTGGCTTAGGACTCCCACACCCTACATGTGGTGTGAGGTTTAGCCTCACACTTTCCTGTGTGGCGGGCCTACCCACGCCCCTCCTCACAGAACCTCAGTTTCATCAGGTTCTTGCCATCATCCACGTGCTGCAGGGAGGATGCCCCAACCTGAGCGGGAAGCTTAGGGAGAACGCCTTGGACCATTGCTTCCAACACTGTGGCCAGGAGCCAGATTCCTCCACCTGACTTCTCTCTGCGAGGCTTCCCTGGCGAATGCGAATGTGACGTCCCGCCTGTGAAGGAGCAGTCTGCACGGACAACTGAACGGCACTGATCAGATGCTGCCTGCAGTAACTGAACAGTGCAGCTGAACTCTAGGACTGGTTTCCTTCATGCTACAGGAGACGCAGTATTGAAATGAAGTCACAAATGGTGTTTAGGTAAAATGAGGCCACTTGTGGGGATCCTTCCTCATAAGCTGATCACCTCAACACAACCCCAGGCACCTAGTTCTTAGGAGGAGGTTTCTTTTGCCCCAGCTCCAATCTCAGCCAGGCTGATGGACACTTTAGAACTCATGAGCATCCTTAGTCAAGCACCATCTGCCCCAGGCAGGAAACCACCTATAAACCACCTATAAAGGTTGCTTTATATCAAGACTGGTACCTGAGGAAAAGAAGAGACATTTCCTCTGGAGGGAAAGGACTGCTTCTCCTCTCCCCCATTTCGTTCTCCTGCAATTTCTACCTGACAAGGGCTGTCTGGTTTGGTAACAAAAAAGCCTGCTTCGTGTGGCAGTAAGACAGGAGGGTTCTACTGAGTGTGGTGCTGAGGCTGAACACAAAGGCACACGTGCCAGAGACTGAAGGGCGCAGGAGGCGGCGGGAGAGAATTTGAGTCAAACATGAAATACAAATACAGGACATACAGGGGAGCAGCGGAGAAGAATATGGTGCAGCTGATGACAGCAAAAGGGTCGTGGATTCCGTTATACCCCGGCCGGGATGACGAGGGGCGAGGAACCCCGTGATTCTGGAAGCTGGATGTGGGGCGGCAGCAGGGCCCGGCCTGAGGGCCTCACGCGGAAGGCTTGGTCAGACCGCATCCGGGAAGTAGTATGGGAGTAGCTGGGGTACTCACCCCTCCTAACGAAGAGCCTCCCAGGGAGACCAGTTTTGTACTTTGCGAGCATTTTTCTTCTCTGGCTGAAGCTTTCCATATCGATTGGCCGAGCTCTGCTGAAAGGGGCGGCGGTCGGGAGGGGTCTGACTTGGCAGGCGCACAGGGCCTGGCGCAGAGGCTTCCTCGGGCCGAGCCAGAGGGAGCAGAGGAGGGACAGTAGGGGAGAGAAGAAATGCAGAAAAGGAAGAGGGGCTGAAGGACCACGGGAAGGCCAGAGGCTCTTTTCACAACCACTGACGCTAAAGTCAGGGTGGAAGGAGGCCAGAGGGCAAATCCTCCATCGTCTGTCATCCTTGCCACCTCTGGACACTTCTTAGCTCTTTCACCTCTTCAGTGGCGTGTACGAGGGGCCCCGGGTGTGGGCTGGGTTGCCACGGGTCCCAGCCTGGCTGCACGACCGCCCACATCGGGGGCGCTGGGGAAAAACTCCTTAGCCTCTCGAATCTGGAATAATGCTAGTGCATGCCTCAAAGGTCCTGCCGGGGTAAACAGAACCTTCCTAAAGCATTTCCCTCATTAGACATAAAAGGCCTCTCTCCCCAACCAAGAGTTTTGCCCGCAGTCATCCACCTTTTGTAGAGTCTCTTCCCACAAGACCACATCTGAATCAGCAGATTGGAGTGTCAAAAATAAGTCCGTTTCAGGCCTCAGGCTGTAAACTGGCCTTAAAGCCAACAGTTCTAGTTGGGCAGGAACTTCTATTTGCCATTTGGATGGTACAGACAGGGTCTTACAAGAGGGAGGGTAGGTGGCAGGAACTGGGGAATTAATGGGTTCCGAATATTTGCATATAAAAGGCAGCTTCCATCTGCTGAGGCCCCGCAGTAATAGAGTATGATGGGAACAGGAGAAGGAATCCTCTTTGCATTCTGAGCAGGCCTCTGAGATTTAAGAGGTAGAAAAGCTCTCCCAAGCTTGGGAACATTGGCAGGGATCTATGGTAACAGGGTAGGTGGGGTGAGGGCGGGTGACTTGGAGGGAGCTCTTTGTTGTGCTCAGAACCAGGCAACTTGTCCTGGGAGGAGGCCCGCCTCAGGCTCACTGCTGGGGGCTGAGCCACATGTGTCCCTTGTCTGGCTCTGAAGCCACCGAACGTGCTCACACCAGCTTCTGTCCCGCCTGGAGTGTGGGGACCTCACTCAGGCAGAGTACCCTGAGACACGGGAACAGCGACAGCCGCTGCCCACAGCACTGTCCCTGTGTCCCCTGGGGGGGTGTGTGTCAGCAGGTGCAAGGCCACGGACTAGGGAGAGCTCACCACCCCCGTGGGAGACGGCGAGAACACCCACCAGGCCTCGTCCACCTCTCTGCCCCAGCACCAGCTTCCTGGTTTCTCAAGGTGGTGTGAGTTTTAGTTCAAATCCCAAACAGCAACATTTCGATAGGAGGGGGCATATCAGACTATTTTCTTCTGGATCGTCCCTGGGAAGCCCTTTAAAATGCCCCGATGGGGGCTCCCCTGGTGGCGCAGTGGTTAAGAATCCGCCTGCCAGTGCAGGGGACATGGGTTCGATCCCTGGTCCGGGAAGATCCCACATGCCGAGGAGCAGCTAAGCCCATGCGCCACAACTACTGAGCCTGCGTTCTAGGGCCTGCGAACCACAACTACTGAGCCTGCGTGCCACAACTACTGAAGCCCGCGCGCCTAGAGCCGATGCTCCACAACGAGAAGCCGTGCACCGCAATGAAGAGTAGCCCCTCTCGCCACAACTAGAAAACGCCCGCGTGCAGCAATGAAGACCCAACACAGCCATAAATAAATAAATAAAATTAAATAAATAAAATGTCCTTATGTTCCAACTAAGTGGCCACACAGCTCTGCTCCAATGGCCATATCAACAGCACTGAGGAAGGAAAGGTGGGCCTGGCAGGGGGCAGTTCAGAGGCTGTCAAGGGCAGGATGGTGGGCTGACGTCCACATTCCCACGGATCTGAATATGCTCAACATTGCAAAAGAAACAAAAATGCAGATTTTATCTAGTCTTCAACATGACATAAAACGCTCACCAATTTGTTCTTAAAACCTGTAACTGATGTGAGGTTGGGGCCGGCGATGGGAGGAACCCTTCCTTTTTACATTTGAGGCATAGTTTTTCAAAACCATATGGCAGGGCTTCCCTGGTGGCGCAGTGGTTGAGAGTCCACCTGCCGATGCAGGGGACACGGGTTCGTGCCCCGGTCAGGGAAGATCCCACATGCGGTGGAGCGGCTGGGCCCGTGAGCCATGGCCGCTGAGCCTGCGCGTCCGGAGCCTGTGCTCTGCGACGGGAGAGGCCACAACAGTGAGAGGCCTGCGTACCGCAAAAACAAAACAAAACAAAACATATGGCAGCCAACTCACAGAAACATCTCATAAAAAGAACCTTTGTCTTTTGCCAAAATGGTTCATATTATCAAGGTAATACAAACTAGCATTTAATACCTGCATTAATATCCTGCTGTCAGTTTTGGTGGGTGTTTTTCTGTTAACTTTCTACTGATTAATCTCTTCCTCATCAATGTGGCACACAGTTATCAGAGCCAAGGACAGCATGGATATGAAGAACATTTGAAGCGTGACCATCAAGAAGGCTTCTCTTATTAGGGAGATGCTGTCTGGAGTTTACAGTATGTTGGTACTTACAGATTTAATACCCCTTCATAAGCCCCCAGAGTGACATGGCAGGGGCACTGAGGGTCATTTGGTCCAAGTTACCAAGATGAGGTTTCCACAGACAGGTTTTGGGAAATGAAGGACTGGGCAAAAAAATCCTTGCTAAGTCTTGCCTGGGCATTTGGGATGTAAATCCATGACATGTTTTCATGTGTTCTTTGGCCCGAGGTCCACTCAGCTTGGCCCACACCTATCTCCGTTAGTAATATTAACAATTTATTCCTTTCTAACATATGACTAAGCATCTTCTTTGCATATTTACGTACTTGCCTCCATTTTGAATATTCTTTCTGGGAGACCTGCCACTAAACCTCCAGCCTTACAGAGGAGATCATCAGTCCGAGATCTCTTGCCTCAGAAAACCCCTTCCACGCCTTTCTCTGAGCACCCTTTCCAAATTTTGCAGGATGTTTAGGCCTCCTAAGAGAATCTTACTGGAATTAGTAAAGAGAATGACAGGTTGTGTAGCCCAACCCCCGTGAATTCCAACCACGCCACCTGAAAATGTGAACTTGGTATATTTCCTATCAACGGTTCATTTCATGACCCCACAAAGGATGCACGGAGCTGCCAGCTCTGCTACACTTCAGGGCATAATCCAGTAAAAAGAAAAGAAAGAAAAAGGGCAACTGTACTCATGTTCTGGCCTGTCCACAAGGTCTCCTTTTAATTTTCTGGTTCCTTTCTCGAGACAGTTCAAAACAGCAAAAGGACTTAGTAAGATACGCTGGGATCAGGAAGGTCACATAGCTCATTTTTACCCCACCTCTGCCAGAGAGGATGGTGTGAGGGTCAGAACTTCGCAACCATCTCTCTCTCTTAATCACCTCTTCCCTCACAGTGCATCCTGGAGGGGGAGATGGTATTTTAAATTTTTTATTGGGAAGGATGTCATCAGAGGAAGACGGTGCCAGCCATTTGTCAAGAATGGCTTCCACGAAGAGGAGAAGAAAAAGAAAAAACCTACACACAACATGAACAAAGCCAAGTGATCAAATGGCAAAACCTTCAAGTCCTCCCTGTCGCAGGACTCATGCCCTGCCTCCTCCTGTCCTGCTGAATTTCTAAACAAAACAAAACTCAAAGTAAAACAGGCCCATTCAAAACGTCAAATGAAGAAAGATTTTGTTGTTCTTGTTGCTTTGTTGCCCTTCCTATCTCTCAGGAGGCCCACCTTGTAGAGAACAACTTCCCTTTCTCATTTTCCATCAAACGATCAGCCAGCCTGGTCAGACCCCTCAGGTCTGGACCCAGAAACCCTCTATTCCCACCACTCACATGACTAAATAGGCAAACCTGTGGTCCTGGGCTACAGCTGGGGAGAAATGTATCCTTCTGGCTGAGTAAGAACTCATAGAGCCACAGGAAGGGTATGATAGCGGGTCTTTCTTCATCACAGAAATTATGACCTAGGCTAAAAGTTATTAGGACGACTTCCACTCCTATTTCTACTTTGCATGAAAAGGTCAGAACAGCTCCCGGTTGGGAGGGCACCGTCAGGAAACCCACTGCCGTGGCTTCTGGGACTGAGCTCTCCATGCGCCTCCCGAGGAAACACACTAAGCCTGGGTGTGAGTGTGGTACCTTCCTTCCGAATCACAAAGATACATGCAAACATGACACACACGTGAAAGACAACATCATTTTTCATAATGCCTAAGGCCCGAGTTTGAAATAAATTAAGTTTATCTGATTTCCCAATATGGCTTAAATTACTAAGGAGCACAGAGGGGTAGAGAAACAATCCATACCTCATATTTTCACCATCAGATTGTCCAGAATGTTTTCTGACTGTGGATCAGAACGAATGAATTACACAAATTCCATATCATCATCACAGACTCTCTTCCCTCCAACTCATCTTCACATTCATTCATTTTGTCAGTGCTTGAGGTCCGACACGACCTGCCCCATTCACCTCTCACACCTTATCTGTGGAAACTACCCCACACTAAGCCCAGGCAGCCATACTGACTGTTGGGTTCCTTGAAAGCACCATGTTCTCTCTCCCTGATGTTGCCCCACCTTGCATTGACTGACACACACTCATTTACGCCTCACGTTTAAGTTTAGACATCCCTTCTAGTGGGACGCTTTCTTGCCTATCCCTTGTGCTACCTTTTTAATCGTTCATATTCTAACTTCCTTATGCTTTTGTAACCTCTAGACCTTAAACTCCAAGAAGACAGGGATCCGGTCTGTTTTCTTCACAAATTCTTCCCCAGTGGCCATGGCTCATAAAATAGGTCCTTAATATTTCCCAGATGAATGAATCTGAATGGGAATTATTTGGCAAAGAAGATACCTTCCCCCATAAGGTCTCACTATTTTAAGATGTCAAAAACCAACCAGAATTTTTCTGATCTCCAGCCAGATATTTCATCTCTTAGCAATGAAACTGTGCCGATTTTATAACTTTTCCTTTCACTCATTCATCTATCTGACACAGGATTCTTTCTTAGGCTTTGGTTTGCCATTTTCCCTGAAAGGCAAATTCAAAACCTTTTCTCTTTCCTGCCCTTTTGTTCCATGGAGATCCCTGTAAGCCCTGTAGGTAACAGATCTCATGAACCTAGGAACCTATTCTGACCTGGCATACCCCTGCCCAGTGACAGCACTGCCCACAGGTTACCACTCCCTGGAGGGCAGATTTGTTGCCATGGAGAGACGGGGGCTGGTAAGGAAAACTAAGCCAGCTTGGAGAGATTTTAAAAAGCGTTGGGTGCCTTTTCACTCATACCTGTCAGATGGCTTCGCAAAGCTTTATGAAAATAATTACAGTAGAGAAAATCAACAGGAGAATGCTGCTAACAAGTAGGATATAAAACGCAGATTACAACTAAAAGCTCAACAGGAAAAAAAATGTATTCGAATTCAAATAAAAGAATCTTATTTGCAGTACCATCGATTCCTTTGTGCCTGAGAAAAATTATACAAACAATTCTAGAAAGAGAAAGAATGTCTAGCTTTAATTTCTTCCTGAAGGAATTTTTTGTTGTTGTTGTGAGATATATGAAACATATAAGTATAGCAACAAACACAGAATAACAACAACAAATACCCAGTAGTGCTTACTATATACCAGGCACTTTATATATAAGGATGAGGTCAGGACTACTGGAACCCCCATTTTACAGATGAGGAATCTGAGGCATGGAGGGGTTAAGAAACCTCCCCAAGGTCACAAAGCTCACAAAGTCTAGAAGGGGCAGAACCAGGATTTAACCTCAGGCAGTCTGGCTAGATCCACACTGTTAACCACTAGACTACACTGCCTCTCATAGCTAACATACAAACAAATGTATGAAAAAGATATACAGTTATAAATAACATGAACAATCATATATCTGCCATGTAGCTAAAGGAACAGAACATTACCAGTAAATATCTTAGAAGCTCACTATGGGCCTCTCCACAAGCACACATTCCCCTCTGCCACCTCTCTTCCCAAGGTAACCATTATCCAAATTTTGGGTTAATTCTCTTGCTTTTTGTTATAATTTTAATATCTGTATCCCTAAGTGATATATTGTTAGCTTCCTACTTTAGGTAACTCGAATCATAATATGTGTATTCTTCTATGACTGGCTTATTAAACTCAACATTATGTCTTTGAGATTCTTCCCTGTTAAAGATCACAGCTTTGGTTCATTCTCACTTGAGGACTGTGAATTATTTCATTCTTTGTTTATCCATCCTATGGTTGGACATGCAGGTTGCTTCCAATTCTTATCATAAAAACAATTGTGTGGCTATCTTTTTGTATAAATTGAATTACACCAGCACCAGAATAAAAAGAACACCTGGGTTGTTTGTTAACACACAGATCCCTGGGTCCTACCACTGGAGTTTTATTTGGTAGATCTGGGGTTGAGCCTGAAGATTTGTATTTCTAGCAAGTTCTCAGACGATGCTGATGCCATGTGACCCAAAGACCACACTTTCAGAACCACTGCTCCAGGGTACAGACCTAAGAGTGGAGCTTCTGGGTTATATGATATGCATATGCCAAGCCGTCTTCAGAGTCTTTCTACAAATTCACAAATCCATCTGCAGTTGTTCTACATGTTTTTAATTATTTCTACTCCTCTGACTGAAGTTTTTTTCATATATTTATTGGCCATTAGTTTTCTTCTGTGTGATGACTGTTGGGTACTTGCTCATTTTTCTACTGGGTTATTTGTGTTGTCTTTATTGATCTGTGACAGTTCATTCTATTTTATGGGTATGAATCCCTCTTTGGTTATACAAATTGCAAAGATCTTCTCCCAGCTATCACGTTGCCATTTTATTCTCTTTATGTTGTCTTTTGAAGAACCAAAGATGGTAATCCTAACGTAGTCAAGGTTATCAATCTTTTGTTTGTGCTTTCTGTATCTTGTTTAAGAAATCCTTCTCTACTATAAGATCATAAAAATAGTCTCCTACGCTATTTCCTAAAAGTTGTATTTACTTTTCCTTTCACAGTTAAGTCTTAACTTGCCTGGACTTGATTTTAGTGTATGGTGTGAGGGAAGGATCCATTTTTAATTTTTCTGCACCATCTTAATTGTTCTGATTTTGTACTAATATCTAGAAGGGTAAGACCCATACAGAAGTGTCACAAACATTCTTGGCGTTTTGTTCTTCCATATATATCTCAGAATCAGCTTACAAAGTTCCATGAATACCTCACTGGAATTTTGGTTATCATTCTACTCACTCTAAAGATCAATTTAGGAAAAATTAATATTTTAACAATGTTCCTATTAAAGAATATGTATAGGTTCATTACTGCCGCATCTCTTATGACTGTTTTTTATTGCTAATATTATTTATTTGCTGGACCCCCTTGTTTTTGATTAGTCTTAAGGGAAATTTATCTACTTTAGTTAGTTTTCTTTTTAATTTGCTTTTTTTTTAGAAATTATTTTTTGTGGTAAAATACACATAACATAAAAATTAACATTTTAAAGTGTACAGTTCTGTGGCATTAAGTACATTCACATTGTTGTATAACTACTACCACCGTTTATCTCCAGAACTTTCTCCTCTTCCCAAACTGAAATGCTATAACCATTAAACACCAACTCCCTATCCCCCCGGCCCGGCGCCTGGCAAGCAACCACCATTCTACTTTCTGTCCCTATGAATTTGACGACTCTAGGGACGTCATGTAAGTGGAATCATACAATGTTTGTCCTCCTCTGACTAGATTATTTCACTGAGCATAATGTCTTCAAGGTCCATCCATGTGTGAGAATTTCATGCCTTTTTAAGACTGATTAATATTCCATTGTATTATATACCGCATTTTGTTTATCCCATTTGTTGATGGACACTTGGGTTGCTTCCACCTTTTTGCTATTGTGAATAATGCTGCTATGAACATGGTTGTACACGTACCTGTTTGAGTCCCTGCTTTCACTCATTTTGGGGTACATAGCCAGAAGTAGAACTGATGGATATATTTGTATGTTTAATCACCATACTGTTCTCCACAGAAGCTGTACCGTTTTACATTCTCACCAGTAATGCACAAGACGTTCCAATTTCTCCACATTCTCACCAACACTTGTTTTTTTCTCTTCGTGTGTTTGTTTTTAAATAGCCAGCATAATGGGTGTGAGGTAGTATGTCAGTGTGGTTTGATTTGCATTTCCCTCATGTGTTAGTTGTTTTAAAGAAACAGATTTTGGCTTTACCGTTTATTTTTATTGTATATTTGTTCTCTTGTTATCTTTAATTTTTCCTTCCATTACTTTTCCTGGGTTTATTCTGTTGTTTTTAATTCTTAATCTAGAGGCCGTTGTTGAAATAAGGACCGCAGACCTAAATTTTTAAATTAGGACAGTGGTTTACTAACAGCCTATATGCAGGAAAAGAGCACACAGTCCACAAGTAGACAGCTCCACTCCTGTGGCCCCTCAGAACCGTGAAGTTATAAGAATTCTTGTGTACATGTTTATAGGAATAATATGGGCAGAATTAGCCCAGTAGGACAAAGCAGGCTTCTAGATCATACTCTGAGAAATACCTTTCTCTTTGGTTAAGGGACTATTTTTCTTTTTCTGTGGTCAGAAGCCTGGAGCTTGTGGGCAGGGTCCCTGTGATCTGGGGAACTGGGAGGTTGGGAGGGTTGGAAAAAGTTCCTTTATGATATGGAAGGAATATAGTCACTTCTGGCAGGTCAGGGATGAGTAGAGCTTTTCACCTATGCATAGCTCATTAAATTAGGGGCGGGGGAAAGGCTCAAAATTCAGCCTTTAAAGTCTTGATATGTAGTATTATTTAGGTCCTGGTAATTTCTAATTTTTATTACAATTTTTTGATTTATAAGTTGTTTAGAAGTTTGGTTTTTAATTCTATGTGGGCTTGACTAGTTTGAAAATTACACTTTCTATTCTTTCTTTCGCTTTCTTAGCTATTTAAACACATTTCAAGTCTAAAGTTAAACACTTCCAACCTCTTTTCAAGTAGAACCATAGCATACTTTAGCTGATTACTATCCCCACTGGCCAATTTATTATGCTGTTTTTATTCAGTATTTTATCATTTTTAACCACATATTAGACATTCTTATTGCAGTTTTTATATAGTTAGTATATGTTTAAGTATACCTATTTACTAATAGCTTAATAATCCATCTTACTTCTCAGTCTTCCGTCTGGGATCATTTCCTTTTCTTATCTGAGGACATCCTATAGAATCTTCTTCAGAGGAGGCTGGATGGCAGTAAAATTTCTCAGTTTTGTTCTGCCTCAAAATGCTTTTACTTCATCCTCTTTATTGATATCTTTACTGTATATAAAAATTCTAAAAATTGAGAGCTGCTTTTCTTAGCCAACTGAAGATATAACTCCACTGTCTTGGCTTCCACTGTTATTTTTGAAACGTCAGCTATCACTGTAAATGCTATTCTTATGTATCTGTTTTGTCTTTCAGGCTGCTTTTAGTATCTTTTTTGTTTAAATTCTTCCGTTTCATTATAAAATATCTACTTAAAATTATCTCTTTCTTTCTTCTGCTTGAGATCTGTTGGGCTTTCTGGATCTTAGGTTTAATATCATTCAACAGTTCTGGATTGGAACTTGGTTTTTTTTTTTCCCACTTTCTATAGTATTTCCTTTTGCAATTCTTTTTAGCCTCTTAGTTATCTTCCTAGTCTCAATCTCACTTCATCCTTTCCCTCTTTGTCTCTTTGAGCCATATTCTGGATTGTTCAGATCAGTTTTTCAGTTCATCAGTGTACTGTTCAACTGTCTCCAATCTGTTTAATCCACTGAATTTGTAGTTCCTATTTTTATATTTTTCATCTCCAGAAGTCCCATTTCTTTATTTTAAAACTCTGTGCAGTCATTTATAGTCTGTCCTTATGCATGATTTCAATGCTTTTAAAAATATTTCTGAAACATGTTAAAATATTTATTTATATTTTTTGGCTGATAAATCCAATCATATTTACAGGTCCAACTCTGCTCTCTATTGTTTCTGCTGGTTTTCACTCACAGTGACTTATTTCCTTGTGTTCTAAGCGAAAGGTGCCCTTCTCCAGAGGGGATTTCTGTTTACTTCTGAGTCACCTAGGGTTGTTTAGGATGTTTACACGGCCATCATGCTATAAGGAATCCCTACTTCAATCTTTCTCTCCTTTCCCAATGTTTCTTGAAAGAAACAGTTCCTCAATGGATGGAAATGAATGCTGGGAGCATTTGCTATCATTCTTACGAGGAGGATCACAACTTGGGTTATTCCCACTTTGCAGGATATGAAGTAAGAATCTGAGAAAGATATACTGCTGAAATATCTCACAAAACAAATTCTTTACCACCTGTATCTAGGTTTAACTTAAGGAGGATTTTTATTTGGCTGTGAAAGTACCTCTAATAAGAAGGGTAGTCCCTTTTGCAGTTTGGTTACTAAACCATCTATATCAGAATGAATGATGAAAAGTACAAGATTATTATTTATTTCAGTCACATGAAAGACTGCTTGAGGAACAACCCTCCAATCATAGAAATGCACAAACCTGTGAGGGTCATCTGGATCACAGTTAGGGAGAAACTGAGTGATTGCTTCCGCCACTTCTTCATTTGATAAAACATCCCAGAGTCCATCAGTGGCCAAGATCAGCACATCGTCTGCTCCATGCTCGTATCTGGAGAGATCGTAGACTCTTACCTGAAATGAACAGCAATACCCCTGCTTAAGAAGTTGGGAGCATATTATCCCCCCTAGCAGACCGGCTTCTGATTTCCCTTCCCTTTTCCCGCCCAGCCCAGTGGTTTTTAGGTGTGCGCTATAAGGCAGTTGGGTATACAGCAAGCTTTGTGGCCCGGGGTAGCCTCCTTTGAAGACTTGCTGTGTAGACATATCGGGCCCCAAACACACCTGTGAATGAGCCCAATAAATTAATAGTTGACAAGAAAGAAATTAACTGAAAATGTAATGCCTGAAATGTGGCTGCAACAATGACTCACAATAGATACAGCGGTAGCTAGAAGAGCAGCCGGAAGCTTGCTGCCTTCCTTCCTTTGCACATCCATCCGACAGACATTTATTAAGGGCCTGCTCTGTGCCAGGTGATCTAAGTATAAAGATAAACAGCAGATTTCCCTGCTTCTGAGCTCTCAGTCTGCAGGGGAAATAAGGCCAGTCTAGGATCCAAGGCAGCTACTCTGCGTGTATTGGTTTAGGACTAAGGAGACACACTTTATTTCATGTACTCACTTGATACCTTTTGGCTTACCTGCTCTGAGGCCCATGGGGCTGGCCTTATCGCATGCAACGATGGGGCTCTGACACTACATGCAGGTTTGAAGAGCCTCAGTCTAGCCTAAATCACAAAGGACACATGCCAAGTCTGAATCTCCTAAGTGTGTCTCAACAGACTTCAAGTCTGTCCTCACCTCTAGTACCTGGAATGACTTGGCTATTTGAACATCCCCCTCAACTCTTGGAAAAGAACATAGTGACCTTAGCAAAAATAATAATAATAAAAATCAAGGCTTACTTGCACTAGGCCACAACTCCATGTTCCCCCTACTCGGGCAGGATGGGAGGGAGAGGAGTTTGGGATTTCATTGCTATTCCCTGCTAATTTGACGGGACCAGCCCCTGCCTACACCACTTCATGAGCTAAGGACAAAGGCGGGTCAATTTCATCAATCTTCCAACTCTTTCAACCCCACCTCATCATCCTGTTTTCTAAAAACAAGTCTGAGTGAAAGGTGTAGGCCAGGGGAAGGGAGGGGAAGGGAAAGAAAGGGAAGGGAGGGGAGGGAAGGCGGATGGAGTATAGGCAGCTGTTCCCGTGTCCCATCACACACAATCACTGTCAGGTCATCTCAGATCTCGAGAGAATACAATTCTAAGAGGCCTGCAGAACGTTCACATCCACATCTTCAAAAGCCAAGCCTCCTATGTTTTAGGAAGGTCTGCCCAGGCCAGTGACGCCCTGCCTGCCACAGGGCTGGTCCTATGGACGAACAGCCTACACCCAGCAGCAGAAAACAACAAAATGCCCCACACTTGCCCACAGAGTTTTTGGAAGATGAGCTCAAATGAAAAACAGTCTTTGTGGCTGGTGAACAAGACGGCAACAATTAGCTAATGGCGCAGCACACTCAGGAGAGGAGCACTCGGGGGAAGACTGGACTGGCTTTTTTTTTTTTTTTTTCCTGCGGTACGCGGACTTCTCACTGTTGTGGCCTCTCCCATTGCGGAGCACAGGCTTCGGACGCGCAGGCTCAGCGGCCATGGCTCACGGGCCCAGCAGCTCCGCGGCATGTGGGATCTTCCCGGACCGGGGCACGAACCCGTGTCCCCTGCATCGGCAGGCAGACTCTCAACCACTGCGCCATCAGGGAAGCCCTGGACTGGCTTTTAACATCTTCCTCTCAAAAGACAGGGGAAGTGTACATTCTAGAGAAGGCACTGTGCCCTACGAGACCAAATTAGAGAAAACAGGAGGGGGGAATCTTAAGTTTACAACAGACTGGAAAGTCCCAAACGCCAGAATTTTGTCTTCAGGCTGCTGAACTCCTGTGGTTCAATTTTGACTCTAGCGGCAACCGGATCCCCTCTGCTTTACCTTCTGTGGTTCCTGGGTGTCTTAGAGCAGTGCTTCTGAAATGCTGATGTGCACAGGAATCAGCCCGGGACCCTACTAAAATGGAGATTCCAATTCACTTCTGGGGTGGGGCCTGAGAGCCTGCTGCATTTCTTTTTTTTCTTTTTTTTTTGCGGTACGCGGGCCTCTCACTGTTGTGGCCTCTCTCATTGCGGAGCACAGGCTCCGGATGCACAGGCTCAGCGGCCATGGCTCACGGGCCCAGCCGCTCCGCGGCATGTGGGATCTTCCCGGACCGGGGCACGAACCCGTGTCCCCTGCATCGGCAGGCGGATTCTCAACCACTGCGCCACCAGGGAAGCCCTGAGAGCCTGCATTTCTAACTTGCTCCCATGTGATGCTGCTGGTCCCTGGACCACACTTTGACTACTGAGGCCGCGGAGGAGTCCTACTGGTCTGTAACAAAGAATCCAAGGGCTCAGTGGCCTCTGTGATGCCTGTGTAGACTACCCCGTAGGGGAGGCTATAGCGAGGACAGCAAATGTCACCCCTGAGCTCCTAATTTCAAGTCCTGTGTCACTGTGTAGTTACTTCCAGCGTGCAATAACTTTGCTTACGGAAGACTGCTCGCTTCTTATTGGGGTAGATCTACAATAAATTTCTGTGATACTCTGAGCTCCAAAGGATAGAAAATGTTTCTTATAAAGGGAGGTAGGGAGATGTGGATGTCAGGTGCTTGTGTAGCACCTTCTGCTTCTAGCAAACTAGGAGATGCCACCTGCCCTGCAGCTCCTTTTAAAA
The DNA here is from genome assembly GCF_003676395.1 of Aethalodelphis obliquidens. Taxonomy (NCBI): domain Eukaryota; kingdom Metazoa; phylum Chordata; class Mammalia; order Artiodactyla; family Delphinidae; genus Aethalodelphis; species Aethalodelphis obliquidens. Next base: position 11,767,622 of record NW_020837952.1, read on the forward strand.
GAGAGGTTTCTAAGGTCAAAGGTAACAGCCGTTTCATGTCAGGACCTGCCCTGTGTGTAGGGTGCCGAAATCTCTTCAAGTGCTTTCTGTGGCCCCGCAAAGCTTGGCGATTTGTGTTGTTTTAAGCTGAAGCCGTCTTATTCAAATGGAAATCTGGCCAACAAAACGGGTGTGGGTTGATAAATAGCAACATGTTATATAATGTTCCTCTTCACTTCCATCAATAAATTGAATCCTTCTCTAATTCCACTATTCACATTTCCACACATAACTCTCTAATGCAGTCTCCTTAGCCAACATGAAAATCCCTTTCAGTACCATTCTCCAAGCAATTTTTATGTAAATAATAAACAGCCAGTCTCAACCCTATTCCCTGAGGCACTTCCCAATTAACATCCTTTTAGGTTTTTTTTTTTTTTTTTTTTACTGCTACCCTTTGTTTCCTGCCCTTTAGCCAGTTTCCAAAGGACTTTGCCAACTTTCCACTTACAACTCGTGTCTTATACATTAACCTGCGATGCAGAACATTTTGTGAAAACGCTCTCAGAAAAGCCGGACTGCCGTGCAAGGCATCCAACTGCACGCTTATCCTCCCCAGCGGCTAGGGCTTCAAAGGATTCCAGTGGGCTCTGGAGACCCGACCTTCCCTCCCCGAAGCTGTTGCAGGGCCTCCTCAATCAGACCACACTCGCCTCCCCGGACCTCCCTGTTCCATTCCTCAAATAGCTTCTTAATGTTCCGGGAAGCTTCACATCAAAAGTAACGGGCTCTGTGGCTCCCCAGGACTCAGACATGAGGAAGACAGTCTCTGGGAGGGGAGAGATACGATCGGCAAAGGCCTTTGTGGGAAGGGGGTCTGGAGAGCACGGGCAGGGTCCTAGTGGCTCCTTCCTGCGTGCCCATCTGCCAAGAAAGGCCACGGGCATCCTGAGACTCTTGCCATTTCTCAGCGCAACAGAATTTGAGCCGTGGAGAGACGAGGCTGGGGTGGATCCATCTGCCCTCCTGGACCCTCCATGACATGTTTATTGAGCACTTACTATGTGCCAACAGCTGTGAACAAAAGTGACAAAGTCCTCACAACTTCTAAACTAGGTGCCATAGACACACAAATAAATTACAATGCCAGAAGATGACAGGTGCTTGAAGAAAAGTCAGGCAGGTAAGGACAGTGACCAAAGAGCCATTTGAGAAGATGTGGTTAAGGCAGGTGTCTCTGGAAAGACACCATGTGAACAGAGATCTGAACCAGTGAGGTGACTTTCCACAGGTCCCTTGCTGTGCCTCCCTTTCCTTCCTTTTGGGGACCTGCCACTCCTCCGGATTAAGAGGATGTGGACAGTGTTAGACTGGTGGTGAAGAAGAGAGGCTGAGGGGGACACAGTGCCACCCTTCGCTGCCACAGTAACCCTGAGGAAGACCTGAGGATTCCCCTTTCTTTTCCTTGGTCCTCTGCAGACACAATCCCTTTCATGTTCACTAGCACAGTACTCGCGTATTTGTACCAGTCTGCGTTCACTTGTCTGTCTCTTCCACGTGAGTAGTTATTCTAAAACTTTAATGTAAGAATCACTTGGGGTGCTAATTAAGATTCAGGGACCCACCTTTAAAGATTCTGATTGTGTAGATCTTAGCCCAGGCATCAGCCTATGTAAACAAGGGTAATTCCAATGCAAGTGATGGGGGAACCTCACCCTGAAAACACGGTCTTAGGCAATAAGCTCCCCTGAGGCGAGGTCTGAGTTGTCCTATTTGTTTCTGCCCCGCCCCCCCACCCCACCCCGAGCAGAGCACAGAGCCTAGCTCTTGGAAACCACACAATAAACCACCAAGGGAAGCATTTCCCTTGCTGGACATTTACCCTTGTCCTGCTTACAGCGAACACCCTGAGAGCTGGTCACCGTCTCTTCCCCCCAGACTCAACCTCTGGAGGCCAGAGATCCCATTCTGCACTTCTTCTGTGGGCCTCGCCGTAACTTTCATAGAGTAAATACCACTAGATCTTCAGGACATACTTGCTGAGACAAAGAGTAAATGGGAAGAAAAGAGAAAGAAAAAGAATTCATGTGAGATCCATTCCGAAGACCCCCTCAGCTCGTGGTGACCCAACCGTGTTAGCTTGTAAACGCCGACGCTCCCAGGCAGTCGCCAAACTGACGCGCTGGTATTTACCAGGAGTAGCAGACTCTTTCCTTTTCGTCCCCTATCCTCAGGGAAGCTGCTAATAAACAAAAATCACTCAGCGTTCGGGAGGGGGGGGGGCAAGCAGGAGGAAGTCTGGGGTCACCAAGGGTCGCGGCTAGTATATGCCCCTGAGGAAGCCAGGCGCTGACGGCTCTCACAGCTGCCCCCCGACTCTAGGGCACAGTCACCCTTACCGTCGTCACCGGGCCCTGCTTTACGGGGGAGTGGAGACAAACAGCTCTTTAACGCGGTACCTCCACTCAGTGCTCAGCTAGCTGCTGTCTCAGTGCCTGTCTAATATCTGTTCGCCCTTTTGCTCTGTTACTGAGGAAATTTCAGTGGCCTGTGAGAGCTCGTGCTGCTGTAAGCTGACGCTGCTTCCTGAAGCCACTGGTGTTTTTTGTTTTTGTTTTTGCTGTACGCGGGCCTCTCACTGTTGTGGCCTCTCCCCTTGCAGAGCACAGGCTCCGGACGCACAGGCTCAGCGGCCATGGCTCACGGGCCCAGCCGCTCCGCAGCATGTGGGATCTTCCCGGACCGGGGCACGAACCCGCGTCCCCTGCATCGGCAGACGGACTCTCAACCACTGCGCCACCAGGGAAGCCCCTGAAGCCACTGTTTAAAAGAATCCATCAGTTCTTTCATTTGCCCAGTCTTGGCTGCTCGTCTAGGATGTCCTCACGGCTCTCACATCTTTATCAGTTCAGCACGTCCTCCAAACCCTTTTTCCCGTTTAAGTATTTGAGGTAGGATGAGGTGAGCCAGCAGCTCAGGTCCGGCTGGGTGCAGAAGCAGAACCCTCCCTGCCTGGGTTAGTAGGAGCCCTCACTTCAGGTCTCTGCTTCTAACCAGCCTTGGGACTGGAGACGAGTCCTTTATTTCTTTAGCTCGCAATGTTCTCATCCCTGAAATCATTGTTTAAAAAAATGGAAAAAAAAATACAAGAAAAATAAATATTATAACACCCACTCTACCTTTCTCACAAAGCTGTTACAAAGATCAAATGAGAGGGCTTCCCTGGTGGCGCAGTGGTTGAGAGTCCGCCTGCCGATGCAGCGGACACGGGTTCGTGCCCCGGTCCAGGAGGATCCCACATGCCGCGGAGCAGCTGGGCCCGTGTGCCATGGCCGCTGGGCCTGCGCGTCCGGAGCCTGTGCTCCGCAACGGGAAAGGCCGCAGCAGTGAGAGGCCCGCGTACCGCAAAAAAAAAAAAAAAAAAAAAAAGATCAAATGAGATAATGTGGAAGAGAACTACAAATTCTAATGCACAGCATGTTATTTTTTTACGGCTCTGATCTCAGGGCAATACACCTGAAAGTAAGCTAGTTGGTGAAAGGAGATGAGTTCAGGGTGAGCTCAAGGGACCTGGTGTTCATTTCCTAAAGTCTCACTTAAAATTGACAGTGACCGGGACTCTCAATCATGTTTTGGCAGAAAAGTCAGGTGGTCCCCAAGGTAAAGGCTGCCAGTAGGTGGTGGAAAATAAGAAGAGTACAAACTCTTTTCCTCTCCACCCTCCATGGCCAACCAACCCAAAAGCTCAACCTGCAGAACGCTGAACACAGCACTTATACCAGAAGAAAATAAAACTCTAGCCTATTTCGTCACAGTGGATTATTTCAATACTGGCGTGCTGGCAGGCCACCAAGACTGCACCTGAATTCTCTGTTGTGATTCTATCTACACTAGATGATGTCATGAAATACACACTGAATTTGGTGGCAGAAGACTTGGGTTTGAGACCCACCTCTGCCCCTTAGTAGTTAGGCAAAACCACTTTGTTCATTCACATTTTAAAATCTCTTGACAACCTGCCGGGAATATGAAATGAGGAAGTACTGATTTACAAGATGGGGAGCATCAAGGAGGGAGGACTTTGGGCATCACGTACCTTACATGGAGAGGGAACTGCAGGGGCCAACGCCTGGGGGTGAGAGAGCAGGCTGGTGTGCTAGGGTGGCTTTGCGTAGTTTGGCTTGGCTACAGTACTGGATTTCCACTGGGGAGTGGTAAGGGATGAGGCTTCTCAAATCTTCAGCGTCTCCCTTTGTGAAATGAAAGGTTAGGATGATGCGGCCACTGGGGATGCTTATGGCTCTACCATTCCCCGACTCTTTCATCACAGGATGAGTTCGACCTGGATGGGATTGACCACATGACCTCAGAGCGTCTGACTGCAAATGAATCAAGGGACATTGAAATAGGACAGATATGTTGGCTGTTCCTCCTACCCCAAAAGAAGCTGGTTGTTTTGGCTGTGGGTATAATTTTCTATGTGAAATGCACCACAGATATTCTTGAGGTTTGGTGTTTTTCTTTTTTTTTTTTGGAGTCTACAGACAAAATAAACATTTGCCTTTTGAGGGTGGATACCATCTAATAACTGAAAAAGTTGCTAAACCAGCTAAGATATTAGGTGGTATAGAGAGAGTCTAAAGTTGTACCCAGTGCCTGGCCGCGATAGCGTAAGGCTTTCATTTTCTCCACGTGAGGCCAGCACTTTACAGCTTTGGGAGGTAAGCTACAGAGGAAGGAATTTCCTTTACAGATGGGGGCACTCCTATCATCTACTCCTTTCTCTGGGATTCCAATGGCTCGTTCACCACAGAATCCAAGCCTCACTGAATGGATCAGTGAACAAATGGACTTGAGTCCAGCTTGTCAGTCATGTGAGGATTACATTTGTGTTCATTAAGATGCCCGTCTGCAGAGCTCAGGATCAGAGGAAATCCCAGCCTGTGAGTGAAAGTACGCGGGTGCCGTGTAGACAGACTGAGTCACGTCAAATCCATTTAGGAGGTGGGGGAGGCAGATACAGAGTGACCGTCCATCCCTGTTCGCCTGAGATAGTTAGGGTTTGTGCTGCTTTCCCAGTGTAATTATTAATAGTGTCCCCACTGACTCTCAAAAATGTCCCGGTTGAGAGGGTACGTTATCTGGTCTCCCGGCGTGTAAATGATTAAATGACTACTGTTCCTTATTCTTGTAGCTGCTACTTTTGGCCACTGGGACTAAACATAATAACGACACTGTGTTACTACTTCACAGGACTCGTTTCACAATGGCAGGATTTTGGGGATCTCCAGTGAGCAGGAGAGCAAGTTACTGTGTATCTTGCCTTAGAAGAGGAGACCCAATCAGCCCTGGTAAGCTATGGGATACCTGTCACGTGGCAAAGTTGACCCCACTGCTTGCAAGCAGGCCGGGTCTCGGCAGACCTATGATCAAGCAGAGAGTGAGGTGTGTAGTAGCCCTAACCTACCAGCCTAGAACGGAGCCACAGGCCTGGTGAGAATGAATCATGCAATCTAGGACTAGAGCATGGATGACTTTAGGATTATGAAACTAAAGTTCCTGAAACACAGTGAAGAATAGCTTATGACAGTGTTATTCAAAGAGTGGTCTTTGGATCACCTGCTGCAGAAGCGTCTAAAAATGTGAAAATTGTTAGGACCCCACCCTACACCTAGTGATTCAGATTTTCAGGAAGTGGATTCCAGGGGTTTGCGTTCTTTAACAAACTCCTCAAACTATTCTTATATGAGGTAATACAATAAATTAATGCAAAAAAAAAAAGAAAGATACTCGAAACATTCAAGTGAAATTATTACTGTTCAGGAGAGGATCAGAGGGGAATAATCACCAACGAGAAGGAATGTTTGACACAATACACATGTTGGCTTCCCTTGTGTGACCACAGATTTCAGAAGCTAGACTTTTTGGTGTGTGTACAAGTAAATTTCAAATTGTGGTTTTATTCAAATAGCTGGTTAGCAAATCTCAAGACAGCTCCTAATGGGAACCGTCCATATGGACGACACACAGGTACATCATGAGTGATTTTTTACAGCTAGACTGGAGAATGAGAGATGGAGATGGACAGGCTAGGGCATGAAGTCTCTCCTGTATGTATAAGGTCAGATGGTACCAGAATCAAAGAGAGCGGTTCTATACACTCTTAACATGGGATTGTTTTTCCCCCAGACATTTTCAAAGTGCTGGTGGTGATGGGAGGGGAGCATATACCCCCAAGGGGGCATCAACCCAACTGAGAAGCAGATGTATGAGATGCTGCAGACATGTGGGACTAGAGAAGAGAGTCAGAAAACTGCCCATAAAACTGAACTCGTAGAACACAGAGGAAAGTGGTGGTTTTCAGCGGGGAGGGGGTGGGGGAGAGAAATGGAGAGATGATGGTCAAAGGGCACAAACTTCCAGTTATAAGATGAATAAGTTCTGGGAATCCAAAGTACAGCATGGTGATTATAGTTAAATATAAAGTGTATATAGTGTGTTACACACACACACACACACATACACACACTATATATAATGTGTATATAGTGTGTTACACACACACACACACATACACACACTATATATAATGTATACACATAATCTGTATGTCATACTGTGTTATACACCTGCAAATTATACAGAAAAGGAATGGTAATTAGTGATGGGATAGGGGTGTTAGCTAACACTACCATGATAATCATTTTGCAATACAGTTGCTCCTCGAACAACTAGGGGGTTAGGGGCGCTGACCCTCTGCACAGCCGAAACGCCGCATGTAACTTATATAGTCAGCCCTCTGTATGTGTGGTTCCTCTCCATCTGCGGTTCAACCAAACTCGGACTGTGTAGTACTGTAGTATTGGGTTGGCCAAAAAATTCATTTGAGTTTCTCCATAACATATAGAAAAAAATCCATATATAAGTGGACCGTGCCCTTCCAACTCGTGTTGCTCAAGGGTCAACTGTATGTAAGTATACACATCAAAACACTGTACAACTTAACACATCAAAACACTGTACAGCTTAAATTTACACAATCTCATATGTCAATTATATCTCAGTAAGACTGGTTTAAAAAAAAAGAGTGCCAAATACAACTTCTGTAAATTATCAAAGTATCTTTAGACAGAACTCATCATTTTCCCTTTGTACAGGGGGATCCAGGGTTTGTAAGGCCTGAAGTTTATGCAATTTGGGGAGTGTTTTTCTCCCCAGCTTTACTGAGAAACAATTGACATACATCACTGTATAAATTTCAGGCATACAGCATGGTGGTTTGATTTACATATTGTGAAATGATTACCACGGTAGGTTCAGCTAACATTCATCTTCTCATATAGATGCAATAAAAAGAGAAAACAGAAGAATAAAAGGAAAATGTTTTTTTCTTTGTGATGAGAACACTTAGGATTTACTCGCTTAACTACTTTCCCATATATTGTACAGCAGTACAATAGATGGGAAACTATGGTTATCATGCTGTACGTTACATCCCTAGTAGTTATTTGGACTTGCAGCCCATCTAGCCTTCAGATGACTCCAGCCCCAACTGACAGCCAACTGTGACCACGTGAGAAGCACCCAGCTGAGCCCATTCAACCCGCAGAAGTATGAAAGATAATAATAAATTCTCCTGTTAAGCCTCTAAGTTGTTTTGTAGTCAACAGAGGCACAAAGGCATTGTATTGTGATGGGCCCCTCTCCCTATAGGATTGGTGAGAAGGGACACGGGACAGCGAGCCCGTTGGAGTTTTCTCCTTGGTCCCTACTTGTCCATAAGCAGCACCTGTCCCTCTGTTCCTGTCCTCCAGCAGGTAAATACCAGGAAAACCTCCCTTGGTGGGGTGGGGAGATGAGAGACAGTCCAGGAGGCAAGTTTAATTTGAGGGCTGGAGGTGAGGAATAAAACGTCCATTTTGGTCTTAGATCCAAACCGCGGTTTCCAGTCTAACTTTATCCTCGCTATAAAGTTATTTTCATCCCAGACTCCTGTGTCTGTTTTTTAAATTGGTTCAGAAAACTCAGAGGGAAAAAGGATAAAATTATTTTTCCTCTTCAGACCCCAACAAGCAACCTTCTTCCTTTCTCACAGGCTAGAAAGCAAAGTTTAATTTTTTAAAAATTTCATCCTCTAAAAATCAAGTGTGCCCTCAGTTCTTGTTACGTGGTTTTGTGAAATGCCTCTCCCCTGTGCCTCCTTTTGGCTTTCCTGGTCCCTGCCCCAGCTCAGAGCCTCACTGCCACATGGTTTCACTTCTACGGCGACCTCCCGGTCTGCACCTCCCTACCTCTGCACCCCCCATCCACGTGCTTGTTACAAGCTAAGATTTCCACCGCCACATTCACTTATCACGCTGATCCCCTTGCTGAAGACCTGATCTGCCGCCTCGGGTCCAGTTCTAGGCCCTCCATGATAATTCGCTTGATTATAGCTAATAGCCCTTCAAGCTAATCTTCCAAACATTCTGTAAGGCAACTTTTACTTCACACCAGACTCATTACTGCTTCCTTCTTTTATCTTGTCCTCCCTTTTCAGATTAGATGGTGTTCGCTCTCTCCCTTCTCTGAATTCCCCTAGTCCCTTAGGAAGCAGGACTCACAGGGTTTACGGCTGATTATTCTTTGGCCTTCCAAGTGCCCCAAATTCTAATTGCTTGAGGACATGTTCCCCAGTGTGCTCCTCGATAAACACTATTGGACTCATGTTTACTCTCTGTGTAAACAGCCAGTGAGATTCTGTGGTCTTGATGGAATAAACGATCTAATGTTTATTAGGCCAGATTCTGTTTTAAGTACTTTTTATGTCATTTAACTTGTTCCTTGCGTTCCTGGGTATAACAACCCTATTGTCCTCTTTTTACTGAGGAGGACACTGAGATTTAGGTAAAGTAACTTTCTTATAATCACCCAGCTAGTAAGTAAAGAGAGAGAGCTTGAGCCCGTGACTGATTACCAGGTCTGAGTTTCTAACCACAATATCACACTGCCTCCTAAGGTATTTTTGAGGGGTCTAGGAAATTTTTTAATTCCTCCTCTACCACCCAAAGATAATTACTGTAACATTCGAGAAAATTTCCTTCTCAAGACCTACATTTTTATATATGTGTATACATATGCACACAACTTTTTTACCTACTTACGATCAATTTTTTGTATATACAATCCTATTTTGTTTCACTTAACGTAGCCCAGCCATCTCCCCGTATCACTGTGCACAAATATTGTTTTTTTATGAATTGGCCAGACTGCAGAAAGTACACAATACAATCAAACATGCTCGTTCCCAAAACAGGATTTTGGCTTGGGGCATGAAAAGCTACTGAGAATCAGAAGACCGTAAATGTTCAGAAGTCAACGTGAGATCTTAAATATTGTTCATGTTTTCATGGGAGACAACAGGGGAGTCTCAAACAAAATAGTCATTCTTCTCTTCACCTGAAAGTGAATACTGGGAATCCCCTGTAAGTGCAAAGGCTTCCAGAAGCCAGTGCATAAGGAAGACTAATGTTTACTGACCATCTCTGACCATGTACCAGACCCTGTGCCATGCAATTCCATAGATGTTCTCATTTGTTTTTCCCAGCACCTCGTCAGTCTAGGCATTTCCACCCCACCTGCAGCAAGGGGAAAGCAGGCTGAAAGAACTTGTAGAGGTCACAGGTAATGCCGGTGCTAGGGAGGGAGTTCAGATACTGGAGCCTAAGGTCTTCCTTCTTTTAGAGAAGCCTGTTTCAGATGAAAGAAAAAAATGAAATCTAGATGAAGAGAACCAAGAATGACCTAAATGAGTGAGCTGGAGTCACAGAAAACAGCTGACAGGAATCCTGAACACTACGGAGAGGAAAAATGAAGCCAAGAGAAAATCAAGCTCCCTTGTGGTTCAGTGTGGCGGGGGCGGGAGGTGGGGGACTGCTGAGTTGATGGGGTTGGCTTTGCACACCGGCCCCCAGACAGAAAAAGACCTCATTCTTCCAAGAGCCCGAAAGGGGCCTAAAGTGAAGCACAGTCTTGGAGTAGAGGCCAGAAAGCGAGAAAGACATTAAGAGGAATCCTAGCTCTAGGGAGGGCCTGTCACAGGCCAGAAATGGGTGCGGAGTAGAGAACATCTGTAGGTTTAGGCTGCAGGCCTGGGCCGCGCTGTCTGAGGAATAGGTCATGAGGTGTGTGCTGGACGGGGTGGAGAACTGCTGGAAAAGAAGGTGCAGAGTGACTCTGAATTCACAAATCCTCTCCTTCTCCACTTGAACTCTAGGGTGATACACAAAGGTTGAACAGTGATGAGCTTCACTGAGCGAGAGGATGGGAGACCCGATGGGGGTGTTTCCCTTATGGAGGACAGGCTCCAGTTACACGGGGGAATGATGCCGTGGACCAGGGGAGGGTCAAAACGCTTCCTACGCTCAGCAGACAGACCCGTGCTGGGTTGATGGGGGCCTCCTGTGGAATTCAGTTCTCGGCCAGAGATTCCCTACCTTCGACCTGGGGAGATATGTGGGAGGCTCAGCAAACCTGGCGGCCGCTCTTTGGGTTTGGCAAACTCAAGATTTTTCCAGTGCCTTGTGTTCAGCGAAACCAAAAATGTGTTTGGCTAGAAACGCTTCTCTAATTTTTAAACCCCTGTGCATTTTTTAACGTAAATTTGATCCACATGGTTTTGATTTATTTTTATTTAACTCATCAAGTCAAATTAGGAGCTACAATGATGAATGGGAACAATGCTGATTTCCAAGAAGATGTTTGAGCCTTTTTTCTTAGAACTAAATCACATTCCACCCCACACACACAAACATACCCCACTTCCTTGCGACTGTTAAAACTACCAGCCTGAGCTGAGTTTGAAATTTAGAACCCAAATGTGAAATAAAGACCCATGCTTGGCAAAGATGAAGCGTAGCAGGGGAATGTTCTTAGGAAGTCATGGTTAGAAAGCCAGGGTAGGCTTGGGGTGCAGGTGGGGGAATAAAGGCAGCAAGGGAGCCAGTTATTCCTTATTAGATGGTTTAAATAAATGTACCCGGCTTGGTGGGCTCCCAACAGAAGCCCCCTAGCCGTTTCTCCAGGGTCTGACTTTATTACTGCCACCCAGGGAAAAGGAGTTTCTGCCCCAAGACCGGGGATGTGGGGTTCCCCCGTACCCATCTTTTCTTCTGCACTCCTGCATCGGAGCTGATTCAAGCTGCTCCCCTCTCTTCCCTCGGACCTTCCTCCCCCTTTCCTGGCTCTGGCTAAGGCCTCCCCATCTGGAAACGTTTAAAATGTACAACGATTTTAATCTCGTGCAAAAGAATCTTGAGATTTACACTACATACCCATTAAGCTAAATTATAGGTGCACAACCTCATTTTGCACAATTCTGTCTGGCCTAGGGTGGCACACACAGAAGGCCAGTCCTGTCTTTCCCAATTACTTTTTCTATCACACCATCATTTTCCACAACTGCAGTCTGAGGCCGGCCATATTTCTCTGAGGAACTCTGGCCACTGAGGTCCCAGGATAGAGGTACTCTCTTCAGAGCCCCTTGAAACAGTTCTCAGTGGGTCCCTTCAACACTATCCAAGAAGATTTCCTTGAACTCAGCTTCCCTCTCCTACAGAGCCTGATCGAATTGGACAAACCTGAGTACAAGGATCATCTTGTTAGTTAATAACTGTACAACCATGGGGGAGTTAACGTACTTCCTTGGATCTCAATTTCCTGGTCTGTAAAATGGGTATAAAAACCATACACACCTCACAGAATTGTTGTGAGAATTACATGAGATGCTGCACGTAAAAAAAAAAAAAAAAAAAAAAAAAAGTATATCGTCCGGCCTAGACTTCCAGACAGGTGACATGAAGTTTCTGATCAACCAACTGGGATTTTTCATCAGTCCTCGGGGACTCTCCCATACTGGCCCAAGTCTTAAACCTACAGTCTCTTCTTGGGATCCACGGGAGCACAGTGATTGGAAGATCTATAACCCAACTGCATAGAGACCATTCTTCTGAAAACCAAACCGAACTTCTCACTTTATAGAGAAAGTGTGTGTGTGTGTGTGTGTGTGTGTGTGTGTAGAGGGGTGGGGAGGGTGAGAAGGTTTTCACTCTCCTTTAAGGAGCAAAATGGTTATTAGTGTTTCCTGAGAAGCCCTCACCCCCCATATAGTCACACTTTACCTGTGTTTTTTGGAAAGGTGACAGTACCATTTAATATGCCTGATAAATGCCTCCCTCCCAAGGGGGAAAATATAGACGTCCATGAGTCTAGCATTGGCTTGGCCAAAAAGTTTGTTCGGGTTTTCCATACGATGTTACGGAAAAATCTGAACGGACTTTTTGGCCAACCCAATAGTTATTGGTTTTCTCTGGCCAGGAGGAGTTTCAGCAGTAATTCAGGGATCCTTCTGTTGGCCAGAATAGAGGGAGCAGGGATCCACCAACTTCCAGGGACCCTTGGACATTTTATATCATAAGGGTTCTTACCATGCAGAATTGCTATGAAGGCGAAAAGAGAGACATCTGCAGATGGTAATTATTATTTCCACCAAGCTGACCTCACTTGACATCCTGGGTGATATCAGGAAATGTGCGTATCTTCCACGCCTGCTATTTACTAGAGATTTCCCTCTTAACCTCCTGTGGCTAGATCTATTTTCGATGTCAGCCTCAGCAATAAAGGACTCTAAAGGAACTAGCCCTGCTCACAGCCCTGCCAAAGGGGTAGGCCTGGGTGGCCGATGGTACCCATCGCTGGCTCTGGAGTGGACAGTCTACAGGCTGGGAAGTCACTTGTGACCTCGGAGAAAAGGTGAGTTGAGCCAATGAGATTCCTCTCTGGGAACGTGCAATTGGGGGAGTCAGAACCTGGCTGTCTGGTGGCAGAGACATATGGAGCATGGCTGGTCTCAGGGCTGCCTGGATTCCAGAGCCACCTTCGCTCCCATAAAGCCTGGCTCTTCAAGGGTTCTTCTTGTGGACCCCATACATATCTCTTCCGACATTATTAAAATAAACACCTCCTTTTTTTGAGTCGGCATGAGTGGGTTTCTGTTTCCTCCAACAAAGAGAGCCTTCACTACAAACACAGCACCCACCCTTGGGAAGAACATGCAGATGGAGCTATGTCTAAACATTCAGGGATTTCCAGTGTGAGGCACAGTTTCAACAGTTAATTACACGGCATGCAAATACCGCTGGTTCCTCACTCACCCCTCCCTGGCTCTCCTCTACTGTACAAATTGCAAACATTTCTCTCACTCTCCCAACCTCCTTTGCAGCTAGGGGCGGTCATGTGACACAGTTTTGGCCAATGAGATGCAAGTGAATGTCTACTGGGACAGATAGCCTGTCCCCTCCTTCCTGCCTTGCATGAAAATGTTACGCTTGGGGCTTCTGTCACCATCTTGCAACTACGAAGGAAAAAAAGATGCAGAGGTGTTACCCCTGGCACATTGGAGGTGCTGCACCAACATGAACAGCCACCAAATTCCAGCCTCCGTGATATGTGAGAAAGTACACCCCTAAGTGTTCTATCACTTAGAAGTAATATCTTTTGTAAATGATATACCTTGAAATAGAACTTGACACTGTTTCCTGTATTATAAGAAAAATGATTTTTTAAACCAAATATATGACAACTTGTTTTTCAGTTAACTTCTCTAGACATCAACTGAATGACATCAGCTTTCTAGGCAATTAAAAATCTAAGAGGGGGGCTTCCCTGGTGGCGCAGTGGTTGAGAGTCCGCCTGCCGATGCAGGGGACGCGGGTTCGTGCCCCGGTCTGGGAAGATCCCACATGCCGCAGAGCGGCTGGGCCCGTGGGCCCGTGGGCCGTGGCCGCTGAGCCTGCGCGCCCGGAGCCTGTGCTCTGCAACGGGAGAGGCTACAGTGGTGAGAGGCCCGCATACCGCAAAAAAAAAAAAAAGCAAGTTCATTCTGGCTGGTGTAGGGGAACAAAGATCAGATTTTTTTTTTTTAAGTTAGACCAAATTATAACAAGCCTTGAATGCCAAGTGAAGAAGTCTGTGCTTTAGTCTCTGAGCCTTGGGGTGTTGTTGAAGGTTTCTGAACAAATAGGTGTCAGAGTAGTTGTTCAGGAAAATTGGCCTGATGGCAATATGTGGGCTGTATTGAGAAGGCAAGGGGCTGTGGGCTGTGCAGCCATCTGGGTGGGAGGCCATGAGGGAAGAACCAGCACAGTCCAAGTGAGAATGGAGTGGGGAAAAGAAACACACATGAGAGACACTGCAGAAGTACATGTGACACAAGTTGGCTACTGTCTGGATCTGGGGTGTGAGTCATGGGAAGAATAATGTAGAAAACATGTTCTTGTACCAAAGAGAAACAAAAACCTCATGCGGTACCTCTGGAGCTGAAGACAGGAATGGTTTTATGTAGATGTTGGAGTCATGCACCTTCAGGTCATGGTCCCCAAGTCCCCTGGTCACTCCAATAGTCGCCATTACTCGGGCCTAGGAGTATAAGCAGAGGGTCATCAGAAACACACACACACAGAGAAAGTATTCTCACCACAGTATGGCTGCCACGGGCTAAGAGAGCAGCAGTCGTTTTCCGGTTCTTCCTGCCCCTCTCCATGCCCCTGGCTGCTAACTTCTGTGGGTACTTGTTTCCAAGGAAGGGCCCACCAAGGTCACTTGCATACTTGAGGAGTGGCTTTTCTAGCAATTATCTTAATTTTAATGGACTGCTGCTGTCTCATTTCAGATTTCTTTTGCAGAGACTGGAGGGAAGGGTGTCCAATAAACTAAATACAATACATCTGTGATGTCTACAGCTACTGAAATCAATTCAAACCAAATCCAACCATCTGCCCATCCCCCCATCCAGCCATCCACCCACCCATCTGCTATACATCCATCCTTCACGTGTTTACTGAACACCTGCTACGTCTCTGGTTCTGTGATAAAAGATGTAAAACCGTCAGAGGCAGATCCTGCCCACCCAAAGCTCATATATTACACTTTATGGCTGGAGAAAATAAACCATTAGCAACTCTATAACCTGTCCTGCTAACATCTTCACAAATTCCATCTGGGTGGAAAGGAACATGATGTCACTTTGCTGTAAATACACAGACACCTTATAGCTGAGACCACACCATCTGTAGCTTTCTCTACATGGTTGTCCAAATGCTTTAAGGAAGCAATACGATTAATGCCTATACTGTCAGCCTAATGATCTCCTGGGAGGCCACAGATTTGATTTACTCAAACATTTATTGAGCACCTACTATGTGCAGGCACCATGCTGTGGGGGACAAATATCTAAGGCCTGGTCTCTCCTACAAAGGAACTTGGTAAGGGAGGCTAAGAGGTACATGTCTAATTAACAACATATGGAATAGGGCTGAGTGCTGAAAGACACATGAACAATGGGTTATATGAGTTCAGAGGAGGTAAAAATTCTACTAAGAAGTTTCCCTGGAGCAGGGGGCACTACATTTTTGTGCAGAAGGATATCCAGCATCAAGACAGGTAAACACAGAGGGATGGAGTGAAACTCATTCTGGGTGGACCGAAGCCCACTGCTCTAACACTCGGATCACAACACTGTACCTGGTGTAGTGTCATGGTTCAAAGACCTGAACTTGAATCCTCGCTCTAATGCTTGGGTAATAAGAATAACTTATAAATGCCAAGGCATGAATCTAACACTTTACCATATCTTCATCCTACTTTCCCCAAAAAGCTGTGGATTTTGGAGCTGGTTTCACATCAGAAGGTGGGCAGGTTTACAGTCAAGTGGAAATGAAACCGTAACACATATTTCAAAGGCAAGAATCAAAGGGGGTGAAATGCAGACACAGGAATGTGGACCTGGGGACCTCCGGTCTGGCACTGCTCTGCTGGGGGCCTGGCTCAGCTCCCTTCTAGCTGAGACGCGTTCAGCTCTAAATGTGGACATTCTGAGTCCCTTGTAGCCCTTCTACTCTCCTTCCTGCTGTGGCACCTTCTCTGGTTGGACGTTTTAGTCCAAAGAAATCTGATATTTCTGCTAGTTACTGAATATGTTTACATGTCCCACACAAGTCCTTCAAAGCACTGGCAGAAATTAAATGAAAAGTAACAGCAGTGAAAGTATTCTGAAACTTCTGGGGAGGCCGTGTGCAGAGAGGAAGGAGAAAACCCCTGTAAAGGATCAAGACAGAACTGATGTGTTGTAAAGCTTTCTGCAGAGATCACGGACTCCTGGGACAGAGGAGGCATGCTACTTTGGTACAGGCATGCCTGGAGCAGACTGACGCCACAGTGGCTTTTAAATAGGTCAACAGGTACAATGACTGAACTTGTCAGCTACATATCACAGAACTGTCAAGCCCTAATTAACTGAAATGCTGGAGGAACATGATGTCCTGGTGAATTGAACTGTTTGCTAAACTGGGAAAACCCTTGCTCTTTTAAATCTTTTTGCTGGTTATCTTTGAAGAACACATTTATCCATTTTCCTGTGGTACCAAGGAGAGTATACTGAACATAACTGAATAGCTTATTAAATACTCATGCATTTACTGACGGCCTGCCATGTGTCAAGTACCAGGCTGGACAGGTACTAAGGATACAAAGGCAACAGGATGTGGTCCTGAGCTTACTGGGAGTCACCGGGTAGCAGCAGGGTAATACTGAGAATTTCAGCACCACAAAGAACTGCAGCTGCAGGCGTAGATCACTGGGCTGAGCGATGTGCACTGACGGCGCCCACTCTACAGAAAGATACACGAAACCCTACCAGGAGTAGAGCTCTACCCTGTCATGATTCTCAACCAGGGATGGGGCAAGTTAGTTTGAAAAATGATGCGTTTATTGATCAACTAGCTGTGTTTCATTTCCCTCCATGAAATGTCTCCTTCCAGTGAAATCACTGCTGGGCTACACTGAGCCCAAAACCTAATCCTGTGTGTTCTCTTTCACACACACGCATGCACGCACGCACGCACACGCCCACACATACACTCAAGTTCTGCCCATGAAGGCCTCCTTCGGTTTTCTTATGAGTCACTTCATCCTGATAAAAGCTATCAAATGCTGAAAAAAATTTCAGTTGAAGATTCTTTTCAATGTCACCACATTTTTCACTTCTAATTGGAACTCTCAGTGCCTAATTGAAATGTATTCGTGTTTGGAGGAAGAATGCAATGATTCAGAAGGTGTTTGTTCTTCCTGGGAAATGGCTTCAAAGCTTCCTCATCTCTGCTCCAGGACCGCGACCCTCTCGAGTCTCTGCTCAGAGTCCACTTCAAGATCAACAGCCTTCCTTAAGCTCAACAATGTTTGATTCTGACTGAGGCCCTGGGAGCTGGTGATGGATGGCCTTTGCTATCTCCGCCTGGCATCTGGTCCATGGGATCCTATAGTTTAATCAGGGTGAAACTTTGGATCCCCTTTCCATGGGGCAAGTGGAGAAGCCACCTTGCAAAGCCTGAGCTTCCGTGGTGGGATGTGAGGGCACTAGAAGGAAGTGGAAGGCCACGGCTCCACATCTGGTACCACCCCTCGCCAGCTGCGTGACTTCCTGAGCAGTTTTTACCTCGGAGTCCCGGCTGCCTCATCTACCAAATGGATATAAGGCAGCCAGCTCTGCCTGCCTCGTGGCTTGCTGTCAGATACACAAGGAGATGATGTATGTGAAAGTGGTCGTGTTTAAACACTGTGAAAAGTTATTCAAATGGATTGAGAAGGGGGATGGCATTTTCACAAAATTAACTTTAGTCCCTCATGCTCACCACCCCCGTCCCCCAACCCTGCCACTCCTTGGACCCTCAAGACAGGAGGCCTGAAAGATGATGGAGGTGATACCCTTTCAAGCTGTCAAGGCTATAAAATCATGAGCTGCTGAGTGGAACACACAGATCACCACGGGCTCCGTGGAGACAGAGCCTTGTTCTCTCAGTCCGGGGAGGGCACGTGCCTACCTTCTTGCCTTCTCCATATATAAGGGGAAACTTCAAGTCATCATCCTCAATGGTTTTGTATGCCCTGTAGGGGGATAAACAACATTAAAAAAAAAGCTTTGCACTCAGTTAGTGGCCTGCTGCCCTGACACAGGCCGCCAGGTACGTTATTTTCCCTGAGATTCCATCCGGTCACCACACTGCTGATCTCTTTCTGTATAAACAGTCATTCTCCCTACAGGCGTGTGTGTGTGTGTGCGTGTGCGTGTGCATGTGTGTGTGTGTGTGTGTGTGTGTGTGTGTGTACATATTTTAACAAACCAGAAAATACCAAGTCTTTACAGGCTTGAAGAGAGAGAAAATGAGCTGGCATATTCACAATTAGCGAGCAGGGGTGATAGGTTCCCGTCTTAAGCATTTAGTGTCCGTGCAATAACGAAGCTCTCCAGCAGCGGTGGCAGGATTCTGGTCATTAATCTGGAGCTGTGAGAAGCAGCAGCACTCAGCGGTGGATGGGGGGGCGGGGGGGGGGGCTGCTCCAAGAGCCAGTTCTCACCTTCGGGGGTTGTTTATGCCAAAGCAGCCTCGTACTGGAATGGCTGGAGAAGGAATATTTAGAGCCTGTTTGACCTCAGCCTGATATTCAAGGTTGGCAGAAAATCCTCTGTTTCACGAGAGCTATTAAATGGCCATTCGACACACAGAAAGAAAATCCACTTTACGCTTCAGTGGTTTATTCCAGACACGGCTGTCCAGATGCCACGACACACACGGCAGAGGCTGGCCAGGCTATGGTGAGAGAGCAAACGAAGGCCACGTCTTGCGATTTTGCTCACAAGGAAGTTAAAAAACCAACAAGCAAACGTGGTACCCAGTTACCAGCTGTATAACCCTGGGCAAGGAGCTCCACCTTTTTGGGTCTGCGTTTCCTCATCTGTAAATGAGGATAACCACACAGGATGTGAAGAGCTTAGCACAGAGCCCGGCACTTAGTAAGTACTCAAGAAGTGGTAGCTATCGCTAGTATTTAGTAGAAAGCTAATACGTGGCACGCCAGTCCCCCCTTCTGCACAATGGGCAGAACATTGCCTATTCAATTCCTCAGAAAAGTGGTAGGAAGATTAAGTAACAGATGGGGTAGGTTCTGCTAGGTTAGAGGCTAGAAGCAAGATGCTTTTCTCAACTAATATCTCCTGAGTGCATGAAAACAATTAATTTGTGACGTGCCCCCTGGTCCTGGATATAGCTAGGCTGCTTGGGAGTGAACCCGACATCAATTTATGAAGGAGCTTGACATACAAAAGAATGCAACCCGATTGAAAAAGGGCTCAACCCCAAAACTAAAGCAGGCACATCCTTATTTTCCAGGAAGTTATTTGGTTAAGTTCCTTCCCAGAGGGTAGAGGAACAGTGAAGTTTTGGCACTGGACGTGTCTGCGTTTGAGTTTAGCACTGCTTTCTGTATAGCCCTGGGAGAGCGGAGAAGCCTCTCTGGACCTCAGGCTCCTCGTTAAGTAGAGAGGCCAAAAACTCCTGGGCTTGCTGTGAGGATAAAAATGGGCTGATGAATGTGGCGAGCTTAGGAAGCATTTAGCCCAGTGCCTGGCACATGCTGAGAGCTTGATAAAAGCTAGTTGCTGCCGCTGCTGCCGTCAAGTGGGCCCAGCGGCATGCCATGGATTGAATTTTCGACAAAGGAACCGTACTATTTCCTTCCCCCAAATCTACCAAACTAACACAAGGTGGAAATAGCTACTTTGATGTTTCTATACTCCCATGAACTATTTAAGACACTGTGGTATCCAAGTCACTTGGGGACCAAACAGAGCTATTATTAGAATACACTCAGCTTGGGGATTGAACGAGTTTGTAGACCAGTGGTTCTCCATCTTGGCTGCATATGGAATCACCTGGGGAGGCTTGAAAAATCCTGATGCTCAGGTCACATCCCAGAGCAATTAAATCTGAACTTCTGGGGATGGGACCCAGGTACCAGGAATTTTTAAAAACCTTCCCAAGTGATTCCAGTGTGCGGCCACGGTTGCGAGCCACCACTAGAGACCAAAATCATTAGCTAACATTCAAAATCAGTTGAGCAATAAGCCCCCTGTCCCCTTGACCCTAAAGATGACAGACTACATGGCTCAAGGGAAAGGGGGTAATGGCTTGAGAAAGGCTGTGCAGTGGGCACAAGCAGGGCTTGGGGAGCGAAGGGAGGAAGTGTGGAGAGTAAGAAGACAGGTTCAGACAGAGAGGAGGATATGCAGTGGGGACGGTCCCCAGGGAGGGGCTGGGGCCTGGAGATCCAGGCACAGAGTCTGGAATCACTCGTGAGGCAGAAGGTGGCAGGTCTAGAATCGAGGACTGGAAATTCTTAGAGCTCAGTGGAGACAGGCTACGAACACTCTTGCCAAGCTTGAAAAGGCGGCAAGACACTGTCCTCTGACTCTACCATAAGCCCAGGTAATCGAGTTCTCTCGGGGCAGAGAACTTCAGGAGAGTGAAGTCTGTGCCACCACAGCTCTGAAAGGCAGACACTCATCTTGGAGTTGTCACCCACAGGAACAAGACCGTCACAAGGGCTAACATTACATTTTAGCCCCTGTTTCTTCATCTTCGAGAACAACACAAAAGTTGAAAATAGAAAAGACAGCTCTGGAAAAGAAAGGTTTATTCCGTTCCTGCCATTGTTGGTTTTCAATCAAATACGAGCCCCCTCCCCTCCCCTCCCCAACAGATGACCCGGGTGAATAACTACAAATAAAGAGAGAAAGCAGAGCACCCTCCCCTCCGCAGGCTTTCAGAGTCTGAAGCACAGCTCATCACGGGACGGTGAGTGGACTTCCCGCCACGGTTAAAGTCTTAAATAACAAAGAGTAAAATACTCAAGAGTTAAAACTGGTAACGTGATTAAAGACGGTGTAAATCAATGATAGCTAATAATAGTGACTGCAGCTATAACTTACTGAACACCTTGTACAAGCCCAGACACTGGGCTGGTTATTTGCGTACCATGTCTAAAATCTCTCAAAGACCCTGCAGTGTCCTATCTGACAGATAAGGAGACCGAGGTTACATTACTCTCCCAAGACCGTATCCCGTGTTAGCGGCCCTTAAGCTAAACTCAGACTGTCCCAGAAAACACACCAAAGAAATGTGATGTCAGGGTTTAGCTCTGCAGGTTTCTCCTTCTAGTTGAAGAGTCTCAAATGAGACCATTATTGCCCACCTCTCAGTGGGTAAAAAGCAGGCAATGATGGGGAACTTTTGGCAGAAAAGGAAGGGGAATTTTCTGTGTGAGGCAAAAGAGCAAAAGGTGACCATGAGGGGACAAAACCAGCAGCTGTTCCCCAACACAGCCTACAGGGAAGAACACAGGGAAGCCGCAGAAGCCACTGCTTCCCAGGTCATTTTACCTGTGGCCAAGGAGTCCGACGGGGTCCTCTCCCACAGACTGCAGGCCTCCCTCAACCTGTCCTGCAGCTTAAGGGACCACCTCAGTTTCTGCTGTTCATATTACATCCACAGTCCATGTCTAGGCTGTGGGCTTGAATCTGTACGCTTCCCAAGTGTCCTTGGCTTCCACTCCTCTCCGCTGGGGGAGGTGAGAGAATAAGAGAGGTCGGAAGCTTGAGAGCTCTAAGACATAGACGTACTTAGGGCTTAAGATGAATAGATAAAGTCTATTCCTTCACATCAGATCCTATGGTTTCCGAAATCCTGATTAAGTTTTTTAAAAAACTCCCAAAACAGGGAATTCCCTGGCAGTCCAGTGGTTAGGACTCAGCGCTTTCACTGCCGGGGCCCGGGTTTAATCCCTGGTTGGGAAACGAAGATCCTGTGAACCTCACGGTGTGGCCAAAAAACAACACCCCCCCCAAAAAAAAACCTCCCCGAATAGATTACTCACTAGTTGACAATAATATAACTGACCAGAGATCATATTCAAATAATTACTTGTTACAAGAAAGCAAAACTGAAAGGCTTAGGAAAGATATTTAGACTCTCATTTGGGGTCAATTCCTTTATGAATATTTATGAGGCCAACTGACACAAGGATGAGATGAGAAAAAAAAATAATGCAAGGCTTAAAAAGGGCTAAATAAATTAAAGGGCTTTCCCTAACTCCAGGCGGTATCCTCAGAAGTTTCCATTAAACATTTTTAAAAGTAAGTGTAATAGTTTCCCTTGCAGCGTTGATTCTGCAAAGCTGAAAAGACAAGGCACCATTGATCTGGACCCACTGGAAGGAGAAGCTCAGCTCTGGAAGAGACCAGAAGGTCACTAAGTTGGCTGTACCCCAAATGCAGGAATCCCTCCTTCAACACCCCTCACACTGGCCCTGGCCTCTGTCATCGAATGGGCTGCTGTAGACAGTCTCTGTCCGAGGAACTTTACAGGACTAACTTTGCAGTGCCACTGGAGAACAGCCCCGGGAAATTCTTTTTTAAATGGACCCAGTCCACCCATTGGTGTGTTGGTCTGTCTTCTGGGAAAACATGAAAGAAATCTAGTCTTTCTTCTACTTCAGAGCTCTGCAAATGTTTGAAGAGAGCTATCTCAAAGTTTCCTCTTTCCTAGTCTCATGAACTGTCCTTCACAGGACCTGAGGCACCATCCCTAACCATCCGTTCAACCAGTATTTATTAACTGAGCACCAAATACCGTGCGAGGGGCCCTCTCGGAGCCTTCTAGCTTGTCACAGTCCTCAAAGAATGGCACTCAGAACTGAAAACTCTTAAGATGTGGTCCACAAAAGAATGAAATGATTACTTCTTTGATTTAGACCTTGCTCTTTTTTACATTACTGCAGCTTATATTGGCGGTATGTGCAGGTACACGTCTCTGCGTGGTTTAGGGTCATATAATGAAACGACGAGGGAAAACAAACAAACAAAAAACCCAACCAAACAAAAGCCCAGTCAGTCCACAAGAAAAAAGACCTGAGAAGGTTTCTTGACTCATCGTCTTCCTCTAGTTTACACTTACGCAATGAATATTTTGCTTTGAGTGGAAAACTCCGTTGCCCTTATAATCTTGCTAGTTTCAGTCCATCGTTCCAACCCACCAAGGGACATCGGAATCTATATCCTTTCATCCAAAAAACTCAGCTCTCCTTCTACGCTATGTCACGTTAAATTTGACAACCAGCTCTGCCATCTTCATCCGGGTCATTGAAGGAGAAAACCAACAATGCTAAGCAGAACCAGGCCATTAGAGACCTTCCTCCAGGTCAACCTAACCAGACAAAGGGTATATCAACATTTTTTGAAGGCAAGTGGATGAAAGTAAGTGCAATTTGAAAAATCGTGTTCTTGTCTGGTGGAAACATAGAAGACAGACTCAACAGTAGAGGGCAGACAATGAGATATCCATGTTTAAATTACTGGGTGGTGGGGCAGGGGGTGATTTAGGACTAAGAAAGCCTGAAAACACTGATCCAGAGAGACACTGTCCTCATGAATTTTAGACTCTTTGGGTATAGCTCTCAGGCCATCTATGAAGCAACTGAACTGCTGTCCACACAGTATTTCTCCATCTTGTCCAAAGACTAAGAGAAGAAACCATCAACTTTCTTACAAAGTCGAAATACATCCGTGTACACTATTGCCACGATCAACCAGCCTGGACACCC
Source organism: Aethalodelphis obliquidens (assembly GCF_003676395.1). NCBI lineage: Eukaryota > Metazoa > Chordata > Mammalia > Artiodactyla > Delphinidae > Aethalodelphis > Aethalodelphis obliquidens. The sequence continues at coordinate 11,791,127 of NW_020837952.1, forward strand.
TATCAAAACGCTGGAGATTGCTAACTGAGCTTGACTTACTAGTGAATCCAAGTTGTTCTGCAGATTACACCACCCCAGGGGATGCTGAACCTTCAAACTGCTCTCACTCCTAAGGCAAGAGAGAGGCACTGATTGCTCCCCCATCAGCCTGGCCCTTCCAGACTGCAGCTCTCCTTCTGCCTCCCCGCATCTGCTCCCACACCCCTCCCTCCCCTTTCAGGGCATTCTCCCACCTTCCCTGAGGACTTCAGTTTAGGTTTACAGATTGCTTTCCCATTCTTTCCCCTGCACGTTATTCTCAGCAACTTTACAGGCTCTGATGGTGCTTCTGGAATCTTGACCTTATAACTCCTACCTACTTCCTGATGACCTTCCTCACTGCTCCCCATCAGCACCTGGTCATATGGGCTGCATCCTCTGAGATCTGCACTCCAAGTCACCTCCCCTCTCACTCCTTTGCTGTGGCTCTCAGGCCAGGTCCCCACCCACCCACCCACTCGGTCCCGCCCTTCTAACTACCTTCTGCTACTCTTGTTTCTGGATCCAGCCTCCACTTGGCAAATGTTTACAATACTTTTCTTGCTAACAGCTTAAAATGCCTCACCTTCTTGATCCTCTAGTAAGAAGGAAACACAACAAGAGTTGAGTATTTTGTTTACTCATGTCACACCATCTTCTCCGGCCTACAGCACTGCAATTGCCTCATCGGGCCCCCCTACAATAATCTAGGCAAGAGAGGATGGTGCCACGGCTACAGTGATGGCAGTGAAGGTGCTGAAAACCGTTCAGTTTTGTCCTTTACCTCTATTCTCAGAGCAACCAGAGTAATTATTTTAAAATGTCAGAGAACGTCATTACCCTACTCAAACCCTCCAATGGCTTTCCCATCACACTTGAAATAAAAGCCAAGTAATGAAATGACCTTCTTTAAAAAATCACTCCCCACCCCCAACCTTCCTATTCCCCTTCTTTGCTTTCTTTTTCTTCTTTGCTTTCTTTTTCTTCAGGCATCTCCTGCCACCTAACATTTTAAGTATTTTACCTATTTCGTTTATCTTCTTGACTGCTCCCCTGTGCGCCCTGCCCCCCACTTAAGTTCTCTGAGGACGGAGATTCTTGTTTTGCTACCCGTGGCATCCCTGGTACCTCAGAGACTGCTCAGTGCATAATGAGGGCCCAACAGATGTTCGATGAAGGGAGCAAATCAGCGAATACTACTTACTCCAGGCAGTGGATTTATTCTGCCCTGTCGTATTTTCTTGTTCTTTATGTATTCACAAAACAAAAGCAAAAAGTCTTGTTTTCAGCGACTGCTTTCTAAGTCTCAGCCCATGCCCGCTCACACGCACATCCCTTTCCTGCTCTGGTCTTGCCTCGCTGTGTGCTGCTCCTTGGAGTATATGTTTTAGACACATTCACTGAACGTTTGAACTCAAGAGATCCCCCGGCAGCCACAGTGATGTCTTTTCACCCTTCTGGTGAGTAGCAATTATACGACTCCTCCTGGATGAACACGTCTCATCTCTGTATCCATTTTGGAATTTTTATCAGAAAAACCTTTGCTTGTATTTTCAGACTGGCCGAGACACCTGCAAGCAAATCTTCCACAGCCATTTCTCTTTTCATCCACAGTCATCACTCCTCGGCTTAAAATCCTCCAGCGGCTTTCTATCATCTTAAAATATAACCCAGCGATGAGGCCCTCCATGGTCTGATCTTTGACACTGCTCTGACATCTTTTATACCCTGCCACATGCTCGGGACACTAGCTTTCTTCCTGTTTCTTAAATGTGCCACGGGGGCTCGTCCTTCCCTCTTCCTCCAGACCCTCACAGAGCCAGCTCCTGGGCACCCCTCAGAGTGCCTTCTCCAGCGGCTCATCTAAAAGTATGATGCTCTCTGCTCGTCTCATCTCTTCATGGTACTTACACAGCACAGTCGGAAACTACCGTATTTATTAATTTACTCATTCTGCCTCCCCCTCTAAAACATTAGCTCCATGCAGCCAGAGATTTTGTTTTATTCATTGTTCTATCCTCATATCGACAACCGTGCGGGCACATTGTGGATGGAAAGTAGACGCTAAATGGATGAATACATGAATAAAGGCTGCCACCTCCTTTAGCACACGCTTCCCCGCTCATTCTTCCTTAACAGCAAGCTTTTCTGGGGCTGAAATTTGGAGTTGAGTTCCATCAGCGATACCTTGGATTTTTGTCTACTCCATTATATTAAAAGTTTAGGTTCCCTTTTATCGCCAATACGAATTTGTAGATAGTCATGAAGTTATAAAAATGGTGTTTATGATCTTCTTGCTTATCGCTTTCTCGTGGTAATTCCTAGGCATCACCTCCAGAATGGTAGCTTTTGGTGCAGTGGTTCTCCAGGGTCTACGGTGTTACCTAGATAATGTGCTTCTTCCATATTAACTCAGGCGAAAGTCTACCTGGGAAGGCAAGTCCCCACTTCAGAAAGTTCTTTCTCATCTTTGCTGGATTCCTCCATTCCCAGCCACAGCCCCCACTCTGACTTCGTAACCCACAGGCCAAGGACCCAACGTTCACGCTTTGGCACCATCCACACAGATCACTTCCCATGCTCTCCCTTCTCTCCTAAGTCCTGACTTTTAACTAGAAAGAGGGATGGAAACAGCACTTTCTTCCCTAAGTCTTAATTTCCTTAGTGGGACTTCAAAGTCATTTAAGAAGAATGTGACCCCTTCCGAGGGTTGTGATGGACCCTCTTCCTTCAGGGGCTGCCTCATCTTGACCATCCACTCCTGCGGCTCCAGTGACACACACCAGTGAGTCACATTCTTCCACTCGCTGACCTCTTGACACGGCCCTGGACGGCTCTCCTCCTCTGGGAGTCTTTCTTCCTGGATTCTCCCCGCCTGGCAGAGTCCACTGTGGGCGTAGAGTCAGAGGTTCTGAAGTTACAGCTGAGTCCTCACGTGGACTAGCTGTGTGAACTTGGCAAAGTCCCGCAACCTCACTGCATTTGCTTCTTCAGCTGCCTTTCTTCACGGAAGTTTCCAAGGATTAAATGCAAATATGTCTGGGAAGGTCCTTTGTGAAGAAGGATAAGGTGCTATTTAACTCTAAGTGGTGGCTATTATAGTCTTAGGAGCGTCCCTCATCACTGGGGAGGTAGAGCACAGATAACCGGTCCCCACAGGCAGGAGGACAGCACATTCCCCCAGGAAAACTGCTTCCTGCTGAGGCCCCGAGACACCCCAATTCATACTTTTTCTACTGCTGCTAGTGATACCAAAGTATGAAGGAGAGCACCTGTGCAACTTTCATCCGGAAAGGTCTACGGTTCCACTGGAAAGTGAAGACTCAGAGACTCAGAAGGGTATCTCCGAGCTAATAATCTAAAGGGGGTGTTTTTGGGTTGGTCTGAAATAGTCACAAATGGAGAATCTTCCCCCCTCAGCTAGAAGCTCAGCGCCCTTCTAGGAGGGAGGCTAAGCCCCCGGAAGTTTCATTTGCCCAGACAGAAACTAAGTCCTAGGCAGACAGAGGCACATCTCAGAGGAGCTGAGCAGGTTTGGATGGAGGATGGTAGACAGAGCGTCTCAGGCTCTGGTCCCCAGCTCGGGCTTCCAACAACCAAATCTCAACAGAAGCTTGAATCCCAGGAGGCCTGGGATGAAACATCACCGAGGCCTGGATGGTCAGGAACAGACACATGCTGAGAGCCCAAATGCTACCCGTGGCTTTTAAGAGCTTGGCATGACCTCAATTAAGCAATTCACGGAATCCACAGCGGCTCTCCCACCAACTCAGCTCTCTCCACACCCATCCTCCCCCAGACCTTCCTGGAAAAAGCAACGGGGGATTGGCAATCACCTCATTCTTCCTTTTTCCTGCCAGCCCTCTGTATTTGCAAAGGAGTCGAGCCCAAAGCCTAACCACAGAGCTCAGAAAGTAGAGGCTGCTTCCTGCTCCTGGAGATGGCCCTGCAGTGGGCGTCCCACACCCCCTGCTCCCGGCATGAATACCCATGCTTGCGTTTTCTTTAAGGCAACACAAGATTTTGGTACTTTGTCGGGTCTCTTATTTTTTTAATGCCTTCTTTTAAGAGGCCCTGTTTCCTGGTTTCAAAGATTCACAGTTAAGAAATTCCCCCCAAATTTCTTAAATTTGTCTTTGGATGAAATCTTAATATGCTGGAAAAATGTCCCCCAACTGTCAGGGAGGGTGAATGTGAACCAAACTTAATGAGGTCATTAAGTCAGAGCCGGGGAGTAAGGCTGAGAGGCCGTGCTCAGGGCCCCAGGGTGAGTAGCAAGAGGCTAAGAAACATCCCCTACCCAGCAGGCAGGCCGGGGGTTAGGAATATCCTCTCTAATGCTCTGGGCAGCACCCTCTCTGACACAGGCTCACCACTGTATATACAAGCAGGCTTTCCTTATTTGTAGACCTGAGTTTTGAGGGACGGGGTCATATTTTGATGCACTGGGTCCCTGGATTTATGTGCCAGGAGTCGTTGTCAATGGGAATCTTAATTACTTGATTCCTGGGAAAGTCCCCCTGTGAGGCCAAGCCTCCACCAACAAATGCCACTTTATCTTCTCCTTTTGGTCCTTGGACTGTCATTTAAATTAGTTGAAGCCTGCAGGCCCTAAGCTATATACAAGTTGATGCGCTGGTGCCAATCTAGTGCAACAGTCTGGACTCAGGCACAAACAGCATGCTTGAATTTAAGAGTGTGATTAATATTTGGTGATGTAATTGAAGAGAGCTGGCAGGTGCCGTGCAGCCCAGCTTGTGTATGGCTGGCTGTGATGAGAGAAACCAATGAACGGGGAAACCTTCCGGCCCTCTCTGCAGGAAAACTTTTCATAATGGGGGGCAAGCTCTGTTCCTGACATTGCAGTTGCCCTTGAGGAAACACCGCCCCCCCCCCGCCGGCACCCATTAGTAGGGCCAACCCACAAGCCCTGGGAAAATGCCTACCTCTCCCCTTCCTCCCGTCAGTATGCCTGGACCAGAGCCCGCCTGGCGTTCTGCGAGTGGTAAACATGCCTCTCTTGTGGCCTAAACACTCCTCTTCCTACCGCCAGGCCTCTGGTGGTGGCAAGACACAACAGGGCTTGCGTTCACGTCACTGGTCCACGTTCCCCGGGAGCATCCACTGGCTTAGAGCAGAGGTTTCACGCTCTATGACTTTCAAAGACACGTATCGATCTCGTTAACCCAGTGTACACCCACACACACCTCAAAAAACAATATTTATGTTTACCATGTGATATCCACTTTGATATTTTCTTTTCTCCCTGTGCAACTTAATTTAAAATGCACATCTCCAGACACCAAACTGATTTCACAACCGCCAAACGGGTCCCCACTCACAGTTGGAAATGTGTAGAAAGGAATTTGGATAGCTGCTCCTGGTAGCTCCACATGTGGAGATCAGGCTTTGACCGGAGATGAGAGCAACAGGTTCTACCGGATTCATTCGTGAATATTTACTGAGCACCTACTAGCCGCCAGGCACTCACACAGGTGCTGGGTATATGGAGTTAAATAAAGTAAGGGTCATTTCTTGACTCATGGGCCCAAGGTGAGCAGTGGAAAAGGATTCACATGGAAAAAAATGCTTTGAATCAGTCTACTGAAAATAGAATCAATCAGGTACACACGCAAAACAGAACAAATAATATTTCAGGACAAAACATTCTGGATGACTTTTAGGGAAATTTCAGATTTGGAAAGGATTTCTGATTCAGCATCCACTTGGTGTGCATTAGCACTTGGCTAGGAGAGCTTCATATTCTAATCAATAACATTTAGATCTCCCACAGGTATGAAGCAGAGATCCTTATTTTATGAGCACACAAATATGGAATGATTTCTGCCTCCTCAGGGACCATTCATTCTGAAACAAACATGAATTTCATGGACATCAGCCTTTATGTCGTATGAGACCAAGTCAACATATACAAAGCAGGAAATAACCAAAATTGACCCCATATCCATGAATGGTGGGGAGAAATTAGCAAACTGTTTGCTACAAAGAGGGTTTTACTGCAGAGGCCAGTTCCTCCATGCTGGTCTTGCAGCTCTGCCTCACAAAGCTTCTCTCTCTGGTCATGTAGATATTTGTAGCCCAGAGCACCCAGTCCTACTGTTATCCCCTGGAAGAAGCACTTACACACTGGGACGCGAACGTATGCTACATCCTTTCAAGATTTCCATTCAAGCGCCCTTGAACAGGCCGAGCTCAAGTATCTCAGAGTAAACACCAATGCTTTTTCAAGTCTTCTGTTCTTTCTTAAAAAGCGATGAGAATTTTGCATAAGCATACACACACAACATTTATTTCAAAGCTCAAAAATATCCTCCCCCACCCCCAAATCTTCAGTTGAATTAGATGCTTATCCTGCGGGACTATACTCTTCCGGAATCCTCAGCTAACACCCACATTACTCGAGCCCCAGGGTAAGAAGCACAGGCCTGGGGTGAGGGCTGCCAACATTACCAGTGGGGGGAACATAGCGCTCTCAGCTCCTGCATCAGGGTGGCCCTACTGCTTTAGATGATGGACGGCAAAGGCAGCAACTGTGAAAGCTTCCGCCATCACCTCACCCCTAACACTTACGGAATTCTAACATACCCAACGTTTACTGTGCGCTTGCTTCACTCTAGGCACTGTTCTAAGCGCTTATATTTTTTAAACTTAGATGATTTTTAGAACAACCTTTTAAGACAGGTATTAACGTGAACCCCATTACACAAGTAAAGAAAATGGAGGTCACACCGCTAGGAAACAACAGAGGTTAAGCTCATTTCCAGGTCTGCAGCAAAGTGCATTGTGCTCTTAACCACGGTCCTCTGCCCATTCTTGAAGAGCTGTGGATCTGTGTAGATACCATAAAATGGCATGATATGCAAGAAGAATGCTTAATTACTATCTCATCCTCAGAGTATATCATAAAAATGTTTAGGGTCTACCCCTCTCCAGGTTTTTACAGAAGTAAGTCGCATGCAAGTTTAAACATACCACCTTCTCGGACTGCTTCTTCCCTTGACAATATGGTGGATGTTCAAGGTCACTGCAGAATTAGGTTTAACCTGAGGTCTGGCTCTCAAGTCGTTCTGTTGATTATAGATTGAGAGACCTTAAATCTTCACACTCAGATGCCCAGTTTTTCACGAAGGGATCCAAGGCCACCCAGAAGGACTAGGCAAATTTGGGGAGGGAGTACCATTTACTCAGGATGAACAGGAATGAGAAACCAGCAAGTTAGATACCCCGGGAGCATGGTCTGCTGACCTAGCCCACGTATCTATATCGTGCCTGAGGCCTGAACTATCTATCCAGGTTACGGGCACAAGTGCCAATAAAGTAAAAGAAAGGCTCAATTCAACTCTGACCAACTGTTCGCACCTAAGGGCTTCATCACTCCTTATCCCCCCCTTCAGGTCCCATCCACAGCCCCCTCCTGAGCACAGTCTTTGGTCCACGCAGGTAGACAAAGAGGTTCCCAAGCACCAGCAGGAGGATAAGCAGGAGGCTGGAGTCACAAGCCTGCTAAGGAGCCCAGTGTGCCCAGTGCCTGCTAATCAATCATTTCTGCAAGCTGTCGCTCGTCCTAGCCATGGTAAGAATAACTGGGGCTGCCCAAGGTCAATGTTTAAGGATATACAAGAATCACCTGGGAGGGAGGCTGAAAAAAAAACCCCAGAGCCCAGGACCTCAGGGATTCTGGAATGTTTTTAATAATCACCCCAGGTGAGGACTTCCCTGGTGGCGCAGTGGTTGAGAGTCTGCCTGCCGATGCAGGGGACACGGGTTCGTGCCCCGGTCCGGGAAGATCCCACATGCCGCGGAGCGGCTGGGCCCGTGAGCCATGGCCGCTGAGCCTGCGCGTCCGGAGCCTGTGCTCCGCAACGGGAGAGGCCCGCGTACCGCAAAAAAAAAGAAAAAAAAAAAGTCTATTGAATAATCACTCCAGGTGAAAAAGCTTCCTCGTGGGTCCACATTCCTCTGCCAGTTCGGGTATGGGTTTGTTCTACACTTGACTGTAAGCACCATGGGGTCAGGGACTATTTTTATCCTCTTTGTTTCTCCAAAACCCAGCACAACACCCAGTTCACTGAATGAGTAAGTAACAGTTAAACTAATCACCCCACAGAGAGAGATAAAGCCCAGTACTCTGTCCTTTAGGCCACTGAGCACGATACACAGCACTTGATTTGACTGGGGAGGCGGACACAGCTGATTGAATCCTGGTGGAATCTGAACCTAGAGCTGGCAGAGTCTCGTTGCCTTTGCCAGAGTCTCGTTGCCTTTGCCAGAGTAACAAGGTGAAGGATAAAAAGGGGAGGTGTTACCAGCATTTCTAGTTCTTACAGAAAGACGCATGCTTAGCTCTTCAGCGAGGGACAGACATAAGACCTTGCCTTGCTATGAATAAGTCTTAGATTGACTTGTCTGAAGGTCAGAGGAACATGAAGGTAGAATGAGATCTTTCAGGGTGTGGAATGGTGGTTCTCCAACTCTCCTATGTGGATTCCTGGGGTAAGCCCAGAACCCAGGGGTTTAAACCTGCACCCCAGCTGACTCTGATGAAGAGGCCCTCAAGCCATGGTGAGTCAGCACCTTTATGGGACTGTCAGCTTGAAACCAGCAACATTGATTTCCTACTCTGAAACCTGGCGGGCAGAGAAGGGGTGGCAGGGAAAAGAAAAACTTTATCTATCTCTGGTGAGAGTGAAATGTTATAACGTGAGGAGTGCAGGTTGGACATAGGAAAATGTTTCCTTGGCAGGCTTGTACAGTACCTGGAAATATGTCGAGTGCTCTAGCACTCACTTCTCTGGAATTTCCTTAAAAACAGGATCTTATAAATAGACTGAGGATTGGACCATATGTCCTTCTAAATATACTGTCAGCCCTATATTTCTGTCCTGCTGTGTGTCGTTTTCATACTTTATAGAGGTGTAGAACTCTCGAGGGTGGGAAAATAAAATTATGTTAGTTATTGCCATCCTCAGCATGGCATTCAAAGTTTCCCTCACTTACGTTAGGCTACCATCAGGAACATTATCTAGTTGATAGGTACCAGTAAGTGAGTACGGAGGTCGGAAACACTGACAAACTCCTGTACTGGCTCGCAAATAGTGACTGTCCCAAGTCCCCAACTGCCCCCATCTGCTGCTCTGGATTCTCCCCTAAAATCCCCATGATGTAGTAAAGAAAGAATTAATGCGGACTTCCCTGGTGGCTCAGTGGCTGGGAATCCGCCTGCCAATGCAGGGGATGCGGGTTCGAGATCTGATCCGGGAGGATCCCACATGCCGCGGAGCAGATAGGCCCGGGCGCCACAACTTCTGAGCCCGTGTGCTGCAACTCCTGAAGCCCGTGCACCTAGAACCCGTGCTCCGCAACAAGAGAAGCCGCCACAATGAGAAGCCTGCGCCCCGCAACAGAGAGTGGCCCCCGCTCGCTGCAGCTGGAGAGGGCCCTCATGCAGCAATGAAGGGAGGGAGAAAGAATTAATGCCTGGCACAGCAGGGGGGCTTCTAGGACCCGAATGTAGCCTATTCCTCCATGTTGACCATCAAAATATTTTGAATGTTACCTTCAGCTTCCACATTCCTAGAACACACAACTTATTTTCATGCCCCTGGGCTTCCACTTGTGCTATATACTCTGCTCAGAATGTCCTTCCCTCCTGCCCTCAACCCTGTTGAAACTCCTCTCCTATTTCAGACCTTTGGTTCAAACACAACCTTCTCCACTGAGTCTTCCCCAGGCCCTATCTCCCCTCCTCAAAACCACTACTCCCTCTTGCACAGCCACGGGCCTTTCTTCTTCACCCCCCCCCTGGTGAGCCCCATATTCTGTCTTACTTTAGTTATTCATGCACAAATTTCAACAGATCTACCTCCCTCACTCCTGAGATTTTAAGAATAGATTTATATGGAAAATATATCATTTGATCAATTTCCAGAAAGCCAGCCAGTTCCTGGGCCAGCTGACCACCTCTATGATGTGAGCACAGCCTTATCTGATAAGATCCTTCCTACGTGGGGACACGCTTTGGCCACTGAGGGTCTTGGAAACCCGGCTCCTGGGCTGTGGCTCAGGAGGGATGCAGCAGTGCCTCATCAGGTCCAGCATAGAGACGGATGGAAAGTCTGTGGATGGATTTAAAAAAAAAACCCAAACAAATAAACAAAAACCCCCCACAAGCAAATAACACAAAAAACACCCTACCCAGCAGCCCCCAGTGACAGAGGGGTTTCCAACTGTACTGGCGGGGGGGACTCTTATAGATAAGAAGTTGGCACAGCAGCTGTCGGAGAGACCTGCCCAGCGGAAGTGGCCAGCACTCCCTGATCTTCAGTCTCTTGCTTCTCTAAACTGCCTTCCTTTTTCTTTTAGGTTTTTAGCCTCTCATTACAATTGAGAAACAAGCATCTCAACACATACTATTAGGCCGTAAACCTCCCGAGGCAAGGGTCAGATCTTCTTGGCCCTTCCAACCTCCATAACGTCTAATGATTCTATTATCAGACACACACAGCACTTACTCCATGCCAGGCTCCGGTCAATGCGATGAACCAGACTAACTCATGCCATCTGATTAATATGCTCGGCCATTAGCCCCATTTGCATACGGGGACACTGAGACAGAGAGAGGCAACGCGATGTGTCCCAGCCACACCTGGGGACCGTCCCCGCCAGGCGGTCTGGCTCCACATCCCTTGTTCTTAACTACGAGGCAATGTCTAACATGCCTCAGATGTACAGTAAAGGCGTGTCAAATATAAAAACAAGTGGGTCCTGGGGTTCCTTGGCTAAAAGGACACTGGCTATTTTAACAGGGATTTGGGCAAGCACTTGACACCCTAAAACTTCCCCAGGTGACTGGGAGAGCTAAGTTGCTCCCTCCCATATACTGGACAACCCCAAACAATGATCACTGCGGAGAAGCGGCAGAGACCCCGCTTCTCGGAGGTATATGAAGGGGCACAGATAAGTGTGTGACTGTTCACAGGGTCTGAGGAGGAAGGAAAAGCTTGGAAGTAGTTTGGCCACTTTAGGAACAACACACTTACACTTATCATTAAAGCAGAGAGAGGCGTAGGAGTGTGTAAAGGGTGAGTGGACGACCAGCAGGGAGCGAGCTGGTTGGGCAGCTCTTTTCTTTCTCCTCTCTGCGGCCCGACAACGCGTGTCTTGGTTTCCAACCATTTGCAAAGATCTCTCAGCCTCTCCTGGCCTCATGGGCAGGGCGGCAGGGAGGAGGGCGGGGAGCAAGGAGTCATTTATCACTGTCGGGAGATGTGCTGCACGCAGCAGGGCCGGCTTTCCTCCCTGCTGTTCCTACAGCCAGAGCCGCAAATCTTGAAAAGATGCAGAACATGCACCTCGCAAATAACCATTCATCATCGCTGCTCTGGGAGCCCGGGAGCGGACCCTCCTGACGTGAGGCTGACCGGCTCTGCCTTCAGCCCGGGCCCCAGCGGAGCTGGGAACACGGGGACTTCTCAGGCACGTAATTCCTGTTCTGGCCAATCCCCATCTACTACAATCTACTGAGGTTTGGGGTTAAAATTCTCTGAAATGCCACCCAAGCCCCTCTTCTCTCCACAAAGTCAGATTTCCAGATTGCTTTCAGTAATCAGGCTGCAGCCACAGTGGCCCATAATCGTTAAATTTGAAAATACAAGTTGCTAGGAGGAAATTAAGCCCAGGTTTAACTTGGGAATGGCCTGCTTTCTTGTGAAGTAATTATAAAATTAAAATGTGCTATTTCTCCGGTGAGTATAAAAGGCCTCCTCGGTGAGGTCTGCGGCCCAACACTAACGTCAGGATTTACACCGAGGAGGGACCGGAAAATTCCTTCCGTGCCTCAACGATGGGCATCAGGGCCATCTGCAGGTAAATTTCCAAAGACTGGGTTAGAGGTGATTAAAATCAAGAAGAGGAAGAGGTTTGAATTTTCCAATTACTCCTTAAAACTCAAAAGTCAAGCTGCTAGACAATGCAGGCTTTCCTAGTAAGACTAATAATGCTCAGCTAATTAGACCCACAGGCATGGCCAACATGTAAAGTCAGCCCAAAGGAGGGACACTGTCCCTTTAAAATCTGCCTGGGGATCCGTGGAAAAGCTAATGAGGAGTGTCCGTTGGGGCTGCTTTATTAGGTGGTCCTCCAGAGGATAAAGCCTGGGGTTTCTGTAACAGGGCTTCTGTGCTTGATTCAATAAATCAATTTATATTAAATGCGGGTATAGCTCTGGAGCTGGCTTCATAAAGCATTCTGTGGCATTTCTCAATCTGCTTATCCCCTTCCCTGTCAGCCTGCCTGAACGCACTGTCAGAGGGCATTGAAAAGAGCAATAAAAAATAAGACAGAAGGCGTATCTACGTTATTTGTGAAACTCGACCCAGCAGCTCCAGACTCATGCTGGGAGGCTGCTTCCAGTGAGTTTCTCTCCAGAAGATGTTTGGATGGTTGGTAAGAAGCCCAATGCTGTGGGACTGCAGTGCTCAACCCTGAGCTGGGCTCCAGGCTGCAGACTGAGAATAAAGGTCACCCCGAACAGAAAGGAAAGGGTTGCAAGGGAAGTTGCTTTTTACTCCGATCCTCGGGGTCTGGAATACTCTTCAAGAAGTGAAAGGAAAAGCAAGATGAATACAAGCGCCGAAAGCTGGCACGGTCCAGGAGGTGGCGGGGAGCGGCTGGAGGAGGGAGGTGTGCTACTGACCAGGGCAGATGGAACGGGTCTTCCTTCAGGCTGGCCAGCAGGCTCGCCAGTGAGTGATCGCTGCAGACCGTCATCCCTAAACACAATGACTTATACCCCTGAAGATCTCAAAAGGAGAGGAAAGCCCATCCCCCACTTTTGGACTCTGTAGCGGGGCCAGAAGCCACAACACGTGGCCACACCGTTCCGTTCTCCCCATCCAGGCTCAGCTTTTTTTTTTTTTTTTAACTCTTTGCTGTTGGGTTGTTCAGTTACAGACAGCTCCTGGCACCGTCCCTCACCAGTTAGACCCGCATTCTTACATTATCTAGACTGCATTGCCATCTGCTAGGACTTTTTGTGATGATGGAAATCTGTATCTGCAATGTCCACTTCAGTAGTCACGAGCCACATGCGGCTCCTGAGCAACTGAGATGTGGCTGGTGTGACTTGGGAAATGAATTTTTACTTAATTTTAACTAATTTACATTTAAATGGCCACAAGTGGCTAGTGGCCACTCGGCTGGAGTGGACACAGAATAGAAAAGCTTTCCTTTGCCTTCATAAAAGTAGCGAATGCTAAGAGGAGAAAATGGTGGTGGACCCCACTCTCTTCCCAGGGGAAAAGCCTCTGATTTGCTCTTAGTTTCAGGGGAAAGACAAGAGGGAACAATTACCCTGATGTGTCATCAAGCTAGAATCATGAAGAGTTAAGGGCTGCAAGAGATAAAAATGAAACGTTACCATCACTGGAATTTTCCTGATGGAATCTGTCTTTCCCAGAAGCTCTGAAAAGCAGAGCAAAGCCCTCCCGCCACCAGACATGGAGGTTGGCAGTGAAGGGCAAAGAAAGTATTTTATCAAACGAGAGACCTAGGCCTAGGATTGGCCCAAGGCCCCAGAACCTTGGCAGAGCCGGAGCAGTATCCAGGGAGCTTATCTCCCAAGGCAGTACTCTCCTTCCTAAGTAAGCCATGCAATCTCAAGTTACTGGTCCAGCCTGCCCCTGAAACAAGACCATTGTAAATGTTAAAAAAGGCTCTGCTTAAAGAAAGAATTCTGGTGTACTTTCCTCTTAACCAGAACCATCTGGAAGCAATCTTGCATTCACACGATGGACTTCTCGTCGTCTCTGGCCCTCGCTCTCAACAAATCCCATCAGCCCAGGAACAGCTGCTGGAGAATCTGGCCTGACGCCAGGGGTGAAGCTACAGCGCCCTCCCTTGTCCTGCCGGGGCTCCGGCTTGCTCATCACCCCACGCGGCTGGACACAGAGCACGAAGAACACAGATCCTTCACGAGAAGGCGAAATCACCAGCGGTCACAGGAGCAGGGACTTGGTGCCACAAAGCCAGCTGTGAGAAACTGTTGTTGCAGCCCGGTAACACAGACGCCTGCCAGCAAATTATGGCCTGAGACGGCTCAGAGGGCCGTGGGTCTGGACGCTCTGCTCGTAACGCCAGCCAGTGTGCATCCTGCAACAGCAGCTCCACACAAAGGGCCAGGGAGGAAGGGCAGCGGCTCGCGCCGAGTCCAAGACCAGAGCTCTGGCGCCAGGACCAATGACACCAGGCACAGAAAGCGAGAGCTGGGATGCGTCGGGGACCAACTCAGCACTGGGGGCGCTGTTAGAAAATGCCTTTGTGAATCAAGCCACTGTGTCAACTCCCTGAGCAGGCTGGGAAAGGGTCAGGGTTAGGAGCCAGGTGAGAGACGGATTTCATTAGGAAGGTCCTGGTGGCGATAACCTTTTGTCCTCTGTGCAACCTGGGCCTGCCAAGCTGCTCCAGTCTCCGAGAAAGCGTGAGGGTGGGGGAGAGAAAGGATCCCCGTCAGGAGGCAACAGACTCATCCTTAATTATGAGAGGCTTCCCAGAGCCCACGCCCTCCCCCTCACTGCCTCCCGGCTGGGCTGCAGACGCACCGCAGAAAGCTGGCAGGGTGCTGCTCTAATGAGAGCGATCGATTTTCCTAAGTAAAGGAGATTCGGTTCTTTGGGGATCTTCCCCATCATCACCACGTGGCCCCAGTCCACGCACAGACTTTAGTGACGAGTGGGAAGCATCACTGTTTAATTTGGCTGATGGTCCATCAGGTCAGACTGGGAAGTAGAAAAGTTACTACCTCAGCAGCTCCTGAAATGCCTCATTCCATCCTCTTGTCCTCTAAAGGACTGTCAAGGAGACACTGATCCTGGTAGATGGAGGTCCCCTGCTTAAACTTCCATCGCAGCTCAGAACTGAATAATTATGTCTGATCTTACCCGAAAAAAAAAAAAAAAGTTGATGCATTGTATCAGAAAGAGCCCCAGGCTGAAAGTCAGAAACCTGGGTTATTCTGACATTTTTGCACTAGTGGAAGCTGAGTAAACCACTTAATCCCCTCTGAGCCCCGATTTGCTCAACTGCAAAATGGAACAAGGGAGGAGGAATCACTGGGCATTTGGCAGTTCAGCCTGAAGTGAGGCTGTCTGGGGTCGCAGACTGGCTTCTCCTCTCACTAGTTGTGTGACCTTGAACAACTCGGTCCCTGTGCCTCAGTTTCCTCATCTGTAAAATGTACCTAGTTCCTAGGACTGTTCAACATGAAGAGTCATGTAAAGGTCTCATCACAGTGCCTGGCCCTTAGCTCTCCCACTCACTGTCAGCTAGCCCCACGATTAGTGGGGGACAAGCAGGCAGATAAACATTTCCACAACTAGGTCTTTGCTACAAGGGTTCAACAGTTGGCAATAGGTGAACCCCTATTTGTTAGAAAGGTTTCAGAGACACAAGCTCACAGGCCAAGGCTAATTCGGAAGGCAAGAAACGTAAAGGAGGGACGAGGTAAGGACTTATCTGTCTCCTTGAGCGTGACACACTGCCAATACTCACCAGTCCACCTTCAACCAATCCCAAGAGCTTGGTAGTAATTGGAGGCTTTTGTGGGAAAAGGGCCCCTGCTGATCCATTTGCCAGCCCTTCTCTCTCTATACACAAATCAGACAAGTAGGAAATTGGGAGCCCATGTTTCTTCAGTCCTAAAAAATAACTGCTAGATTTGAGGTTTTCTGTTAGAGGTTAAAAACATTTTTTAGGGCTTCCCTGGTGGCGCAGTGGTTGAGAGTCCACCTGCCAATGCAGGGGACACGGGTTCGTGCCCCGGTCCGGGAGGATCCCACATGCCGTGGAGCGGCTGGGCCCGTGAGCCATGGCCGCTGAGCCTGCGCGTCCGGAGCCTGTGCTCCGCAACGGCAGAGGCCACAGCAGTGAGAGGCCCGTGTACCGCAAAAAACCAAAGAAACAAACAAAAAAAACACATTTTTTAAAAGAACTCATTAAAGTTGGGAGGGGTGTGTGTGGGGGGGGGTGGGGTTTACATAGGCAGTGGTCTACATTGGCTTTAAACTTCCCAGCTTCTTCCAACAAAGATGTAAACAGCTCTCCTTTTCCTTAAGCATCACTTTCAAATCATAAGTAACAACAGATAGGAAATACACAAAGACGCACATCAATCTCTGCTCGCAGCCGAAGCTGTGAGCCAACAGCCATGCAGGGAACTTTGCTGCAACAAATGAGCAAATCATGTCTGACTGAAGCCATTCTCAGTCTTGGCTTCTCAGTTAATTCGGTACCTTCTGTGGAGTTCCGTACCATTAAAGAGAGCCCGTTTATGGGCTATTTACTCGCTGAAGACCCTGCTAATGTGTGTTTGTGTGCACGTACCTGAGAGAGAGAGCAAAAGAGAGAGTAACTGTGTGTGTCTACCATTGGATGTAATCTAATCCCTGAACTTAACTGCATTTTAAAAAACTGTAAAAAGGGGTAACCTTTAGCCATTTGTTTACCAAGTTGGTTTTGACTGCTGAGATCTCATTTGCCTTTTTGGCATAGAAAAAACATACAAACGGCCTTGCCTCGAGCACACCATGGCTCGTGTGCAGGCTCTCTTCATTCCTACCCTTCCCACTGACCACCTACACATCGGCCTGCCCCCCATCAACTTCCGTGGAGCGCGCTCTTCTTCCTTTCATCCAATAAACAAACACGGCCTGTCGACTACATGTCGGGCACAGGACGAGGCACTGGGCTGCCCCACAGGGGGCTTACATACTAGTATAATTCGAGTAATGGATGACTTACCTCTTACATTCATCCCTCGGCCTAAGTCATCTGGTTTCTTGTTCATTTCCGTGCCTTCTCTGCTTTCTGCTTCCAGCCCTCTATTTGGCTCTAGGGATCTCACGTACATATTGCTGTGACAGTTTTTCTCTGGGTACCTGAATCTGCTTTCTCTCCTGGTCAGTCTCCTTCAAACTCCTCTTACAGCAAGCTTCCTACAACATCGCTCTCATCATTTCATTCTCCGCCGAAACACACAAGAGTGACGTGCAGCCTCCCACAGTAGATCCTAAGGTCTCTGCCTGGCTTCCCATATTCTGATACATTCCCTCGGTACCAACTCAGCCTAATTTCCCACAGCCGCCCCCCCACCCCCCCAATTTTGGCCATTTCCCGCGCTGTCTCTTAGATCTGCTCTTTTGGTTTGTGTTTACAGCCACGTGCGTTCCTACCCTGGGATGCCTTTCCTTCCATCTTTCCAAATTCTACAAAAACCAGACCAAACTCTGCCACGGTTTTCTGAATTACACAATCCCTCACCTTAAACTTTTCTGTAAGGAGTGCTGACTTTGCTGACTGAATAAATATGAATTTGCGAGAAAACCCAGTCTGGGGCAACAAAACTGCAGAACTCAGAGCCGCAAATATGGTGAACCCTTTCCGATAAATCCGATCACGTTTTAGAGCAGGGGTAAATATTTTAGGCTCTGCTGCAACCACTCAACTGCCCTGCTGTTGTGTGAAGGTAGTGACAGATCAAACATAAACAAATGAGCGTGGCTGTACTTTTAAAACTTATTTACGAAAGGGGTGGGGGGTGGAATTTGGCTCTCAGGCCGTAACTTGCTGACCCTTTTCTAGAAGAAGAGAGGATACTGGTGAGGACCTTCTCTTCAGATGGCAAAGGACAACCGGACGTGCCTTAGATCAGCCTCTGATCCTCCCGAGTGGCTCGACTGTCTCTTTAAGACAGTACGTACCCTAGGAGTAGATTCCCAGCCTAGAAGTCATCACCATGGGAATTTGGGCTGTGACCATCTGTTATAGCTATTCCGGTCAAAGAAGAAGAGATAGTGGAATTGACTTTGTCACCTGTGTTGGGGACGTGGTGAGGAAAGAGGCCACTGTTTCCTTCTGCTGACCTCCAGCGTGGCAGGAGCCTCCCTGGTCAAGATCGCAGGGCCTAGAGCAAATCTTCACCCACACTTCCTTGTGCCGGGCACTGCTCTCTCATTTCATCCTTACACCAACCCTATGAGATTTAAGTACTTTATCATCATATCTGTTTTTCAGTTGGAAGAAACCGATGAGGTCTTAGTCAGTGTTAGCTACTGACACACACAAACGGTTTTGGTGCCCTATATCGGTGTGTTTGGGGAATAAGATGCCCCTTGCCACGAGTTCTTATTTCGATATGAATGTGATGAAATCATGAAGACAGCTCATTACCTCTGGTGCTTACAATCACCCTTCAAAGAGTATTCTTTTCACTTTATTCATGGGAAATGGCACTCATAGGGGTTAAGTAGTTTATCCAACTTTGCCTATTCAGAAAGGTCAGAGTTATGATTCAAATCTAAACTGGTCTGGCCAAACAGAGCTCTGGTTCATTCCTCTGAGCCCCGCTACCCCTTTAGTAACCCTAACCTAAAAACCCAAGTCTAATGTGTTTTTAAAAGCCCCCCAACGCTTGCTCTGTATGAAGTGAGGAATTACATCAGCTTCGTGGGTCTAGTGTCCCCAAGGAGGGCCTCAGAGAGCAGAAAAGCAAACCAACACCCAGATGGGAGAACTGGCGCCCAGGCGAAAGCAGCAGAAGTGGGCGTAGCCCCTTTTCCTTCCCCACAAACCCAGGTCTCTGGCTGCACCTCCTGATCCAAAGTGCGGGAGTGGCGCTTCCTTCACACACGCTGCAGCAGTGCCAAGGCAGAGGGAGGCGTGTTCTTACCAGCCTGTCATATTAAAATCCCTGTAGAGCATCTTCTTCCCAAGTTCCTTTCTCTGTACTCTCCTTGGAAACTCCAAATGTGTGAACTCATTTCCCAGCAAGTGAGGCTGCATGAATGCCTAATAGCAAAAAGAAAAGAAAAGGAAAAAAAAAAAAAAAAAACCCACACATATTTAGAGGAAAAAATAAGACCCAAGGATGTTTTTGCAAATTGAGACAGCCCACATTTCAGAAACAAGAACACAGTTCTCAAATTTTAAGGGAGATAAATAGATTGAAGACTCTAAATACAAACAGAATATCAACAAATAAAAATCATGAATCTAATTTATAAAGGAATGTGACTTTTTCATTGGAGACGATAAAACTAATGGTAATCAAAGACGTGTATCTCTCCAGCAAGGAAAAGGTTCACTTTTTAATTCAAATTCAAGATGGTTTCACTTGGGCTGAATGGCACGGTGAGGAGGTAGGAAAGCTCCCCCTGACTCTCTCCTCCTTGGCTTTCTCTGCTGGCCTGCTATTTGTACGCCTAGTTATTGGGCCTGGCCTCTGAAAGCTGCATGTGGGTCTCCACGTCAACACAATGGCCTGAGAGAGCGGAGCGGGTTGGGACTGGATGCACCAGACAGGAACTTTCTGTTGGACTCCCTCCATTTTGCTCTGCAGTAATTTGATCATGTAATTGGAAGACTGTTCCAGAACAGATGGCTTCTTCCCCTCCCCCAAATCTCTGTTCACACTACAAAAGTCTTGAGCAAACAGCCACTTAGGGAATTGCTTTGAAACAACAAACAGTCGCATTGTCACACTCAAAATTCAAATCCAGTTATCCAAGAGATGAAATGCTCAGGTATGGACTTCCCTGCTCAGAGGCCACACACTGTAAGCAGACCTGCCCCAGAGCCGTCCCACACCAAGCCGTATACCTGCTTATTAGCAGTGTACTGGAATGGATCTTCTCTCTCTCTCTTCTCTTTCTGGCAGGGAAAAGAGTGGGTGGAGCAAATCACGGCCTGGCACCGTAGGACAGCCAGGGCTCCCTGCCATAGGACAGATGGCCATATCCTCGGTCTCCTGAAAAAAGGCATCTCCCACAGCCTCTTTCCCCCAGGACCTGACGCTGGCAGATCTCCCACTGATTCTCATGGTGGTCTGGAGGTCTCAGCTGGATGGCAGCCGTCAGAAGCTAAGCACATCAAGCTGAACTGTCCCCAGGCTGTCAGATTGGACCAGCTAAAAACTCCGAGCCAGTGATGCTGGGCAGGCTTTGGGAACAGGATGGGACAGGACTGAGAATGAGAAGAGGGGCTGTCCTGTCTGCTGTAACCAGCAGGTTCCAGGTCGGAGGGGAATTCTGGATCATCTTCGAGGGGTCCTGAAACCTCTGCTGGGGATGAGGCTTGGGCTGCCTATGGGTATCAAGGACACTTAAACACTGGGTTTTACAGAGAAGTTCCTTGGGGAGGGAGGGGGAGGGAGAAAGGGGGGGAGGGAGGGGGGGGGAGGGAGGGAGGGGGAGGGAGAGAGGGGGGGAGGGAGGGAACTAATATTCATAGCGCAGGTCAATGGGGTAGGCTTTGGGAGAAACTTTGGGTTTGAATCCAGCTCTGAATTTCTAAGCTGTGTGATTTTAGTGGGTGATTTAAGCGCTTGGGCCTCAGTCTCTTTACCTGTACATCGAGATTAACTGAAGATTTATCTCATACTGTTCTAACAACGAAAGGAAATGACATCTACAGTGCACTTATCATGACTGTCTCTGCTCGTAAAAAGAAAAGAATTTAGCCCTCTAGTAATCATGGAGCCCTATTACATCCCGAGTACTACAGTAAGTATTTCTTGAGCTCTCATTGCACACCCACGCCAACCTTATGGGCGGGACTGGCTACCTAATCTGTGGGGCCCAGTGCACAAGGAAAATATTGAGCCTCTATTCAAAATTAAAAATTCCAAGAAGGTGACAGCAGAGCATTAAACTAAGTGCAGGGCCCTGGGCAACTGCACAAGTCATGCCCACAAAGCCAGACGTACTTACAGAGTAGATACCATTCTATTCCTTGCCTTTATTTTGGTCCACCCGTGAAAACTAAGGACCAGAGGCATTAACAGTCAATAACAGCAGCATTTTTATGTAGGGCTCGATCATCTCTCAGAACTTTGGGACTGAATTAACATGGCGTTTTTGTCTACCCCCCTCCCCCACCCTCCAAGCTGGAGTGACACTGATTTAGGGGTTACCATGTGTCAGGCACTCGATACACCTTATGTTATTACCTCAATAATCCTACAAAGCACATGTCATAGACTCAATTTACAAAGGAGGAAACTAAGGTCCAGAGAGGTTAAGACACCTAGCCCAAGGCTATCAGCCAGGAATGGGTGGTTCTAGAGCTTAAGCTTCATATCAAACCCATAACCCCCATCTTAACCCTTATGTTGGCCCTTTAACCTGCACACATTTACGAAACACAGTAAGTGGGCAACAACAGGCCTGTGATCCATGCCAAGTATGAACCACAAATAGGCACCCACGACGATCCAGTTAACAAAAAGTTACAGATCTGCACACAACCTGGCCATGAGGATGCTCCTCAAGTAGCGAGAAGAAATCATTTAATGATACGAGTGATTAAACCCGCATAAATCCACAAAAAGAATCCTGTGCAATCACATACAAAGGTGTTATACAGAATATGTACTTACACAGAAAGAGCTGATCTATTTGTGAAAAACTGCATATCAAACAATGCGTCTGTGAGTGTGCAAGTGTATGAGCTTATGTGAATCGTGTCATATATATACACAGATCTATATAGGACATACATGTATACATAAATGAGTATGCATGTGTATAAACATAGGTACACAATACACATATACATTACATAACACATAGGTTAGGATGCAAAGGCCATTCCTAAGTACATTTTGTACCCTCGTGCCCTTTCTCCTGGAATACATTGCCTGGGCAGTTGTACCAGGAGAAGTCTGCAGGGTAGCTGGGAACTCCCCAGCAGCTTGCTGTCTGCAGGGGCCACCTCGCCCCTCCTTCTGGGGATGGGCAGCCTCAAAGGGGCCTTGAACCGCCTGTCACCTGTGACATCCATTGCCCCTTCACATGCAGAGCCTTTCAGGGCCTCAACAAAACTCCTGCTTCCCCCCTTGTAACAACAGGCTACCGTATTTCATCAGTTCTAAGATGCCCTTTATTAGATGCGCCATTATTTCGTTACCTCTAAGGAAGGGCAAAAAAGCTGCCAATTAAACGATGCACGGTGTTTTCTTTCCCACTTCAAATTTTTAATTTATTATTTTTGAAAGAACTCCTTTAGATGTAGACAAAATTCTATTATCTATCACCATTGTGCATATTTAGGAAGGAATATATAAGTGAAGTGAATCGGTTAAGATCGTTCCAAAACGTTTTCACATTTAGAATCCAATGGCACTCACTGCTTTCCAACTCTGAATCATCCCGTGTTCGTGATTTTCCACACAAGAGCGGGCTGTGTTTCAGGGGTGCGTTGGTCATGCAGCATTTCTTAAACAACCCACAGAAGAACTGCAAGACAGAAGCCAGCTCTGCAACCTTCCGGAGCCCGCCTGCTTCTGACTCCCACTTTGGGAATGTGGCTGAGCAAGTCTGGTCACTCCTCCCCAAGCCCCTCTGCACGACTAGTTGCATCCAAAAAGTGCTTCACTTCTGTCTGCAGGGTTTTCCTTCAAGCTGCTGGATGCCAGTCCTGAAGTTGTGGTGCTGCTCTTTTGATGTCTGCTCATGCTTAGGAGATGACAGCCATGTCATGCCTGCCACCTGGCTGACAGCAACAATCAACTGTAAAATATCCCAACTTCAAGTATGTCAAAGGTAAGAGGAAAAAGCGTGCCCTAGCTCTGAGGAATTACTGTGATACTCATCCCCCATTGATACGGATGTCACATCCTTGGATTTCTCTCTCTTTGGGGTATTTTTCTTCCTCTGGCTGGTTGCCACAGCACATTTCACATCTTACATGACACATTTTCCATTACAATCAGGCCCACCACAGAATGCATGTGTATTCCATGTGTACCTAGGACATATCCCGCCATGACATATTTTTACACTGCTTTAAAGTCACCATCTGTGGTAAAGTAGCAGGATACAAAATTAATTCACAGAAATCTTTTGCATTCCTATACACTAATGATGAAAAATCTGAAAGCGAAATTAAGAAAACACTCGCATTTACCACTGCAACAAAAAGAATAAAATATCTAGGAATAAACCTACCTGAGGAGACAAAAGACCTGTATGCAGAAAACTACAAGACACTGATGAAAGAAATTAAAGATGATACAAACAGAGGGAGAAATATACCATGTTCTTGGATTGGAAGAATCAACATTGTGAAAATGACTATAGTACCCAAAGCAACCTACAGATTCAATGCAATCCCTATCAAACTACCACTGGCATTTTTCACAGAACTAGAACAAAAAAGTTCACAATTTGTATGGAAACACAAAAGACCCCGAATAGCCAAAGCAATCTTGAGAAAGAAAAACGGAGCTGGAGGAATCAGGCTCCCTGACTTCAGACTATACTACAAAGCTACAGTAATCAAGACAGTATGGTGCTGGCACAAAAACAGAAATATAGATCAATGGAACAGGATAGAAAGCCCAGAGATAAACCCATGCACATATGGTCACCTTATCTTTGATAAGGGAGGCAAGAATATACAATGGAGAAAAGACAGCCTCTTCAATAAGTGGTGCTAGGAAAACTGGACAGCTACATGTAAAAGAATGAAATTAGAACACTCCCTATCACCATACACAAAAATAAACTCAAAATGGATTAAAGACCTAAATGTAAGGCCAGACACTATCAAACTCTTAGAGGAAAACATAGACAGTACACTCTATAACATAAATCACAGCAAGATTCTTTCTGACCCACCTCCTAGAGTAATGGAAATAAAAACAAACAAAAGGGACTTAATTAAACTTAAGAGCTTTTGCACAGCAAAGGAAACCATAAACAAGACAAAAAAACAACCCTCAGAATGGGAGAAAATATTTGCAAATGAAGCCACTGACAAAGGATTAACCTCCAAAATTTACAAGCAGCTCATGCGGCTCAATATCAAAAAACTAAACAACCCAATCCAAAAATGGGCAGAAGACCAAAACAGACATTTCTCCAAAGAAGATATACAAATGCCAACAAACAAATGAAAGAATGCTCAACATCACTAATCATTAGAGAAATGAAAATCAAAACTACAATGAGATATCATCTCACATTGGTCAGAATGGCCATCATCAAAGAATCTACAAACAATAAATGCTGGCGAGGGTGTGGAGAAAAGGGAACACTCTTGCACTGTTGGTGGGAATGTAAACTGATACAGCCACTATGGAGAACGGTATGGAGGTTCCTTAGAAAACTAAACATATAACTACCATACGACCCAGCAATCCCACTACTGGGTATATACCCTGAGAAAACCATAATTCAGAAAGAGTCATGTACCAAAATGTTCATTGCAGCTCTATTTACAATAGCCAGGACATGGAAGCACCTAAGTGTCCATGAACAGATGAATGGATAAAGAAGATGTGGCACATATATACAATGGAATATTACTCACCCATAAAAAGAAACGAAATTGAGTTATTTGTAGTGAGGTGGATGGACCTAGAGTCTGTCATACAGAGTGAAGTAAGTCAGAAAGAGAAAAACAAATACCGTATGCTAACACATATATATGGAACCTAAAAAAAGAAAAAGAAAAAAAAATGCTCATGAAGAACCTGGGGCAAGATGGGAATAAAGACACAACCCTACTAGAGAATGGACTTGAGGATACAGGGATGGGGAAGGGTAAGCTGGGACAAAGTGAGAGAGTGGCATGGACATATATACACTACCAAATGTAAAATAGATAGCTACTGGGAAGCAGCCGCATAGCACAGGGAGACCAGCTCGGTGCTTTGTGACCACCTAGAGGGGTGGGATGGGGAGGGTGGGAGGGAGTGAGATGCAAGAGGGAAGAGGTATGGGGAATATGTGTATGTATAACTGATTCACTTTGTTATAAAGCAGAAACTAACACACCACTCTAAAGCAATTATACTCCAATAAAGATGTTAAAAAAAAAAATCACCATCTGCATCCTAGTTGTAGGTTTCCTTCTTACCAACGTTTTCAATACTCACTCCTGTTGTATTTGTCAGACCTGATGGAGTTATTGATGTTAAAAAACAACAGCAACAACAAAAAAACTCAAGAACTAAGTACAAATAGAACAAATAGGTGGCAGATGAACGAAAAATGAGATGCTAAAATATAATGGGACACATACCTGTTGGTTTTCTGAGGAAAAGACACACTTATTAGTGTATCTTTTTGTGTAATACTCATGAAAGTTTGCATAGTCTATCTTAGCTCAGGCTGTCATATCAAAATACCACAGAATGAGGGATTTAAAACAACAAAAAATTATTTCTCATAGCCTGGAGTCTGAGAAGTCTAAGACCAAGATGCCAGCAGATTCACTGCCTGGTGAGGGCTCTCTTCCTGGCTTGCAGACTGCTGCCTTCTTGCTGCATCTCACAAGGCCTTTCCTCTGTGCTCTCGTGGAGAGAGAAGTCAAGCTTTCTGGTATCTCTTCTTATCAGGAAACTAATCCTATCAAATCAGGGCCCACTCTTATGACCTCATTTAACCTTAATTACTTCTGTAAAGGCCCTATCTCCAAATTCAGTACATTGGAGTTAGGGCTTCAACATACGAATGTGAGGGGAGAGATACATACATTCAGTCCATAATATGCTGTTATATGTATACATGTTTATATATGTACATACACTCAGAGTCATGAAAATATTATACAGTATTACCTGATGGTTTTCTTTTTAATTTATCTATATTCATGAATATTTCTACCATTGAACATGGATTACTTTCATTTTAAAAATACTCTAAAATTTGTTATTTTTTGAGAACCCAGTTATTACACTATGTCTTAAAAAATTATTGAAAGGAGCTTAACTGCCCCTTCTTACTCCAATAGTTTGAGGGAATGCTAAAATCATTGGAAAGCGCCACCCCAGGCAGAGGCTTGGCTCCAATGCAGGAGATGCTGAAGCACACTGCTTCCCAATGGGCCAGCACAGATATTTTGTTCTCAGAAGCAGAGTGGCCCAGCAACTTGGGGACTCAAACATTTCTTAGGATCTGCCCAGCATTCAAATAACATGGACTGGTTAGCGTTACTTCACTAGTGCTGGCCTGCCCTGCTGGAAGCATCGCTCAAGTCAGCACTTTGGAATCTTGAGCCTCGAAAGCGATTTTACTTATAATACAGTGTAAGCAACACACACAAATTTTAGAGTCTGCAAAACGTGGGAGCTGGAATTTGTTAGGTTCCTTTCAGTAATAAAATCCAATGATTTTCTGACCCCAAACTTGTAGGATTCATGGACAATTCTGGCATATTTTACTCCATTGCTCATACCTGGGCAGCTCATAAACATGTATATATGACGACTGCCCCTTTCCAAGGCACATCTCCTAGGGATGCTGGCCTATTAAAAACGTGGACCTTAATGGGATCAATATCCAAAATGGGAGCAAGCACACATCTAAGGTCCCATGTCCACCTGCAAAATGAAAATTCTGGACACTCTCCTACACCCTCCTTATTTATCTGCTATGCTTGGATATATTTTAGCTTTTTCTCTTTGATGATGCTATTTGGATATATGTATGTTAGAAACATCTGCGTGATGACACAAGTAATACCAGCTACACTTAAATATGTTCATTATTTTTAAAACCTCAGTTACACTTTAGAGCCTAGCATAGCACTGATCACAGTAAAGGCTCTAAATAAGTATCTGCTGGAAGAATGAATACAGAACATTCTGACCTGCTTTACACAATCACCTTTTGTGATCATTGAAACTTTACAAAATAATACAACATAGCTTTCAATCTTTAGAAAAAGATAAAACTTAGGTCCACGGCACATAAAAACAATCTTGGACACGCATTACATATTTTGGATTTAGTTAACTTTTTATCATTTCACAGATACCTTCCTGTAAAACAACAAGCACGTGGGTGCAGACATACCATTGAAAACCCCATGATATTTTACAATCCTAAGAACTAAATTATATTATGTCTCTCCTCTACTGAGTAAGCATGC
This sequence comes from Aethalodelphis obliquidens, assembly GCF_003676395.1. Classification (NCBI taxonomy): domain Eukaryota; kingdom Metazoa; phylum Chordata; class Mammalia; order Artiodactyla; family Delphinidae; genus Aethalodelphis; species Aethalodelphis obliquidens. The sequence continues at coordinate 11,818,094 of NW_020837952.1, forward strand.
CAACCAGAAACCTAGAAATGTGTTTTATACTAAAATCCAATTTAAAGTGTGCTGGCCCGCCGCATGTAAAAAAAACAAAAAACTGGACCTCTTTTTGTACCTTCATTTTTATCCTGAATTTTGAGGCTTTCCTTCAAGGAAGCATAACTGAATGCTCCTAACTGAAGGGAGAGGGGTGGAGGTACACCCGGAGTTCGGGTGTGCACCACAAATGGTACCTGGGAGGAAAGGCCTGGTAACCACTGCCCACGCAAAACCAAAGGCAGGTGGTCAAGAGTCTTTTAAGGACTCTGGAGAGTACAGGTTTGCTAAAGAAAAAAAAAAAAAAAAGAGGGTAGGACATATCCTTGACACTTAAGTGTCTGGGCAGCTAATAAGAATACATTTCCAGACATGGTTACATCTGGCTAGGAACAAGAAGAGGCATCTTCTCTAGAGAAAGGATGCTGGAGTAACCTGCTGTGTCAAGAAATGCCAGGACACCAGAGATGGGGCGGGAGGATTGAGCATCTTCTTCCGGCTGCTCTCCTCTCTAGTTCTGGGCAGAAACCAGCTTCAAGGGAAGGGGATGGAGGTGAGCACAGCACTGTGAAGACACACAACCGTCCCATCCCAGTTAAGAGTCTCTGAGTCACAGAGGGATTGAGCCGTCCTAGGAGGGGACAAGCCAGAGGAAGAGAGGCCTTCTGGGACCTTCCAGGAAGCCTCTCAGTAGAGCAGAGTGCGTCCCCGAACCCAGGTCTGTGTCGCTCCAGAGTACATGGACGTGAGCCCCACCATCCTGGGCTAGGGGAGAGCTTTGAGCACCTTGGGGATGCAAGGCGGGGAGAAAACAGGGAGTAGAAGCAGGAACCCAGATCCCAGGGAGGGATACGTATGTACTGGGCTTGGGAGGAGGCTGAGTACCAGGCTTCCTGCGGACACTGAGACGGTGCTTCCCAAGGTTCCTCAAAATTGCCTGCTGGGGAACACAAAATGCTTCCTCCTTCTAATAAATTTTCCTTCTGCTGCTTTGTGGTCAGCTTGCCAATAAGTAGTGCCAGCCAATAAGGTTTTGGGGTATCCAACCAATGGAATTCACACAACTAACACATGAGCTCCTGCAGGTGTAGGCACCAGGGGTTAGGGATTCAAAATATAAAAAAGAGACCCCTCCGCTTAGAGCTCACGCATTAGCAGGGGAGAATGAGGAAGGCAGAATGGGTGGAAATGGGCTACATTCAGGGGTAAGGAACAAAGAGTGGGGTCAGAGCGAATCTGAAAAGGATCTTCTTTTCATTGTTTCTAAAATTTTTTTTAATTTTTTTATTGAAGTATAGTTGATTTACAGTGTTTCAGGTGTACAGCAAAGTGATTCAGTTTTTTTTTTTGATGTCTAATCTTATCTGTTACGCTTATAAGTTTTTTGTTTTTTTTTTTTAATTTTTGGCTGTGTTGGGTCTTCGTTTCTGTGCGAGGGCTTTCTCTAGTTGCGGCGAGCGGGGGCCACTCTTCATCGCAGTGCGCGGGCCTCTCACTGTCGCAGCCTCTCCTGTTGTGGAGCACAAGCTCCAGACACGCAGGCTCAGTAGTTGTGGTGCACAGGCCTAGTTGCTCCGCTGCATGTGGGATCTTCCCAAACCAGGGCTCGAACCCGTGTCCCCTGCATTGGCAGGCAGATTCTCAACCACTGCACCACCAGGGAAGCCCACAAGTTTTATATATATATTTTTTTTTTTTTTTTTCAGAATCTTTTCCATTATAGGTTATTACAAGATATTGAATATAGTTCCCTGTGCTGTACAGTAGGACCTTGTTGTTTATCTATTTTATATATAGTAGTGTATCTATGTTAATCTCAAATTCCTGATTTATCCCTCTCCCCCACTTCCCCTTTGGTAACCATAAGTTTGTTTTCTATGTCTGTGAATCTATTTCTGTTTTGTAAATAAGTCTATTTGTATCTTTTTCTGGATTTCACATATAAGTGATATTTTCTTTCTCTGCCTGATTTACTTCACTTAGTATGATAATCTCTAGGTCCATCCATGTTGCTACAAATGGCATTATTTCATTCTTTCTTATGGCTGCGTGATATCCATTGTATATATGTACCACGTCTTCTTAATCCATTCATTTGTCGATGGGCACTTAGGTTGCTTCCGTGTCTTGGCTACTGGAATAGTGCTGGTATGAACTCTGGGGTGCATGTATCTTTTTTGAATTAGAGTTTTCATCTTTTCCGGATATATGCCCAGGAGTGGGATTGCTGGGTCATATGGTAGTTCTATTTTTAGTTTTTTAAGGAACCTCCATACTGTTCTCCGTAGTGGCTGTATCAATTGACATTCCCACCAACAGTGCAAGAGGGTTCCCTTCTCTCCACACCCTCTCCAGCATTTACTGTTGGAACAGTTTATTTATCCATTCTACTCTCCATGGCACTTGGATAGTTTCCAGCTTGGGCTCTTACAAACAGTGCTGCTATGCACATTCTTGTCCTTTGGTGTAAACAGCGGTAAACACTTTGTTAGGTATATACCTAGGAGTGAAATTGCTGGGTCAAATCCTTTTTCGAAGTAGTTTTTCCAATTTCCACTCCCATCAGCAGAATATGGAAAGGCAAAATACTCATGCATGAAATGAGAAGTCACATTCCAGAAGAGGAATGTAAAGTCATCTACCTAGAAAAATTTTATATGAATTAATTCTTTAAATGTTTAGAACTCTCAGTATGTGAAAGCAAGTTATCAAAATGAGGATTTTCAGTGTTCAATATACCTCCTTTAAAAAACCGAATAATCTCTCCTCTTTCTTGCCCTTCGGGGGGAAAAGAAAACTTTGTCAGGTTATATGAGAGGAGGTTTGGAAGCCTTACATTTCAAGATGATTTATCCTGATAGAAAGTCTAAGGTCACAAATGAAATGAAATTAATAAAGTCGGCCAAGCCACTGGTGATCACTAACGGTCATACGAACAGTCAAAGGAGATGGCTCTCCCAAAGCCAAGGCTGGTTGCCTGATGTACAGTGCAGGAGGAGAATATTCTGGTTTGGGTTAAAAAAAAAAAAAGAAGAAGAAGAAGAAATGTGGAATGACCGAGACCTAAATACATATGGGTTGGAGTCTTTCATTAAAAAATTCTCCCTGTCTTAATTTGTCCTTAAAATCTCAAAGTAGCAAAAACCAAGCTTGCATATATAAGCTATTACAGAACTGGATATTAAATAAAGTTCTGTCTGGTTTATGTGGATCTCAAGGAAGGTTCACATTTAAATTTCGACATGGGATTGCACTCATCAGCCACAGAGAAGTAGCATGCCCCCAAAACAACTTTAAAATTATAAAACTGAGATCTTATGATAAAGGAGTCACATGGAAACTGGAATACAAATAGAGATATTAAACAAAATTGCCAAAATCTGTCAACTCTACGACAGTTTAACGTATAGAATAAGGGGTAAAAAGTGTTCATTTACATAAAACATATAAGGTTTCCATATTCGTATGCCTAATGCTTTTTCTTCCCCAGTAAAAATCTGGGGAAAGGCGTTCATTTGTAGAGTGAACAACGCAGGTCAGCAAAAAGGATATGCCTGCATATCTCCAATCTCTTTGCATAAGCAAATGGAATTGAGACATTTTATAAAAGGCCACAGTAGTCCCGATGACAGGACGGGCATGAAAAAGTTCATATATAGTTACATTTGAAAGCTAAGACATTTTATTTTGCCCCTGATCTAGGCCCTATTGTAAGCACTACAAATATTAACTCATTAACCCTCATTCCAACCCTGTGAGGGTCCTGCAATTACCCTAATTCACAGATAAAACAACTGAAGCACAGAAAGCATTTTACAGTTAAGTTTTTGCCCTAATAAACTTCAGTGAATCCTGTCTACCTCTCTCAAAGCATATTTGACTTTGATATATTTAAAGGATGTATGACATTATCTTGCTTCCTTACACTAAGATCAATTCTTCAGGGACCCTGTGGGCAGACGGCTCCAGCTTTATGTGCCCAACTTTTTACTCAGAATGTTTTGGGGGATAGGGGCTTTAGAGTCTAAAGATCATTTATGTATAGCAACTGCGCAGAAAGACTGATTTTTTTTAAAAAAAGAAAATGTAGGGATTCCTTCTCATGATGATTTTGTTCAGCTGTGTGGAATCCATTTTCTTAGGTCTGCATAGTAGGTTTAGAATGCCTCCATGCTAAGTTTCTGACCTCTCCCAACCTGGAATAAATAATACATCCGTTTATATTCATTTTCAAAATGAGGTTCTAGAAGTAGCGAGGTTCAGTTATAAGGGCTAATGTATTCAGAGTCTTCCCGGAGCCAGGGAGTGCTCCTAGGGCAGCCACATATAAGTTCTGCCCTGAAAGCCTGGGCAGTGCCATTTCATGCTCTAAAATTCTCCTGGCTTCTTCATGATGCTGGTGTGATCAATGGAACTTACAGGAAATATGAAAAATGTCAACCACTCTAGCCTGCCGTCTTTTTTAATTCAAGATTTTGAAACTCAAATGCAGTTTTGCAAAGGGGGGTTAAATGGGGAGAGAGGTGGTGGGGCTGGAGTGGATTTGTCCCTGACTCAGCCATCAGGCAAAGCAGAGTGGTGGTGAAGTTGTCTCCCTGTGACTGCAGCCAGGCTCCCGGGCTTAACAACCTGCTCTCAAGGTTAAGGGCCATGTCGAGGTGGCAGGCCAGCCATTTTTACTCACTAGCACATATGACCCTTCCCAATGATAGCATCTTGTCTTAAAAGCAGGTTCAGGCTTAAGGAATATACTTCTTGGGAGATAACTCTTGAGCGTGAAAAATCCCAGAGAGCCAAGAGGTACAATGCTGTCCCCCTTGAAACCTTTCCAAGCTCAGCACTAGGGAAACGGCAGACAAATCAAACCAGACTTGGTGTAGAAGGCTGCAGGCAGTTCCAAGGACACCGCAAGAAATCACCTAAGATAATGTTGCACTTGTGTGTATCAAATGTGCATTTGAAACCCACTTTCATCTCTTCTGTACATTGCCCTTGATGATAAACAGCTGCAGACTTGGATTATCTACAAGGACAGACGTTCATTATTTGAAGGTTTGATGATACCAGCACATCTTAACGTAATCAAATCAGAGTTTATAAATATGTCTAGGCAGAATGGAGGGGGAAGCCATTACTCGCACACCTCGGGGCTTATAGAGGTCCCCCCTAGAGGGAGACCCATTTCTAGCTGTCACCCGAAGTAAAAGCGGGGGTGATTTCCTGGAAGCTGCAGCATCAGAGCAGTAAACGCTGCCGAGAAACGTCCACAAACCAGACCACTTTCCCTCCTATCTGGGCATCGACTCCATCAAAACATTCTGTCCAGCTTGGTGGACCCCCTTAAATATTTTATTTCAATCATCCTGGAAACGTTAAAAAAAAAAAAAAAAAAAAGCCCAGCGAGAAAAAAAGCAAGGCTTAGTCATGACTCGTAGGATCATCAACTCTCCCTGACTGCTGGGGCAGAAGTGCATGGCCCCTGACCCCTCCATCGCACACCTGCCACATTCCATGTGAACAAGTCAAAACCTCAAGCCTGCTTGATTAATTGCCCAGCCCAAGAATCTACAGAACAAAGTTCACATTACCCAGAGAGCCGTCTGAAGGGCCCTCTGAGGTCAGGATGCAAGACCAAACAAAATTAATGTGCCTGCACATCCATCATCTTGTAATCTGCTTCCAGTTCTGTAATCCCCGAACGTCTGGACTGTGCATACCAAGAACATTCCTGTCCAACGTGGATCAAAACGATTCATGTACAAAGGGCTCCGAACCCTCCCCACCTCTAAGAAAATCATTAACCATTTCTACAAGTCAAACAGCCCTGGGACTGCAGTCAGCTGCTCAAACAAGTCTCTAGGGACCTGGAAGTTTTCATGATTCTATCCTAAACGTCTCTTCAGACATCATGAAAATGAAATTTGATTTGACCTAAGAATAAGGAATACATTGTTAACTTTCTGGTGACGTACTAATTCATTTAGATTATGTAAAGGATACAACAGCTCTCACTGCACAAAAGTGGTTCACAATTAGTTCAAGGGAACTGATGTTCCCCCAAAATGAACTGGTTGGATTAGATGCACCTAAAATTATAAGATACATATTGTATTTTATGTTATCGTGAGATTACTTTTCACTATGACCTCAGAACATGTAATGAATATTTCAATGGAAGTATTCCTATACATTTCACTCAGGAAGGAAGGAGATTCAGAGACATTCATTGTGTGAGAGACCTGAGGTCACACAGCTCTTGTTTGGGCTGCGCTGAGAGAAGCCCACATCACCCTGTGTTTTCCTCTCATAATTGATATTATTTTTAAGATTTTATGCTATAAACCTCCCAGTTCTCTGAAATCCATTACATAAAGATTTCACCACAAGGTTATTTTATGCTCCCAGCCCCCTAATGCTCTCCAATACTTCACCACAAAGATTCACATCACAGATCATGTGAACATTATTACTGGATTTCTTCATTCCAAAGCACACATTCCTAGATTCCTGATGGAATAGGAAGTTGGACAACCAGGATATTTTATGTTTTGGTCATTTACACTCCTGTTGTCTGAGGAGAAAAGTTTTAGGTATAATTTCCATATAGAGAAGCCTATACGGTTTAGGAGTGAGGATGACGAAGAATGGGGACAGTGTTCTCACCTTTTAGAAATTCAGATATTAAAACTCTATTCTGGGGGCTAATAGTGTCCATTGATTGTGCAAGAGTAACACCAAAATACACATTAATTTTAGGACCATTAGGAGTGATTCTGAAATAAACATAAAGGGACAATATCACTGAGGTGTGAAGACCAGTAGAATTTGAAGTGGCAAGACTCTGATTCACCCAACAATAACCAAATGAGTATTACGTGCCACAGAAACTTCCACATATATTATTGCATTTCATCTTTGCACCTGCCTTCTGGGGTTTTCTGTGCCCATTACTGACAGTGAAGCTGGGGATCAGTGAAGGGCCTTGTAGAAATCACAGACGCAGTCATGTGACAAGGCTGAGCTCTGAAGCCACATGCATCTTATTCCAGCCGTCCCAAAACAGACCATTGATACTGGAATCTGAATCTGAACAATGTCAGCATTCCCCTCCCCCTCCTTAAAAGTTAATGTTTTAAGCTCTTGGTATCATTCTTGCCACGTGAAAATGTTTCAAAATAAAAAAAGTGGATCTGCTATTACTCATTGCCTTTAGCAGGAAAACAGGAAATGGTTTTTACTAAGGGTCACGGAGGTGATGGGACAGGGAGGGGCTGAGGAATGGGAGGCAAAGGCCTGGTGCCACTGTGAGAGGTTTCAGGGGAAGCAGGGGAGGTGCTGTGTGGTAATGACCCAGACATCAATACGAACACTGGCCCCTTTGGTCAACACACCCTGATTCAATACGAGCTCTGTGCTAGGTACTGACAACGTGAGGTCCCTAAGGTAAGGGGCCTGCCCTCCGGGACTCAGTCTGGAAGGGAACACGGGACTTGGAAAAAGCAATACAATACCACATGCTGACAGCCACGCTGTGGGCTTCCACAGGGCGCTGTGTGAGCACCGGGGACTGGCCCCCTGCGAGGGGTAGGGGACATGTCCTAGAGGAAGTGACATTTCTTCTGGGGTCTCAAAGTATGAGGAGGAGTTTTCCCGGCAGAGACAAAGGGAAGGGCTCTCCAGGCAGAGCATATTTCCAAAGGCATGGAGATCGGAGAGATCACGGTGTGTCCTGGAAATGGAAGACGGTTCTCCGTGGCCGCAGCCCGGGATGCACTGTGTCCCTGGTGAGGGCAACGAAGAAATGATGCTGGAGAGGTGGGCGGGAAGCCCAATTCTGGGTCTGCCTTCTGTACACTGCGGGGAGCCAGAGGTTTTTAGGGAAGAGAGTGACAAGATCTATGTGATGATCACGTGGCGGGGGCTTTGTGGAAGATGGACTGGAGAGAGTCAGCCAGGGGGCAGCGAGGCCGGCTGTTATGAACTCTACTTGGAAGGACCCTCGCAGCTCTGAAGTCCTCGGTGGCCCTCTGGTCTAGCTCTCTACTTTATAAGGGACAGACCAAGGTCTGGAAAGGTTAAGACACTTGTAACAAAGCTACCCAGCTGGTGACTAAGGATGGGGGCAGGATGAGGTCCTGCCGGCTGCTGCCAGTCCCTTCCCCCTGCCTGGATGGCCAAAGGAAGTGAAAGGCTCTAACATCTGGGCCCCCGGAGGGGCTTCAAGTTTACCTGCTTGAAAATAGCAACAGATAGGTTGGAAAATAACCGTAGTCAAAGAGGGAAGAAACGTTTTTACCTTGGCTTTGGACTCGTGTTGTCTTATGGACCAGGTAAGTACCCAAAGCAACACAGCTTAGCTACCGAGTAAAACCAACACAACGCAGTCAAGGGAATTGAGGGAAGTGCACGACTTCTTGCTAAATCAACCGAAGTCATCAAATCCTGACTGTTCCCACACGCTGGAATTCAGAGACGTGAGCGAAGTCCTTTTGGAGTAGGCTGGATCAGTTCTTTCCTAAGAGCAGACGGTCACTATCTTAGCCTTGTCATCTAAAAAGAAAGCCAGTTGGCAAGAAAACAGTTCATCCACAGAACTACTATTCACAGCTAGTGCCGAAAGATGCCCACTGCAAAGCAATCCTGTATGATCATCACCGTTGCAGAACTGAAAGCCTGAGCCTAACACCCTACCCCTGGAATGTGAGGGCAGGGAATATACCCTGTTCTTCAGAAAGCTCACATTTTCGAAGAAGCAAAAATTCTCAAGATCTGAAAAACCAAAACAGCCCTCCTAGAGTCCTCTCATAATTTCACTCCAAAGAGGGAGATCTAACATGGAGAATTTATTTTCAGGGTAGACACAGATTTTTTGACACCTGCATTTCTCCCAAAGGGCCCCTGAGACTTCATATCGGAGCAGGAAGTCCTGGTGTGTCATCAGACTCTGGGGGCTGCTCACATGACATTCAGACTCGTCTGAACCCCTCTGGTTGAGTTAAAGTGAGTGGCAGGCCTGGGGAAAACGTATCAGCATTCTTTACCACCACATTTCGTATAGTACATACCAAGCCATTAAAGGAAACAGAGCATGCCGTGTCTTTGATCAGTCACAGATGGGAGAAAACCAGCCACAATAATAAATTCACGGAGGTGGAGTGTGTCGTCACACACGGAGCCAGGATGTGTGATCCAGGAGGCGTGTATGGGGGGTGTTAACGCCATATGTCGTTTTACTGCTGTGGGCCTGCTCCCAGGTCAATAGCAACATGTTCCTCCAAAACAGCCCCGACGCCATCCCTGATGCAGCGGCGCTCTGCCAGACCTACGTGACTCTTACCAGGTACTGAAGTCGCTGGCGCTCAGTCTCAGGGGTGAATTCCGAAGACATGGGGATGATTTCTCCATTTCTGATGATTATGGCCCTGAAATGGTGAAAATGCATGTCAGCAGCCAATCTCATAAGTACCTCGATTCTGTCCTAACTCCATAGCTTAGTTCAGAATACACCTGAAACTCTCAGAGGATACTTTTTCCTCTGACCTGCACAGCAAAGCTCAGTGTTACCAACTCCCCACATTGTAAGTATCTTTAAGAGCATGACATTCTCGTTAGCTCATGAATCTGTGCCGTCCAATATGGCGGCAACCAGCCCCATGTGGGTACTGAGCATTTGAATCACAGTGAGTGCAAGCTGAGAAACTGAATTTTTAATTTTATTTAATTTTAATTCATTTAGCTTGAAGTTAAGCAGTCACAGCGGTCTAGTGTAGTAGATAGACAGTGCAGCTCCAGATCTCCATTCCTCAAAGTGTCTGTGAGCCAGCAGCCTGTTAGAAATGCAGACTCTCGGGTTCCACCGCAGACTTCCTGTATTGGAATCTGCATTGTCGTAAGATGCCCAGGGAATTCAGAGGCACGTTAAGAATCTAAGAACGCCGGACCTAGGCTCCTGAGTTTCTAGGGTAATATCCTGGGTCCAGGAAAACCACTCTTATCTCATCTTAAAGCTCAGGAAATTCACATACTCTCCAAAGTGTGCCTGACAGCTACTGCCGACTCCGGGACTTTTGAGAGAACAGAGTTCCCCAAAGCAGGCGTCTAAAAGAGGAGTTGCCGGATTGATAACTGTGCAGCAGCCTTCCCTAAGCCTGTTCTCGGTGGAGCCTCCTGTGCTCAGACCTTGTTCCGCAGTGGTCCCTGCAGCCGCCTGCCAGCCATCGATCAGTTGTGGCGGAAGGCTGCCATTTCTACGACAAATCCAAGTGGCTAGGGGAGCTGCATTCTATTCGAACCACAAAGCTCCTGGTATCAGGGAGCCAGAGACCTGGGGACCCAGCACACTTCTCTGTGAAGAGCCACAAGCACGGGGAATACCATCACTGAGCTCAGCTCTGGGTGGATGCCTCACTGACATGGGGAGGCTGCGTTTTTTGTGCCAAGAAGCCCTGGGCACCCCTCCCTCCCACCGCAGAGGCAGGCAGTCCCTGACTTGGCAACAATCCCTATAAGCAGCTGCAGCTGCTCGACCCCCTCCCCTGCTAACCCCTCCCCACCCATGCCCAGTTGCTGCTGTCATAGAAACCAGGGGAGGGGGGCAGGCAAGGGAGGAGATGACCATAAAAATCTTGCGGGCATTAGAGAATTTATGGATCTAGGAGAAAAATGGTGGAACTGTAAGAAAACGGGAAAGTTTTGCGGGGGCTGACCCTGGGAAGAGGGCGGCTCTTGCTGTAATACGCGTATCACTTCTTTTATAATGCCGCCAAAAATAGGACAGATTCAAGATTCCTTCTTATAAACCCAGAGTCACTTGTGAAATGCAACCCACCTCCCCCAACCCCAAGAAAGGTGATATCCGCCATTCACAAATCAGTGTGAGTTAACTGAAATCGTCTTTGTCCTACTTATCGGCTGAGAAGAACTGTAGTAAGAGTAGGGGTTTTGATAGAGGCTGGAGAAACCTGGAGAACTTGAAAGGAGGGGTCAGCAAGGTCAAGCTTAGGGCCTAATCTTAAAGTAGCGAGAAGGGCCCAGAGAATGTGGGGCACTAGAGCAAAAGGCATTATGCAGTAAATTCCCACAGCAATCTTCTGTTTCAAAATTTTGCTAAAAGCTAGTCCTAATTCTTTTCCCTCCCTTTTCCTACATGGCCCCTGAATTCCAGCTTCCAGGCTCAGACTAAGAAACAGTGGGTATCCGGGAGGGAAGTAAAAGATCGCGGTAAGAGGAGGAAGGAAGGGACGGTGGAAGGTGGGGTGTCAGGCAGCGTGGGCCTGTGGGGAGCGGCCAACCAGACCATGCAAGAGCCTCCTCCAGGACCTAAGTGTCAGGAGGTCAGGGGCCTGGTCTGTTTTGTTCACTCTCATATTCCAGATGCTTGGTATCTTGCCTGCCACCTAGCAGGAGCCCCATGAATATTAATTGAATATAAGAACAGATGAGGGCTTCCCTGGTGGCTCAGTGGTTGAGAGTCCGCCTGCTGATGCAGGGGACACAGGTT